>NC_067149.1:64187876-64787876 GCF_903995435.1 Acomys russatus | reverse complement strand
ATTTTGATGAAGTGTGGAATGCAGATGCCTGCAACAAAATGTGTGACAACTGCTGCAAAGACATTTGTAAGCTTGTTTTAGACTCTTAAGGGCTCAGTGCAGATGCCTATGGTGGGGTGCCTGCATGTGGTAACTGTTAGACCCTCCAAACAGATCTAAAAGACAAACTGATTAGAATTTTTCAGATTCAAAAGTGATACAAATTTTGGAAACAAAGGTCAGTCAAATGTGCATGACACATTGCATTGCAATGCACTGAGAGCATTAGAACTGTAAGGTAAAATTAGAACTCCTGGGAATAGAAATACTGCTACACAAGGAAAGGCTAATGTTATGACAATCTCTAGTATTTTATACTCTTCTTGATAAGTCAGTGGCTTCTCAGGGTACAGGAACCCATGTCTGGTGCTGTGTTCTTGAGAAGCTGGACTGAGCGGCAATCTCTGGAGGACCCTGAGTTCCGGTGCTGCAGTGGCTGGAGGTCTCTACACCTTGACAGCTACAGATACTGATTACTAGCTCACAAGGCTGTCTTACAGAGACCAAACTCATGTGAATGTGACATGTAAGTCAGGGTGCTAAGACTAGTATTTGGGGACTTCTATCCAGAATGATCTCAGGAGCCTAGACTGGCTTTCAGAGTGTGGTGTCATGAGCAGAATCACATAACAAAGTGTGGCTAGCACTGTCTCCTGCAGTGTACACCCCCCAGTGATGTCTGGCAGACACTTGTTACTGGAGCACACTGCGGCTTTAATAGCTAGGTCATTTTCTTTACATCATCATAACCCTATGTGGGTTTAGGAACAGAACTTGGTCTGGTGATAAAGCCTTGAGGAACACCCTGGTCTTAATTCTGAGCACGTTGAAGAATGTGTAAGGGCCCACAGTGCTAACTGAGCCAGTTGCAGCAGAGGGCTTCTCCCCCTCACCCCTAGATCCCAGTTGCCCATCATGTCCGTGTCCTTGCAGTGTTTGAGAAAAAGAATATAACACAGCATTGCAGAGACCTCATCAAGATTCTGAAGCAGGCAGAAGGGCTGAATGAAAAGCTCACCCCACTGAAGCTGATGGACTCTTGGATGGGAAAGGGAGCGGCCAAGTTGAGAGTGGCTGGCCTCGTTGCCCCCAGCCTTCCCCGAGAAGACCTGGAGAAGATCATCGCACATGCTCTCCTGCAGCAGTATCTCAAGTACACAGCCCTCTGTCTGTTGTGTCTTCATGTTTCTCCCACTGTAACTGGGCCAGTCAACAGCTTGGCAGTTGTTTGACGTGACTGTGCAGCTTTATAGTTTTTAACTTTGATAAGAAAGTTCAAACAAAACAAAAATCCCCAACCTATTTCCTTTAAGGATTATATTTGTGTTGGTCTAGTGTGGTTTTTATTTTTTATATTTATGTTATTTAAAATTATATTCCTTTAAAAATGTTTTCTGTGACTCCTTCCAAGTTTTGTGCTTTGCTCTATTCTTCCACAGAGAAGACTACAGTTTCACAGCTTACGCTACCATTTCGTATCTGAAGGTGGGACCCAGAGCCAGTCTTCTCAGCAGTGAGGCCCATGCTGTCACTATGCAAGTGAAGAGGCCCGCCCGGACCAGCGTCAGGGTAACTGGCTGTTTACCTTTAGCATGTGCCTGAAGCCTTCAGTTTGCCTTTCTGTCGTCCTTCACTGTTTGCTCGGACACAGATGATGTCAGTTTTCTTCCTGTGTTTTGATTTTGGACAGATAAGAGGTGGAGTGCTAAAAATAATTAAAAAAAAAAAAAGTGGAGCGCTTTAGACTGGCTCTATGTAGAGTGAGGACTCCATTTAAAGTCTTAATTCATGAAAAAAAAAAAAAAGTCTTAATTCATGAGATACTTCCCTCATAATACTAGGCAGGATCTGTTCCAGTTAAGAAGCCTCTGCTGGAGTCAGCAAGATGGCTTAGTGATACAAGTCCTTTCTCTGACTCCGACAACCTGAGCTCCATCCACCCCTGGACTAGTTCCTGTGAGCTGTCCTCTGACCTCCGCAGTGTGCATAGACGTACACAATAAATAAATAAAAGTGTCCAAAAAAAAAAAAAAAGTCTGCTCTCTAGAGGCTGCAGGCCAGTGTTAGCTCTGCGGTGGCAGCCTCTGGGAACTGCATGCCCTCTTCCCGGTGTGTCTCGCCACGTCCCTATTCTACTTCAGACAGTGGCCCATATTTGATTCCAAACTGTAGACAGGGACCAGACCCCTTAAAGAGCTGACTGAGACAGAAGGGGCTGAAACTGCTGGGCTCATGAGAAAGCCGAGTGGCTGGACGTTGACAGGTGCTGCTATGTTACTCTGTTGCAGGCTGCATCATCTGAAGCTTGCCAGTCAGAGCGTGCAGATGCGAAAGAGGAAGAAAAAAGCTCAGAGAACTTCCCGAAGTCTACAAACATGCTTCAGCCTTCTGGCTCTAAGAACACAGGAGCGAAGAAAAGAAAACGTGATGACGCCTGAGCTACTTCACCTTGCACAAAATAGCCGCTTATGCATTTTTATGTCTCCATGATTTTTATACTTAATCATGTTTGATTTTTTGAACAATTTCATGTTTTATACATATAAAGCTATATTTTCAGAGCTTACCTTATACAGTAATGAAAAATACATCTTTTATGTAAACCTGTCTTAATGTAATGTATCTGAGGTTAAGGCCACATAACTGTTGTAAACTCGTTTGCCTTGCCATGCCTAGTTGTTATCTTCTGATGTGACTTGCCTAAAAGTGACACTGTGCTGACAGGGGTTCACCCTTCCAAGTGGGTGACATTTTAAGCTCAGTAATGAGATGACTTCTAGTGAGAAAAGCTGCTGTTATAATTCATATAAAAACTGTTAAGTCATCAGTACCAAGCATATCAGCAAGAAAGTTCTGTACAGCCTAGTAAATCAAGACAGCAAACCTCCTGAACCCCGGCCTTACTCAGATGTTCAGGCACAGAAAGACCTGGTATCGAGTGCACTTGCATGAGTCAAGGTTTATTGCCACTTCTGTATTAGGAACATTCATCTGCAAATCAGTCATTAAACTGAGTTCATCCTAAGAATTTTCTTTAATTTTCCTACCATGAATCTGGCTTCTGCATTCTTGACTTGTGTGGTCATTTGCTCAGTGCAGTTGTCAGTTTCCAGCTCTTTCTTTTCTCCTCATATGTTCGTAGAGAAATTCCAATCTCAGTCAAAATAATCCTCTATATCGATATTAGGATCTAGGAGATCTTCCCCATACGATGAAAGGTCCATTTGGTTTAAAATTAAATTTTCAAATGTTTCCTCTAAGTCAGTTTCACCAATTAAGACAGCTCCCATCATGCGTCCATTCTGCATGACAACTTTGATGTATTCTTGTCCTCTGGTGCACCTCAGCATTAGCTCATGATCTGAGCCCAGGCCTTGTGCATTGTATTTTCCCAGCAACACAACCTGCATCAGAATGAAAAAGTCATTTTTCTAATTAGCTCCCTTCAACTCCTGCCAATTAACATAATGTCCAAGTTATCTGGGTCATGATAGTTTAGACAGAAAAAAACTGTTCCTTAGAGTTTCACAGTGGGAGGGGCCCAAAGAAAGCATTTGAATGGTATGAGCATATTCTGTAGACAACACTGCTGCACAGCCTACAGTCACATGAAAAATATCAGGGACATAGTCATCATTAATGTTTTAACATTAAAAACAGATCTGTGTGGGTGACACTCTCCAGTCTTTATCAGTGTCTAATGACATGCACACAGACATGTGCACACAAAGTGCACCACACTGTCCTGGAGTCATGGCTTAAAGATTTAATAAGAAGCCAGGCACAGTGGTGCATGCCTGCAATCCCAGAACTCAGGAGGCAGAGGCAGGTGGATTTCTGTGAGTTCTATGCTAGCACGGTCTACAAAGCGAGTCCAGATAGCCAAGGCTACACCGAGAAACCCTGTCTCGAAACCCCCTCCCCCCAAAAGATGTAATAAGGAACTGAGACTTACCTCAGAATGAACAGAAGTGAAAGCAGTAAACATCTGTCAGTGTGTGTGTGTGTGTGTGTGTATGTTAGATCCCCCAGAATTACAGGTGGCTTTGAGCTATCTAATATGGGAGCAGGGAACTGAACTCAGGTCCTCTCAAGGCTAGCAATAATCACTGAGCCATCTTTCCAGTATCCAAAATGTCACTTTTGATAACACGAATGAAACTAATTATTTAAGAAAAGAGCCATGGTTACCACACTTTCAAGCAAAAAGGGCATTCATTCCCTTAGCCATCTTACCTTATAGTTGAAAAATTTTGTGACATGAGCAAACAGTTCAAAGCTGAAGTCCATGTCCACAGAGTGTCCCAGACTAGCTGTGGCCATGCACTTGGCTGCATAGCACCCCATCTGCCGAGCCTGTGTCCACAGTCTCATCTGAAACAGCAGGAAATGATACTTTGTACTTCTGGTGCCTTCTACTCTGAGGTGGGGTGTTTTCTTGTTTTTCTTCTTTTTTTTTTTTTTTTTTTGAGAGAGGGTTTCTCTGTGTAACAACCCTGACTGTCCTGGACTTGCTTTGTAGATCGGGCTGGCCTGGAACCTCCTGCCTCCCAAGTGCTGGGATTAAAGGTGTGCACACCATCACCGCCTGGCTGTTTTGTTGTTTTTCAACTGAGTTCGCTGGCCAAGCGGGCCTCCTGGCTCACTGGGGACCCTCTCCTCACAGTAGGAGGACTAGGTTATAGCAGCTTATGCTAAATCCAGCTTTTGCATGGGTTCAGGGAACTCAGAGACTCTGGTCTTCATATTTGTATGGCAAGAGTTACAGTCACTGCAACTACTTCTCCGCCCTACAGTTTCAATCTTCTGCATCTTCTGAAGTGTACTTCCAATGAGTTTTATCTAGTATTATCTTTAGTGATCACAAGTGCACACCTGTCAAGAGGGTATTTGCTAGTTCTACATTAGTGATCAAACAAGAACTGTATGTTTGAATATAATTTCCATGTAATGAAGCATTTTGGGTGTTACGAGGTGAGAGTAAGATGTCATCAGTCCGTGCTTCAAAGTCTGTCCGTTTTCCAGTGCCTTTGCTTCTTAGCACCAGACAGTGACAGCCTCTGCGCTGACCCTGGTCAGACAAGGCTGAGACTTTAGGCACTGATTCTGGGAAGTCTCCTCAAACCCTTCATTATGTTTTCATTACATTTCTACAGAGTATTTTTTAAATCTGATAGAAGACAAAAATAGTAGCCTTGGCAGTCATAGGGTAGTAAAATACTAATTTGTTTACTTATTTAACTTTTCTGATCTTTCAAGTTTCATCCCCTGAAATAAACACTACTGTCCCGTGGTGACTGGGAGAGCAGGCTGGCTCTCAGTGGTTAGTTTCTCTCTGTCCACCCTGTGTGGCTATGTGTACCTAAGGCTGACAGTCTGTACACGTCACAGCTATGTTGGCATGATGTTCTTGTGGACAGTGGACAGTTTACCCTGGTTCATTCAAGTGCTGATTTCTCTACGGCCGCTACCTGGTTTCAATCTGGACACTGGATTGTGATGTTTATTCTAAGCATCTCCTGTCTGAAGTTTGTGAAAAATGTCACCATTTGTTCTCTGTATTGCCAATAAAAACCAACTAGCCAATGCTGAGCAATACAGGGAATAGGGTGGGACATCCTGGTCCAGTGAGGGGAAGAGAAAGAGGAGGAAGGACAGGAGGGATGCACGTGGACCTAGGATATAAGTAAAAATCAAGTTCATGTGGGAGTCTGAATGTGAAGAAGCTAAGCGAGCTTGGAGGTTTAGGATGGAGTAATTATTGCTCAGTATTATGCTCTAGGAGAATGAACTAGAACCCAGTCTCTCTGTGTGGTTATTTGGGCATAAAGCTGGTTAAAGAGTAACTGCTAATTTTACTAAAATTATAAATCAATATTAAGTATGAATAATCCCTAAACACAGCTGCAGTATGAGTGCTAAGCATGTCTAGAAAAGAGTTTACTTTAACTCAGATCTGGAAGCCTTGAAGAAGTAAAGGGTCTGCTGCAAAGCATACAGAAAATAGCAACAGCCGCAATGGCATCAGAAGCAGCCTGTGATGCCACAGTGCTGGAACTACCTGGCAGGCCTGTCTGACTGCTGACATTGCAGCTGGATACTATCTGCAACGTTCACACTGGAGATTTGAACAAACAAGTTTTAAAACAATCATGAGCACTTCATAATATTTAACTAAGCTTAAAATCTTATGCCAGGCTATAATAGCTGCCCTGGGTACAAGCCTGTTGGCCATGGATTGGAAACACCTGACAGAGTTCATTGAACCTGAAATGCATGTCTGTCAGCATTGTGGGTGATGGAAAGCAAGTTGGGTGTTTTTATGTAAATTAGAAATGAAACTATGAGATTCATTCAGAATAAGGGGTCTCTGTTTATTTTGAGCTGCTTTTCCCTGTATCAAATTACAACATAAATTAAAGATGTAATTTGTTCTGGAGGGGTTAAACAGAAGAGAAAGGCAACACCCACAGCTCTTTCTAAATTAAAACATTCCAGTCTACTGTAATGCTAAGTGACTTTAGAGTGGGAATCTAGTTACTCAGCAGAAGTCAGCACTGACGGCTTCCACCATAATAAAGCAGCAGAGCTGGAACGGAAAACTGGATTCACTGGTGCTACCTGCTGTATTGTCACATGGACTGTCAGGTGCAGGCTCACCTGCTGCCAGACTGGGCTTGGCTGCCAGCATGCAGTGCAGATGTCTCCAGCAGCGTAGACGTCAGGAAGTGATGTGCGCATCTGGTCATCCACTCTCAGGCCGCCATCTTCTCCTAGATCAAACTAAACAATTTTTCATTAACATAAGGATGACAAAACTAGAAAGCAACTTTTCATTCTAACGAGCAAGTCAGTCAGGCCTGTCTGTGCTAACAAATGCCAAGCTCTGATCAGAAGATAAAAGCAGCTGCAGAGTGTAGCCACCTGGCCAGAATGTCTACTGAAGAGAGCCAAATGTCCCAGAATTTCAGTATCAAAAATACCCAATAGTCATGTTCACCCAGCCCTAGGCAGAAGAGCATTTTCTTAAGACTTCAAATGCTAAATGCTACTGTAACAATCTGTAAGACTTACTCTCCACAATATGCACAGGTCAGTCCCTCACTGAGCTTTAGACAAACAAACTGGACACTATGTCTCCAGCTGATACTTAAGCTGGATGTTACCTGCTTAAGGATGCTAAGTACAAGAGAACCCTGTAAATCAGGCATGAGCCACTGCTGCCGCCACCTTAGGTGACAGCTTGTACTAAAATGATTGACTGAAACCTACACAGGATAAAGATTAGGACTATAAGAAATTGGCAGTGCATAGAATTCACCTTACATTGTTTCCATGGAGAAAGGGGTCTATGTTTGGTGTGACTCCCGTAGCACTGACAAGGAAATCACAGCCATATATTTTCCCATTGGTCAGTTCCACATATACAGGCCACATTTCTTTAAAGAAGAAAAAAGAAGAAAAGATTCACTAGCAGTTATCCATAATATCATGTGAATGTAACAAAACAGAAAAGTCAAGCGGCTTCAGAACGTTCGATTTCAGAAGGTCCTTTGGCTGGGACCACTGGGTGCAAGGACAGTGTCTTGTGCTTCACACGGGTGGTACTCTAAAGGACACTAGATTGTCTTTTGGATGTGGGCATAGACATGATCTCTTTCTAAATGACTTGTGAATCAATTTGATTAACCCTTCGTGTCACTCAGCATTTAGTCCTGCTCTTACTTCTTGATGTTTCCTCTCGCTGTTCCCAGTCCTGGCTGTAGTATCCCCTGTCCTACAAAAACTGCAAGATGACACAACATTAGTGGCCTGACTGCAGTGTTGATAATTCACAGGACTGTGTGCGCGCAGGAGTCCTTAGAGGTCATATAGAATAAGATCAGGGATCTGCACTGGAATCCCAAGCACACAGATTTTAAAATTTGATCTAGAAGTCATGTTACTTATGAATGATTTTTGTGTTGATCTGTTGAAATACTACTGACTCAATGGGTTGGGTTATGATGGTCCAAACACTGTCATCCCAAAGAAAATGGAAAGCCTTACAACATGGAACTTATTAGAAAATTTATCCAGCGAGTAGTGAAATGACAGCCTGGAGTTACTGATGGTTTTCTGACTGAATTTTACACGAAACTGCACAGTTTAAGATATAATATAGCAAGACAATTTAAGGAGTCACAAATTGCCTTCTACCTTTATCAGCTGGAGCTGCCTGATCATGATCCTTTGGAAAAGCCAAGGGCTTTCTCTTCACAATCTTAAACTCCTCTTGAGGGTAGATTTTCTTTACTTCACACCTGGTTTCAATGTGAATACTGTGAGAAAACTGAAAGCAAAATAAGTAGAGGTCAGCAGGATCCAGACAGTGCCTGCATGGACAGTGACATTACATCACAGTGTAAATACAGCACACTGGTGCTTCCAAGTGAGCCTCTCAGAGCCCGAGTGGAACAGGACTGAGCAGGATCTATCCAGCACCTGAAAGGTCAAGCATGACATTGTTATGAAATATAATATGGCAATTGATGAGGGAGCCTGGACATGACATCTACAGAGCGTCAGTACGCCCACCTGGCTGTCTCACAAAGAGAGCACCAGTGAGGCAGCCGGGGCAGCAGCATGTGCTGAAGGACTTTATATAAAGTAACCTTGTAAGAGCAATGTGTGCATCTAAGTGGTATTTAGTAGGAGATCAAGAACTGAGGTTTATCCCTGACCCTGCACATACGTGTCTCCAGCTCTGCAGTTAGAAAGAAGGCTGAACAACTGTTGTACACAAATTTCACATTCACTATTTGGGATGGCCATCTAAGACAGTGGCATTGAACACCTTTCCTGAATGGTATATTTTAAGTCAAGTGACCCAGAAACTTGGCATCTGGACAGGTTTCATTGGCTTATGGAAACATACCTCTTCTGTTCCTTTCAGATCTAAGCCTCCATGCCAGTCTGGTCCGAGGGCACTGCCCACATAATCAGCTTTAGTTTGGGTTCTGGTTTCCCTTTTTCCTCCTAGGAAATGAACGCAGATAATTTTAAAACTGCTGGGCAGACAGTCAGATATCTCCAAGCCTTTGTTCAGTGTCCTGACTCTCATCTGCAGGCACACAGAGTGGTGGCACCATCACTGTAGCAGCAGCTCTCTTCACTGAGTCTTCTGTGACAGAGCTACAGAGCAGGTGACCTTTCACCTACACATGGTCTGTAAACATCTACTATGTCTTCTCAGTGTCCCACACTTGACAATTTAAAGGGTGCAAAAATTAACTATTAGATTTTAAATTCTGTCAACTTGTATTTCCTCCAAACTTTAGAAAATTGTAAGGCTATTACAACTAAACTAATAGTATTGTTTTCAGTGGATTGTGTAGAAAATAGTCAGGGGCATTGCTCAGCTGTAGCAACTGTCTGACAAGATGCAAATGGACTAGTCAATTAATTTACAAATACCACTTATACTAAGTGTATATTTTCTATTTTTAATTAACTTAAAAAAAAAATTCTTCAGATTTTGCTTTTGAGATTGGGTCTAGCCTGCCACTTGTGTGCTGAGATTAAAGGCACATGCCACCAGGCCCCTTTTTATACTCTTAAAAAGCATGTATGGATGTTTTGCCTGTCTGTCTGTCTATCTGTCTACCACCTGTACTCCTGGTTCCCTTGGAGGACAGAAGAGGATACTGGGTCCCTTGGAACGACAATTGTGGATTTAATGTGGTTACTGGGAATCAAACTTGGGTCTTCTGAAAGTGCAGGAGGTGTTCTTAACCACTGACCCATCTCTCTAGCCCCCATACATTTAATACTCTGAAAAATTCCTATAGAGATGTAGAAATAAGTATCCATATTCCTGCCTCCTAAATACTTTTTACTGAGTTTTATTATAGTTAAAAAAAATACATCTTTGAATGTATATTTTTTAAAAGTACATTCATCTGTGAATGAAACAAGCCAGATACTGCACTTACCTTCTACTGTATATATAGTTCTTCTATGTGCAATTTTAGCCTCTGATTTTTTAGACATGAGCTTGGAAGTCAAAAACTCTGCTGCACCTGCGTCAAAGAAAGTATTCCCAATGGCTTTATCCTTTATGGCCCAAATCACTTCACAGCCTTCAATCTCATACCTAGGAGGAATGTTACAGTTGCCTGTAGGAAATCACTGCACGTAACAATTGTTCTGTGGAGCAGAAGTAAAGAATGCAAACTACAGTGGAGCATAGTTCACTTTAAAAATAGTAAGAGTTAAGGTAGAATAAACACAAAAGCAAGTTCATCCACTTTACTGGAAGAACCAAAAAACACGTGTCACCCTGTCATTTTGGTGTTCAGGAGCCAACACTGCCACGTAACGCACTCCAGCGGTTGTAGCACTTTGTCTGGCTGCAAGGGAAGCAGTCATGGATAGATGGATGGATGGTATGACCTAACAGCACCAAAACACTGCTTCCTTCTGGGACTTTTCTAGATTGCTCATACGAGAAATTTGGGAGGAGATTTGCAGCTAACATCTTCAGGCAGCTGTGAAGGATCACCTGCTTTAAATTCTCTTGCCCAACCCGTCTAGCCAAAAAGAGATCCCGTTCAGAAAAAGATCAAGGATCTTAGAGGGAGCAAACCAGGGGCCCTGGGAGTGCGAGCTGACCTTGGCCACCCTTCCAGCTAACCAGGCTCCCGGCATGCTATTCGTCTAGGTTTGGACACTAAGAACGCTGTGTGCATCCCAGCTGCTCCCCGATGGCCATCATAATTCAGGAAGTCACATAATTTTGCAGATATTTTCTGATATTTAGTAACTGCTAAGGTAAAACTAATGTATATGTGGACAATCTTGAACAAATTGGATATGCAGCCCTCCTCCTATAGAACACTTGGATTTTACAATAGTAATAGTGTAATTAATGTACTGATTTTTAACACTTAAAAAACCATCACTACTCTTGTCTGGCAGAGCATGTATGTATGTGCACCTGTGATAGCATGCACATGGAGGTTGGGACAGCTTTAAGGAGTCTGTTTTTTTTAAAAATGCTATTTTGTATCTGTGTAAATGTATGTGCCATGGTATGTATGAGTAGGTCAGGGGACAACACTGGAGTCAGCTCTCTTCTTCCACCTTTTTATGGATCAGTGCTGGACTTGAACTGACGTCATTAACCTTGCACTGCACCTACCAAGCCATCTTGCCACTCCAACTGCTCCCCCACTCCCCACTGTGATAGTATAAAGTACTGCCAACTTTATTTTACAAGCTGTCAGGATGAATTTTCAAGACCAACCAATAGCCTGACAGTCACACATTCTTATTGTGGGAAAGACTCCACTGCCCATCCAGGCCAGCATTCATCCTAACTGAGTTTCTGAGTACTGGGAGGACATTTGGTTTGATGCTATTAGGTTACATGGCATTGCTCATCAGCAGAGAGCAGAATGCATACACATGGGTAACACATTTCATATTTCACTTAAATTTAGGCATGCTATAAAATACTTTTCTTTTTATAAATTTCTTTGTATTTCATTAATATTTCTAGAAGTAATGTTACAGCATACAACATGTCAGTGTGGCATAACATTCCCATGAATGACTAGCAGGCCACATTGCAGATGTAACTCTGAGGGACTCCTGTGCTTGCTCTCCCTCGGGAAGCACCTGCTAATCCTCTCCCATACTGCTGACAGTGCTCTCAGCAAGACAGCAAGGCTTGGTGGCATCATCACACAGGGAGATACTTCTACTTGAAAAAACACTCTAGAGAAAGATATAACAGGTGTTATGATTTTGTGAAATTATGAAAATTATTTGTTGTGTGTCTTTGAAAAGGGAAGCATCAACCTGCTTTGGGAAATTAGGCGGGCTAGTGACTAAGGTAAAGGAGTGCTGAGCGGGCAGAATTAGCCTATGGGACATGGTGATGACAAAGAGCAGAAGGACTGGGTGTCACTTTTCACCATGAGTGAAGACTCAGATCACAGCATCAAGGACAGCATGTGTGAGACCTTTCTCCAGCGTGCCAAATACAAACTGGAAGTTTACTCAATAACTAATTCCCAACGGACACCAGGAAAGCAGTAAATGCTATGCAGGAAATTATAGTAATGGTATCCTATAGGGTACTTCAGGAAGTACCTGGGAGGAAATCCCTCACACGAGTGTGGTCCCCCTTCACCTCTCCACTCAGCCCAGCTTTCGGGTGGACTAGTTTCCCCACACAGCACCACAACCGTCAGTCATTTGAAGGACCGACACCCCAGTACTCAGGCAGCTTCAGAACTGCCCTGTGGCGTGGCTGCTCTCTAAGGACAGGTACCTGAGGCTGGGAACTGGAATGGATGCCATAAGCAAACACTCGAGAATTACTTGTTTTGAGTCAAATTTGCTTAAACTACAGGTTGGTTTGAACCAAATGTTCTAGCATGGAAATGACCCAGCCTCTTCCTTGTCAGGCACACTAGCAGGAGGAAAGTAAGTCAATTTTGTGCAGTTTACAGAGGAACAGTTCTCAGTGTTGACTAAACTTGAAGCGTCTTAAGACGAAATGTCTTGTATTGATGTGCTCGCATTTCTTCAAGCCACAGTTAAGGAATAACACACATCCTAATCACCATGACAACTGCTGGGTTTTGCCAGCCAGAGAGGTCATATAGAAATGGTGACTAGAAACTGCTAAAGGTACACGCATGTAGATTATTATACAGTGTACACTTGTAGAATACAACATGAGTCAAACATGCCCAGGTCCAACATATTCCAAACCTTGTATGTTTAGAAGAATATTTCTGAGACTTGGGGTTCCACAAGAGCTAAGTAGTAAAGTGGGCTTTCTCTCTGAAAACGTGTGGGGGGCATGTATATTTCTCTTGACTTTTAAGATGTGCTTTGTCATCTGCCAATAACCATACAATCTCAGAGGCTTCTTTAGTATCCGAGACAGACTTACGCTAGCTCAAGAGCAATGCCACCATTCCCGACGATCATAACTCTCCTGGCTTTTGTAAGCTGTTTCTGAAATTCCTGTGTTAGGGAGAAATAATGAGATAGCATTTTGACTGAGTATAGGCATCACTGAAAATAGTCTAAACATGGCCCTTTTGCAGGATTTACAGGAAAACAACAAAATAAAACTTACTCCACTGTGCTAGGACATTCCCTCCCCTTGTGCCTAGGATGTCACAGTCATCCTTGGTGACAGCAGCACCTCTCTAAGTTCCCTTGCCTTTCTGTCACTGTGAGCCTCAGCAAGACACACTTCCTAGACCACCTGACACCCAGTCTGTGGCTGAAGCCCTTACTTTTAGCAGAAGGTCTTGGTTACAGGCTTCCCCGGAGTCCCTCACTTCCTACAGTTCTCAGGACTGAGAAGCAGGGGACATAGATCAAGATTAAATGGATATGGCGGGGCGTGGTGGCACACGCCTTTAATCTCAGCACTCAGAGGCATAGGCCGGCGGATCGCTGTGAGTTCAAGGCCAGCCTGGTCTACAAAGTTAGTCTAGGACAGCCAGGGCTACAGCGAGAAACTGGCTTTAGCAGTTATTAACAAGATGACTGGGGTAAGCAACTTAACCACCTCTGCCCCATGGTGTCCACTAAAAGGAACAAAACCACTGTTTCTTCCCGCGTTTCTCTAAGAATGAAGGGACACAAAGTACACAAAAGCTTGTAAAATAGCAGGGACAGAGTAATTCTAATATTAACTGAAGAAATTTACCATTTTATGACAATTAATGCCTCTTTTCCCACCTTCTGTCACACACTCATCACCCCCTGCCTCCCACCCCCCCCCCCAAAAAAAATTAATATGAGCTCAGAGTAGCCTGTGGTGCTCCTTCTGGCACTTTCAGAAGTACAGGTGTCCCTTACTTAAGAATGACATCAGAACAAAGAATTCGTTGTTCCCTTCTAAGTCACCACTGCCATTAAGTTGATTAAAAAATTACATCACTGACTAAAATTGACTTAGGTTCTCACAGGCCTTAAGGAAGCTCTATAATGAGCCGGGCACAGTGATGGAAAGCACACATTTAAACCATACACACAATGCACTGGGTATTTACCTCAGAACTGTGGTTCTCAACGCTTCCCCAGGGCTCACGTATCAGATATTTATATTATGGTTCATAACAGTATCAAAATTCCAATTATGAAGCAGCAGTTAAATAACTCTCTGGCTGGGGTCAGCACAGCATGAGGAGCTGTGTTAAAGGGTCGCAGCATTAGGGAGGGCGAGAAGCACGGCCTTACAGTGACTACACATGGGCGCACTCAGCCACTAGCCTAGAATAAGAACATCAAGCCTTTCGCATCCTCCTCCCATCTTGTAGCATGCGATGCTGTTGCCTAGATCTGTCAATGCTCTATGCAATATATAAAGAAACACTAACACAAATCCCCCTTTCGCACACCTGTCTGCACCGCAGTTTACTGCCTGCCTTCCCTTCCCCCATGCAGCTGTCTCTGTAGCAGGGTCTCCTGGGAGTCACAGGAAATCCTGAGGCGTCAGTGAATTCGTGGACTAGAAAGCCACCCTGAGGCAGTCGCAGGTGTGCTCTGGGCATACAGGCCTAACTTCATAAGAGGCCAGTCAGCTCTGCCGAAGTTCCCTCTAAATTCCCAAGGAACTAAGGCAACAGCTGCAGCCTCGAGAAAATCGTTGCCACTCTAAAGGAGATGGGTCATATAAATGCAGAGTCCTTACATCCTTGTTGGGTGTGGAGCTGAACCCAGCAAGCTCCTTGGTAAGAAGAGGTGATAAACCCTGACTATTAAATAAGGTGTGCCATGCTGCATGGATGCAAGTGGAGGCTTATGGGCGGCTCCGCCTATTACAGGCCAGAGACACAAGCCAGTGAGTTCTAGGACTCCATCCACTGGGCGGCTCCGCCTATTACAGGCCAGAGACACAAGCCAGTGAATTCTAGGACTCCATCCACTGGGCGGCTCCGCCTATTACAGGCCAGAGACACAAGCCAGTGAGTTCTAGGACTCCATCCACTGGGCAGCTCCGCCTATTACAGGCCAGAGACACAAGCCAGTGAGTTCTAGGACTCCATCCACTGGGCAGCTCCGCCTATTACAGGCCAGAGACACAAGCCAGTGAGCTCTAGGACTCCATCCACTGGGCGGCTCCGCCTATTACAGGCCAGACACAAGCCAGTGAGTTCTAGGACTCCATCCACTGGGCGGCTCCGCCTATTACAGGCCAGACACAAGCCAGTGAGTTCTAGGACTCCATCCACTGGGCAGCTCCGCCTATTACAGGCCAGAGACACAAGCCAGTGAGTTCTAGGACTCCATCCACTGGGCAGCTCCGCCTATTACAGGCCAGAGACACAAGCCAGTGAGCTCTAGGACTCCATCCACTGGGCGGCTCCGCCTATTACAGGCCAGACACAAGCCAGTGAGTTCTAGGACTCCATCCACTGGGCAGCTCCGCCTATTACAGGCCAGAGACACAAGCCAGTGAGCTCTAGGACTCCATCCACTGGGCGGCTCCGCCTACTACAGGCCAGACACAAGCCAGTGAGTTCTAGGACTCCATCCACTGGGCGGCTCTGCCTATTACAGGCCAGAGACACAAGCCAGTGAGCTCTAGGACTCCATCCACTGGGCAGCTCCGCCTATTACAGGCCAGAGACACAAGCCAGTGAGCTCTAGGACTCCATCCACTGGGCAGCTCCGCCTATTACAGGCCAGAGACACAAGCCAGTGAGCTCTAGGACTCCATCCACTGGGCAGCTCCGCCTATTACAGGCCAGAGACACAAGCCAGTGAGCTCTAGGACTCCATCCACTGGGCAGCTCCGCCTATTACAGGCCAGAGACACAAGCCAGTGAGCTCTAGGACTCCATCCACTGGGCGGCTCCGCCTACTACAGGCCAGACACAAGCCAGTGAGTTCTAGGACTCCATCCACTGGGCAGCTCCGCCTATTACAGGCCAGAGACACAAGCCAGTGAGCTCTAGGACTCCATCCACTGGGCGGCTCCGCCTATTACAGGCCAGAGACACAAGCCAGTGAGCTCTAGGACTCCATCCACTGGGCAGCTCCGCCTATTACAGGCCAGAGACACAAGCCAGTGAGCTCTAGGACTCCATCCACTGGGCGGCTCCGCCTACTACAGGCCAGACACAAGCCAGTGAGTTCTAGGACTCCATCCACTGGGCGGCTCCGCCTATTACAGGCCAGAGACACAAGCCAGTGAGCTCTAGGACTCCATCCACTGGGCAGCTCCGCCTATTACAGGCCAGAGACACAAGCCAGTGAGCTCTAGGACTCCATCCACTGGGCAGCTCCGCCTATTACAGGCCAGAGACACAAGCCAGTGAGCTCTAGGACTCCATCCACTGGGCGGCTCCGC
Organism: Acomys russatus; assembly: GCF_903995435.1. Taxonomy (NCBI): domain Eukaryota; kingdom Metazoa; phylum Chordata; class Mammalia; order Rodentia; family Muridae; genus Acomys; species Acomys russatus. The sequence goes on along the minus strand of NC_067149.1, from coordinate 64,771,468 downwards.
CTATTACAGGCCAGACACAAGCCAGTGAGTTCTAGGACTCCATCCACTGGGCAGCTCCGCCTATTACAGGCCAGAGACACAAGCCAGTGAGCTCTAGGACTCCATCCACTGGGCGGCTCCGCCTACTACAGGCCAGACACAAGCCAGTGAGTTCTAGGACTCCATCCACTGGGCGGCTCTGCCTATTACAGGCCAGAGACACAAGCCAGTGAGCTCTAGGACTCCATCCACTGGGCAGCTCCGCCTATTACAGGCCAGAGACACAAGCCAGTGAGCTCTAGGACTCCATCCACTGGGCAGCTCCGCCTATTACAGGCCAGAGACACAAGCCAGTGAGCTCTAGGACTCCATCCACTGGGCAGCTCCGCCTATTACAGGCCAGAGACACAAGCCAGTGAGCTCTAGGACTCCATCCACTGGGCAGCTCCGCCTATTACAGGCCAGAGACACAAGCCAGTGAGCTCTAGGACTCCATCTACTGGGCGGCTCCGCCTACTACAGGCCAGACACAAGCCAGTGAGTTCTAGGACTCCATCCACTGGGCAGCTCCGCCTATTACAGGCCAGAGACACAAGCCAGTGAGCTCTAGGACTCCATCCACTGGGCGGCTCCGCCTATTACAGGCCAGAGACACAAGCCAGTGAGCTCTAGGACTCCATCCACTGGGCAGCTCCGCCTATTACAGGCCAGAGACACAAGCCAGTGAGCTCTAGGACTCCATCCACTGGGCGGCTCCGCCTACTACAGGCCAGACACAAGCCAGTGAGTTCTAGGACTCCATCCACTGGGCGGCTCCGCCTATTACAGGCCAGAGACACAAGCCAGTGAGCTCTAGGACTCCATCCACTGGGCAGCTCCGCCTATTACAGGCCAGAGACACAAGCCAGTGAGCTCTAGGACTCCATCCACTGGGCAGCTCCGCCTATTACAGGCCAGAGACACAAGCCAGTGAGCTCTAGGACTCCATCCACTGGGCGGCTCCGCCTATTACAGGCCAGACACAAGCCAGTGAGTTCTAGGACTCCATCCACTGGGCAGCTCTGCCTATTACAGGGCAGACACAAGCCAGTGAGTTCTAGGACTCCATCCACTGGGCAGCTCCGCCTATTACAGGGCAGACACAAGCCAGTGAGTTCTAGGACTCCATCCACTGGGCAGCTCTGCCTATTACAGGGCAGAGCAACAAGCCAAGCGAGTTCTAGGATTCCATTCACAACGACTTTGCAAATATAATTATTTTATGCTGGGGAATTACTGGGAAATCTCAGTATGTTTTACCTTTGGGGAAATAATGGTTAAACTGTTTAGCTGCAAATCTCGTATTTCCAACATGGAGTGGTGAACAGGTGTTGATATAAAAGTGTAATGCCAAGACATTTGTTATCTCTGTTCCTCTTTGTATCTCTGAGTCTCACAGCCAAAAGAACAGGATGTCAGCTTTGGCATTAGCCAAAAGTAACCATTAGCCAAAGAGAAGTGACAACAGTAAAAGACAGTCCTTGTGCGGCCGCCGAATGGTGGGTTAGAGCTGCCTTTCTTTGTGCACCGTAGGAGTTAATGGTCAGGGAAGCACTCTGATTCACAAGGGAACCCCACTTTCCCGTTTGTAGACCCACCCTTCTTAAGACATTACCTGAGCACTGTCTGTATCACGAATTCCTAATACATAGGGATTTCCCTCGCAGATCAACTTTGGCCTAGCTCCAGCACACAGACAGAGTTTCTTGTACACAAGCTCACGGCCATCTTCTGTGAGGATGCACTGTAAACACAAGGCAGAAGGCAGAAGGAAAAGGTTGAGGGTTGAAACAAAGCAAACCAAGATCTACCACAGGCTGCCTCATGGGCATACTCCATGCTCAGTCACAGTGACTGCATACTATCAGCAGTGCTAAGCATTGGCCATAATCCGCGTGCAGAATCCAATACAAACTAGTCTTCCTCCTCTGAAACAAAGGCGCTTGGTTAACAGACTCTAAGAATTATGCCTACCTCAAATTAACATGAGCCCCCAAAGCGTCAATGAAGATTGTTTTTATCTTCAAGGAAGTTACTAGAAGATTGTGTGATTCCAGTTATATTATACCTTACTAGTCTTGGTATTTATTACAGGTTCAAATGATCAGTGCATGTTGAAATTATAATTTATCTTTTTAAAAATAAAATATAAGATGTATAAAAATGGTATTTTTAATCATTAAATATAAGGAACAATCACCTTACTAGTATTTACTAACTTTACTAGTGAAGATTTTTACATGTGTGCATTTTCTTTAAAATATGTACATTTTTAAAAAAGCTTTTGTTGTGTTTTTGAGACAGGGTCTTACATAGCCCATGCCAGCCTCTAATTTCTTGTGCATCTGAGAATGACCCTGAATTCCTGATTTTCCTGCTTTCCTCCAAAATGCTTACATCACAGGTGTGCAGCGCCACTGCACACACAACACACACACACACACAACACACACACACACACACACACACACACACACACACACACACACACACACACACCACTCCTGCACAGCATGGAGTGTGGTATTTTAATTCACATGAAAAACATGCTAACCCTAAAAACTAGTGCACCCTGGCTTTAAAGTTATTTCAACACCAGTTGAGTCTAAAATTACAAAGGTCTGCTGATTTTGTTCCTTAATGTGGAATGAAAACCCACATTTAACTAGTACCTTTTAGAAAGCAAACAACTGATAAGTACCTGCCATTGTGAGGACGTGGACTGTGACTGGGCTCACATCTGTGCCAGATGTGTGATTTGTAAAGTCTGGCAGTCACAGTGCTCACTTCCCATAATCCAACACAGTGCAGTTCACAGAGAAACTTCATACCAGCCTTCCTTCACAATTTGGTCTGGCAAACAGAAGGCTGGTATGAAGTTTCTCTGTAGCCCGGACCAAGGTTTTAAATCAATTCACATTTAGACGGTTTAAAATGCAAAACCTTTTTTACCAGCTATTGCTATCTTTTTGGAAGTAGCCACGGAAGTCAGAGATGGCATGGCGGTGACACACCTGTTACCTCAGGACTGAGAAGTGAAAGAGAGTCAGGAGTGCAGGGACAGCTTGAGCCACATGAGACCAGAAGCCAGCATCCCTATACACTGACAGCTGACGTGCAAGAGATGCAGACTGGAATCACATACGGGATGCTTCTGGATGTCACTGGGACATGTTCTGATTTGCAAGCGCCACTGTTTACTCTGCCTTGGAGAGGTCACTCCCACTTGTAAAAATAACCGTGCTGTTATCTATACTGTTTCCATACAGGGAGTACTCACTGCGATTTGGGGTTCAGAGTTTTTGTCTTTTGCGGAACAGGGCACCTTACCTTTGTTTTTAGTGAACTGTGTTTTACTCATAACTTAGAGCTGCTTACAGAAATGACTATAAACACCTCTCTCCCTCGTACCTGAAGCTCACATGAGGATACAGCATCCCCAGGACTCCCCACCTGCTCTCATCTGTGAGGAGGAACAACGTGTGGAGGAGTTGGTGAGATTTTCCAATTACACTGCCCCTGTCATCCAGGCCCTACGCTGTTTTGGGCAGCTGCCACTGGGCTATAATCGGTGACTGGGAAAGATCTCCTTGCTTCCTCTCAGTTTGTCTTCAGCATTATTGTTAGACACATCTTACTTAAAATTCTATAGAATCCACATCTTTACCATTTCAAGCGGCTATAAACTAAGCCTGGCATCCCTCACTCAATCTCTGTACTTACGCTTGCTTCCCAGCCCCCTTTTCCACCCCCATCTCTCCGACTCATTATCCTCATGCCCCTTTTCCTTCTTTGGTGTCTACAGTTCTTAGACTGTCCTTTTCTACCTGAAAAACTATCAACTCCATCTGTAAAAAACTCAGCTCAAGCATGGCATTTTCTCTGTGAAGTCTCACTGGATCTAAGCCATCCGAGCGTTCGTGTAATTCATTCCATGACTGTACTATCTGCACATTATTTTAATAGACTCACACACTCTTAATGTCTACCCTCCCCAGGACACTGACAGCCCGTAGGACCAAACCCTGTGTGATTCCTGCTGTATGCCCGTATCCCTCGTGCTGCACCCAGGACACAGTGGCTGTTATATAAACAGTGACAGAGTCTGAGGCGTGTAAACTAAAGCACCATACAACCTAATCAAAGGACTCTTCCCAGAGGCTAAATTTCTAATAACGGGACTGAGGCCTCTGGGCTACACAATTTAAGGGATTAGACAGTGGGGTGACAGAAGTATGTTAAAAAGAAGGGTGGCAAAAACCTGGGATTTAACATGATAAAAATACCATTTAATAAGAGAAAGCCTTACGTGCTCTTCAGTCTTCAGCTGTTTCACTCCGGACTCTATGATCTTAATGTTGGGGAAGCGATTTTCCAGCGCAGAACTTGGCTGCTCCTCAACATCAAATTCTTCCAATACTTTAGAAACCTTTGGAGATCAAACAGAACTTTTAAATGAACACTTTAATGAGCTATTTCCTTTGTCTTATACAATACTGTTTGACACTCACAAATAAGGCTAGCCACAGCACTGCTGTGGTTTGATCTCTTATATCCCCCACAGACCACAACTTAAAGGTCTGGCGGCCTCTGCAGGAGGTGGAGCCTAGAGCAGGGCACTTAGGGTCCGTGGGGAGGGCAACTCAGAGCGTCCCCTCCCTGCCCCCAGCCTATGTGAAGTGGCGGTTTGTTCTACCACACCCCGGCTCTGATGCTCCACCTCCCCCAGGTGCTACCGTGGGCTGGCCCCTCCTTTCTCCTATTTTGTCCCTTGAGTCTGATGCTGTCAGGCCTTTGGTCATGTTGATAAAATGTGGATTAGCAGTCAGGCGTGGTGGTGCACGCCTTTAATCCTAGCACTTGGGAGGCAGAGGCAGGAGGACCCTTGTGAGTTCGAGGCCAGCCTGGTCCTCAAAGCGAGTCCAGGACAGCCAAGGCTACACCAAGAAACCCTGTCTCGAAAGGCCCTCTCCAAAAACAAAACAAAACAAAAAAACCCCACCACCATCATTAAAAAAAAAAAAAAAAAAAAACAAAACCAAAAACCAACCAACCAACCTGTGGATTCACGCAAACACTGTACAGTAGAATGAGATCTGGGCTCTGCAACTTATGCCCCTAGCTCGCCTGTCTGTCCTCACAACTCCGCCACTTAGTTTTTTCTGGCCTCTAAAAATGTCAGCCAGCACAACTCACTCAACCGGCGTTTAACTGAACAGATGCTCTATCCTCCTGTTTGTGCTCCAGCTTCTCCACTCTCTCTGTCAGGTAACATTTTAGACCCTTCTTCCCCGACGTCCTTTAAGCCATCGCCTTCTCCTTGGAGTCCCTCTGCCCTTCCGGCTAAGATTTCTGTGGAGTGGTTCATCTTCTGTCCAAACCCTGTCCTTCTCTGCTGCCAGTTCCTTAACCACAAACAGTTCTTCAGACCCTAACGATCAGACTCCCCAGTTTGTGTACGGACCACACACCCTGCAGATCAGAGCTTGTGTGACTGTTGTATGGCTGTTCTCAGGAGCTTTCTGGATTCTTTTGATTTACCAAGGACCCCAGAGACGTATGTGAATTACACACAGTAACATTTGCCTTATTAGGAGATAAAAGTTAAGAAACACTTCAGAATTTCCTAATTCAGTTAAAAATAATTGTATCTAATATACAAGAACCAAGAGATTCAGTGAGCGGGCAGTGTTTTCCTCTTTGTAAATACTTAGCTGTTCCACGGAGTATCTCACCTGCTTGAAGTTTGTAACTGCTTTGATGACAGGAGAGGCTGTGACCAGGAGAATGTCTTCTGCTGGAAAGTTAACAGCCAGCTGAGTTTTAAAAAGAGCGAAAGGATAGAGAAATAGCTTTAGGCATCCCGGAATAAACAACATCATTACGGTGGTAATGCACCGTAGCTAATAAACTTCAGTGCTTCACAAGGAAAAGCCTGCTTCTAAGTGCTGTTCATGATGGCGCCACACTGATAAGGCTGAACTCCCATAGAGATAAAATGAGCAATGCATTCATGTCAAAGGTCTCCCAAGACCTGAACAAGTGAAATCACTACAGCTCTATCTTTGGCTGGCTTATTTTGCACACCAATATAAAGTTTACGGCCAATTACAAACTGTCTACTTCTACTCATGTTACAACGTTTTCACTCGCCGTCACTGAGGATAAAATCACAGCAAGTCTCCGACATTAAACAAAATCTCAGCAGAACTTTCCACAGCACTCCCTTTCCGAATAGTACACATTTGGGGAAGACAACGCCATTTTAACATTAGCACAGCAAAATGCAAAGACTTAATGTGCGATTGCTTCATTATCTCCGCCTTTCTTCCTCACTCTGGAGGGCAATCACTTGCTCCTCTTGGCTTTTGTTCCTCTGCCTGCCATTTCTCATGGCCCATGAAGTTCAGCATCTCTATGCCCTTGGGACATGTAAGGGTCCTTTGATTCAACTTATTTGAACTTCCTACACTTGAGCGCATAATCACCCTATCACTGGTTTCTTTTCATATTCTGCCATCTACCTTATATTTCCATTATTGGATCAAGTCCTCAAAACTTGACTGAAGACATCTACAAGTTAGCCCCCCGGCTCAACAGCTGGCAGCTATTTGCCACCCCAGCATTGCAACCAGCACATCTCAGAAGCTTTCACTTGAACACTTAACTCCTCAGCTCAAAATCACTTGTTTGTAAAACACCGGGTGCCAGAACACCCTGCGTGGTCTGAGCTCTGTCAGTCTTCCTTGCTTCTGTCTCTCAGCAGCTCTAGTGCTTGCAAATTAGGCCGTGTCTTTCCCACTACAGGCTACACTGTGGAGTTTGCCTTTCTTCTCTAGCTGGTGAACCTCACTCATTCTTTGTTTTGGATGAGTTAGTTTACCTCTTACCTTACTTAATTCAGTAACTCCACAGATAAGCCTAAGATTACGCTTCTGCCGTGATTTGTTTACATCTGACCACTAAATCCTTAGTACACTGCCTGGAACATGAGCTCTTTACTTGCTGGGTAAACAGAAGACGCAACACCAAAGATTAAAAAGTCGAAACATGTAAATTCCCTCTACTATTTCTGGTGACTTCTGTGGTTTGTCATAGCAACAAAAGTCCTTTTTTTGTAATACACACATATGAACAGGTTTGATTCACTTGCTTATCATAGTTAGACAGTCTCCATCTGTATTCATCTGCCCCAGAAATTCTGCTGGATATGAAATTTGATCTTGGGAGTTCTGGGTTGCGTCAGCACTATTCCTTAAAGACTTGGCACACATCAAGAAACTAAATTTCAAGTGTGAAGGAAATATGAAAAGTGGGCAAACTTTCTGTCCAAGTGCCAAGGCCTCATGTTCGTTTGCACACCATCCGGCTTTGGCTTCCCAGCTAGTCACGCACTTTCTACTCCTCCCGGTGCCTCAGACCCGACAGGTGACGGGCTGAGCCACGCGCAGCATCCCCGCAGCGGCACACCGGAGGGGGCGTGGCGAAGGGCCGGAAGAACGACCCCCTAAAGGGTCCGGCCGCAACCTCCCGCATCCCCGTCTACAGCCTCCAGAACGGGCGGAACCCGCGCCCACGAACCTGCTCGGCACACGTGACGCCGGCGATGCCGCCTCCTACCACCACGAATGTCCCCGCTGGTCGCGCGGCCTCCATGTCCCCCGAGACTGGGGGCTAACTGTGCACTGGTGGAGGTACAGCTTTCGTCTACCCGGAAAGACGGCTGCGCGCACAGTCACTTCCGGCGCTCGTTCCGCGTACAGTGGACTACGGGTGCCCGGAAGCCCACACTTAGTTCATTTGAGTATTTACCCCGTAGTTTGTGCTTGAAAGCCTGGAGGCAAACTTTCCTGGGTTTTGTGTCACTGTGTCACTGTGTCACTGTGTCACTGTTACCACACCTACATATTAAACTCTCTGTGGTAGAAGCTGCCTTTGGGGACCTTCCCAGCAACTCTCTCCTCATTTTGTAGGTGAAGAACACCAAGCTTCTGGAATCATCTCAATTGTTGCTTCACCTAGCAATGGGAGATTTTCATTTGTGAAAATACCTACCGTATGACTCAAGTACTACTGAATTGTTCTGTAAGAAGTTAGCCTCCAATTCCCAATTTTGAGCTCAGTAAAAATGTGCAGTAAAATAGAGTTGTTTGCCATCTCATCAAATGAACATTTCAGGTATCCAAAAAATAAAAAAAATAAAAATAAAAAAGTAAAATAAAATAGCGTTTTTAAACGCGCGCGCGCGCGTGTGTGTTTCATTTGAGGAATTGCTTTGAGAAATAGCTGAGTTATTTTAAGGTTATTTTCCTCTGTAGTAGTCTATTACCTTGCTTTTACCTTTGTGCTGTTGTAGCTTGTCTAGATAGGCATTTTATTGTGATATTAAGGTACTTCTCAATTGACTCAATCTAACACTGGCAGTTATTGGTGCCTCTTTAATTCGTTAAACTCCAAGGATAGCCACTCTGTGTAACAGGAACATTAGATATACAGAGATCTAATTATAGATATTGCTTTTCCTAATACCTGTTGTGCTTTACCTACCATGTTAAATGTGAGCAGCTCAAGAGGTGATTTTAATTTCTATTTCTAGTTTAGGCAGTGTGCCTGGCACAGCATAGTGTGCTCTGTCCACTCAGCTTAAATCTTCATCAGCTTTGAACGACACCTGGGGCTTGCGGTGTCCGCTGCTCTCTTCCTTTCTAAGCATGTGCACATAAGCTTCCTGAAACTCCTTTTGCTCATGAGGCTGTGGCTCCTCATTAATAACTTTATTAACCACAAAATAGAGCAAGGAGTTATCTCTTTGTAATCCAAAGACATCATATGAATTTAAATTTATCCCACTTAACTTCATCCCAACTCCACCAAAGTCATAAACTCCTCCATTCTAACCCAACTGTTTTTTAACACGAAGCTATAAAAAACACATTATACTAAAACAAAAGCAATATATTGTGAAAAGCTAAAAAAAAAAAAAAATGAAGAAACATTCTTCCAATGTAAGAAAATTAACATTCGCTGGGGGTGGTGGCACACACCTTTACTCCCAGCACTCAGGAAACAGAGGCAGGCAGATCGTTGTGAGTTCGAGGCCAGCCTGGTCTACAAAGTGAGTCTAGGATACCCAGGGCAACACAGAGAAACCCCAAAGAAAATCAACATCCAATTTGACAATGAAGTCACATATAAACCAGATAAATGTCTTCCTGAACTTATATGGTCTTTCGTTTCACTTCTGTCTTACTTGTCAAGATAGATAAAAACATTAGCCAATATTCAAATTCTAGTCATCATTTGTTATTATACTCGATCTAGAACACAGGAAAAACAACAACAAAAAGTAGTGAAGAAAGAGGCTTTTTGGAATTTACAATGAAACAGCAAAAAGTACTGAGTATTTTAAATATATATGATACATATGATCACACACCACATATGTGGAATTTGTAGGCATTGCACACACATGATACACAGACATGCATTTGGGCAAAACATTCAACTGAAAAAATGTTTGTTTGTTTTTTTAAATGTGTATACTGCTATGGCTCCTGTTTGAGTTCCTGTCCTGACTCCCTTTGGTGATGAACAGTAGTGTGGAAGTGTAGCCAAACAAATTCTTTCCTCTCTATCTTGCTGCTGTTGGTCGTGGTGTTTTGTCACAGCCATACTAATTCCTAACTGAGACAAAAATATGCCCATGGTTTCATGAGACATTTGATTTTTAGGTGTTAAAAGTTCTCAAATCAGTTCAAATACAGTAACACTGATTCACATGGAGAATGTGAGACCCAAAACCCTAAGATAAAAATGAAAAAAGTATTCTAATTTTATAACAGGCACGTGGAAATTTGTTTTCCTAAAAACAACAAAACTGACTGCTCACTTGAGCTCACAGGGTAGCGAAATGCAATTTAGAAGCCTGCTGTCTCTCTGCCTGCATTCTGTGTCTGTTTCAGACTTAAGCTTTACTCTGTATCAGTATTAGTCACTCGAGGAGTGTCTGCCCTCCTAACATCTCAGCTCCCTTCAACACTGAAGGCATAACAATATGACATTGTTGAAACATCCAGTCCCTTTGAATCTAGGAACAGCAGAAGTCTGGCAGGATGGGCTGTCCCCAGATAAGAGCATCCATGATGGCGAGGCTGCACCTGAGGCCAAGCTAACCACTAGGAACCAGCTTGCTTCTCTTCTGAAATTTGCAGAAGAAAGAAAACTTCCACAATTTTGAGCCAATTTTGAAGCAAGCTTTAACTAGGTGTGGGCAGGAGGATGGGCTTTGCCCAGGTCTTGCCACAAACCTGAGGATGAGTGGTAGAGGCTTTGCTTGGCAAAGTTCCAGAGACCTCTGACTGTCCAGCATGGTTTCTAGACATCTAGAACAGCTGTTGAGTCTTTGCTTGACAAAGTTCCAAAGATCTCCAGCTGATCACCACTGACCCTAAATAGTATGTATAGTCCAGGTGTAATGTTGTTCAGAAATTTGCTATTTCTCCTAAAACTGCTTTTTCTCATTATTTCTCAGCCCTTAGGGAATTCATACAGGGAAACCTTTTTCCCACAGAGAATATTAAAAGAGAGTATTTGGCCAAAGGCTTGAGACAATGATAAAGTTTTTTGCTCTCTCTGTGAGTACTCAAGCAGAAATTGCATGTGAGAAAGTTAAGACCTAGACAACAGTACCCAGATAGATACTGTTACCTGTAGAAATGTTTCCTTAGAATCTGTGTTGAACACAATAGAAGGTGGGCTTGAATTGTCATGATTTACAGATGTTTTACAATAGAAGAACCCTGGGCAGTTAGCCTAGGCTTGGATAGCACACCTGTTGGTCTGGGACTGGAAGTGGGTCAAGTTTTTTTCTTCAGAGTGTATCCAGCTCAAGCTATGTTGCTATGACCATCTTGTAAAAACATTCTTTATCCAAGGGAAATTTATGATTAAATTTTCCCATGTATTGTTTAAAAGATAACAAGGAGGTCATGCTGTCCATTGCTGGAAAATTGACTGATTTTGTTGTATGTTTTCTTGTAGGTTACAGAACTTTTTGCATTTCCTTGTTACTCTGTTCATTTTTGATTGCCCTAGTGACTGTAAAAATGGGGAAAAAAATCATGATGTAATCTGTAATGAAAAAAATTGAACTTTATTTCAATAAAATACTAGGGTTAGCCCAAAGAGAGAGGGCAAACAAGTAAGAGACATGAGAGAGTAAGCTAGAGTGAGATGGGGACCAGCAAGAGAGATGGATAGATGGGGCATGGCGAGAGAGATAGAAAGATGGACGACAGCAAGCAAAACAATAGAGAGATGAAAAACAAACAAGAAGAGAGGCAGAAAGATGGGTGACAGCAAATAATCAGTTAATCAAGCAAGCGAGCAAGATAGATCGGTCAATTGGTAGATACATAGATAGATGGATAGTAAGACAGCAAGCTAGTAAGCAAGCGAAGAGCAAGAAGTCAGACAGCAAGCAAGACAGAGACAGAGACAGAGACAGAGACAGAGACAGAGACAGAGACAGACGGAGAGCCAGAAGTTCTCCTGGGCTTTAAGACTTTTAGCTTGTACTGCACATGCCTGAGTCTCCGCATATTTCTTCTTCCTGCACTCCTCATTCTCTCCTCAACAACGACTTCCTCTAGCTGGTTGTTCAACCAATGGTTGATTTCCCTTAACCAGCTGTTCACCGCCTGCTCAGTTCTCCCTACTAAGGATCCGCCTCTCTTCTTCACTGGAGCTGGCCTTGGGGAGTGGCAGGGTCTACCCCCCCCCCCCCGGGTTCCCAGGGAATGGCCATGTTTTGCAGAGGCTTAAAAAGGCAAAACCCATAATCCACTGCATTTCTCATGAGGTCCAATCCAGGGCAAGCATACACCCTGACATGTTTTCTGCCTAAGAACCTCTGACCCACATCCAGTCAAACACATCCAGTGCAAACTTGTTTAGGGGAGTAGAAACATGTGGCTTGTTATTTTCCAAGAGCAACAGGTCTCAGCATTCCGGGAAGTGATCTTGTCCTTGGGCAACTGAGGCTTCGAGGTTAACTTTGACTCTTACACTTCCCTCAAGACAGAATGTAGGCAACTTCTAAGTTCTTTGCAGAAGCATTGAGACCTTGACCAGTCAGGCCATTCTTTGGCACGGACTGCAGATTACACACACCTGTAACCCTACCCCACTTCCTTCTACAAGGAAACTTAAAGTTCAAACTGACCTTGAGCCCCTGACCCTCCAGCCTCCACCTCTCAAGTGCTGGTGTTGCAGGTATGTGACCCCCACCTCCGGTTTTAGGGAACCCAGCACTCTGAGAATGTAACAGAACTTTAGTTTAGATGAGGTAGTCACGTGACACAATTCTGACTGATGGGTGTTAGCCAGCAAGTAGGAGAAAGCTTCTACTCTCCAGTGCCTTTACTGAAGGCGCCATTTCTGCTCCCTCTCTGGAATGTGCATGTAAGGTTAGGGCAGAGCAGGCAGGAGCTTTCAGTACATAGATGGAGCCACCTTTATGCTAATGGTGTAGAGGAAAGTGTGTGATGACCTTGATGGCAGTTTGATTTCTTTTATTTATTTGTTTGTTTGAGACAGGGTTTCTCTGTGTAGTCCTGGCTGACTTGAACTCACTTTGTAGATTAGGCTAGCCTCGAACTCACAGAGATCTGCCCGCCTCTGCTGGGCAGTTTTACTTCTTTATAGCACTCTCTGACCACACTGGTAGCTAATTGCTCCTATGAGTCTAGCGCAAATGACTCCTTTCATAGATTTACTTTGGGGGAAAGTATGGCATATTTGTGAGACATAAATTCCACTCTGCCACCCTTTCTATTTTGAAGTTACACAGCATGATTGAAAAGCCTGTCACTGTGAAGACTTCAGTGTGTGTGTGTGTGTGTGTGTGTGTGTGTGTGTGTGTGTGTGTGTGTGTGTGAAGTATGACTATATAGTAGGCTAAAGATGACCAAAGATAAATTGTAGCATTTTATGGAACTGCAACATTTCATGTTTTCCCATCATTGAAGCATCAATCAGCCAGTCAACTTTTGCTTTCTAGAAATTCTCATTCCAACTGACCTCTAAAAGAACACTCTTCTTCTTTTCTCTTTAATATCACTGTAGTCAGATATTCCACCCTCAACCCATAGGTATGGATCAGTCTTTGTAAGTTTTAATAATTTCTATTTATGTGTATGTATGTCCATATGAGCACCATGTGTGTGCAGTGCCTGTGGAGGCCAAAAGAGGGCATCAGATCCCCTGGGAACCGTTGTGAGTCACCTGGGTTCTGGGAACCAAATCTCTGTCCTCTGGAAGAAGATCATGTCCTTTTAACTGCTGAGCCATCGCTCAGTCCCACGGATTGGTTTTTTCACTGTTTATTTTAGATAGAAAATATATCTTCTGGATAAAACATCACTTACTGATGGGAGAGGGGATTACATTTCATTATTTTTTTCTTTTCTTTTGTGTGTGTATGATGTGTGTGTGTGTGATGTGTGTGTGTGTGTGTGTGTGTGTGTGTGTGTGTGTGTGTAGGTACGTATGTACATATACAGATGCATCTGGGGTTTACTGTTGATTTATATGGGTCAGCCATGTTTGTTTGTTTGTTTGTTTTTAATAAAGGCCAAGAGAATAATTGTGTGACTTGGAGAGCCATGTAGCCTCTCTGGCAATTCTTTACTGACTCTGTCATTGAAATGTGAGGACAGTCATGGGTAATAAGTGAGTGAATTAGGGTGGCTGTAGTCCGATACAGCCTTATTTGTGGATGCTGATATATAAATTTTATAACTTAATGCTTCTTGAAAACTAAGTTTAAAGATAGGCTTTGTGATTCATGCTTGTAAGCTCAGCCCTCGGGAAGCCGAGGTTGGAATCTCAGCCCTCAGGTCAGGCAGGAGGTTCTTCAGTTCCCGGGCAAGACTCCATCCCAAACCCAAATAGACTCGCATTTTAATTTCTTTCTTTTTCTTTCCTTTTTCTTTTTTCTTCTCCTCCCCCCCCCCCCCCCCCCCCGCTGGCTGTCATGGATATTTCTATGTGGGCATGGCTGACATCGGCTTCTGATTCGCCTCTTCTACCTCTGAAAGTGCTGGGTTACAGGCATGGACCCCAGCACCTTAAAAAGCATTAGTGTTGGGACCAGGGCTCTGTACCAGCTAAGTGAGTACTGTAGCAGCTGGGCTATCTCCCCATGTCCCTAACCCAGCTTCCTCTGAACAACCATGCTCCCTCCCCCCACGTTTCCTTGCAGGAAACACTTTAAAAGCTACAGTATAGTGTCATGGAACACTCACACCTGTACAAGGAAGGCGCGGAATGGGTTCCCTCACACAGGTTCCTCCTTTCTCCTTAATAGCCATGTCGACACACACACACCCACTTCCATGCTGTCACAACTCCAGTCTGTTTTCTATTTCTGTAATCCTGCCTCTAAATATTATAGAACTGGAAGCAGGCAATTAAACAATCATTTGGAATGGTCCCCTTTTCACTTCCCTTCATCATTTGGACTTCAGCTTCAGGGTGCATTTATTGTTAAATCTGTTTGAGACGGCTTTGGTTGCCATTCACAGCCAAGGGGATGGAATCAGTATCACCCGTGGCTCCCTTGGTAGCTGGGTGGCAGGTTGAATCTCTTGCTTACTGCTGGGAGAGGATGCTGTTCCCAGGTGGTCCCTTCTATGGGCATTGCCATGGTACCACAGGGGGATAAAGGCTTCTGTTGGTTTGCCTATGGAAACAGGAGGCGTGCATTTGTGCTGTGCTGCATTAACATGCAGGCTTTTCCTGTGACAGGCGGCATGTTGGTGGCAGGCAAGGTGGATAATTCTGACTGCAGTTTTTTCTTTTGTGATGCCACCACAAGGAAATATTTTTTGGTTTTCATTTTGTTTTGTTTTTTTGGGGGCGGGGGGACGGGTGCGAGACTGGAATCTTTACTCCACCTCCATTGACAGCAGTATTTATCGCCATGTCTCTGGTATTTATTTAGAAAAGAGAGACAAATGTCTTTAAGTTTCCTGTCTGGCCAGGTTGCTTCTTTCCTGATTCTCTGCTTACGGAAAACAAAGATGTTTTTATTATATTTTGTTTTTGTTTGTGCTCAGTGGTATTTGTGGTTCCTGGTTTCTTGACTGAGGTTGGATATATGAGAGGAAAAAAAAACAGAATGAAACAAAGGAAATTAGGCCACTTTTGGGCCTGACATGTCTCTATTCACTCATTCATTTGTCTTTCAGAGATGAAGCACTGTGAACGTCATGTGATTTCTCTGGATCACTGAGTATTTGTCTTACATGCTGCTAAAGGTTATTTAAAAACATAGAATTGTCCTTTATTTACACGTCACACAAATACAGATTATAAGCCAAACTTGGCCCACAGACTGGCAGTTCACTAATGCACCGTTCTAGACTAGCACTGCCCTCATTGGAAACCATCTCATCCTTAAAAAATATTCATGTATGATTTTTATAGTCTGTGTATTGTTGGGAATAAGAAAAAGAAACTTGTCATAAGTACTGCCATTTTGTTTTCGGACTCCACTTTAATCGTAAGGTGAAACTAAGTTCAAGTTCTCAGGCCCCAGGGGATCTGGGGACGTCCCAATAGCTGACCAGCTTCTGTTATTCATCTCTTGTTCCCACAAGCAAAATGACTGTTCTTAACCACAAAAAGAACAAATAGATTTGATTGGTTGGACTATAAGCCCTACAAAAGGAAAGTCTCTCCCTAAATCCCCATTGGTGGAAAAACATAGCTGTAACTTGGCATAGATGTTTGTGGTTTTCAAGCTTAAAAGCTCTGATCCTTTCTGGCTCATGGTCACAGCTCAACCCCAGAGTCTTTTCTGCAGCCCTGATCGATCAGTAGTGGTTTGATTACCATAAACTATTGTCATCTGTATTGGCCTGGTATTTGAGTTATGTTGAATTTAAGCAGATCCTGTAACAGTTGAAGGTTTCTAAAATCTGAAAAACCTTTGTATTTTCACATTGGTTATCTCTTCTGTTTCTCACTCAAAAGGCTTGGTTTTCTGTTGTCTCTTGAGCTCCTCACTGGACCATACCCTATGTGGGTAGAATTTTCTCCTGTCCCCACTGACAACCTGCCTCTGAAACTTCCTCTAGTTTTGGCTCTGTGCTGCTAGGTTCCCCATAGAAAAATGTTAATTCAGAACAAGGATTCTCTGGCAAGAGATCACATCCAAAGACCTTCAAGGTCTGTGGGATCCAACTGGAGTACAGACACACCTTTAATCCCAGAAGATAGAGGCAAGCTGATCTCTGAGTTCAAGGCCAGCTTGGTATAAAGCAAATTTTCAGGTAAAGAAAACTTTAGGTCCAGGCATGGTGGTACATGCCTTTATATCCCAGCATGTAAGGAGACAGAGGCAGGCAGATCTCTGAGCTCTGTTCTGCTAGTTTGGTTGAGTCAGTGAGTTGAGAGGCAGTTCAGTTCATGGAAGTCAGAAGTAGTTTTTACCGGGAGAGTTTTACAGTGACAATTTGAAGAGAGGACACAGGTGAAGACAGAATGAGCCAGCTAATGAGAAGAATCCAGAAGATTACCACAGACTGCTAGTGTTAGTTTGAGGCCAATCAGAGCAATTCAGTGAGAAACTGAGAGAAGCCAGATTGAATCAGTCATCTTGGAGAAAAATTTGAGCCAGAACAGCTGAGTTGAACCAGGCAGCCAGAGTTCAGAAAGAGCTAGAAGAGGTGAGCTTATTCAACAGTAAGTCTCAGAGGCTGAAAACATTCTAGGCTAGATTGTATGGAGGCTAAAAGTTTCCAGGACTAGGCCTAGGTTAGCCGATAGAGGCAGTAAGCTTCAGAAATGACAAATTAGGCAAATAAAAGCTATTTTTACACTCCCCTTTGCTGTCCCTGGCCTAAAAAAATTACATCTAAATGCTGGCTAACATTGCCCTCACTTTAGAGTAACCAGAGGCAGCTTCTGATGAGTGCAGGGCTGTGCCATTGCAGAGAGGTCAATCTTTTCCCTTTCCACCATGGAGACCCATGGTGTGCAGAGAGGTGTGCTCTCTTGGCAGGATCTAGACGCCCCTGCAGTGGTGAGGCCTCACAGTCCTTTCCTCAGGTCTAATCTAGAACAAAGGTCTGTATCTTCTTTTTACAAGTTTAGCCATTATTATCTGTACATTGTATTATGTGTGTCTCCCACACTCACAGTAAGTGCTAAAAGTGTTTTCATTATTTTTTCAAACATCTTAGTAAACTTGCATTTAATGTCTTTTTAAAAAGCATTTGTTTCTACTTTTTATTTATGAGCATACACATAGATGCCTTTGAAAGCCAGAAAACAGTGTCCTGTGCCCTGTGTAGGACATCACATGCAGTTGTGAGCTGATGAATGTGAGTGTTAGGATGTGAACTCCCATCCTTGAACAGCAAGTGCTCTTTTTTTTATTAATTAATTTATTCTGATTACAACTCAATTGTTCTCCCATCACTTGTATCCACCCATTCCTCCCTCCCACCCTCCCTCCCTCCAACTCCCACCCTATTCCCCTCCCCTAGGTCCATGGTCGAGGGGGATCTCCTCCTCTACATTATGGTCACAGGCTATCAAGTTTCATCTTGGTAGGCTGCCTATTCTTTCTTTGAGTGCTACCAGGGCTCCCCACCAAGGGGAGGTCATCAAATATGGGGCACCAGAGTTCATGTCAGAGTTAGTCCTTGCTCTCCACATTACTATGGATAATGTCCTGTCTGTTGGCTAGATCAGAGTATGGGTTCGGTGTTTACTGCTTGAATTGTCTTTGGTTAGTGCAATAGTTTGAGCAGACACCAGCCTTATTCATAATAGCCAGAACCTGGAAACAGCCTAAATGTTCCTCAGTTGAAGAATGGATAAAGAAATTGTGGTACATTTACACTGTGAAATACTACTCAGCTATAAAAAACAAAGAAATCCAGAAATTTGTGGACAAATGGAGAAAATTAGAAATGATCATACTGAGTGAGTTAACCCAGAAGCAGAAAGACTCACATGGTATATACTCACTAGCCGAAAAGGCAAGTCCCGTGAAAGTATTCACTCACCAGGAGATTTGGACAGATGTGAGAACATCTCACTAGAACTCTATGTAAGACAAATATAGGAGATAGGGAAATAGAAAGATCCAGAGGATCTTAGAAACCTACAAGAAGAACATCTTAACGGGTGGATCAGGGCCCAGAAAGTGCTCTTAACCAATGAGCCATCGCTCTAGCCCCGGCATTCCATTTCTTAAACTTAGACTTAACTTATTTATGATATTGGCTGCATCATATCTTCTACATATTTTATTACTGTAGGGTTTATATTTATCTTATCTTGTTTTAAATTGACCTTCTACAAATATTGAACAAATAAAATTATTTTATAAGACTTAAAAAACAACACAAAACCCCTCTTCTTAGACATGACTATATTTATAGCTTCTTGCGTTTACTTCCCTTTTTACTTTAAAAAGATAAAAAAACAAAACAAAAAACAAAACTAGATGGCTTCTGTCCTTTGTAAAGATGTACTTGCTTCTTCAGAAGATTGAGCTTGCTTAAATCATCCACTGTATAGAACGTATTTTCCCATGTACCAACACATACACAGTGCAATGTTCCTTTTTGGGGTGGTTGCCTTTTGAGACGGGACCTTGGTATTGTGTCTCTGCTGGCCTGGGGACTTGCTGTGAAACCCTGCCTGGCCTGAGAACTTGTGTAGATTTTTCTGGTCTTGAACTTGTGGTTTCCTTCCTGTTTCTACCTCCCTAGTTTTGAGATTACAGTCAAGAGCCTGCACTGGATTTTCACAAAACTCCTTTTTGATACATTCAATGCAAATATAATTATAAGATCCCTCCCTTCCCCAAATCCCCAAACATTTTCTTTGTTGGCTTACTTCCTCATTTGTGGAGAGACTCAAAGCATAAGGCAACCATGCCATCTTACAATGTACTTTGTTTTCTCTCATGAAAAAACTTAGAAATGGCTTTGGACACATTTCTATTCAAAGAGGAAGCATTATTTCTGATTTTAGAAAATGAGTGTAGCTGACTGAAACAAAGAAATGAGAAGAGCATGTTGTTTGTAACCAAGTGCCAATTATTAGCAAGGATCGGTTCCAGATGGTAATAACATCCTTTTGATATCCAGCCAGGTAGGTGTTTTTGTGCTTTTTGGGAAAGTCAGTTTGTCACAGGCTTTGTATAAAAAAAAAAAAGAACTTATCAGAATGATGAGCTGTAGAAAGAATAACTTTGAGTCATTTTCTTTAGGAGTGTGGACACTGATTGGCTCCCCATCCTTCTGTGATGGCAACCCCCAACACATGCATATTGGCAGCATTAAATAAAAATAAAAAGAGGTCAGGACATTGGGAAAGAGGTGTAATGGAGGCCCCTGGAGGAGCTAGTGGGATAAATAAGGGATATATTGCATGTACAGATGAAATTTTCAAAAAGTAAATCAAATAATAATTTATTAGTTCATTGAGCGTCTCATGCTTTGATCATATTCGCACCCTTCTTTAACTCTTCCCAGATTCGTCTCCGCTTCCCTACCCACACCACTCCATGTGGAGCTTTGTTTTTGTTTTTGTTTTGTTTTGTTTTTATTCCTCAAGGCCAGTTAAAGCTACATGTTACTCTAGTTCTTATTCCGTAATGGACTTTTTGGATTTGAGGGTTGGAAAAGTACATACAATTTGTAAAATTTTAATGTGAAGCTTCACAGCTTCCACGTTGAATGACAATACTAATTCATATGAGTTCGTTAAGCTGTAAAGACTTTGGGTCTGGTTAATTTTGGTGTGTGATGATTTTGTTTACTTGCAAGTTGTGCTCCCCTTTACAGCTGAGCGTTCTGCATTCTCTTTTGCTCTGCGCCTTGGCCAGCTGTGGGCCTCTGTGCTAATCACAACCGACTGCAAATAGAACATTCTCCGATGAGGGATGAGAGCAGGATAACCAGTCATTGGGAGTTGGTATAACACTGTGTCCTTTTGCTACCGCAGTAGTAGTGGGATCTCCCAGGGTGGGGACCTGTCCCGCTGTAGCTGTTTAGACCAGGGTGTGGGACCTGTGCAGCCATAGGTTCTTAGACCAGTACTGAAGCCAGGTATGAGTTTCATCTTGTGGAGGATACTTTAAATCCAATCAAAAGGTGGTTGGTCATTCTTGTGATATATTCATGCTACTATTGCACCAGTGGGGATATTTTTTTTTTTTTTTTTTTTTTTTTGAGATTGGGTCTCTCTGTGTAGCCTTGGCTGCCCTAGATTTGCTTTGTAGACCAGGCTGGCCTCGAACTCACAGCGATCCGCCTGCCTCCGCCTCCTGAGTGCTGGGATTAAAGGCGTGCGCCATCACGCCCGGCTCCAATGGGGATATCTTGTCAAACCAGTCAACATTTTAGCTCATAGAGTTCACAGCTATCCAGCAGCATGCATAACGCCTTCTAACACTATGACATATACAGGGGCTACAAACAGGAAGGCAAGAAGTCAAATTATATTTACTTGTAACTATAATTCTATATGTGAAAGACACTAAAGACTTCACCAGAAAACTCCTACAGCTAATAAAACCATAAAACTTTAATCAAATGGTTTTCCTGCTTCATAGTCTAGGGCCTTATTTCTGATGGTGGCCCAGGGCTGGCCTGTTGCCTGGCCTGTGCTCACCGCTCTCACTTTTCATCTCTTGGCCTCTTGGCTAGTCACCTTTCTCCATCAACCGTGTCTTCCTTGTCACACACAAGTGCTTGTTTCCTTCTTTCTCAAGCTTCTGCACTAACAGCTTCCCCCACCTGCAAGGCTCTGTCTCGAATGCCTCCTTGCTTGAGTCTCGCTGCACTCATCTCAGTGCAAGCATTGTCTCCTCCCAAACCTTCCCAGATCACCACACAGTGGGGGGCCCTTGCTGATCACTCCTGTTGCTTTGATGTCTGTGGCTCCCACAGGCTGTTTTTTTTAAATCCTTTCATCAAATCTTTGGGGGACACTGACAGAAGATGAAGTGGGAAGGGAACACAGTAACAGGAGGGCATCAAGCAGGGAGCTGTCCTACTCTTTTTGATAGGTTTGTTTGTTTGTTTGTTGTTGTTGTTGTTTTTGAGATAGTGTTTCTCTGGGTAGCTTTGGCTGGGACTTACTCCATAGACCAGGCTGGCCTTGAACTCAGAGAGCTGCCTGCCTCTGATTTCCAAGTGCTGGGATTAAAGACATATGCCACCACTTCCCAGCCTGGACAGAGGTAATTTGATTAGAGTTTCTTTTGAAGAGAGATAGCATATACGAATGCCAGGCCTGCATTAACCTTTTCTGGAGTATGGCCCTCTAAGGTTTTGAAAGTTCTAAGGTATGGTTTATCAAAATTGCAACAAGAGAAAACACTGTGCAATTCTCTACAAACGTGCTTTAAGGCTCCCCCCCACCTCTTTGCTAATTAAAATGTCAGCTATTAGGTTACTGAGAAGGAATGAGCTGTAGATATCAGAAACAGAAGTGAGTGCGCCCCTTGTGCTCACCAGGTGCATGCTCCTGGGGTCATCAGGGCCTGTCTAGGCTCAGTTTCTTCCACTGCAAAGGTGTCATCAGGACAGTAGCCGTTTTCTTTGTTAGTGAGAGAAACAAAACATGCAATCAGGGCACGTAAGTCCCTAGGCTGGCCCGTGCACAGAAGCACTCAGGAAATACAAACGTTCATAACCAGAAAGGAGAAAACCACGCAGCCTGTAGGGAGAGGGGGGAAAAGTTGGATCTTGCAAATTACCCTCTGGGTGAGGTGACCAGAGAGATCAAACAGCCTCCCACTCAGGAAACAGTGTCCAGCTTCATCCATGGAGCTTGATGCTGTGAAGGCATTTGTATGTCTGTTTCTCTGGAAATAATGGAAGATCTGAAATAACAAGAAATCTCACCAGCAGTAGCTTATGTGTGGGGCTGAGGATGTCTGAGACTGAAGGGGCCTGGATAAGTGTTCCTGTTGATTTGGTTAAGTGTCCTTGTGCAAACAAGTGCACATAAACCCATCCTCACAGCTTTGAAATACAATTATTAAATAGATGTATCACAAAGTATTCTTCCTAATTTCTTAATTGTTTTCTTTCTCCCTTCAAGCAGAGCAGACAGTGCTCACAGGCAGGCACATTGGTGACATTGCTTAATACTATCTTTTGCACTTGACAAGGATTTGGCATCAGGTAGGCGCTCAACAAACATTTGTTGAATGTGCAATCTCGGCAACCCCTGGAGTTGGGTTTAAATAAATACAAAACAAAACAACAACAAACCCAGAAGCTTGTCATGGCAGCACACACCTACATCCCCAGGACATGGGAGATGGAGGCAGGGAGATCAGGAATTCAGTGCCTGACTTAGCTCCATAGTGACCTCCAGTCCAGAACTTGTCTTGAAAAATAAAAATGCAAATAAAAATAAGGGCTTGATAAATGGTTAAGTAGTTGAGAATGCTTGTTACACAATCTTGAGTTTCAGAATTGGGACCACAGCACTCACCAACAAGCCACTGTCCCACAGACTCCTGTGATTCCAGCTCTGACGCAGGCAGAGACAATGATCACTGGGGCTTGCAGGCTTTCAGCTAAGCCTGGGTGGAGAGTGACAGGCCAGTGCACAGGTGTAAACATGCATCCGTCTTCACCAGCGTGTGCACACGCGCGCACATGCGCGCGCGTGCACACACACACACACACCGATCTTTAAAAAATTAAAAAAAAAAAAGCAGGCTAGTTAGCTTGTGTGAAATTACAAGTAGTCGCTATTGGACCTGTAGCATGTCACATTTCCCACTTTAACAATTCTCTGTTATTTTCGTTTCATTCTTTTTTCCCTGGGATGTGACAATCTCAAGGCCTGACATGGCTCTAGTCCAATCCAGCTAGAAAAATCACTGATCTGCTACCCTGTGAGCTCTGGGTCTCTCACAACAATCTAGTGTTCTCAAACACCAGCAGCCTCCTGGGAAGGGATTGTTTGCCAGCAACACTCAGCGCCTTCCATTTATTCCTGTCAAGCTTTCCTTAGTCTCTCTCTCCAGCCACACTGAAAGCTGAAATTTGTTTAATACATATCCTTTTCATTGTGTTAAATTATTTTTCTTTATTCATGTCAGTGTGTGCCACGTATGTGGGCTGCCAAGGAAGAGGGCATCAGATCCCCCAGAGCTGGAGTCCCAGGAGGGGAGGCTGTGAGCTGTCCATGTGGGCTCTGGGAAGCAAGCTTGGTTGCTCTGAAAGAGCCACAAGTACACTTAGTTGCTAAGCGAGTGAAAGTGAGGACACAGTCATTCCTAGACATGATTCGAGGAGGTTTTATTGTAGATCTGAGGGACGGAATAGCCAGAGGTATCTGGAAGGGTCCAGACTGCACAGGGCCATGAGGGGTGGGGGTGGGGGCAAGAGAAGAGGAGAAGAGAGAGGAGAACTGAGAGGCAAGAGAGGAGCTGTGGACCAAGAGGCCAAGAGGGTGCATAACTGAGCGGGCTGAGCTAGACAGGAAGCAGAGGAGCTGGGGGAAGTCAAGTGAAGGCCTGCCCCTGGCGATCATCACATAGGTTAGGATGGCTAAACAGCAAGTAGCAAGTACCAGGCATGGGCCTGACTCTACCTCTCAAGCACTGAGATTGTGAGTGCATGCCAGCACCCAGCTTTTTAAATGTGTGTTCTGGAGGTTAAAGCCGGATCTGAGGCTGTGGGCACTAAGGCTGGGAGAAAAAGAACTTAATTCTATTTTGAGGTTTTTAAAAAAATTACTTTTTGCCCCAGCATTAGGCACCTCTCCCCCCTCTCTCCTCCTCCTCTTCTTCCTCCTCCTCTTCCTCCTTTCTCTTTCTTTCTTCTCTCTCTCTGTTTTTCCTTCCTTCCTTTTTTTTTGGTGGCCTTTTGTCGCTAGCAGTATTTCTCTAAAACATAGTTCTTTTTCTTCATAGGCACTGAATTTCTATGTGCTGGTCACAACACACAGAAAACAACAAACAAACAAACAAACAAACAAACAAACAAAAAAAACCAGAGGAGATTGGGGGACCTAACCCCCTTTTTTGTTTAATTAATTAATTAATTAATTAATTTGGCTTTTCAAGACAGGGTTTCTCTGTGTAGCTCTGGCTGTTCTGGAACTTACTGCGTAGACTAGGCTGGCCTCAAACTCACAGAGATCTGCCTGCCTCTGCCTCCTGAGTCCTGGGACTAAAGACATGCGCCACCAGCGGCTGGACCTACCTTTACCCGAGCTAATTAATAATTTCAGAGACAGAAACGTTATCTCTGCTAGAAAGGAGGCACATAGACACCTTTTGAGCAATAGAAAAGGCAAAGTAGGTGGGGCATCCTAAACCCAAAGAAAATCTAACCCCCTTAAAGCTGGTGGGATGGTTGCCGCCACCCTGCCCCCACTTTGGGGGCTCTTTTTCTGTGTGAGAAACCTACAAGGCTCACTCATAAATATGCTGACTTTGTATGGTCTCAATTCTCTGTCTTTTAATTCATTAACTGATGGACACACAGAAACCATCTGGTAGCTGGTATCATGCCACACTTTTCTGATTGATCAATCTCCCCAGCCCCTCCATGCATATCTGAAGTCATGAAGTGGGCAACCATAAATGCGCAGGAGGCTTGGTAAAGACTCCTTAATCAGGAAAAAAAAATATCTGAGCACCAGTCACACAAAGTAACTTTGAGGGAGTTTTCCGTGGTCCTTTGACAAGATGTTGCAAGCAGAGCCAAGGCCACTGAGGAGTTAACTGTTTGAAACCAACGACACCAGGAAGGAGGCGCCTCAGGCTCCAAGTGGCTAATCTTGGAATCTGTTTCCAAGATTATAACCAGTTTTATGCAACTCTCAGAACCAAAAAACTTTAACAAAGGATTAAAAGTTATGTAAACAAAGATCCCTTTATATACCCCCTGCTTTCCCAAGGGAGAGCAGGCTCCTGCCTACACTCTGCAGTGTGTCTCCCCCACCAGTCTCTCAGTAGGTGACTGACTTATGACAGCATCAGCGAGGAGTTTACAGAACAGAAGCACCTGTCAGTGGAAACGGTGAAGAATGCTCAGGTAAAAGCCATCATTTCCCTGTTTCCCCGGCTTGCTGTAAGTGCAACCCAGCAACTCTTGCTTGGGAGAATGAGGCAGATTTAATCCTAAATTATGAATTTAAGATTCTAATTTAAATTTCAGTTTTCTAACATTTGGCATTTAGATCATCAACAGCCACAGCACCTGTATTTAGGTTGGGATTTATCCCGTGCAGTGGCAACATGATTGCTTATCCCGACTCACAGTGTGGTGTGCCTGGGCTTTGTCAGTGTGGAGCTACAGGTGGTTTGGAGGACAGGAAGTAAGTCTGAGTCTCCAGAGCGTTGTTCCTTTCTGCTCTGTCAGAGGCCTGGAAGGCCTCTCTTCCTCTGTCTGCTTCTTCTGGGTCAGCCTTTCCAATTCTGATCTGTCTTGCTTTCTCCATCGGTTCTTATCCCCGACCCTTCAAGGCCCAACCCAGAGCAATCCTCTTCCATACTGTCCACACACATTGCTAACAGACACACACACACACACACACTCACTCACACATACACTTTATGGGCATTTCTGCTGAAAATTAAAAAGCAAGAAGTCTTTTTAAAAAGATTTATTTATTTATTTATTTTATGCATGAGTGCTCTATCTGCATGTACACCTGCATGTCAGAAGAGGGCATCAGATAAGAACAGTCTTTAAAAACAAATAAACACTGAAGCACAGTCAGTTGCTATTTAGCTTCGTCTATCTTTCTGTGTTCATGAAGAACACATGTATAGCCATGTTCACCCTTTCACTTATGTATCTGAGTCAATTTGGTATTCAGGATTTGTGCTGTCTTCATTTAAGGCTGCGTTATGGAAAGGCATTTGTGTCAGCATGGGTATCTAAACCATGCTTAGCCTTTAAGTGACAACAGGTGGACCTCCCAAAGTGAAATCACAGAGGCCTGATGTCCTGCAGTTCACAGGTCGGCCACTGGGTATTGGCATCTTTTCATTTCCTTTGTTTACTGTGTAAAACCCGGGCGTATATTTTTTTTTGGACATATTTCCTTAGCACCTAACAACCCCTCTAAAAGCCATACTTTGGTCATTTCTCCATGTTTTTCTTTCCCATTTATAGGAGTTACTTTTTCCCCATATTTGTTTTTCACACACGTTTCTAACTTTTCTCACGACATCATTTTTGCTCTCTTTATAGTGTTTCTAAGCCTGTGTATTACTGGATTATTATGAAGTACATGCACATTTCTCATGTTATTTGTTTGTTTGTTTGTTTGGTTTTTGGTTCCCCCTTTAAAAATTTTTTAAAGATGTTTTTCTTTAGATTAACATTTCCTTAATGTTTTTGCAATTTGATATTTTTTTTTTTATTAAAACCTCCAATCTCTTGCCTTTTACGGTTTTGAGTATGATATTTGCCAGGACCATCTCTCTACTGTTTTTGTCGGGGGGAGGTGTCTGGATATATGATCAAAGTTATTTGTTAATAAGCTTTGCTTTGCTTGTTGAACTCTTGTTACATATTACACTCCCATTGATACTGGTTCTGGTTGGATTCAGTTTTGTGCCAGCAGCCTGCTTGTCTTTATTTGTGCTCAAGGCTTACTGTTTTAATTGGATCAGGGCCATGATTTTGGATTTCACTTGACAGTACCTACCATCTTTTTTTTTTTTAGTATTCATAGGCAAATATGACATGTTTATTCTTTGACTTAACTTTTAAACTTATTTCAGTTTATTTTCAAATACATTTATTTATTTATCATTCTGTGTGTCTCTGCATGAGTGTATACGTGTGACGCATGGACCACATGTGTGCATGTCATGTTGCAGTTATTTTACCAGTATGGCCTGATAATAAACATTATTAGGCCTATAATTATTATTATGTCAGTATTTTCTAACCTGCTCGCAGTCAATCAAGACACAGATATTTGTTATATTTTAAAATAGCCTTAGTTAACCTGGGTCAGGACAGATGTTAATCCCCTAAACTATTTCCCATAGTAGGCAGGTATGGGAAACCTGCCCCAATTTCATACCATCTACTTCTAATAATTTCTATCAAGCTACCTCCCATCAATAATCCCAAATACTTGCTAATTATCATCATGTGGGCCTAGTCTCCATCCATGCCCACATATGCTTCTCCACCTAACCCATGGCTCAGCCTTCTTCTCTCCTCTCCTCCTTCCCAGATGCTGTCTCTCCAAGGCCTGGAAACTCAGCCATGCTGATTCCATTTGCCCTGCCCAGGTGTGATGGCCTTTTATTGGTCAAACAGGTGGAGCACAGAAACAGCAAGTGGTAATTAGCATCAAAACACACCAGACCAATATCCAACAAAGTCACAATTCAGGCTTTGCTTAGCTACATCACCAAGCTGACCAGAAATTGGGAGAAGACTCTTGTAGGTGTGCTCATGGGCTGGATCTGCTCCAGAACTTCCTAAGGCTTTTGTCCCTGGCTTTTGAACATGACCTTGTCTGTAGAAGGAATAGTTCACCACGTCTGGAAACTTATGACTCAGCTTTTCTCTGTGAAGATCACCGTGAGTCATGCTGGTTTAGACTTACTGATTAAAATTATTGACGCAAAACCAAAATTTTCATCTCAGGATGGATAAAGGATAGTTTGGTTTGGAGCCAAATATGAGTGACCATGGCTCACAAAGACAGACTTAGGCTACCCAGAAGTCCATGCTCCAATGAGGAAACAATTTATAATAGCAGAACAAAATCAAGCCATTTTGCAAATATATTGGTGGAAACATTAGGTAGAAGGAATAAAACCAAGTGGAGACATCTCAGCTGCAGGCCTGGATGTCTTCTGGCAGTATCTCTAGCTTTTTGGTTGACTGTAAATCTGGTGGTTTGTACATTACAAATGATTTATCCAAAGGACATAAAGCCATCAGGCCAGCAACAAAAGGTTGCACTAAGAGGCTATTAAGAAAATAAAAATGGGGGCTGGAGAGATGGCTCAGAGGTTAAGGGGACTGGCTGTTCTTCCAAAGATCCTGAGTTCAATTCCTAGCAACCACCCGGTGACTCACAACCATCTATAATGTGGTCTGGTACCCTCTTCTGGCCTGCTGGCTCACATGCAGGCAGAATACTGTATAAATAATAAATAAATCTTTAAAAGAAGAAAATAAAAATGGCCCAAGATAATCTGTTGCTGGACCAGCAACATTCTAACCTCCTCACAATCACTGCAGCTCTAATCAGTTAAGTGGCTTACAGCAGGTTCTGTTGTCTCTGAAAGATAAATGGCTCATTTTCAATGCTTCTTGTAGACCAAGCCAGGCTTAAACATGCAGTAGCCCTCCTGTCCCTGCCTCCTGCGTGCTGGAACTACAGGCATGCTCCATAAACCCTGTTCACTTGGATTCTTCATAGCTGTATATATATATATATATATATTGCTAAACTATCAAAGATAACTGATGAATGCTAATTTTCTCCAACTTTATTGAAAACAATCAAAATTCACAGAAGAGTTTGTTATTTGGTCACGAGAATCATCCCTTTGTTGATTTCAGAGAAATATTTTGAAACATATTATCTAGGTTTATGAAAGAATCACCGATTGTACCTCTTCCACTTATATGACACCGCTCTAACCAAATAATCAGTTGGGTAGTGACTAACATGAGACTTTCCTGCTCCCTAGTAAGTTAAGGAAAGATATATTTACCTCTGACGACATTTAAATTTAAAAAAATATCTGAATGTCTCTGAGATGCTTCAATACAAATTTAATATGGACTGGAAATACCCTTTGGAGAATGTTTGTATGTAGACTGGTTAGAAGTTTCCTTCATTATTCAACAGTGCTTAATACAATTAGAGATTTTATAATTCTCTGAGCAGGAGTAGTCAGACTTAAAGGCAACAGCATTCCTGAGGCTTTGGGCGATGCCACTTCAACGCTTTGGAGCACATTTGTGTTGCTTCTATAAGCAGACATTACGCTTTTAAGAATGCAATGAAGTCCCCTGTAGGAACATTAACTACAAAGCAAAAGTAATTTGGCCCTTATTACATAAGACACACACAGGAAGCCTGGCCTCACGGGCTGCTCCTTGAGGAAGAGGCGGAGTGAATGCTTTGATGAGGGGGAAGAGATGAATGAACATTATGGGATGTGACAGGTAAGCCTTTCACCTGAAATGTGGGAGAAGAAAGCGTGAAAGAGGAGATTGGAAAGACAGACAAACAGGACGTCTAAAATGTGGGTACATTGTAGACTTCTTTTGTGTTTTTGTTTAGCGGAAAGTGACAATGAATTTCCTTAAACTTATTAATGCCTGTGTGAGAAACATTGTGGGTCCTAAATATTCACATATCTTAGTTAGAGCATAGGGTTCTAGACTATCAGTGAGTTGACAAAGCAAGGGGACAAGAATAAGTTTTGTGGGGCTGGACGAGATGTCTCACTGAAAAGGCCATTTTGCTGCCAACCTTGAGGATCTGAGCTTGATCTCTGGTATCTACATGGGGCAAGTAAAAACTGGATTACATTACTGTGAGTTGTCTGTGGTCCTCTACCTAGAAGCATACACATGCAAATCAATGACCAAACAAATGAATGAATGAATGATGAAAGATTCCTGTGTTTAAGCAGATGGGAAAGTTTTAGAGAGAGTTGGGCTGTGTGTCTTGCTCCCAGAAAGCATGACTTTAAGTTTACTTTTCCATAGGCACCTTCCAATCATCTGTAACTCCAGTTACAGGGGACCAATACTCTCTTCTGGCTCCTATGGACACTGCATGTACATGGTGCATAGACGTGCCTGCAGGCAAGATTCACATATGCATAAAATAAAACTGTCAGTAAATACCAATAGACAGAAGTTTAAACTCTAGTTCATTTGAGTCCATCCTGGGATTCAAAGAATCATCTTTAACAATGGATATGGATGATGCAGCCATCAGGTGAAATGAAGAATTATATCTATGTTAAAGATTTTACTTGTTTGCTTATTTTATGTTAATGGGTGTTTTCCCACTTGCATGTCTGTGTACCATATGTGTGCAATGAGTGTAAATGCTAGATGAGGGTATTGGATTGTCTAGGGCTGGAGTTACAGATAGTTGTGAGTTACCATGTGGATACTGAGAATCAAACCTCAGCCCTCTGTATGAGC
The DNA here is from genome assembly GCF_903995435.1 of Acomys russatus. NCBI lineage: Eukaryota > Metazoa > Chordata > Mammalia > Rodentia > Muridae > Acomys > Acomys russatus. The sequence goes on along the minus strand of NC_067149.1, from coordinate 64,741,235 downwards.
AGCCAGCACTCTTAACTGCTGAGCCATCTCTTCAGCCTCATGAACAGGATCCATAGTTAAAAAGGAGCCCTTACCCAGTCAAGACTAGGGGGACCAAGGTTGGGAGTTTGAGTCTATCTTAGATAAGGTTTGGGCTGTTTGGTATAGTCATGAAACCTCAAGAGGAAACGCTCAAGTTGTATAGCTTACAGCTGCAGGAGACATCGTGTGTGGCAGCCAGGGATGATGCATTTTCCCTAGAGGCAATGAAGGAGGGCTGAGATCTTCGAAGATCCTGCTCATGTTACTGTAAATAAAAGCCAGATTTCAATATTGGCCCTAGTCAAGCAGACAGGGACAACACAATTATTCACCAAACCCTCCCCTACAGGTTGCAGCTGTGGAGTTGATGGGGTTGCTTTCTTCAACAAGGGAGGCAGGGGCATTAGGTGATGATGGCAAATGGATGGAGAAAACTAGGTAATCTGAAATTTAAAAATTTTCATTTCATTTTATTTTTATATGCCTATGTGTGTGCCTGCATGAGTTTATGTACACTGTATATGTGTTGGAGTTTAAAGAGGGTCTTCTGGATTTGGAGTGGCAGAGGGTTGTGAGCTGCGTATGTATGTTGGTGCTCTGAACTAAACTCAGGTCCTCGGCAAGAGCAGCCAGTGCTCTTCACCATTGAGCCCTTTCTCTTCACTGTGTTTCTCTTCATGCCTTGGAGGCCAAAAGAAAACAGTAAGGCTGGAATGAGATCAGCCTTAGAATCAGGCATAGAAATAGCCCTATAAGGTGTCGGAGAGAGACGGTTAAAGCTACCTGCTGACATCACCCCCAGAATCTCGTTGATTCAAGGCATCTGTCCTTGCAATTCAACTATAAATATACTGCTAACATTCTAACGATAGGCATAGCAACTTTTTCCTGTAACTCAGACATGGGAGGCAGAGGTAAGAACATGTAAGTTCAAAACTACAGAAGTGAGACCTTGTCTTGACAAGTCTCTTATACAAGTTTTCATTCTTCCTCCAGATAGTATAGATTGAATTTAAAGTTTGTATATTTATATGTATAAAATAAAATAAAGTGACAGTTGTGTGGAGAGTTGGGACTGACTCTGACATGAACTCTGGTGCCCCATATGTGACCACTTCCCCAAGGACAACTTTTTAAATAAATCAGCTTCCAAGAACTCCACAAGAAGACCAACAGAGTCAACTAAACTAGGCACATGGGGGCTCACAGAGACTGAACCACCAGCCTAAGTGCATGCACGGACTGGACCGAGTGTGGAGATGATGGGCAGCTCGGTCTTCATGTGGGTCCCTCAGCAATTGGAGCAGGGCCTGTCACTGACATGGATACAGTTGTCTGCTGTTCGTTCACTTACCTGTTGAATGATTATTAATATTTAATGTTGAATTGTTATTTTAGTGATATCAGTGGTAATTCTTTAACCAGCTTTATACCCAAATAATCACACAGAGAGACCAAGATTTATTTAATTAGCCAATAGCGCAATGCTGCTCAATAATTATTCCATGATAAATCTCCATGCTAGTATAGTTTCTTTGCATTCAGATTTCCTACATCATCTCTTAGGCCTGGTTCATTTCTCTAGACATTTCCCAGTCTCTCCTCCTGCTCCATCTTCTTCTTTCTCCTCCCCTCATTCGATCAGGATGTCCCACCCTACTCTCTGCTAATTGTTCAGCACTGGCTAGTTTGTTTTATTGACAACACAGAGAGTAAATGGAGGCACACTACACAGACTTGAAACTGGAGATACTTAGAACAAACATCACAATGCAATGTCTGGATTGATCCAGAATGAACAAGGGTAAACTGTACACAGTCCACAACATTTTGCAAACACTTTCCCTTAGCTGGCCAGTCTTGTCCAGCCTCAGTAAAAGAAGACATGCTTAGTCCTGATGTGACATGAAGTGGCGGGGTGGGGGTGGAGGTTAGCTTGGGGGGACAAAGAGGGAAAATGGTGGGAAGGTAGGGCTGGGAGGAGTGGAGGAGGGAACTTCGCGATCTATATGGAAACTGAAAGGCTGAATAGGCATGACCCTGATTCAAATCCTGGCTCTGTAACCTGCACGTAACCCTCAAGGTTAGCAATCTAGATCTTCAAAGTGGAGAGAGGATTTGAATCTGGGTCATGCCTATTCATGTGAAAGAACATGGCTGTGAATACGTGCCAGAGCCTGTGCAGAGTCACCGGGAAGTGGCCAGGACTCCTCGGTGCCTTTCTCTAGTGCTTCCTCCTTGGCTTTTCAGCTCACACGACTCTTTCTTCTGTCTTTTAGCTTGTCTGCTCCCTTAGGGCTCTGTTAGCTAGTTGCTAACTAACATCAATTAGTATTGGTAAGAATTTCCCTGACAGAGATTTGGTTTTTTGTTAGAGACTCTTGGATTTTAAAGCTCATCTATATATCAAGAATGAATCTTCACCCCTCCAGGCCAATCCCTTGGTTTGGTTTTGAGACAGGTATTTCTGGAGAACTCAGGCCAGCCTTGAACAATCCCTCACCTCAGCCTCCTAAGTGTTGAGGTAACAGGTGCAAATCATTGTGTCCAACACAGAATGAATTTCAACAATTTCCCAGTTATAGGACTCACCACATGATTTCTATTCTATATAGAACCCGGATGTAAGTACATCTGTCTGTCTGTTGATCTATCTATCTATCTATCTATCTATCTATCTATCTATCTATCTATCTATCTATTGAAACACACACACACACACACACACACACACACACACACACACACACACACACACTGAACTTACTTTCCCTTTCTATAATTCCTATTCGTGGAGTTAATTTAAAATAAGCTTTATTTGCTAACAGTTTGTTATGTCTGTGGTGTGAAAGTCTCAATTGTTAACAAGATCTAGAATGATCTGGGAGCTAAGCCTCCACTTGCTTGTCAGAGATTATCTTGCTTAGATTAATTGAAGTGGGAAGGCCCTTCCAAATTCCTTGGTTGGTGTGAAGGTTAGGTTTTTATATCACCTTGACATAAGCAAGAGTCACCTGAAAGGATAAACCTTAATTAAGAAAATGGATCCATAAGATCCAGCTATAGGACATTATCTTTTCTTTTTTAATTTTTTTTCAAGACAGGGTTCCTCTGTGTAGCCTTGGCTGTCCTGGACTCACTTTGTAGACCAGGCTGGCCTCGAACTCACAGAGATCCGCCTGCCTCTGCCTCCCGAGTGCTGGGATTAAAGGCATGTGCCTTGTCACCTCCTGCTCCCACTCTCCCTCCCTCATACCCTCTCCCTTCTTCCCCAAGTCCTCAGAAAGGGGTGGGGTGCCCTCCTCCCTAACACCTGATCTCAGCCTGTCAAGTCTCAGATGTATCCTTTTCCTCTGTGGCCAGGCAAGGCTTCCTCGCCTGGGGGAAGTGATCAACATGTGGGGATCAGAGTCCATGTTGAAGTAGACACTCGTCCCCATATTACGGGACTCACAAGGAGACTGTGCTGCCTATGGACAACATCTGAGCAGGGGGTCTAGGTCCTCAATGTACATGGTTCTTGCCTGGTGCATCAGTCTCTGGAGCATGCCCTTCCTCTGCCAGAATTTTGTTGGCTCCATTAGTCTCTTTGTGGATTTCCTGTCACCTCCAGGTCCTTCTGTTCCTCAACTCTTCCATAAGACTCCCTGAGCTCCACCCCAAAGTTTGGCTGTGTGTCCCAGCATATGCTTGGATCCCTTGCTGGGTGGAGTCTTTCAGAGGACCTCTATGGTAGGCTCCCTTACTGTTCCTTCTCTTCAACTGCTTCTGGTGTCTATTCTATTTGTCCTTCTGAATGAAAATTAAGCATCCTCCCGGGGCTAGAGAGATGGCTCAGAGGTTAAGAGCACTGTCTGGTCTTCCAGAGGTCCTGAGTTCAATTCCCAGCAACCACATGGTGGCTCACAACCATCTATTATGAGATCTAGTGCCCTCTTCTGGCGAGCAGGTGTACGTGCAGGCAGAGCACTGTATACATAATAAATAAATAAAATCTTAAAAAAAAAGAAAGAAAATTAAGCATCCTCCCTAGAGTACTCTTTATTTAATTTCCTTTCTCTCATTCTTTCATTCTTTCTTTCTTTCTTTCTTTCTTTCTTTCTTTCTTTCTTTCTTTCTTTCTTTCTTTCTTTCTTTCTTTTTTTGTTTTTTGAGACAGGATTTCTCTATGTAGCCTTGGCTGTCCTGGACTCGCTTTTTAGACCAGGGTGGCCTCAAATCTATTATAGTGTGGTTATCCTATATTATGTGGCAATTACCTGCTTATAAGTGAATATATACCATGCATATCTTTCTGGGTTGGGTCTGGGTTACCTCACTCAGTTCCATCCATTTGCAGAGAACCTTTTCTTTTCCTTCCTTCCTTCCTTTCTTTCTCTTTGTTTCTTTGTTTCTTTCTTTCTTTTCTTTCTCCTCCCCACCTCTCTCTCTTTTTTCCCCCCAGAGACAAGACTTCCCTGTGAGTCTTCGCTGTCCTGGACTCACTTTGTAGACCAGCCTGGCCTCTAACTCATAGAGATCCGTCTGCCTCTGCCTCCCCTAGTGCTGTGATTACAAGTCGTGTGCCACTGTAGGGCATTTTCTTAATTAGTCATTGATGGGGAGGGGGCAGCATGGTGTGTGTGGCACTGGCTGGTGGTCCAGGTGTTATAAGAAAGTCGGCTGAGCAAGAGGAGCAAGCTGATAAGCAGCACTCCTCCATGGCCTCTGCATCAGCTCCTGCCTCCAGGTTCCTGCCTTGACTTCTTTCAGTGACAGGCTGTGATGCAGAAGAATACTTGAAGCAAACCCTTTCCTCCCCACGTTGCTCTTGTTCGTCATTTCACCACTGCAATCGAAACCTCGGTGACAATGGGATCCTAGTCTTGAGAGGCGAAGAAAGGGAGCAGAGCACCAGCTCTGAGGTGCTGCTTCCAGCTCCTGCTTGACTTTCCCACCACAGCAGAGTACAGCGGGTGGGTTGACTGTGCTCTCAAACCAAAATAAACACATTCTCCTTCAAGTGTCTTATGTCAGGGTACTTAACCGCAGCAAGAAGAAGTGACCAAGCCATGTGGTAACATTTCTGCCAACTTACGCTCTGCCCTTTGAGAATTTTAGATCTGCCTCCTCTAATCTGCTTGTAATCAGGATTTTCACGGCGCTCCTTAGAGGTCCTAGCCTTTGTTCCAGAGAACAGCAAGAATGTTCTTACAGGGAAGAAGGTGGGTTTGCAGAGCCTGGATCTTGTATGGGTCTGTCAGGGTTTTGTAATTCTAGATGCGTTTGTGCAGTGCAGAGTTCTTTGTGTCGCTGGGCTCTCGGAGCAGGGAGAGATCTGGTGGTGTTGGGGTGGATTATCACCTTTCTACTTCTCTCTCTGTTTATCTTTGAGACATTCTCCAACATTGTCTTATGTCCAATAACGATGTCGACCTTTATCGTGTTCCTCTTTCTCATTTCTCAGGCTCTGATAGTCAGCAACAGAAGTACACCCCATAGCACCAAAGTACCTGACCCTTTGTTTAGGAACACTCATCACGGCTAAAACAGCCATGACTAATTAAACACAAAAGACATACCAGGTACTTTATTTTTAGCCTCATTCTTTATTAAAACTGTGTGAGGAAGGTACTGCTATCTTTCTTAATAAAGAGAATGTAAAAAGCGACACCCCCTTTAAAACTTCATTCTACTATGCGAAATGACGGTCACACCAAAGCCATTTTGTGCATTTACTCCTTCGTCATTTACAGGTGACAGTAATTCCACCTATATGGATAAAACACCTATTTTGTGAAAATAATGAACTTAAGTATTGTGAGGATTATAGACAGCGCTCACCCAGCTCTAACTTTAGGAAGTCTGTGGGACAGAGAGATAACAACGGAGCATAATGGCAAACATATGAACTACACATTGGGTACCATGTTGCAGTCATAATCACCATGACAGTATCAACTGCAAAAGTAAGTTCCATACACAGTTGTCTGTGACTGAGGGAATGTTGGAGCAAACTGGTGTTGGGAATAATGGAGACATCTTGGAATCCAGAGGAAGCTGAGTGGATCAGGAGAGTTTCCACACACAGTGAGTCACATTTGCAAACAGAACTGAGCTCATCCCAGTGGTGAAAAAAGTGACCAGAATAGAAGGAGCTGGTGGGGAGGGGGGAAGTTGGAGGTATTCCAAGTGTGAGGTATGAAACAGACAGAAGTCAGATGCCCAAGGGTCATGGTACAGATGAACATGTGACCTGAGATGCCTTGGCAAAGCCATTGAGGAGTTGACCACACTGGGCTTATTCACCCAACAAAGTTCTCATTGAATCAAGAAAGTTTTTTTCCCCCCAGTGTTATACCAAAGACAGAAACAACAGTCTCGGCAGGAGGATGAATACTGTACATTAGAGAGTGCTCAGTGTGTAAACATTTGCCACACAAACAGAAAGACCTGAGTGTGAATCCTCAGGACCCAGGTAGAGATGGGCAGTAGCTTCTGTAATCCCAGAACTCCTGTAGTGAGGTGGGAAGAGGAGTGAGGAATCCCTGGAAGCCTGGCTACTAGGCTGGGGAAGCAACAAAGAAGGGACCCAGACTCAGAGCAGGCAGATGGTGGGGGCTGACACTCAACATTACACAGCACGAATAATAGCATCATAGCAGTCAAATCACCGAATTTTTGGAAGAAAAATAGACACTATGTGAAATCTTTCAATGTTAACAGTATTTAAGTTAGTCAGATTTACAGTTTTCCAAACTTTTTTTTCCCAGTTTGGGTTCTAAAAATATAAGATTAAAAAAACCAACCCTCTCATAATGTATGAGTCAAAGACCATTATTCTCAATGCCAAGTTTGTTGTTTGTCGTCTTAGGGGTCGGCTCAAAAAGAGACTTTTAAGGTACCACTCTATACGGGAGAAGCTCCAATGCACAGATAGAAGTAGGAGAGAACTATTTTTGTTTGTATGTAAAATAGATAAATTACCTGGACCATAGGGTCTGCATGGCAGCTCTGGACCTCCTGCTTTTAGCTCCACAATTGTAGATGGGTCAGCTCATCGATGTCATTCCACAAGGGTGCAGTATCAAAGGGCTTTGTGAAGACTAACATGGACACATATAATGAAGTCATAAATGCACCCAGTATTATACCCACCACTTTCTTTAAAAAAAGATTTGTTTTTAGTATTTTTAATATATGGATATATGTGTCTATGTGCATGAACGCAGGTGCCCATGGAGGCCATAAGAGGGGGTCATATCCTCCAGGAGTTGGGGTACAGGCTGTGAATCACCCTATGTGGTGCTGGAATCGAACTTGAGGCCTCTGTAAGAACAGCAGCTCAGAACTGCTGAGTCGCCTCTCCAGCCCTTCTTCCCTCTTTCCTTCTATTTCCTTCTCATTTGTTTTCCCCAAATGTTCATGATCTAGTTTATACATCCATGAAGAAAGACAACGGAGTTCCCTTAGGTTGGCGAGGCTGAAACGTCACAGTGCTAGGTTGTGCCTGAGCAAAGCTGCTTATTTCATGAAGCCATTAAGCACAAGGGCCTGGGAATAGAGGAATATGTAAGTGTGTATGTATGTATATATATATATATATATATATATATAAATAATATTCATTTCAATATACAACTAATAACATTCACATTCTAATACTAACACAAAAAAACAATTTGGTAATGCAAGGCACACTTCATGAAGGGAATTCCAATGTTCACATCATGTCTGTAAGTCAGATTCTCACCAAGAATGAGATCTCTGCTTTACTTTTTAATTTTAATTTTTAGAAGTCCAAATTAAGTGCCTTTAGAGAAAAAAAGGAAAGACATAAATTGGGAGTGAGACATATTATAGAGTCTAGGGATACTGGTGGGGGAAATGAAGGAATGAATGTTACCATAATATACTACCTATGTGTATGAAATACTAAAAGAATAAATAAAAATATTATTGTTTTTCTTTTTTGATTTTTTAAAGAGTTTCTCTGTGTAGCCTTGGCTGTCCTGGAACTTGCTTTGTATACCAGGCTGGCCTCAAACTCAGAGATCCTCCTGCCTCTACCTACCAAGTGTTGGGATTAAAGACATGAGCCACCACCTCCCAGTGATAAATTATTGTTTTTTAAAGAAACAGTGACAGGTGTCGTGGATTACACCTTTAATCACAGCATTTGGGATGCAGAGGCAGGCAGATTTCTGAGTCTGAGGTCAGTCTAGTCTACATAGTGAGTTCTGGGACAGTCAGGGCACCACAGTGAGGCCTGATTAAAAAATGTATTAGTATTATAGATATTTGTGTGCATTCATGTTATTTCTGATGGTTCCAATTTACAGTCAAGGGAAAACATGTAGATTGTAACACTGACTTACAGAGGCATAATGTTGTGCCAAGAGAATAAGTTGACATAAAACTTGGTTTCCACAAACCTGTGATCTCTTAGCTGAAGACATGAAGAATAGAAGACAGGATTCCTTTGAAATATGCTGGATACAAATATGGTTGACGTTTGCTGAAAGCTTTTTTGACAGAATAAAGTCATAGACACATCGTTAAAACTCTCTTTAGAAAAAATTACAATAAGCCCCTTGTGGACACAAGCCACTCTTATCCTTTAAGCTCTTCCTACTAGCAAGCACAACAAAGAATAGAATTTTAAAAAATATTTTAATTAAATCAGAACAAGATTTTTTGCTAATTTATTTTGAAATGCATCTGAAGAAATACCTAGAATATTTGCTTTTTCAAAACTCAGAATCAGAAATTTACTACTAGATGTTAATGATTTGTCAATTTTCACACTCTTATGGTCTCCTTTATTGTTAAACTTGAATCACAAAGTTACAAGATTTAAAAAAAAAAAGGAAATTTTAAGTATTTCTAAAATAGGAATATATAGCAAGAACATGTAGTATTTAGAGACGTTGTCTTTACCCTGACCTTGATCAGCACTCAGTTTAAAGCAATTCTTAGAATGACAATTTACACACACAGTCAGCAAGCATGGGCACATTGTTGTGCATTCACACTGGAAATTTGAAAAAGGCACTGTTAAATTATTCAGGGAATCACCAGAGTATTTATACATGAAATAATGAGAGATGCAGAAGTGTGTCGACTCTAAAGGAGTAAGATATCCAAGGATTCTTTGTTCGGAACCTTGGCCACATTCCTCTTGCCATATGTGTTCGATCCCACGTTGGTTGGTGGCAGGACAGGACCAAGGTTGTTGCTGGAACGGACCAAAAAGTTTGCCAGGCGTTGTGTGGCGCATGTGGCTGTGTTGCACTTCCGTTTGTCCATCTGATGGGTGGAACCACTGAACAAATAAGAAAGAAGAGCCAGGTTGAGAGGCAGCCATTTCACCTCCACTATTTTGTACAGTCAAAGACGGGCATTATTTTATAGAAGCCAGTGCCTTGGTTTGCAAACATCTGCATGATAGACATTTCTGACACCTAGGGTATGCAGAAGAACCAGTTTTTGACCACAAAACCACACAACACCCTTCACTAGAATCAACACTGCAGTTCACAATACAGGGAATTTCTCTTTGGATGCATAACATTTATTCTTAGAATCTTAAACTCTTTGTCTTATATTCTTCTAAGTTGGTGGACTTATTTTCTGTTATATAAAAAGGATTGGAATAAACAATTTATATCTAGCCTGTAACATGCGGAGAATGCATCTAAAATGCATTTGTTTCCTCTTTTTGACAAAGGTAAACAATATTTTTGGTATGTTTTTTGGGATTGTTTAATAAAGATATCAGAATAAAGATGAACACCGAAGACACTGTGGAAAGTGAGATAACTCAGGTACAGGAAGATACACACGGAGTGAACACATGCGAGTCACATTTGTTAATCAAACAGTTGAACAGTCTGTCCATGGAATGTACATGGGCAAATAGCTGCTTTCTAATCAGTAGGCAGTAAGGTGAGTATGTTCTCAAGAACACTGGCCAGCATTTTGCCTGAAGTAGGAAAAATTTGCCTGCTATAACTTCTGTTGTGAAAACAGCTTTTACATTGAGTGTTCTTAGTATAATAAACAGGATACAGACATTAAAATATTTTAGGTGTTTAAACGGTCACCTAAAAGTTGCTATAAAGTCACAGGACAAATGAGTTGATCACTGTTCCATCACTCTTTGCTCCATGAGAGTTCTTGACATGGATATGTAGACCTATACTTTTCAAAACCTTCAATGTTAGGGTGAGGCTAACTGTTACAACTGGAGTCTTTCTATATCAAAGGTGTTTATCCCCTGGATAACTGAATAATAATACTAGTGATAATTCAGAAATTAGAACTGTGATTTAAAATTTATTTGAGTTTCAAGTTATTTATTTATGCATTTACTTATATTTGAGTCTAGCTTTGTAGGCCAGGCTGGCCTTGACCTATCTATGTAGCCCAGGATGGCTTCCCACTTGTGAGTGTCTGACTTTTCCCAAGTGCTGGGCTTACACTCCGATTATATCTCTATTTGAAGCATTTATTTATTTTGAGTCTATATTTTAGAATATCTTGCTTATCTGTTGGTCAAATTTCTGCTTGTGTAAGAACACCTGAAATAAATCAATTTAAAGACATGTCCTCTTACTCTCAAAGTTTCTACTACCGCCCACTAGTACCATTGGTTAAGGACCAAACTTTTAAGACTTGAGGCTTTGAAAGATATTTTAGAAATAAACTTTATCAATGTGCTTCCAGAACTGCATTATAAGTACATATAGAATAGTAACACAGCCTACTGTGTTGATTGGAAAGTGTTTTAGTTTTCAGATTCATATATATATATATATATATATATATATATATATATATATATATATATAGCTAAACGTAAATCACCAGGACCATGTAGATACATAACTGTGGACTAAATGTCTTTATGTGAGGACTTTATGGGAAGAAGTTTTGAATTATCATTGCTTTTATGCAGAAGTCCCTTATGCCCTAAATCTTTAAATGAAAAAAATTTTAAATTATTTTGATTTCTTACTGCTGTATTTCTCCCCAGTTACAGAAAACTCCTCTGACAACATCAAGTGCCCTGGTTCTTTGTTTAGTGTAGATACAGCATAAAGGAGCAGCCAGTAGCCAGAGGAAGCCCACTGTGGGACACAAATGTCTGTTCATTTTGAAGCCACTTCCTACTTTTAAATCTCAAGTCAGCATCATCTTCCTGCCTTCCCTTTCTAATTCAGGGGTTACAAGTGTGTGCCACCACACTCAGGAGGATCTACATCATTGGCCTGTAATCATCTCAATAATATTGTTTGTTCTTTGAATCCATAGAATCCACGAATACCATATTCAAAGAATTGACTTAATGCTTTAAAGAGTTTTGGCAATGTTTCCAAACAACAGATATTAAATTATAAATAAAGATGACTTTTCCTAAAATACAGCAGGATTAGAAGTTGGTCTCTGAACCTGAAAACGGATAGATAAAAGATGTTGGAAGAACCCCGCTGTTTGAAGTTGCAGTCTCCCCAGTCTGAATAGCTATTCTGAGCTTGGCTAGTTGCAGGACTCCCTGTCCTTAGGAAGGCCTCCTACTCTCTGCCTGACTTCATTTGGAGAGTGTCTTTAGACATAGATACCCCTAACCACATTTGATATATGGCCTTTGACCCAGCTCCCTGCTAGTTCTCTCCTCTCTATGCCTATAGGATAATCAGGTACTGTGTTCCCACCGATATGATAGGACCATGCTGCCAAATGCAAATAAAGCATCATTAAAGTGCCTATTTCAACCAATTATGTACATGTATCCTGGAACCCCCACCCCCAAGGGCTATGTATTCTTTTTTTTCCCTCCCTGAGTAAAATTGAACTAGTTCCCTGAACTGGTTCCGGGAGTGTTGGATCTTGGTCATGCTCTTGGACTTCCGAACTCTGTGCTTCACCTCCTGCTCCTCTTGCCTTCATGGGCTGGGGGCTAACAGACCCCTAGAGATGAGGAGAACCACAGTTAGACAGAGACCATTAGCTATCAATCAGGGGCAGGGAAGTTTTGTTTGAAGGTGTTCCTTGAAGTGGTGGGATTGCAGTTTAGAGTTCTTCACAGGCAGGTTGTGGGGCTGAATATGACAGGTGACTCGAGGATAATAACAGCACCTTAAGTTACTCTAAATAAAACATTATCATATGGAGTAACCAGAAAGATCACCACTCCTCATGAGAGACACAGAAAGAGCTCTTAAACTTGTTTCATAGATGCAAAAATTGCCTCCCCCAAGGAACCTTTCACTCAAAGATGATAAGAACAGGCACAGGACTATTCAAAAATCATTCTTAGGATGCTGGGAAAGAGAGAGATAGTTTAGCATAAGCAAGATGTCCTATCTCCACTTTAGGCATCTTCCCTTCCCTTCCCTTCCCTTCCCTTCCCTTCCCTTCCCTTCCCTTCCCTTCCCTTCCCTTCCCTTCCCTTCCCTTCCCTTCCCTTCCCTTCCCTTCCCTTTCCTTCCCTTGCCTTCCCTTCCCTTCCCCTCCTCTCTCCTCCCCTCCCCTGCCCTCTCCTCTCCTCTCTTATTCTCCTCTCCTCTCCTTTTCTCTCTCTCTCTTTCTTTCTTTCTTTCTTTCTTTCGTTCTTTCTTTTCAAGGCAGGATTTCTCTCTGTGTAGTCCTGGCTGTCCTGAAATCACTCTGTAGACCAGGCTGGTCTCTAACTCACAAAGATCTACCTTCCTCTGCCTCCCAAGTGCTGGGATTAAAGGCGGGTGCCACCACCACTTGGCCTAGGCATTTTCTTAGTGATTTGCCTACATTAACACTGATATGTAGGAGTGTTCAGTGTCCACTGGAAGTTCCTAGTGGTCCAGCTAGATAAAAGTGTGTGTATGCACATATCCTCCATCACCAAAAGGGACTGATGTAATGAAATTCATTGAAAGACAAAATGATTTTGAGAAACACTAAAATAACCTGATATACAGTAATGCCCTGAATTATTCTATTTTAGAGTAATGTTCACTGTATAAGACATGAGCACCCACAGACACATTTGGTAAAGGTGCTGAGCAAACATCTGTATGTACTACAGGAATAATACAAGCTACTAATAGACACATTAGTCATACTGTTGAATTTTTTTTTATCATCATTCAATTGTTCTACTTATTAGAAACGTCATATTGGTTTATAGTTATTTTTAGTCATGAAAAGGCCATTTGAAAGTTAGAGTCAGTTCTGAGAACACCCTGAGAAATCAGGTAAGCCTTGTAATGACAAAAACTACTTTCTGATGATTCCTGCTATTAGTCACAGCTGGTGATGCAGTACTGTCTGCACATTGACATGAACCTTCATTCAAGAGCAAACACACCAGAGGAGCACAGAGACAATGACGATAGTGCTAATTAACGAGAGACTTTAATCCCATTCCCTTTCAAAGGTAAATTTACTTATTTTTGTTGTCTGCTAAAGAATGGCTAGCTTTGGTCTCCAAAGAACATATGGAACAAAATTGATTTTGGCACAAAGTCTCATTACTGTATTTAAATTAGGTTCATAGATTTGGTCTCAGGCATCTTTTAAATAGATGGAGGATTACAGTTTTAATTCATCTGAAGCTTGTAATTACTACTACTCTGTTAGCTGTCATAAACTACCTTAGATTTGCTCAAACTGTCAATTAGTTTTCTTTCAATATTTCCAAGCCTTCCTCAGCAATCATGATGATGTGCACGTATAGTCTACACATTGAAAATATTTCAGGTATTACAAATGTACATTCACAACCTCTCAGAAGTTAAGTTGTGTAGAGTAAGTTCTTATAACTGTGCCGAGCTACAGTATGGAATAACCTACAAATAGCAAATGACTTTAAAACTAATTCTGAAATTTAACTTCCTAAAACCTTTCATTTGCCTCCTATTTTATAACTTCAATTTCCAGAAGCAGATGTAGAATTTCGGATACTTCTAGACTCTTCTGAAGAGGGGGAGAAACCCTGTAAATATTCACCAAGATTCCAACTGAAAGAAAAACATGTTTTGTTCGGATCACTTCAATTTCTTTCAGTATTATGTTCAAACAATATGAATGTCTGCCTCTCAGTTTTCCTGTCATGGTACTCTGGTTTTTCCCCCTTTATGTTCTAAACTATTTCCAGACAAATGCTGCTAATCATGTCTCTCTATGAAAAGTTTTACCTGTCCGTCCCCAGGCACTGACTTTGTCCTTAACACAGAGCTAGGAAATCATTCAGCGCCAGGTACTGCTCATGGGCTGGATTTGCTTAGAAATTGAACAGTGAAAGGGCCAGCAGTGCTGAAATCTAATTTCCCCACACTTTTCAAAAGAAGTAGGGAGTCTCAGGGTACCAACCTTCCCACAGGTGCAGCTTTCAAGTGGATTAGTGCCACAGAGAGGATGAGGAGGGCAGCTGGCAGCTTTGAGATGCACATCACTCTCAAGTTCCCTGAAAACAAAGAACACAAAAGTCAAGATACCTTCTTTATTTCTGATTGATGCATTTTAAAATTAGAGCCTCCAGAGAAAATTAAAAATGTATCTTACAAGGATCTCTGATTATTTTATACTGATGCTCGTCAACTTTGAAATAGTTTCAAAATGCTCAATGCCCTTTTTAAAACAATCTGAGTATTCCTATTATAACACGCCATTCTTTTACTCTTTTGCAGAAATAAGTGCTACAGGTAACACTAAGATTGCTCTTCTTTTACCAAGTAACATCTTCCCAAGCACAGCATGTCCTTTACCTTTCAGCGGTGGGTGTCAGCAATATCAGAAAATTCCTTGACAGCTGGAAGCTTCAGGAACCACAGCCCAAGCCTGCATGCACAGCTGGGTAACTAGCAAGCTGGCTCTTATATATCCCTGCCTTTCTTTGCTCTGTCACCAGAGAGGCTTTGCCCTTAATTTCCATCCTGTAGATGAAAAGTGCTTCATAGGCAGCCAGAGCAGGTGGGCCACCATCACATTAACATGTGGGTAAATATTAGCAAATCACAGTCTGTGTGCCTTTGTGTGGTTAATGGTGTGTCATGGGCAGTAGGAGTTTGGAGTTTCTATTTTTGAGAAATACAAATGAATTTTCCTACAATTAAGTATAACAGTAAGGAAGTGGTTTTTTTTTTTTTTTTTTTTTTTTTTTTAAAATAGCAATTAGGAACAACAATAAAGTTTATATGCCAAGAGAACGCTGGAGAAATGGGGGAGTTGTAGCTAAGGGCAGATGATCCACGTTCTCAGTGTCATGGACACTCAGAAACTGTTTGTAATACCAGATTAAAAGCTGCGTTTTAAAAGTACATAAAAGGGAAAAGCAACTGGTCTCAGTCTTTACAGAAAGATTACGGGGAGTTGGGAGGGACTATGTGAAGTGGAGGCAGTCTGGGAGGGTGTGGAGGGAAAGAAGGAAGGATGAAGTAAGTATTCCAAAGCACATGGTATGCATGTATGAAAATCTCAAGGAACAAAGGAACAATATTTTAAAAGGACAACAAAGGGCATTCATAACAAAGTGGGGGAACACCAAAGGCATAAAACCAATAGTTTTACAGCTAAAGAGTTATTTATGAGGAATTAGAGACACCTCATTGTACATAACCACAAAGGGTTTATTTATTCCATTGATTGATTGATTGATTGTGTGTGTGTGTGTGTGTGTTTACTTACATGTGAGTGTACATGTGTATGTGGACATGTCTAAGTGTATTTTTGAGTATATAATTGTAGAAGCCCAAAGCCACTCTCAGGATCATCCTTAGAAGGGCTGACCTGTTTTCACTGAGACAGACTGTCTCACTGACCCGGAACTCAGGGGTTAGGCTACAGTGGCTGGCAAGGGAGCCCAGGGACCTTCCTGTTTCATCTTCTCTAGTTCTGGATTCGATGCACACCCCACCACACTGCACAGTTTTACATAGACCCTAAAAGCAGGTCCTCCTGTGAGGGAAGTGCTTCACTGACTGAAGCCTGGTCTCTTTCTCAAAGAGTTCATCCTACAATAGCTTTCTGAGAGAAAGAACACAGGGAAATTTATAGTCTTTTGTTTCTGATCATATCTTTATTCCATTCAAAATATTTTCTTTTGAAAAACAGCCCTTTGTTGTCCAATCTTGTATTGAATTCCTTTTGTAGCCAAAGATGACCTTGAACTCCTGATTTTACCTTGTGTCTGAACTGTCTGGCTTTTAGTCTATGTTCACTGTTGTAAAAATGGATCTTTATGCATGATATATAGCATATACTCTTTATTTAGACTTTCAAGGTTATTATATGTCATCTATAATCACTTAACCAGCTGTACCAGCTTAAGACCTGGTATGTCGGTAGAGAAAAATGATATTCTTACAGAGAGAAACAGTTCCTGATTCTTCAGTGTGACTTTTAAACCACGCTGTGGAAGCTCTTTGGATCTTTTTATTATTCTTGGTCTGTGAAATTTCAACTGATGTGCTTTCAGATATACTCTTCATCAAAATACTTGGAAACCCCACATTTTAAATATATAAACTTGAGCACTCCTATTCTACGATTGAACCCCAGGCTCCTTGCATCTAGGCAGCACTGGACACTGAGTGATAGCCCCAGACCCTAGTATCTCTTTTGTTCTTGCTACTGAACTGAAAATGGGCTGGGGAGGTGACTTAGAGGTAAGGTGGATTAAGTTTCTGCTTTGATGGAGTTTCAGGTCTGGCTGGTGTGGGGGGTGTTCAGCAGGTAGCAATTAAAGACGTGATGATGAGAACATTCCAAAGGCATTTCGTCCTGGGGCAGCAGCAGACAGCGCTTGCTGCAGTGGCCATCCCAGGTGAAGTCAGCCAAACTGGGAAGCAGCACAAAGGAAAAGCTCTCTACTGGCCAGAGCTCGAGGAACTGAGGGGAAGTCCTCTGCCCTAAGAACTTTTCATGAATAAGTAGTATCTTTACGTTTATATGAATACGGAGTAGGGAGATTGTCCTGTATATATGAAGTAAAATTCAATGAGTTGGATGCATTGTGACTCTTTCATGGAGTGATGCTTATTCTATTTTATTTCTCTTATTCAAATTGTTTTCGGAGGCATTATTTGAACAAGAAGTAATATTTTGTGAATGAGCTCAAAGGTGCCTCATATTTGACCATGTCCCCTGGAGGGGGAGATCTGGTGGCACTCAGAGGAAGGATAGCAAGCTACCAAGAAGAGACTTGATACCCATGAGCATATAAAGGGGGAGGAAGTCCCCCTCAGTCACAGTCATAGGGGAGGGGAATAAGGGGAAAATGGGAGGGAGGGAAGAATGGGAGGATACAAGGGATGGGATAACCATTGGGATGTAACAAGAATAAATTAACTGAAAGAAAAGATTCTTTAGACTTACTTACTGTGCAAACCTCCTTGGCTTTGAGTGTGCTAACATTCTGAACAGTCCTCTTAACTAAAAAAGGAAAGAAAGAAAGAAAGAAAGAAAGAAAGAAAGAAAGAAAGAAAAACAACAGAAAGACCATAATTAAAAACTTGTTAGGGAGAAACACAAAATTAAAAGTTGGTGGCAGTAATGTATTATTTAGAATTTACTGATTCTGTGATCTTGCTGGCAGAGAAGGCTGTGGACAGTGGATCAGGTAGGGGGAGCACTGTTCACAGCACCATTCCTACAGGGTTCCTGCCCTCTGTGGGTGGAAAGGACAGCTGTGTAGCCAGCCAGGTGAGCTGGAGTCACCCTAGAGGTCACTGGCATCACAGATTTCACAGCCAGAGAACATTTTGAATACAAGGTCCTCAGTGCTTCCTTACAGAGACGCATGGGCGACGTGAGCCATCCACAGTTGGTGTTTTGGAGTTGGTGTGCTGAAAATTGCATCAGGTAGACAAACGCTGTCATCCAGAGGGAACCGAAAGCAGTAAGTGCATCCGGCTTCAAACAAAAGAAATTTGAATACGTTTCACCCATTTGTTACATTGTCTAATCAAGACCTTTACAGCTATTGTGTAGATGAAATTGAAAACAGATGAATTTCCACAAATTCATGACTATAACCTGGTTAGTAATCAATGTAAAATGCCATCTAATTATACTAACCAGTACTGATGAATCGTAATTAAGATTTCTTTTTGCAAAAACTCAGGGGAAAATGAAGCCTTTGGCCATGGCCAATTAGCACCATAGTTGTTTCTTTCATTGTGTCAATCAATACTCTTCCTGTGACACAGCTAATGTGCTGACAACTCAGAGATTAGCATGAACTCGCAGATGCTGCAAGTCATAGTTTATCACGTGCGTGGTAGCATCCTGTAGAGTGGCTAAGAGTGGTTAAGAGAACTTGCTGTTCAGCCAGAGTATGCCGGTTCAGTTCCTAGCAGCTCCGTTAGGAGGCTCTCAACTTCCTGTAACTCCAACTGCAGCACATTTGACACCTTTGGCCTCTGTGAGGACCAGGACTCACATGCACATACCCTCATGTCTTGCATGCACATACCCTCATGTAGACACACACATATACACATAATTAAAAATAATAAAAATAAACTCTTAAAAAAATGTCTTTTAGGGAGCTGCTTTACAATTTCTTGATGAGCCTGAGATGACACTTTACCAGCTTGGCATCAAGACATTGATTTTATGCAGTCTCAGAGTTCCAGAACATTGGTCGCTACTTACAAAATGCTGGCAGGAACAGCTGGTTTTAACATTTCAGAGGAATTTTGTTGTTATTTTAATTTGCAATCAGCCTCTCAGTAGCCAAGTACTGCCATTTGTGCCAGACCCATTTGCCTTATTTTTAGGTATGCATTGGTTCTTGTTGAATCATTTCTCCATACATAATAGTGTTATCTTCAACTGGGTTGCACAACTGAATTCTGTGGCTCTGCCAACTCTAACAATTGTCCCTCATGGCCACCTGCTTATAGCTTGCCAGAAACCACTGACTCATGGAGCATAGCTTCGAATACCTGAAACTGGACCATTTCCTCATGGTGGTCAGATTATAACACATGTTTTGCTTTTACCTGTAATCATGTGGAAAGCCAAGTTCGGCTCTACAGAGGCGAGTCTCCATAGCTGATGACTGCGTGCAGGAAGACCCAGCGTGTGCAGCTTCCTGGCACTGGCTGTAGTCCTGAGCAGAATAAAACAGGAGGAAATGAACAGAGTGCCAGCCTTCTTCTCCTCCTGCTCCCAGCTAACAGTGTAATGTGAGCACACAAACTTGTCAAGTGCTAAGTGTAAAAATGTTTCCAAAATGTCCAGAGGTCCTGTTTGGAAAACTCTTCTGTTTTGCCTGAGAAGACTCCCTCCACACCTTGTGAAACAACTGTGCAATCGCCAGCAATGCCGAGGTTTCCACTTCAGGGAGTTCTCACTGACACTAATTAAAAACCTCTTGCTGTTTGGATTTCCACTGGCTTCGTCCTTTTAAACGGCTACTACTTGAGGGCTGAGGAGCCAACTCCGTAGATAAAGTTCTTGCCAAGCAAGCATGAAGACTCGAGTGTGAGGCCCCAGAAACTGTAAAAGCAGGACAGGTGTGGTGGCCTATGGTCCCCGGCCACAGAGGACTCCCTTAGCAAACTGGCTAGATAGAGTAGCAATGGGGTTCACTTCAGGGAATCTGACTCAATAAACAAGGTGGAAAATGATCATGGACGATTCCCGACATAATGAGGCGTCCATATGCACATGCCACACAGTACACGCATGTACACGCGCATGTGCACCGAAAGGCTCATGGACACACATTGCTTACTTCTCATGCCTTCTACGGGTAAAAACCAATTCTTTAATATCCTTAAGTGATCCATCATCTCATATGTATCATGTAGCTCAACATGTCACTTTCCCTGTGATTTTTAAAATAACTTCTTCGATTTTCCTTTTCTTCCTGCATTAACAGCTGACTTCACAGTCCATCGGTTGCAGTTTCACCTCCTGGGATTATCCATAGATCCACTGCTCTGTGTGTCCACATTAAACCTATATTGTCAGTTTGTGGACAACTGGATTCAAGTTTTTCCTCCTTTCCAGTCAACTAAATACTTCCTGCACACGCCTCCTGCTCTTGTAAACTTCTTTGCAGACCTATCTCATCCATATTCTCAGATTGGAAAATAAGTTGGAGTCACTGAATTCTTACCCACTTCTGTTTAACTTTTGTTTTCAATCTTCACGGTGACTGTGTTTAACTTTGTTATTCTCTCTGCGTGGGGAGCAATGGTGCCTTGATCACTTTGATATCTATAGGTAGCTCTGTTCTCTTAGTGAGAGAATGACAGCCATATGCAGGCTCTCTTACAACCTTCTACCTCAAAATCTTTTCATCCCCCTCTTACTGTTCTGTTAAAAGTATTATTTATATGTGTGTGGGTCTTTTGCCTGCATATATATATCTGTGTGCCACACATGTATAGTGAGTGACTCAAGGCCAGAAGATGTGTTGAATACTGTGGATCTGGAGTCATAGGTGATTACGAGCTTAAGTACTGGGAAGTAAACACACGTCTTCTGCAGGCACAGCTATCCTCTGGAGCACTGAGCCCTTAGCTTTCCTTTCTCTGACACAGCCCACTATTCCTTCTTACATAAGGACTACACGGGAGCATATAAAGAGATGTATATATGTATAGCATATTTTACTAGCAGGTGAAAGAGTTAAACAACAAACTATCCACGTATGTTCCCAGAAAGGCTGTTTAATAGCTGGGGGAGTATATAAGGGTCTCGGTGTTTCTAATAAATGGAAGGGCAGGGCTTTGTTGAAAAGAATCTGGCTAAAGTTCTGGCCAAAAGTGAATATGAAAATATCACACACACATACACACACACACACACACACACACACACACACACACACACACACACAGCATCAAGCAAGAAGTATAAAAGACATTCCTCTTTTGCTGCAGTCTGTCTCACGAACACAGAAACAAGCAGCCAGAGGACAAAGTGCTCAGAGGAGACAAACAGGATCAAATCCTAAAGGACTCTCAAATGCAGACAATTGAAGTCCCTAGTTGACTTGAGAGCTCTGCTGGGGAAAGTTTAAAAAATGTACCTCAATTATCTAATGTTGGAAAGTGAAGAAGTGTCCAATGGTGGGGACTGAAAATGAAGAAGTAGAGAACACTGGGGACAGGGCATAAACCAGTGGCCAATAAGAGGGACTTTTAAAGTGGTATACGAATGTTTGATGAGGCAGCTTCTGTCACAAGGACTTGTTTGCTTTCAGGAATTAAATTGAAACAACTGCTAGAAATATCAACCATGACTTTGATATAGCCACGGTTAATTTTCATTACCAACTTGGCTAGATTTACAATCACCATGCAAACAAGTATTTATGGGATATATCCTGAAAGTTTGACTGAGGTGGAGAAGATGTGGGTGGCTCCATCCTCTGGGCTAAGAGTTCCCCAGGCTGAGTAAACAGGAGAAAGTGAGCTGAGCAACAGCATTCATTTCCTGCTTCCTGACAGTGGATGCCATGACACCAGCCACCTGTCAGTCCTCTAATCCCCCCCACCCCTGCCATGATGGATGGACTACACCCTCAATGTATGAGCCAAATAATTTCTTCCTCATATTGCTTCTGTCAGATATTTTGTTTCAGAAATGGAATGAGTAACCAATGCAATGATCAAGGAATAGAGTGTAACCTGCTGAGTAGAATAAAAATATGTAAGTTTATACTGATTGAAATTAATCAATATTGAGAGATAAAAGAACCCCTATCCTAGCACAGAAAACCCTGCTGCTGCATTTAACACAAATAAGTGAGCTGGAAAATGTCGCTGGATGCTAAAATTTGTGACTCAAAGATTGACAAGGGACATTATGATCTACAGAACTCCACACAAATGTTCTATGAAACAAATGAGAAATTAACATGCTAATACTATTAAAATTGGAAGATCTACATGGACCATGTAGCTAAAGCTCACCTTACTTATATGGGGCAAATAGACATCATGAATCTGAGAATTTTCAGGAGGCATCACACCAATAAACTTTTATGATGTTCATCTACTTTAAAATTGAGTTAAGAGAACAGTTTTTTGGCATGGGCGTGGTGCCACATGCTTTTAATTCCACCACTTGGAAGGCAGAGGCAGGTGAATCACTGTGAGTTCGAGGCCTGGTCTACAAAGTGTATCCATAACAGCCATACACACAGAGAAATCTAGTCTCAACAAAAATGCCCAGGTAGATGCAACTTTCTTGACAAATTTCTTTCCAAAAATTAATTTCTGAACAATAAAACCATATAATTGAGGTGCTAGATTAAAGTTTTTAATTAAAAACAAATGACATTTGAGCATTAGAAGATAGTAACTTTTTGAACCATTTTTCTTAAGCTCAGGACGTTCTACGGATGTTCCTCATGCATCTCCTCTCTGCCTAATAGTTAATCAGAAGGGCAAACACAGGGACACATGGTCACAAATGAGCACTAAACGTTGCTTAGTGACCAGAAGCCTAATGCTGATGAAGGGCAAGTCATATATGCACACCTCTGACGAAGCCAGGCCCTCATTATCCCCAATGTTTATTCAGCGCAGCATGCTGTTGCCTTTGTGAAATTTGTTTGCCATCTCCCACATGGAAACCTGAGCCATATTGCTCTGATATGGCACATATGCAGCCAGTGGGGCATTCTGAGCAGTGAATCAAGGAACCTCTTGGTCTTCCAACAGCCCTGGATAGAAACTCTGCACGGCCATAGGCTAACTCGTAAAACTCAAATCTATGTAAAGCAAACGGACAGAGCAAACGAGGAGACTTGACAGGTGCCCTGTGTGAATTCAAAGATAATAATTAACAGAAAGAATTAAAATACATTATTCTGGCTCAGAAGTGCACAGCATTCCTGCTAATTTTAAAGAGTCAATTCCCATAACACCGATTAGTTCTCTGTTTTTACTTTTGTTTCTTTTGAGACGGGCTCACTTTCTGTACCTTGGTTTGCGTGGAGTCCACCATGAAGACCAGGCTTACTTTGAACTTAGAACCAGCCTCCTGCCTCTCCCTCTGTAGTGCTAAAGCTAAGATTATAGGCTTGTGTGCCTTTTTTTAAAATCATTTATTCAAAAGGACTTATCTTATTATTTGTTTGTGCACTTGTGTGCAGGCGCTCATGGAAGCCAGAAGCAAAACTACAGCATCCGTTGTTGGGGTTCAAAGGGCTTGACGGCTGCCTGATGCGGATGCTATGGTCCCTCACACAGTCCTCTGGCCGAGGAACAAGAGCTCTGATGCAGCACGTCTCTAGATCACCATTCATCACCGGAAATAAAAACCCCAAATGACAGTTATGAAAAACACCATAGAAATCATTGCATTGGTTACTCATTCCATTTCTGAAACAAAATATCTGACAGAAGCAATATGAGGAAGAAATTATTTGACTTACACCTTGAGGCTGTCATCCATCCATCATGGCAGGAGGGGTGGGGGCAATTAGAGGACTGACAGGTGGCTGGTGTCATGGCATCCACTGTCAGGAAGCAGAAGGAGATGAACCCTGTTGCTCAGCTCACTTTCTCCTGTTTACTCAGCCTGCGGAACCCCTAGCCCAGAGGATGGAGCCACCCACATCCTCTCCACCTCAGTCAACTTTGACTTAAGATGTATAAAGTGTATGTCAGGGTGATTTTTATTGTTTGTTATCTATAATGATATTCAACTTAATAAAATAATGTGCTATTTAATGAGATCAGAGCCGAGTTTTTCCAATGCAGCAGGAGTTCCTCAGGAACAAAGACTCTTTTTACATGTTTCTTGTGTGTTAGTCACTGAACTAAAAAGCACGCTCACACATGGAGTCTAAAATTTCACTTCGAGCAGTAAATAAGCTGGTGTTTAGGAACATCGTAGCTTGTCTCTGTTCACAAGTGGGTTCCTGGCAGTAAGCCTCCACATAGTTGTTCTCTTCCTTGTGGACAGACTGTGCCCTGTGAAGGCCTGGTGACTGTTGTCTTTTAGCAGTGATGCAGAAGGAAGGGGTTCATGCATTCACATCAATAATGATACCAGTTGACTCGACGGCAAACCCTTGTGTCTAGTGCTGCTCAGACGTGTTGGTACATGAAGAGATTACTGCTGAACTATGCAAGGAGCTGTCCCCAGATCAGAGTTACAACAGCACAGAGGACACTGATGGCACTCACAGCTGTCTCTATTAAAGGCAGAACTCTTATTTTGAATTTCCTGTTCTGCCTCTCATACAAAGCCATGAAGTGGTAGATTGTTGGTGAAGGGTTTGTCTGTGTCCTAGTCATGTCTGCATGGTAAAAACACATGGATGGGCAATGTTCTTCATGTCTGGTTAAATTTTCTTGCGGGGGGGGGGGTCACATTCCAGGTACCTTAAATGTAGGAAATAAAAGTGTAACATATAAATCTCTGGCTTAACATGTGGAATTCCCTATTGTCTCCTTTTATTTCCACATTGGAAGAAGCTCACCAAAGTAAACAAATTTGTTAAGAATCAAACAAGTCATTGTTGATTTTCCATGTCCTTCCTTGGCCTGGTATTGGTTGAAAGTTTTTCATTGGAAAGGCGCCCAATAGGCTGCCTCTCACAGTTAGAGGCAATGTGGGGATTCTGGAAATAGGTGCTTTTCGTAAGACCTTTGCTGCTGTGACTTTCTTTTTCTGTCACCAGGGAGAGGACCTTCTCCTCAGGCTTCTTCATGTATGTTCTTCTTGCTTGGCCAAGGTAAAGCAAAGCGTTTCCTTAACTCAGTCGTACAGAGCAGGTGGAATGAACAGTATGCATTTTCTGACAGTCATAATCTGTGGATACTTAGTGCATGTTCACTGTGTGTAGAGCTGTGTTCTCTGTGATGGAGATGTCTTTAAGGACCACCAAACAAAGGGGTTGTCCCCACGAGGGTTTATGCTCAGTGTGTGTAGAGTGTCAGTTCTGCAAGGTAGTTATTGTTCTAGAGATCTGCTTTGTAGCGTGCTCACACACCTACTGAGCAGTTATGCACTGTATTCCTAAAAAGTTTGAGAGACCAGATGTTCCATCATACATCTTTCAAATAAAACAAACAGTGCAAAATGGTTCACAGATGTGGCCACTTCTGTCGGAGAATGGGTGTGGTGTACTCCTATTCCTCGTGCAGATGTTAAGGAGGCGGAGCCATGACAGTGCTGCCTGTTCAATTAAAAGTACAATGTGCTGTTTCCACGAACATTGATGATTGATATGGATTTACCTGTGACACTGTGTGATCCTGGGAGCAGAAGTCATAGTTTACACAATGCTGTGCTAATAAAGGGGCACTGCTCATGTGGCTGTCACTCTTTGGACATTTTTCATTTAGCTTCAAAGTGCTCCACAGCGGAATTAAGTATTGGGTTACACGGGTCTTGTTGAATCAATGAAGCAGATGTTGTTTTGCCTCTTTTCCTCTACGGACAGGTTTTAAATGCATCTGAAAGGATATACTTTTTTCACATGAAAGGGTGGCATGTTAGAGGAAGGCAGAGGTTAATTTATTAACATTGAATCTGTTTTCATGTGCCTGGGTTTGTATACCTTACAAAACATTTTTTTTTTTCTGGCACAGAAAAGTGTTTTGAAAGGAATCTTCAAGGTGCTGATAAAACCTACCCAAATGATTATTTAGTGCTCACAGAAAGAGCTATTTAGTGATGTTCTGGGGCTAACTCCAGTTTCTCTTGGCAGTAAAAAAAAAAATGAAAAAAAAATATAGCATGGCTATATTTTAAGCCACTAAAGAAAATGAAGACAGCTATGACACAGGAGAGGAGTAAGTTCTTTCTTACTTATGGGTAGGGTGACCAAGCTGGGTTTGGGCATGGGCAAGGAGGAGCAGAAGAAAGAAAGGCTAATGAGAGACTGCGCTGTGAGTGAGAAAAACAGAGGCAGGTAAGGAGAGTTGAGAATTTGATGTTTCATCTATGTTTGGTGTAGATTTAGTTTATGAGCTTCCTCTCCCCTACAAATCAGCCTCTTCTACCATGATTTCCAAAATCAGTATCAAGTCCTCTCAGGAAGTTAAGTGGGCTTGAGGTTTTATGTGGGAGCCATGAGTCTGGGGGTTTCATTCATATGTCTACTCAGAACTTCCAAGAGTTCTTGATGTCTGGTTGTCTATACATTTCTGGCTTAACATATAGAATTTAGTATTGTCTCCTTTTATTTCTGATTGGAAGGAGCTGACAGTATAATTTTCATTCATATCCTATGAATGTTTCTTTTATAGTTCTATAATAAGTAACTTGTACGTCAGACTACCTGGCCCTGTTCTATCTTGGTGACATGTATTTACTTCTTTTCAAATTTATCTTTCCCAGGAGAAGTATAGGCTCTATAGGGTCTGGGTCAAAGCAACTTTCTCAAAGGCTTTCACTTTTCTACAGAACAGCAAGCTTGTCTTGTTCTTTCTTGAATTGTGGGCTTCATGCACTGACTGTCACATCGTAGGTGTTTAGTAAGTATTTGTTGTAACCGCAAGGCAGTAAGGAGAATCAGAGTCCTATATAATCTCTGGGTGTGGCAGCTGGGTTTGGGAACTCTGGCAAATGTTTTAAATGTTTTATAAACTTCGAGCCATTCTGGATTACCTGATAAATGGACGTTGCTCAGAGGGTGTCCATAAATTAGTGGTGTGGACAGAGCTGGGAAATCACACAGGTATGTTGAAATAGATTCCCTAGAATAAATATGGAATTAAACACTTTGATGGTTATGAAAAATATCCTGGTTTCAAGAATCAAATAGACAGTTTGTGGGGCTCGCACTGTTGAGTAGGGCTCAAGTCACCTTTCTGTATTGCATATAAATGCTCAGACCTAGGTGTCACCTATGCACAGGGACATGTCTGCCCATGAATTACATGCAGCTCACAAACAGCAGTGAATAGATCTCTTTAGGGCTCCGGTCTTTTCCTAAACCCCACATTTTAAAATCTGGAATTGTTGGATTCTTCCTCAGATCATAGGTTTATTTGTTGTTTTTACTTACTTCTTTTGTGCCTAAAATTTTGTGTCTTCCCAGGTTTCCGTGAATCAACAGCGCCCCAGAAAGTGTCTTTCTTCTTGAAATTCCAGAGAAGTTTTGGAATTCAAAGAACTCTAGAAGGAAGCCTGGTCAGACAGCCTGTGCTTCAGTGAGGTAGAGGTTTAGTACAAACTCCACAGATGCCTTCCCACTCTTTTGTTTTTTGTTTTTGTTTTGTTTTTTGAGACAGGGGTTCTCTGTGTAGCCTTGGCTATCCTGGACTCACTTTGTAGACCAGGCTGGCCTCGAACTCAGGCCAATCCACCTGCTTCTGCCTCTGAGTGCTGGGATTAAAGGCATGCGCCATTGGCTGGTCTGAAGGTAGCGAGTTAGCACAATTGATTGTTCACAGCCTTCCCACTCTTGAAGGCAACAGCCTTCAAGTGAATTCAAAGGGGATCACTGGGTCTCATTTGCTTTTACTGAAGGAATGAGAAGTTTTATTTTAACCACATTGTCATTAGTTTAAGGTCAGAGTCTAACGAACTCTGAGACTGTCTTTAATACCATCGAAGAATAAGCATTGTTGTTAACATTGGCTTTTTCCATTGAAATCAATCAAACCCAATCCTTTCCTATCCACTTATTCACAGGATCAGACGGAGTAAAAAAAAAAAAAAACAAAAAACAAAAAACAACAACTTCATAGGTACTTTTTTTTATGTACCATTCCAGGTGCGGGTTAAATTGTTCATATTCGTGTGTGTGTGTGTGCGTGTGTGTGTGTGTGTGCGCGCGCGCGCACGTGCACATGCATCATTATGAAGCATTATGGAGGCCCAAAGTAAAAGCTGAATGTCTTTCTGTAGAATGTTCCCCCTTACGTTTTGTTTTATGGTGGGGTCTCTTCACTAAAGCTGTTGGTAGTTCATTAGGTTAGAGTGACCGCAGCGATCCTGCTGTCTGGGTTCTCCCAGTGTTGTGGTTACAAGCAAGTGCAGAGAAGCTCAGCTTTTTCCTTAATTACTAAGAAATCAAACGAAGGACCCAAAGCTTAGGAGTCAAACACCACTCATGGAGCCACCTTCTAGTGGTGCTGCCCAGTTTCATACCAACTTGACACCGGCTAGGGTCATTTGGGAAGAGGGAACCTCAGTTGAGAAAATGTCCCAAGGAAATTGACTTATGGTTGAGCCAGTGGAGCATTTTATCAATTGATGATTGATGTCGGAGGGCCTGGCTCACAGTGGGTGTTACCACCACTGGGCAGGAAGTCCTGAGCTGCATAAGAAAGCAGGCTGAGCAAGCCCTGAGGAGCAAAGCAGGAAGTAGTGCTCCTCCTTGGTCTCTGCATCCAGGTTGCTGCCCTGACTTTCCTCAGTGATGAACTGTGATGTAGAACTGTAAGTTAATTTAACCCTTTTCTTCTAAGTTGCTTTTGGTCCTGGTATTTTTATCACAGCAACAGAATCCCTAAGCTGACTAAGATACTCTAGGCCTAAGGGAGTTTTTGTTGTTGTTATGTTTTTCTTTTTGTTTTTTGTTTCGCCTTTAAAAATGACTTATTATAGTTCAATAAATAATTTAAATAATAACTGTCTTTTTCTTTGCAGAGACAGCAGTCAGACACTTAAAGCACAGACATCTGGAAACAATCAGAAGGACAACATGGAAGAATCGGAGAAAAGGGTTGTGACCCACGGGGTCAGATGCTTTTCCAAGATCAAGGTATGGACTGTTCCTGTGTATGCATGCATATACGCATGAAAGTCTTTTAAAACAAACACTGCTTGTGATATTGCTCAGCTTACGTGAAGTTTTCCAACACAGAAATATTTTACCCAATATGTTGTTTATTTTGTACTGTATTCACATTACAGTTCATAGCAGTATCAAATTACAGTTATGAAGTAACAATGAAAATAATTTTATAGCTGATTTCACCATAACATGAGGAACTATATTAAGGGGTCCAAGCATTAGGAAGGTTGAGAACCAGTGATTTAGAGAGTTTTAAAGGAGGATGAGTTTAAAATATTCTAGGTGTGCATTATGTTGTGGTGGAGTTCAGTCTGAGCTCACAGCTCAATCCAGTGCTCAGCCTTCAGGGGTTCCTGACAGAAGGTCAGGGGTCACAGCTAGGAAACAGTTCCCCTGACAGAAGCATTCTGTTGACTAATATGCAAAGATGACTTCATGACCTGGTTAGATAAATATTTTCCTCAAGATTTGGCAACACAGTCAGTCAGTCTTTGTAAGAAAACTGTATTTCGCTGGGCACGGTGTAATCCCAGCATTCAGGGAGGTAGAGGCAGGCAAATCTCTATGAGTTTGAGGCCAGCCCAGTCTATAAAGCAAGTACAGGTCACCAAGGCTACACGGAGCAACCTTGTTTTGAAAAAAAGAACTCTGTTTCCTGCTTTGGTGGTTTTAAGTATTTTAGAGACAACCACTGTTCTCATAGCTCCAAAGGCATCTTTACATAGCACAATGTGAACCTACATTAACCCAGGAAATGTGAGCACTGCCCTTATTTCTGCAGTCTCTCAAACTTTTCTCTCTACGCTGCTTTCTCCTAAATCATGCTATTAAATGCTCATTTTCCCTTTATTCACATATAGTGGAATGTTATTAAAATAAAAGAGAGGCTCAGAATCAGCCCCTGGAAAGTGCTTTTACCTGCAATGATGTATGAATTATTGGAAACAAAATTGCTCACATTTCCCTCCAATTCTCACATGTTTCTGAGGAGCCCAGGTCCCTTGGCTTAACCTTCAACAGATGCTTATTATATGTGCCATTTTGTATAATTTATACAACCTGTTTATACTTCAGTATTTTTCATCTTAAAAGGGTAATTAATGGTAGTTCTACCTTTTTTCTTTTTTTCCCTTTTTTAAATTAAACATTTTTTATTTTTGTATATATTACACACACACATATAACAAACTACCTACAGTAAGAAGAACCATGAAACAATCAGGACTTATATAAAAGTTACATTCTTAGTGTTTTGGCTATTTGTATTTGACAGTCTTGAAGAAAACATCTTTTCTATCTTGGTGCATCTAAAATTCTGGATGTAAATCAATCTCTATTGTATCTTGTCATTATCAACTTAAAACATCTATTAGATCTAAAAAACATCTTAACCCCTAAACAACTAAGCTTCCCAAATGAGAAGATGACAGAGACAGTTTGCTGCCTGAACAGTCACTCAAAACTCTCTATAACGTTGGAGCATCATCTTCAGCCTTCTGGCCCAGTGTATCTGCACAGACATATTTGTGAGGCAGGAGCTATTGAGGATTTGCTTACCCTGTCTTGGCAGAGTTTGGTCTTCAACTTTGCTTGCATCCAAACTTGCCCTTTTTTAAGGCAGAATTCTGTCTGTGGTAGGAACGAGGACGTTTTGCCCAGTGGCTTGTATGCTCCATTTAAAGCCATCTCCACAAGGAGGTTCAGTGATGCTCATCATCTTCTTCGAGGTAGGCTGGGTGTTGCCAGGAGTTACCCTGTCTCACTCTCAATGAATCTTTAAAATAATAAAAACATTTTAAAATGCCATATTATGTATATCTCTGAGGTTTTTGAAGACCTTATTTAACTATTTTGCCTTAGCTTTCTCTAGAATCATATCTATCTGTTGCACCTAAGACATATATTCTTGTGACAAAAATAGACTAGTAATTGATATTACCATGATTTGATCAACTAACAATTAACTTGTATAGGTAGTTCTATCTTTTAAGATAAAAATAAATCACTATGAGAGCTCTCTGCCTCTGTCTGTCTGTGACTCTGTCCTCCTCTCTCTCTCTCTCTCTCTCTCTCTCTCTCTCTCTCTCTCTGTGTATGTGTGCTCACCCTTAGGGGCTATCCTATACTACTAATAAGGTGGATTAGACCCTGTCACTAATACACATCTTGCAACTCCTCTATCTGTGATCTATAACTCCTCCTCAGCATTTAAGATGTTTTAATTTATTTAAATTTATGTTTATTATATATATGGATACATTTACCCTCATATATGCTGGTGTTACAGTTATGTGTCTTGTATCATTGGAGGCCAACAGGTGCTGGATCCTCTGCAGCTGGAGTTAAAAGTGGCCTTGAGCCGTTAGGTGGTTGCTGGGAACTGAACGCAGGGCTCAGCAAGAGCAGCCAGTGCGCTTAACTGCTGCAACTCCAGCCTCAAAGCCGGAAGTGATGCTGAGTGTTGTGATTATTAGTTATGAGACTTGATAACATTTCTACAGAAAAGTCATCAGGCATCTAAAAACACCACTTTTCAAAGTTCATCTTTGCTTAATCTCTTAGGGTTTCTCTTGATGTAAAGAGACACCATGATCACTGCAACTCTTATGAAGACAGACATTTAATTGGGGCTGGCTCACAGGTCCAGAGGGTTAGTCCACTATCGACATGGCAGGTAGCATGGTGGCATGCAGGCTGGGCTGGTGCTAGAGAAAGAGCCAAGAGTTCTACATCTAGATTGGCAGGCAGCAAGCAGAGAGTGACAATGGGCCTTGCTGAAGCATCTGATACTTCAAATTTCACCCTCCATGACATACTTACTCAATAAGACCACCCCCGCTCCAGCATGGCCATACCTCCTAAAAACACCAGTTCTTAGTGGCCAAGCTTTCAATTCTATGAACTTATGGGGACCATTCCTAATCAAACCGCCACAGGTACTTTGGAGTTTTACAAGAGTAGATATTGATGTGAATTTTATGGAAAAAGAGTAAAACCATGAGTTCATAAGTCAAGAGTTAGAGGTAATTGTTTAGAAGTAATTAGATTTCTCTCCTTTTTAGAACTTAGGACTTTCAAGACTGTTAGGGTGCTCAAATGTGTACACAGTGCCAGACTGATGCTCCTGTCTCCTAAATTAAAAATATATAATCATTAAGAAAAGTCTCCGAGGACAGGGAAAATCATGGCTTTCATGGCTTTTAGTTGTTCATACACTGGTGACCTTACCAGGCACCAAAGCTTAGTTCTAACCCAGTGTCTACACAGAAGACTCTGGGTAAGCTACACGAATAAAGCAAAACAAAACGAAGCAAAGCAAAACAAACAAAAAACCCATGAACTTTGTAAAAGGACAACTAGCGACCAGGGCGTTGATAAAGAAATGGGGAGAGCAGAGGAGGAAAGAAAGAATCAGACCACACCAGGTATTTATGAAAGTGCCAAACCATAAACTTAATCAATAAAAATTATTAAAGAAAAGAGAGAAAAACTTCCTTATTGGGCTGAGGTTTAGCTTGGTCACACAGTAGTTGCTTTAGAAGTAGGAGTGCCTAAGTAGTGTCCCCGAAGCCTTCATAATACTAGACATGGAGACATGTGACTGTAATCCCAATGTGTGGGAGATGCACTCAGGCAGATGCTTAGGGGCTCTCAGATGAGCCAGCCTTGCC
The DNA here is from genome assembly GCF_903995435.1 of Acomys russatus. Classification (NCBI taxonomy): domain Eukaryota; kingdom Metazoa; phylum Chordata; class Mammalia; order Rodentia; family Muridae; genus Acomys; species Acomys russatus. The sequence goes on along the minus strand of NC_067149.1, from coordinate 64,708,853 downwards.
TCCTGTGTAAATTCAGACAGGCGAAAGTCCCTGTTTTAAAGGAAAAAATGTATAGAACTGGAGAGATGGCTCAGAGGTTAAGAGCACTGACTGTTCTTCTAGAGGTCTGAGTTCAATTTGCAGCAACTGCATGGTAGCTCACAACCATCAATAATGTGATCTGATGCCCTCTTCTGGACTGCACTGTACACATAATAATAAATAAAGAAAAAATGTAAACCACTTGAAGAATTATACTTGAAGTTGTCTTCTGGTCTCCTTGTGTGCATAGACATACATGAACTTATCTCACATGAACATACACATATGCACAAATGAAAGGACGGAAGACATTAATAGAAAAAAGACAAGTTCCTTAGGAAGCATGAAAAGACTGCTCCAAAGGAGTTTGCTTCAGACTTTGCAGTGCTCAGGTAAAAAGGCTGCAGGATTAGCGTTACACATACAGTAGACCTGAAGCATCACGGCCACTGGCTTTGCTTTCTTCACAGGACCAAACACTTTATAGAAACAGCAGTGGGCCCACTACCTATTTATCTTTCTTCTTCAAAACACAAATAGAATAAATGATCTTCCCAAGTATGATTTTTTGGTAGACCTTACTTTTAAATACAGGATCTAGATTATACAATGCAAGTGAAAATTATCAATTGTCAATCACATCGTTGAAAGAGTTGTAGTTGGAAGAAAGAACGTCACCTCAATGGAATTTAAAATTAGAAGACAGATGTCTAGAGATGGAATTATACTGTCTTATAGTCATAGAGTACTTTTCAGCCATACTGAAATTTGTATTTACATTTCCTAATTAGTTTTGCGTATGTTTTTGCTCTGGTTCACCAAGTTAGTTGGTACTTATCCCAATGAGTTTATAAGCAGTAAATACTAATATAACACAGTATAATTTGCATATTATTTTGGAAGAGATAATACAGAAGTTTCAGAAGCTGGGATGATGACATTTGCCATCAACCAGCCATTGAAAAATAATTTGAGGGCAACAGGAAGTTTATTCACTACATCACTGAAAGTGAATTTATTAGTCACATGCAGATAGTGAGGGATCTTATCAGTACACAGCCACCCTTGATGCTGCACCAGAGGGACCCCTAAAACATTCTGCCCTGGGTTTCTATGCCATGAACACCTCTTGGGCTGCTGAGATAAAATGTTACAGAGAATTTTCAACCAGAAAGAATAAAATTCACAAGTCACTTTGCTGTGGCCACTGACGCCAGCAGTGAGAATGTAGCCTGCTGTGCCCAGGAAAGCAGAAAAAGAGGTCAAAGTTTCAAACTGGCCCAGGACATCCAGAAACCTGTCGTTCATGCTGAGGGAGCAGAGTAGGCTGGCTGCAGAAACAAAGCCTTGTGTAATTCTGTGTTCTGTCCTTTGCCTTTCTCAAAGGGGACAGTACTTGTCCTGCAGATAGCAGTACAATGCTGAAGACCCATCAATAGCTGTGCCTTACGTTGAGCAACTCCATGTATTCTTGTATGAAGAAGGCACACTGACAAAAGAGCAAAGCCATACCTAGCTACAACGCTCATACTACCAAGCAACTGTTCTAACTCTGCTTTGCTAGAGTGAGGATGCTGGTACAGACAGAGGAGAGACTACATGTTAAAGTTTCTTAAATGCTCATGGGCTGTTTGAGATGGATACAATCTTCCACCTTTAAGGGAAGGCTCTTTTGCCAGTCAAGGTCTGATATATAATCAGAAATTAATCATAAAGTGAAGTTCTCATTTTTCCTTAAACACTCTTCTTCCTAGATGTTTTTGTTGGCATTAACATGGGCATATGTATCCAAGTCACTATCAGGAATTTATATGAATTCCATGCTCACACAGATAGAGAGACAATTTAACATCCCCACATCAATAGTTGGATTAATCAATGGGAGCTTTGAGATTGGTGAGTTATTTTTACATTTACTTATTTATATATTGATGCTTTTCTCTTTAGTTCCTGCATTAGACTGTATAATCTGACTGTGTTACATGCTTCCTCATGTTGAGTGAGTAGCCTGGCGTGATATGAAGAAGCTGCTTATTTAACTATCCTCATGATGGCAGCTAATTATTACCACACAGCCTGACACTTTCTATTTTTTCCCTGGGGTGTTGCAGAAGATTTAGAGTTTTAATATCTAGTTCTATCATTTTGTGGTTCTCCTCTTCCTTGGGGGGGCTGTTGGCTACCAGCCCACCAAGGCAGGAGGAGCAGAAGGTGAGACATAGGGATCTAACACTCCTGGAACCACTTCAGGAGCTAGTTCAACTTTAATCTGGGAGAACAAAAGCTATATGGTCCTTGGGGAGTGGGTGGGGGGCTTCTAGGATAGACAGTCATAATGGATTGAAACCAGGCACTTAAAGAATGCTTATTTTACTTTGGCAGCATGGTCCTATCATATGAGTGGGAACACAGTGACTAATTATCCTATAGGTGGAGGGAGGGGAGAGCTAGCAGGGAGCTCTGTCAAGGACCATATATCAAATGTGGTTAGGAGCATCTATGTCTAAAGACACTCTTCAGATGGAGTCAGGCAGAGAATAGGGGGCCCTGCTGGGGAGAGGGAATCCCTGCACCTAATGCTGTGCTCAGAGTGGCTATCCAGACTGGGGGGACTGCAGCCTCAAACAGCAGGGTCCTACCAGCATCATTTGCTAAGCCAAAGAGAAGTTAAGGGCTTTTCCTTGGTATTTTAGAAGGTTGCTGTGGGAGCCTAGAGGAACTTGTGTCCAAAGGAGAGAACAAATGTTTCTTTTCCCCTACTGAGTCTGTGATGTTGATGGCTCTCTACTGCTACTTACCAAGGAAGATGCAGAAGCTCTCCTGTGTCAGAGTATGTCAGACACGATTGCTGAAAAGAGCGGATGAACTTCAATCCTGCTTTTGGGTGATGAACTAGGATATGAGAGTTCAAAAAGGGACTGAGAGAAATTTTGCCTCTATACTCAAAGTGACCTGGAAGCCTTGGTGTCTCTCTTCTCTAGTTGAATCATAGTTTTTACTTCCTTCATGGTGAAATTGCCTTTAATGTATTTAATCAAAACAGCAAAGAAAATCAGGATTGAGAAGAAGCTCACTCACACCGAGGATGCTCAGCCCTGTCTCCCAGGGTCAAGCTCATCAGTGCTTCCTCTTGCCCCCATGTCCTAGGCCTTCAGTGGAGTCAGGATGAATGCCTTACATGGACCCCACACAGATTCACTCATGGGCTATGTGTTAGATGCAGCAAGTGTGGGACATTGGTTATCCAAAGTCCTATGGGAAATAGTAGTGTTAAATGTGACAGTATTCCGAAGGAATAAAGGTTTTCCAGGAGGAGAAATGGACAGGTGAATGTGAAGGCTGGATTTGTACAGAGGGTGAAGCATCAAATGATCCGTGTGGGGATGGAGTCAGCCAAGTTTGATGGGAAGTTGGAAGTTGTTAGAACCTGAGCCTGGAGAGATGTACAGGGAGGAGAAATGGGTAAAGGCTCTGGCTTGCTCTGGAGTATGTCATTTATAACCCAGATGGCAGAGAACCAGTGTGGGTTTGGAAGAGGATATTGACCTTCTATGCTTAAGGACTCATGATTTTAGGATAATATTTTACTTGCAAAACTATTAAACTATGTAGGTAAAGAGGGAGTAAATTACACTTAAGTAAAGTTATCAGAACATTTAACTATCCTGTCAGACAGGAATATGTTTGCTTTTTAATAAGGTAAAAAATAATGAAATAGTCTTCATATATTAATACATGAAGTTATTATATAGCAGTTATTTATAAACCAGATATGTAAATGTAATGAATTAGTCTATTAATATTAATTAAGGCTGGTTATTAATACTGCAGGAATTATTTCTTTACCCACTATTTTATAAATAAAAGACACGGAAACTTGTAAGATTTATAATAAGCCTTAAAACACTAGGGATGGGTAGATATCAACACTCTAAGTTATTTGTCTGCTTCCAATCCAAAATCCTCATGAATATTTGCATCTCTTTCATTTGGGATGCTTCCGTTCCATCAGGCCAGTCCTCAGAGCAAACTGTTACTGGCCATATGCTCCTGGTCATGCCAACTCACGGCAGCCTGCTCTTTTCTCCCTCATTCCTCTCCTCAGGGTCCTTATGCAGCCCCACAAGCCCTCAAAACTTCCCCCTGTCTACCTTTCTTCTGCCTGGCCCAGGCCACATGTAACTTTGTTAGCCAATCATGGATAATTTGCGAGGCCAGGTTCACAGAACATCACTTTGGATACATGAGAATTTGCCCTTAGGACAGTAAGGATTTTGGGGTGAAAATAATTAACATTTGAATACATAGTAGCTCCAGAGCAAGGCCAACAATTAAGTAGATAATTATTGGTTCCATGTCATTTTGTAGTATCTACAACAGCTACAGTGTCATATACCACTTTTTATGTTTTGATGGGTGGAGACATCATGGCAGCTCTCTTTATTATTGCTCTCTACTTTGCCATGAACAGAAATGCTAATGATCAGTTAATGACTATTGAAAATAATTTTCACCCAAGATCATAGAAAACTCTAATTTCTGTGAACTCCATGGATTATAGATTGGAAATTCCTGTTTAAAGTAGAAAATAGAACTATTTATACCACCACTGGCTGCTGCAGGTGCCTTAAGGGGAAGTCTTAAGTAGAAATAGTTGTGAGAGGAAGCAATTCACATTGGCCAGTGAAAGTAGCACCTAGTGGCCATTTCCCCAGTCAGTTTTGCAAGTGACCTGGCTCTAGGCTGAGTAACACCTTGTACCTATCTCCCCACACCTTCCCACCAATTATATGAGAGACACAGCAAGGCAATGTAAAAGGTGAACTCAACCTCATGTGAGGAGGGAATATTTTTCTTTTCAACCAGTAGATATTTCAGAGAAGTCCCTGTGCGTTCATGGTGGTACAGCCAAAGATGACAGAGTTGCATAGAACGTTTTAACAGTGAGTGTGCTGGGGCGTTGCCTTTTGTGGGGTGACTTCAATGACTGGGACTTTGTCAACAGGGACAGGCTGTAATAGCATACTAAGGATATACAGGTGGGGCACAAGCTGTTCAAAATACTGCAATGTCTCTTTTACTTAGATAGCAGATTCGAGAGAAATAGAATTCAGAAAAAGCAAAGTCTTCAAATAATGTTCAGGTATTTATGATCACTTAGAGATTTGCTAAGTTATTAAAGAAGAGTTGGATTTTTCTGATCTTTCCTTTAAGTATAATATGAGCACTAAAAATATGTGATTTGTAGAGCATGTACTTATATATTTGGTTCTTTTCAATTCTTCTCTGGTGTGTGGTGATTGAGCCTGAATCCTCACACACATGAGCCAAGCATTCTCCCACTGTATTCCCAGCCACTTTATTTACTTTATATTTGAGGAAGTCTCACTAAGTTGCCCAGGCTGGCTTTGAATTCATTCTGTAGCCCAGGTGGACTTTGGTCATGTAATCTCCCTCTCTTGGCCTTCCAGTCTCTGGGGAATTCACTCTGTAGCCCAGGCCGACTTTGGTCATGTAATCTCCCTCTCTTGGCCTTCCAGTCTCTGGGGAATTCATTCTGTAGCCCAGGCCGACTTTGGTCATGTAATCTCCCTCTCTTGGCCTTCCAGTCTCTGGGGAATTCATTCTGTAGCCCAGGCGGACTTTGGTCATGTAATCTCCCTCTCTTGGCCTTCCAGTCTCTGGGGAAAGGCAGTCTACGCCTCTAGGCACCACTTGTTTTTCGACTCTTAAACAGGTTTATCGAAGGCCTCTTGGTCAGAACAGGGCTTCTCAATGAGTTTCTTTGAATCAAGCTGTCTTCGAAATCACAAAGACACATTTTTGGTTTGACTTTGTGACTCCTGCAATGTAGACCTAACACTCAGCTGGAGGGTTAGGTCTCTTCCCATCTCTCTGCTAACAGTATTACCTGGTGTAAAGAAAGAAATGACAATAGAAACAGACATCCAGTTTGGTCATGTTGAACAATAAAGGTGTTTTTAAATAGTAAGTTAAAAAACATGAATCCCTTTGAATTTGCATAGAGCAGGCATGAAGGAAGTCAGAGGTGACTTGCAGGCTGGAACCCGACAGCTGCTTTTGTTGACTAAGAGCTGCTATTACTTTAGTGAAAGAGTGGATGTCCTGGGACATTACCTTCTGCATGATGACCTCAATGACAGAGTCAGGTTGTAATCTGAAGACAGAGGTAGGGCATACACCATTCAGAAGAGTGCTAAGTATCTTCTACTTTGATAGCAGACTAGAGAGAAACAGAATTGGAAGAAATACAAAGGCTTCATATATCTTTCAAATGTTTACAATCACTTAGAGGTATGCTAAGTCATTAATGAAGAGTGTTACATTTTTCTCATCTTTCCTTTATGTACAATATGAACAGGAAAAACAATTCTCACCAAACTAAAAGCATGTAGTTTGTAGAAAACTTACTCATGTATTTGATTCTTCTGAAATAATTTATTTCTGTGTGTGTTCCAAGGGCAGGATAATCCTGAATAGAGCTTTAGTATTCTCCAGAGTGGAGGAGAACCTTCCTTCAGTGTCACAATTGCTTTACAAATTAAAACAACACACAAAACATCCTAAGCAACCATCCTTGTATTAAGGTGGTTGCTTTCTAATGTCTATTATATTTATTATAATTCAGTCACATTAGCCTGATTGTTATCCCCTTGCTCTTTTCTTCCCATTCCCACACCCCCTCTTTGGCACTATTCCTCTCCCCTAGACCTATGATTGGGGTGGGGGCTCCTACCCTACTGTCTGGCCACAGCCTATTAGGTCTCATCAGGGTAGCCTACATCCCCTTCCTCTGTGTGCCTGCAAGGCTGTCTTGCCAAGGGGCAGTGACCAAGTCGTGGGCACCAGAGGGCATGTCAGAGGTTCAGCAGAAGTCCCCTCTCCACGTGGAGCATCAGCTGTCCATCTGCTACATCTGCACAGGGTGTCTTGGTTCTCTTCATGCATGGTTCTTGGTTGGTGCATCCGTTTGTACAGGCCCCCTGGGTCCAGATCTATAGGCGTGATGCTCTCCCAGTGGAGCACCTGCTCCTTCCTGAACCTTCCATCCCCTGACTCTTCACTACAACTCTCAATGCTCAGCCCAGAGTCCAGCTTCAAGTCCCAGTATCTGTCTCAATTCCCCACTTGGTGGAGTCTCTTAGAGGAGATCTATTTTGGGCTAATATCCACTTATAAGTGAATATATACCATGCCTGTCTTTCTGGGTCAGGGTTAGCTCACTCAGGATGATCGTTTCTGGTTCCATCCATTTGCCTGCAAATTTCAAGATTTCCTTGTTTTTAATAGCTGAATAGTATTTCCTTGTGTAAATATACCACAGTTTCTTTATCTTTTCTTCAGTTGAGGGACATCTAGGTTGCTTCCAGATTCTGGCTATTATGACTAAAGCTGCTATGAACATAGTTGAGCAAATGTCCTTGTTGTATGGTGGAACATCTTTCGGGTATATGGCTAGGAGTGGTATATCTGGGTCTTGAGATAGCACTATTCTCAATTTTTTGAGAAAGTGCCAGATTGATTTCTAAAGTGGTTGATAAGTCTGCACTCCCACCAGCAATGGAGGAGTGTTCCCCTTTCTCTACATCCTTGCTGCATGTGCTGTCACTTGAGTTTTTCTTTTTGTTTTTTTAACTTTCTTTTTCTGCTTTTTGAACTTTTGATCTTAGCCATTCTGATAGGTATAAGATGGAATCTCAGAGTCATTTTGATTTGCATTTCCCTGATGACTAAGGACATTAAGCATTTTTAAAAAGTGTCTCTCGGCCATTTGATATTCCTCTGTTGCGAATTCTCTATTTAGCTCTGTACCCCAAGTTTTAATTGGATTATTTGGCTTTGTGGTCTTTAATTTCTTGATTTCTTTAAATATTTTGGATATGACCCCTTTGTCGGATGTAGGGTTGGTGAAGATCTTTTCCCAATCTGTAGGCTTTCCCTTTTTCAGTTGACAGTGTCCTTTGCCTTACAAAAACTTTTCAGTTTCATGAGGTCCCATTTATTAATTGGTGATCTTAGAGCCTCAGCTATTGGTGTTCTGTTCAGGAAGTCTTCTCCTGTGCCAATGAATTCAAAGCTCTTCCCCTCTTTTTCTTCTAACAAATTTAGTGTGTCTGGTTTTATGTGTGATCTTTAATCCACTTGTACTTGAATTTTGTGCAAGGTAATAAATATAGATGTATTTGCCTTTTTGTACATGTAGGCACCCAGTTAGACCACACCACTTGTTGAAGATGCTATCTTTTTTCTATTGTATGGTTTTGGCTTCTTTGTCAAAAATCAAGTGCCCATAAGTGTGTGGATTTATTTCTGGGTCTTCACTTCAGTTGAGTGAGCGATCAGCCTGTTGCTATGCCAGTACCACGCCAGTTTTATTACTGTTGCTTTATAGTACAGCTTGAGATCAAGGATAGAGATTCCTCTGGAAGACTTTTATTGTACATGACTGTTTTAGCTATTCTATGTTTTTTTGTTTTTCCATATGAAGTTGAGAATTGTTCTGTCTGTCTGTAAAAATTTGTGTAGGTATTTTGATAGGGATTGCATTGAATCTGTAGATTGTTTTTGGTATGATGACCATTTTTATTATGTTGATTTTCCCAATCCACAAGCATGGGAGATCCTTCCAGCTTCTGATATCTTCTTCAATTTCCTTCTTCAGAGACTTGAAGTCATTTTCATATAAGTCTTTGTCTTGTTTGGTTAGAGTTATACCAAGATACTTTGTCTTTTGTGGCTATTGTGAAAAATATAGTTTCCCTAATATATCAGCCCATTTGTCATTTGTATACAGGAGGGCTAGTGAGTTTTTTGAGTTGATTTTGTATCCAGCCACTTTGTTGAAGGTGTTTATCAGCTGTAGGAGTTCATTGGTAGAACTTTTGGAGTAACTTATGTATACTATCATATCATCTGTGAATAGTGATACTTTGAATTCTTCCTTTTCAATTTGTATTCCCTTGATCTCCTTTAATTGTCTAGGACTAGTACTATATTGAGATGATATATAGAGAGTGGGCAGCCTTGTCTTATCCTTGATTTTAGTGGAACTAAGTTTCTCTCCATTTAGTTTGATGTTGGCTATAGGCTTGCTGTATATAGGCTTGCCTTTACTATGTTTAGGTATGTGCCTTTATCCCTACTCTCTCCAAGACTTTTAACATGAATGGGTGTTGGATTTTGTCAAATGCTTTTCAGCATCTAAGGAGATGATCATGTGGGTTTTTTTCAGTTTGTTTATATTGCTTGATTACATTGATGGATTTCCATATATTGAACCACCCCTGCATGCCTGGGATGAAGCCTACTTGGTCATGGTGAATGATATTTTTGATATGTTCTTGTATTCAATTCGCGAGTATTTTATTGAGTATTTTTGCATCAATGTTCATAGGGTAAATTGGTCTGAAATTCTCTTTCTTTGTTGAGTCTTTGTGTGGCTTAGGTATTAAGGTGACTATGGCTTCATAGAATGAGTCTGGTAATGTTCCTTCTGTTTCTATTTTGTGGAATAATTTGAGGAGTATTGGTAATATCCCTTCTTTGAAGGCCTGGTAGAATTCTGTGTTGAATCCATATGGCCCTGGGCCTTTTTTTTTTTTTTTTTTTTTTTTTTGGTTGGGAGACCCTTGATGACTGCTTCTATTTCCTGAGGTGATCTAGGACTGCTTAATTTGTTTCCCTGATTTTGATTCAACTCTGGTAAGTAGAATTTATGAAGAAAGTTGTCCATATCACTTAGATTTTCAAATTTTGTGGTATATAGGCTTTTAAGTAAGACCTAATGATTCTTTGGATTCCTTCAGTATCTGTTGTTATGTCTCCTTTTTCATTTCTGATTTTGTTAATGTGGATAATCTACCTTTCCTTTTAGTTAGTTTGGCTAAGGGTTTGTCTATCTTGTTGATTTTGTCAAAGAACCAGCTCTTGTTTTTATTGATTCTTTCAATTGTGTTTTTTGTTTCTAATTTTTTGACTTCAGCCCTGAGTTTGATTGTTTTCAGCTTTCTACTCCTCTTGGATGTGTGTGCTTCTTTTTTTCTCTAGGGCTTTCAGATGTTCCATTAAGTTGCTTGTATGAGATGTCTTCAATTTCTTTATGAAGGCACTTAGTGTTATGAGTTTTAACTTAGCACTGGTTTCATTGTGTCCCATAGGTTTGGATATGTTGTGCCTTCATTTTCACTGAATTCTAGGAGGTTTTTAACTTATTTCTTTATTTCATCCCTGACTCAGTTGTCATTGAATAGAACATTGTTCAGGTTCCACGTGTGTGTAGGCCTTTTCTTATTTTATTGCTGTTGAAGTTAAGCGTTAGTCTATGGTGGCCTGGTAAGATGCAGGAGATTACTTCAGTTTTCTTGTATGTGTTGAGGCTTGTTTTGTCACCAATTATACGGTCAATTTTGGAGAAGGTTCTATGTTTGAGTGAAAAGCTCTGTGGATGCCTGTTAGATTAATTTGATTCATCACCTTTTTTAGTTTCATTATTCCTCTATTTGGTTTCTACCTGGATGATCTGTCTGTTGGTGAGAGTGGGGTGTTGAAGACTCCCATTATTAATGTTTTGGGATAGCTGTACGATTTAAGCTTTAAACGTATTTCTTTAACAAATACAGGTGCCCATATACTTGGGGCATACATATTCAGGATTGTGATGTCCTCTTGGTGGATTTTTCCTTTGATGAGAATGAAGTGTCCTTCCCAGTATTTCTTTTTAAAGATTTTTTTTTATTATTATGTATACAGCGTTCTGTATGCATGTACACCTACAGGTCAGAAGAGGGCATTAGATCCCATTATAGATGATTGTGAGTCACCATGTGGTTGCTGGGGAGTGAACTCAGGACCTTTGAAAGAGCAGGTGGCACTCTTAACCACTGATCCATCTCTCCAGCCCCTTCCCAATATTTATTGATTAATTTTAATTGAAGATCTGTTTTTACTAGATATTAGAATGACTACTCCAGCTTGTTTCTTGGATCTGTTTGCTTGGGAAACTTTTTTCTAGCCCTTTACTTTCACATAGTTTCCATTTTGGTTGCTGAGGTATGTTTCTTGGATGCAGCAGAATGTTGGAGCTTGTTTCTGTAGACATCCTTTTATTCTGTGTCTTTTTATTTGGAAGTTGAGGCCATTGGTGTTGAGAGAGATTAGTGACCAAAGATTGTTAGTTCCTTTTATTGTGGAGTTGGTGGTGATAGTGTGTGGCTGTGCCTGTTTTCTTTTGGTTTTGCTACTGTGAGATTATCTATATCCTGTATTTTCTTGGGTGTAGTTTACCTCATTGGGCTGGATTTTTCCTTGTGGTATCTTTTGTATGGCTGGGTTGGTGCATAGATATTGTTTGAATTTGGTTTCGTCATGGAATATCTTGTTTTCTCCAAATGTGGTGACTGAAAGTTTTGCTGGATATAGTAGTCTGGGTTGGTCTCTTAATGTCTGTCTGACATTAGCCCAGACCCTTCTGTCTTTCATGGTCTCTGTTGAGAAGTCAAGTGTGATTCTAGGGGGTCTGCCTTCATATGTTACTTGGCCTTTTTCCCTTTACTATCTTTTCTTTGTTCTGTAGATTTAGTGTTTTGATTATGTGGCAGGAGGAATTTCTTTTCTGGTCTAATCTATTCTGCGTTCTATAGTCCTCTTGTATGTTCAAGGTCATTCTTTCTTCAGGTTGGGGAAATTTTCTTCTGTGGATTTTCTTGAAAATATTTTCCGGTCCTTGGAACCTGCCATCTTCGTTTTTCATCTATCCTTATTATTCTGAGGTTATGTCTTTTCATGATGTCCTTGATTTCTTGGATGTTTTGTGTTAAGAATTTTTCTGTTTTAATATTTTCTTTGAGAGATGTATCACTTTCTTCTATTGTGTCTTCAGCCTCTGAGACTCTCTCCTCCCTTTCTTGAGTTCTGTTGGTAATGCTTACCTCTATTGTGTCTTCAGCCTCTGAGATTCTCTCCTCCCTTTCTTGAGTTCTGTTGGTAATGCTTACCTCTATTGTGTCTTCAGCCTCTGAGATTCTCTCCTCCCTTTCTTGAGTTCTGTTGGTAATGCTTACCTCTACGGTTCCTGATCACTTCTCTGAGGGTGCCATTTCCAAGAGATTTTCGGTTTGTGTTTTCTTACTTGATTCTAAGTTTCATGTCCTGAACAGTTTTAATCATTTTGTTCTGCTGTTTGATTGTGTTTTCCAGTTTTTCCTCAATGGCCTCTATATGTTTGTTCATATTTTGATGTAGGTCTTGGAAGGATCTGTTCATTTCCTCTTTATATTTCTCAAATAACCGCACAATCATCACATTAAGGTCATGTTCCTGAGGTTTCTGCTGCATTCGAGTGTCTGTTGTTTGGGATTTCTGGTGGAGTCATGCTGTCCTGGCTTTTGTTGACTCTGTTCTTACCCGTTCCATTAGGCATCTGCTGAGTGTGCTCAGGTTTCCTAAGGTGGCAGTCCAGGGAGTGAGTTCCTTCAGAAGGAAGCTACTTGGTTTATTGGCTTAGAGGACACTGTCTTCCTGGAACTTAGTCTGAGGTCTGCCCTCCAGCATCCAGGATTCAGCAGGATTCCTCTGACTCTTTGGTCTCCTCACAGAGATCAGCAGGAGAGTAGAAGAGTGGCTTGGAGGCCAGAGTGCTGTATCTGGGATCCAAATTCTATTCTTGAGGGTCGCAGTTTTCACTGTGTCTATCCTTTGTGCCCCAGAGGCCCTGCACTCACTCCAGTATTCGGAAGAGTGCAGGGTGCTTGAAGTCTGTGACTCCTGAAACTGGAGACATCCTGCTGCAATGGGTGGTGGGTGTGGGTGGGGTGGGTGGGGTGGGTGGTGGTTCTGATCCTCCCCAACTTTGTTGGACTGAGAAGCCCCCAAGTCAGTGAATTGGATTCAGTAGCCTGTTTGCTCACCGGTTCCACTGTGCAGAGCCCCAGTTCCCCAGGAGGCCTGAACACTGGCTCCAGTATTTGGAAAGGTGCAGGGTACTTGAAGTTTGTTACTCTTAAACTCAGGGTCAGTCCAGCCGTGATGCGGGGTAAGGGGGCCTTGGTTCTGATCATCCTCAACTGTTTGGAGTGAGAAGGACTGAGAAGTCCCTAAGTTGGTCGTTGAAATTCAGCAGCCTGTTCACTCACCGGTTTAGCTGAGCCGATCCTCTATTCTCCAGGGGCCCTTCACTCACTCCAGCGTTCAGAAGAGTGCAGGGTGCTCAGAGGTTTTGACTCCCATACCTGGGGTATGTCTGGCTGCAATAGGGGTTGGGGCGCAGTCCGTTTCACTACCTCTGATCCTCTGCTTCCTAAACACAATACACACTGGGTGCCACCATCTTGGAATCTTAAGGTGCTTGTTAAACATTGAACACTAGAGTTGGACTGCTGGAGAGGCTGTTGACTAAGAGCTGCTAATACTTCACTGAAACAAGCATTCTCATTCTCCTTCCTAGGAAACCTTTTGTTGATTATATTCGTGAGTTATTTCGGAACAAAGCTGCACAGACCTATCATGATTGGTGTTGGATGTGCAGTTATGGGCCTAGGGTGTTTCTTAATGTCGCTGCCTCATTTCCTCATGGGCCGGTGAGTATTCCAGTCCTTGATGATATTTTAGGTTCAAATTTCACCTGGAAATGAGGCTCAGATTTTTCTCTCTGGGAGGAACAATGCTCCCTTAAGTACAGAAGGCTAATAGGGAAATTAGAAGATGTGGTGACTGGTCTGCCAGTATGATTTTTGACTCTTGTGGCCTCTGGTCCATTTAAAGTCCCAAGTGGGACTTGAGACACTTCTTTAATGAAGTTGAGACACATTAATGGGCTCTCTGAATCTTCAACCCTTGTGCTGAGTCCTTCCTCAGGACTATTTTGATGCTTCCGGTTTCAAGGGGTCTACAGGGGTCACAAAGAGATGGAATAATTTCAAGGCTGATATTTTTTTTTCATGTTTATCAAAGTAGCTTCCACAGGAAATTGCAAAAGTGAAAATATGTTAAGTTTTCTCTTACTCCCTTTCCTGCTTTCAGAGACAGTTTTCAGTTCTTTCTTTTTTTTGGCCTATGTGTCTTGTTAGTTTTTAATACTTTAGTGTTGAGTGATATACAAAGTTTACTATTTATATTTGCATGAGCATAAAATTTTTTATACCACAGAATCATGCTATTCTTTGTTACAGAATTCAGATTTAATATGCTGCTCTCTTTCCCTATTTGACTGACTGTCTTTGTGTCTCTGGCTATTGCACAGTCCCTCACTATCTGGGAGGGTGACATCCCTCACCACAGGTCATGAACTTCATTGTTGCCCAGGGGATGCCTATTTCTCTTGTCTGATGCGCTCCCATGCCTCTCAACTGTGAACCTCTAGGTCATTTCCTTGGAATTCATTATCATTCTTTTCCTTATAAATTTGTCCTATTTCCTTCCTTCATCTTCTTCCTGACTCCTTTCTTTTTTTTTATTCATTAATTCCTTCTTATTTTCTTTCCAGATCTTTTATCTATTATATGTGTATGAGTGTTTTATCTGAATGTATGCATATGTGCCATTTGTGTGTCTTGTGCACGCAGAGATCACAAAAGAGTGTTGAACTCCCTGGAATGGAGTTACATATATTGTCAGCTACCATGTGGTTGCTGTAAAATGAATCCAGGTCCATTTCAAGAGCAACAAGTGCTCTTAACCACTGAGCAATCTCTCCATCCCTCCTTTGTTTTTCTTTTTGAGACAGGGTCTTGATATGTAGCATGGGCTGGCCTCAAACTCTTCATGATCTTCCTGCTTCAGTCTTCCAAGTGTTGCTACTGCAAGGATGAGCCACCACCACCACCACCTTGCTTTGCCTCTATCCTGCTCATAAATATTCACTGGAGGTGCATCCTGTCTTCACCTTTCCTGTTTAAATTCCTACACGTTATTTTGTAGAGGAGAATTTCACTACACCCTTTGAAGACGTTGTCTCAAAGTTGGAACTAGAATTAATATTCTAATGCCTGTCATCCTTTTATAACTCTCGTGACATTTTTTTTTCCAGCTCCATAGTCTGAAACTGATGACTATTGATATAAGCCCTTTGCCACCTCAATCAGGTGCCTTAGGCCAGAACACTTTGCAATGTTTCTTGACCTCTTTTCTTCTTGGTAATCTCTTCCTCTCCACCTACGTCTGCTGCGCTATTTGAGCACTGGCAGCTCAGATTTCATCCATATCCTGCTATTTCATTTTTTTTTAACTTCATGTCTTCTCATTTCTTGGATACTTCTAGGGAGATTTAACTTTGTCATCCAGTCTCTTGAATGGGCTTGTCATTCATCATATTTCTAACCTTTTAAAAGATCTGTCTTTTTATTATTATGTATACAGTGCTTTGCTTGCATGAACACCTGCATGCCAGAAAAGGGCATCAGATCATGTTATAGATGTTGTGAGCCACCATATCATTGCTGGGAATTGAACTCAGGCTCTCTGGATGAGCAGCCAGTGCTCTTAACCTCTGAGCCATCTCTCTAGCCCTATATTCCTAACACTGTCAAAGACATCTCTCTACCTTGAATATCTTGTCTGAGGGAACATATTGTTATTTTCTCTAGAATTCAGTATCTCTTCCTGTGTGACTCTCCATTGTCCCTGGATCCTTCAAGTGTAGCTTTTGTTTGTCTTTGTCTTCACTGTAATAGGGAGTCCTCATGATGGCCTTAGGTATTTGTTCATATTTAATGGAGAATATTTAAGAGATTAGGAATGATCAGCAGGTTATTGAGTGGGGACTGGCTGATTTTGAGCTGTCCTGGGAATGTGAATAACTTATGGTCCTTTGTAGAAATTCTCTCCTTTTGAAAAGTGGTAGAAACCTGTCAAGAAGCCAGAAAAGAATTGGAATATAACCTTTTAGTATGAAGAGTTTTAAAGATAATAACCCTTTTATTCAACCCCTGCATCCTCAATATACATGTTTGGATCCTCTTGCACCTGTGAGCATTTCCACTTGGAGGGATGAAGGGTGAGTGTGAGGATGTAGGTATTCCCTTGGCACATTTTAGCCATCATTTTAGAGTCTGCTTTGTGTGCCCAGCTGGGTGCTGCATTGGTAGTCCCTTCATGCTGCTTTCCAAGGAAGCCTGGAACATACCCTGCTGCTCCTCACAGAGCGATGATTATAGTTACCTTACTTTTGATTCAGTGGCAATTTGCATATCCACGTCACAGTCTCAGATTTTTATTGAGCTTTGTAAATGTTACTTTTATTACCTGAAGTGATTGTCTTGAAAGGTTATTGCCTCTATAAGCCTCTAACCTCTTTACAATATAATCCAGGCCTAGAATGTTTTCAGCCTCAGTGGCTTACTGCTGAATAAGCTCACTCTTTCTAGCTCTTTCTGAATGAATTCTGACTGGCTGGTTCAGCTCAGCTGTTCTGTCTCAAACTCCTCCCCAAGCTGACTGATTCAAACTGGATTTTCTAAGCTTCTGATTGAATTGCTCCACTTGGCCTCAAACTAACTCTAGCAAACTGTTCTAATTTTCTAGCTTCTTCTCATTTACTGGCTCATTCTGTCTCACCTTTATTTAGCTTGTTCTCTCTGCAACCTGTCTCAGTAAAACTCTCCCACTAAAATTTCCTCCTCTCTGCCTCCCTCTGTGCTACTCTCTCTTAGGTCGCCTCTCTTTCCTCTATGTTCTTGTGAGAGTTGGGCGTATCCTAGTATGTCAAATCCTTCTCTGATTAGTCACTTTGTCTGGCTCTCAATTAGACATCACTTTCAAACATCAGGGTTTTCTTCCACCAACTAACCTTACCTACATTGTCTGGGATTAGAGGGCATGCCCGTATTCCAGCCAGATCATACTGTAATCCAGGGCATGCCCATATTCCAGCCAGATCATACTGTAATCCAGGGCATGCCTGTATTCCAGCCAGATCATACTGTAATCCAGGCATGCCGTATTCCAGCCAGATCATACTGTAATCCAGGGCATGCCCGTATTCCAGCCAGATCATACTGTAATCCAGGGCATGCCTGTATTCCAGCCAGATCATACTGTAATCCAGGGCATGCCTGTATTCCAGCCAGATCATACTGTAATCCAGGGCATGCCCGTATTCCAGCCAGATCATACTGTAATCCAGGGCATGCCCGTATTCCAGCCAGATCATACTGTAATCCAGGGCCTGTCTCTATTCCTTCTGGACTATATGGACATATAAGTCTTTGGATGTTATCTCTTGACAAAGTACCCATGTTGATGGATTAGAATTCTACAGAGCTTAAGTTGACCATACTTCCAATCTCCCATTTACAGTTTTTTTTTATTGCTAGCTATTTTGTTTGTGTATGTTGTGTTGGTCCTGGAACTGCGTGTGTGCCTTCATGTGATGTCAGGTAACAACAACCAGGTGTTGATTTTCTCAACCTACCCTGTGAAACCTGGCCTGGAATTTATATTGTCAGGCTTGCATAGAAACATCTTTACCCATGGAGGCATCTAGTATCTCAGGAGCCTTTTTTTTTTTTTAAAACACAGTCTCATGTAGCTCAGGGTGGCCTCAAACTCATTCTGTAGTTAAGGATATTCATGAACTCCTGGTCCTATTGGGTTTATCTCCTGAGTGATGGGATTTCAGGTACCATATTTTCTGGCATATAAAATAACTGGATGTAAGATGATCTCCAACATTTACAATGATAATATAGAGTTTGAAATACACTAACCATATAAGACTACCCCTCTTCCAACACACACCCTGTTCAACAGACTTGGGCATGCATCTATTTGCAGACCCCTGACTGTGGTACAGATTTTTTGGGATTAAAAATTCATCTTCTATGCTGGAAAATAGGGTATTTCCCATCATGTCTGGTTTTATTGAGTGCTCAAGATCAAACCTGGGATTGGTGCTTTCCAGGTACCAGTGACCAATTGATCTATATCTCTATGTCTAGATCCATTTATCTTTGAGAAGATGGGCTTTCCCTTTTTTGGTTTGAAATATTTTTACTCTCATTTTATAGTCATTTGGGAGAATAAATGGATCCTGAATCAACAACTGAATTTTAAGTGGATAAGGGACCAATTGAAAGATGTTTTATTTTCTCAGGTGTTTTTGAAGGGAATTGAAAGTTAGTAGATGGAATTAAAAAATATTTTTTACTTCCTATTCTATTCTCATCAGTGTCAAGACATATTAGACTATTACTGTATTTTTTTCTCTTCTTTCAAAGCTGATACTTCTTTGAATCTGTCCTCTTCTCATTAGTAGCAAGACACAGTCCCTTGTCCACAGTTCACTGGCTAAGTGTTTGGGGACCTCTAGGAAGCTGTTCTAAGGGAAAGTTATTCTGTCTTTTGTGCTATATCATGCAGCATAGACATTAAAATTTTGGCAAACACAGCTCCCTAATCATACAGAATTCAGCAGCCCGTGTTTCCCCCTTGCTTTTTCTCATCTACCAAACACTTAGAAATAAACCTAGCATACTAAGAAAGACTTGGACACATTTTCCTCATTTTGCATTCTGTCATTTTCTTTCTAGGACAGGCTGATTCTTTGTGATTTATTCAAGTTAAATGACCAGAGTTTATTAACACTTTTGGAGCCATGACACTGTCATCAGATGATGGGTTCTGTCACCTCTTGTTATGGTGTGTGGAGTTTCCCTCCTTGTTTTGGAGTTATTGAACACATGGAAGAATGGGTGTTTGAATTCTCAGAAAGGAAGGATAGGGTCACAGCTCAGAGAACCCAGCACAGGTGTCTTGCTTTGTGTTGTTTTTGTCTCTCTAAAGCTTTTATCTTCTTAATTCTACTTTACTGAGGCTCTCTTTTATTATCTTGCTTTTGTTCTATATCTCACATCAATTATTTCTAGGAAATAGTCATTTAGAAACACAGAGAGTGATTTTGACATTAGAGACTCTGAAAGTTACATCACACTCATGTAGACATGAGAGCTAAATATAAGCAGCGGCAGTTTTTGGTAATTATCAAGCTCTTTTGATGATATTGATTACTTACTTTTAATTTTTGAGACTACTTTTGTGATGCTCAGGCTGCCCTCAAGCTTGTTGTGTGGCTGATATGATCATGGACTTCTGATTATCCTATCCCCACCTCTCAAATGCTTCAGTTACAGGCCTGGGCCACCACACCCAGTTTATACAGTTCTGGAGCTTAAACCCAGAGCACAGGCAGCAGAAGGACACAGGTTACGGAGAGCGAGCTAGCGAAGATCTAGAGCCATCGATATCTAGCTAGCTCTCTATTCTATCCAGCATCTAGCATCAGCGAGATAGATAGCGATCTAGCTATCTCTAGCATCATTGGCTACCTATCTCTAGCAGCTATCCACCTATCTATCAGCTATCGAGCTCTAGGATCTCCGATCTATCTAGCTCGATCATCCATCTATATCTAGATCTCTAGATGCGATCCATCAATCTATCATACTATCTAGCTATCATCTATCAGCGATCTTTCTACCGATCTCTATCATCCACCTATCGATCATCTATCTATCTATCTATCTATCTATCTATCTATCTTCTATCTTTCTACCTATCTCTATCATCTATCCACCTATCTATCATCTATCTATCTATCTATCTATCTATCTATCTATCTATCTATCTATCTTATCTACCTATCTGTTTGTGTATACATGTGCTTTTTTATGTGTGTATGTATTTGCATGTGTACTGTATGCGTGTGTATGAGTGTGTATGTGTGTACATGTGTAGATTGGAGGATTACTTTATGGAGTTATTCCTCTTCTTTCGCTTTCAAGAGGGTTACTGGGATTGAACTCAGGTCATCAGGCATGTGCAGTAGGGCTTTATCTGTTAAGACCTTTTAGTGGCCCTGCCATAGGATATAGGCTTTATGATGATTAGGATGACCTCTTTGGAAACATATCTTTTCTTCTTCTTCTCCTTCTTTTTCTCCCTTTCCCTCTCCCTCTTCTTCTTCTTCCTCCTCCCCTCCTCCTCCTCCTCTTCTTTTTTTGGAAATAGGGTTTCTCTGCATAGCCTTGGCTGTCTTGAGCTTACTTTGTAGACCAGGCTGGCTTTGAACTCAGCAATCTGCCTGCCTCTGCCTCCTGAGTGCTGAGATTACAGGCATGCACCACTACTCTCAGCTATTTTTTATTTTTTGGTGGAAACATGTCTTTACAGGCTCTGGATATCATGTTTTCAGTGAAGCAGTATCCAGTAATATGTAGATGCTCTCCTTGCACTCAGACCCTCACAGTGAGTGTTTCCTGTGTCCACACAGATATGAATATGAAACAACGATTTCATCTGCAAGCAACTCATCCTCAGACAGCTTCTTGTGTGTGGAAAACAGAACCCAGATCTTGAAGCCAACTCAAAACCCAACAGGTTGACTAGAGCTTTTTACTGCTTTCTGCTCAGAGATTTGGCCATAGAATACTGTTTTTATGATGGGCTTTGAGGGGTTTAGTAGACAAATGAAGAAGATTTATTTTCTCCTTCAGAGAAGTGAAACATCTAATAAGTTAGCATACTCTGCCTCTTGAGTTTGAATATATTTATTAAGACAAGGAAAAAAGAGTTAGGCTCACCTCCCTCCTTTTAGTACTTTGCAATAATGCCAGCATCATGACTCTTTTAACAGATTAGTCCACTGATTATGTCACAGCCATGGCGGCACTGACAGATGTTGTATAAAAGTACTTACCACATGTGTTAGTTACTTTTCTTTTACTCTGCTAGAACACCAGGACCAATGGAACTTATACAAGGAAGAGTTTATTTGTGTTTATGGCTCTAGAGGAGTGGTTCTCAACCTTCCTAATTTTGCAACCCTTTAATATAGTTTCACATGTTGTGGTGACCCTAACCATAATATTATTTTTGTTGCTACTCCATAACTGTAATTTTCCTAGTGTTATCAGTTATAGCATAAATATCTGATATTTCTGATGGTATTAGGTGACTTATTAAGGTTCTAGAGGGTTGAGAATCAATCTTGGCAGGGAGGTATGGCAGTAAATGCAGGGATCTAGGAGCTCACATCTCAACTATAAGAACAACACACATACACACCCACACACACGCACACACACACACACACACACACACAGAGAGAGAGAGAGAGAGAGAGAGAGAGAGAGAGAGAGAGAGAGAGAGAGAGATGGAGAGGGAGAAGGAGAAGGAGAAGAAAAGAGGGAGGGAGAAGGAGAAGGAGAGAGAGAAGGAGAGGGAGAAGGAGAGGGAGAGGAAACTGTAAGTAGACTGAGGCTTTAAACCTGTCTCCAGCGACGTTCTTCCTAAATCTCCTCAAATAGCACCACCACTGGAGGCTTAATATTTAACACCCGAGGCTCTGTGTGTACGGTATTTTCATTCAAACTGCCACACTATTCATACTGAGGGGCTGCTTTGGTTCTGACACCAGGTTGCTCATAACCAACTTTAAGTCCAGTTCTGGGGTATTGGGTGCCCTCTTCTGGCCATCTTGGGCACCTGCACAAATGTGGTGCACATATACTCATGAAGGTAGACACACTTACATATACGTTTTAAAAAGTATTTTTAAAGTCATGTATGCTAAGTGACTCAATGCATTTCCCGAAGCTGACTCAGCATAATCAGTCACCTCAGGCCAGAACAGCTCCATTTTACACTGGATCATGACACAGACACTGTGCTAGTCTTCAAGGGTTGGAGTGTCTCTCAAGGACTCGGTGGTGATCAAAATAATGTGAGAGTCAAATAATAGCCATGTCTGAAGCTCTGAGCCACAGCAACTTGAGACAGTGACCTCTCCACACTATCATTCTCATCTCCCTGATTAGACAGTGACCTCCATGATAGCATTCTTACCTCCTGATTAGATGGTGACCTTCAAGCTAGTGTTCTCACCTCCTGATTAGACAGTGACCTCCAGGATAGCAGTCTCACTTCTTCATTAGACAGTGACCTTCACATATTCTCACCTCTTTAACTGACCTTTTTGAAAAGCCCCTCTTGTGCTCCTGGCATTGTAGTGCATAAATTAAGATCTTCCCACATGCAGAGTCTTAGAGAAGCACTTGATTCTTCCAGTGTCTGCTACTTTCAGTTTTTTCCTGAAAAGAGTGTTGAACATCAACCTGTGATCTCTAAGCAGAAATCAAGATGTTTATTAAAGATATGAATCTGAATACCTAGACATGGAAACTGATTTTCCTGAATTAGTAATGAATAAGAGTTAGAACTCACAGCCCAGTTGAGTGCTTAGGGCATGTATGGGCAGCCGTTGACCAGTCCACGGGAGATGACACTTTATCTTCCACTTCCTTGAAAATAGGACACCACAACTTCCCTAGGGACTAGCAGTTCATTTAGCTTAGGAGGTGCATACAAACCTTCAAAATTTTTTCTTTTGCTTTTCAATTCTCTTTGGCCTAGTTTTTCTTCATTGATCACCTGTTGGAGTATTTGGTTGATTTTTAAATGAGGAAGTATATATAAAACTATGTGGTGTCTATTTAGTTAAAATCTTTAGTTTCTACAAAGCAATTGGGGTTATAGAGGTTTTAGACTTCTATCAAACTTCTGTCTGTGTTGTCTAAGAACACATGATTGCTTGTTTATTCTTCCTCAAAGTTGTCAAGGAATGAGTCAGTGCACATATTAATGAACTAGGTTTCCTGCCTGGTAAAAAGCCGAGTCCCTGGAGGTGAGGGAAAGTCTTTGTTTTTACTGTTTGCCTATTGCCATGGTGTAAATTCTCATGACCAATGGGTTTTCACTAAACATTGGATTAGGAAGAGGTATCTATCTGAAGAGTCATGTCTCCCATCCAAGTGGGAATTAGCTCTAGCATAGCACTTATACCCATTGCTAAATATTGTTTCAAAATACACAGTAGGGTGGCTCACTGCTTCACAGCCAGCATGGTAATGTAAGGCACTGAATGTTCTTCATAGGAGTGTGACCTGAGAAACACAGCGAATTTTGAATTAACTATCAATAAAATTTACTGTCAAAATACACATCAAATTTCTCTTGTTTTAATGCAGAGTGTGTGCAAGAAGTCAAATCATTAATGTGGATATATGTAATGGTAGGAAATATCATACGTGGAATGGGTGAAACTCCCATCATGCCCTTGGGTATTTCCTATATAGAAGATTTTGCCAAATCAGAAAACTCCCCTTTATACATTGGTAAGTTTGAAAATTTATCCTTAGGAGGGTAGGAATCAATTACTGATTTGGGTGCTTTGTGGTTTCCAGAGGGTGAGCAGAAGAACTATTGGTCATAAGCTTGCTCAATGGGAGAATTTAGTGATCCCTTCAGACAAGCTCCTTCATCAAGCAGCATCTCACTGCTGAAGAGCCCCCTGATCTGTGGACCAGCAGCCCTCTGAGACTGTCACACTGTCTCTAAACCATTAGGAGATTCACCAACATTTCCTGAAAAACTGTTCCTTAGAATCAATTGTTTCTTCTCTTTCTCCTGCTTTTAGATTTTCATTCTTCCATCTATAAGTTATTATGAATTCACTATTAGCCATTTTGTGTCTATAGTACTTTAAGATCTGGTTTTCCTTTCTCTCTCTCTTTCTCTGTCTCTCTCTGTCTCTCTCTCTCCCTCCTCCTTACCCCTGCATGTGTGCATTTGCATGTCAGTATGGTAGCCAGAAGACAGATTTTGGAAGTCAGCCTAGGGATTGGACTAGATTTCTAAGGACTGATTTGGTGGACAAGGGCCTTTACATGATCAGCCATCTGGCTGGCCCTGTAGTGCTTTCTCTTATCATGCTGGATAAACATTTTTGCAGAGTAAGACTTTTCAAACTCTGTTTCAATCATATCTTCTCTACTGTGTTCACCATACTAACTGGTTTCTTATTTACCATCTGCACTCTTTTACTACTGGGGCTCTGCACTCTGCTTGGCTACGAAGGTAATGATACAGTTTCCTTCCTTATAATCCTTCAGCCTAGCAGGGTTCTTGATCATTTTAACAAATGTCTGAGTTCATTCTCATGATTGGATTCCTTGAAATTATCCTTAAACATATCTGTTCATCTCCTAGGCAAGGGCCAATTTAGCATCCACTTTCTTATGTTGCCTCTTAAATAATATTAGTTTAATATGAATAATTTGCCTTTGTTCTTGAGTAAATAAATCTTTAGCAATAATAAATCCATAACTTTGTATATACATTTTTGTAGGCATATTGTTTTAAATAATCTCTCTATATAAATTATATACATAAACATATAAAATAAAATAACTATATTAAGGTGAATAAGTTACATAATTAATGTATCTTATGTTTAGGACATAAATAGCTTAGTTTAACAAATAAAGAGCTATACAATGATATAAATATTATATAGCATGCATATATAATCAAATAACTATAAAACAAACTAGAGATTTGCAGTGTAGTTTCACAGATGGCTCTATAGCTGAAGAGACATAGAAGCCAAATACAAAAATTGAGAGTTATCTATACTAGACAATAAGTTAAATATAGAAGAAATGAGGTTGCTTTGGGAAGACATGTAAGTACTGAGAATCCACAGGTCCACACACTGGGGGATTCTTGTACTTAGTGGGTTGAGTGAGAAGAGAAGAAACCAAAGGAGTGTCCGCGGGAACAAAGTGAGCTGTGGACATGTAGTTTGAGAAGCTGTTAGGAAGAAGTGGGCAGATGAGGACTTGGCTAACAGTGTTTCCTAAGTTAAGAGAATAAACATCAACAGCGCCCAGGAGCCAAGATGGTTGCAATGTGCAGGGCTCCTGCAGGGGGCTGGAAATGGAGAATGAGTCGAGCCTCTTTGACACCCACAGTCTTGAGATATCCCAAACTGGGCTGCAGCTCTGGACCCTCAGCAACCATGTGTAGCTCAGTGCAAGAAAGAGAAATACCACTACCAAGCAGGACAGTCTTTCTATGGAAGGAAGTTTGAAGAGTGGAACTTTGAGGAAGATGCACCACAAGAAATTCATTTTAGAATTTAGAAAGTATACTAGTTTTATTTTTGTTGCTGTGAGAAAATGAAATGTTGGAGATAAATGGGGCTCATTTGGAGGAAGGGGATCATTTGTCTTACAATTGCATCCTAACAGAAAGTCACAGTAGCAGAAACCTGAAACAGCTGGTCCCACCTATCAGAGCAGAGGAAGTGAATGTATGCATGCTATGTCTTTGCTTGCATAGTTGTGTTCATGTGTTTTTCCATTCTTACACGGTTCAGGACTTCATGCCTAGGGAATGGTGCTGCCTGCAGTAGGCTGGGTCTTCTCATATCAATTAACTTAATTAAGACAATCTTCTTAGCATGTCTTCTTGACATGTCTACAGGTGAACCCAATGTAGACAGTACTTCTTTAAGACTCTCCTTCCAGGTAATTCTAGGCTATGCAAAGTTGACAAGTAAAGCTAACCATCACAGAGACACTAGAAATGTGGCTATGGAACCATTAGAGGACCTTGCTCATATCACGGCTTTGATGGGGCTGCCTGTCACTGTACAGCCTTTGCCTTTATCTCAGCATAAAAGGGAATTTGGAAGGTGGATTTAAGTAATGAAGCTTCTGTGTCAGTCACCTTTTTTCCACTTTAATAAATAGCTAAGATAGTGGTTTATAAAGTGGAAGGATTTACTTGGTTCATAGCTTTGGAGGTTTTAGTGTCTGTCCTTAGGCTGTAGAATTTGGAGACCTGTCACAAGGAATCTAATTATGGTATCAAGTAAAACCATTCATTTTGTTACTGGGAAACAAATATAATGAAGAAGGGGTGAAGGGGAGATAAACATGTTTTTTGTTTAGATCACAAGTCGGGGATGAGAAAAAGAATTGTGAGAGAGCAGGTGATGTTTATCCCCTTAGAAGGTGAACCACCTTGTCGGGAAGATTGGTTGTTAACCAGCTGAAAAACATACTTGAGCAAATTGTGAGAGGAGGTATAAATGTGAGCCAAAAACAAGAGACGGGGCCTTTGGAGACTGGGGATAGTTTTGGCTGTTCATCTCTCCACTTCAAGATGCTCATAGACAGAAGCACTTGAGGGAAGGCTTCAGGGCTCCAGGCTCCAGCTGAGATTCTGGGTTTTGGTTACTCCACGTTCCAGAAGAAGAAATCTGCTGATACACCAAAAGAATTGTTCCTCAGAACTGATATTCTGACGTTTTTCATTATTGCATTCTCTAAGCCTCTTTTCCTATTGGTTAGGTTAGTTAGGTTATAAGTGAGGTACTCTTGGTTAATAAGTTTGTATTAAAATATAATTGTTAAGAAAATTGAGCCTACAAAAGGGCTATGGCTCTACTCTAGTTGACCTAAAGACCCACCATCACGTCCTGCATTGAAGGGTTCCATCAGACTCCAGTGGTGCTCCCCTGGGAAGCAAGACTGTAACGGATGAGGTTCTGGAGAAAATGCATATTGAAACAATGGGAGATTCTTTCTTAATATTTAGAAAACCAATGTATGTACATGTAACACACATATATGATATATATATGTATATATGTATATATATGTTACATACATATCAAGCTTAGTTTCTTTATATGTGGAATATATAAAAATATCTGAGATAGTAAGGGGCGTCGCTCATTGGTAGGTCACTTGCATGGCCTATAGGATTTGATGCCCAGCTCTGCAAAGAAGGAATAGAAATCCAAGATTAAAATAATTCAATCTCTAGTTTCTTTTTTGTTTTTTGTTTTCTGCTCTGTGTGTTTGTGTGTGTGTGTGTGTGTTTGTGTGTGTGTGTTTGTGTGTGTGTGTGCAAGCAAATTCTTTGTATGTTTATGTAATTTCCTCTCTTTGTTTACTTTTAGGAATTTTAGAAACAGGAAGAATCATTGGCCCTTTGTTTGGACTTTTGTTGGGATCTTTCTTTGCAAGGATTTATGTAGACACTGGGTCTGTGAATACAGGTAACACAATGCCTTTTGTTTATACAGTCCAGCCCCTAGAGTGTGGGAGAACACTCAGGAATGCTGTATTGATGGCTCTTTTGATCCTTGGTTAGGTAAACACCACTTACAGATGAGAGGCCTAAGGGTAAAATGCCACCTTAAGGTTGAAAATCCACCAATTCTCCCAGCATACTTCAGCCACACCTTTATTTCAAAAATATTTATGCACGTACATTTTTCTCAATAAGGCAGTCATTGTGGCTAACAAAAGTGATCCTTTTGTTGTGTGACAAGCACCAATTTATAAAGGTTTCACATGAGAGACAGAATATTTATTTCTGGAAACTATGTCATGTCATACTGCTAGATAAAATTAGTGTTTTTTAAAAAAATGAATACACAAAATAGAAAAATAAACTGCTAACAAGTATTTTAATTTTATTTCATTATCTTTATTTGTGTATATGTGCCCTGCTCCTCCCCCCCACGTGTGTGTGTGTGTGTGTGTGTGTGTGTGCGCGCGCGCGCGCCTGCCTGTTGGGTCAGAAGAGCGTGTCACCTCTTCTGAAATCAGAGTTACAGGAAGTTGTGAGTTTCCATGTGGGTGCTGGGAATAGAACTTAGATGCTCTGCAAGAGCAACATTGACCCTTGGCCACTGCACTGTCTCTCCAGCCCCCTTCTCTACCCACTGTGATGTTTTGACATAGGAATACATCAGGTTAAAGCTAGTTCCTTAAATATGTCTCAAATCTTGTATCTGTCTTTTTGAAATGTAGTTTTTAACTATTATGCTATGTAGCACACTATATCCTTTTCTTCTTCCTTAGTTTTATCTTTACCCAAGTGATCAACCTCATATATTTTTTTCTAGAGGTCTGAGTTAGCATAGCGAAGTGGCAGATGCTAGGAATTCCAGGACTTAAGAAGCAGCAGCAGAGGATTACAAGGCCCAAAGTTCAAGGCCCAAACAAGAACAATAAGAAATGTGTGAATCAATCTGTTTACAAATCACATAGAATGTTTATGTTTTGATGAATTTCTACAATTTATAGGAAAAAATGATGCAAGCTCATACGGTATCTATATTTCTTTGCAGATGAGCTGACCATAACTCCCACTGACACACGCTGGGTCGGTGCCTGGTGGATTGGGTTTCTGATCTGTGCAGGAGTGAATATCCTCACCAGCGTCCCATTTTTCTTTTTTCCAAAAGCACTCCCAAAGAAGGGACTGGAGGATAATGGGGATGTGACCAAAACTGGAAAAGAAGAGAAAGAAAGAGAAAAGACCAAGGAGGAAAAGCATGGGATTACTAAAGGCAAACAGGAAAACTTTAAACTCTATTTGGTTCAGATGGTGTGTGGTTAGTGGGCACTTGTCACACTGTGCTGAGTTAAGGTAGCTTGTTACTAATCGTCCCTAATCAGATGTGATACACTTCTTCCACAGTTACCACTTGGGAACAACTGACATGATTTGGAACTTGACTTACCTTAGATTAGATTTTATGAAAAATTCAAGTCAATCTGAACACTCAGTGAGCAAATATATTTTTCCATCTGTTTTGAAAAGCATATTTTATAGGAAATATTAGTTAATAGCTAGAAATCCAAGCTGAAGACAAAGACAAAAGCCGGTTTGATAAGAAAACTGTTAGTTTAGCTATGAGCATTCTTGAAGTCAAGGCTGAAAGGGAAATCATGACAGGTGACATAATCCTCTACATTTGAAGGCGTGTGATAGCTTACAGGAGACTTGGTCTCTTAAAACAGCCTGTTTTAAACAAACAAGAACGTTATTAACCTTTGATGCAGAGTGGAGATGGTTCTGGGAGACTCGAAGGCAGGACAGCGGAGTGTTCAAGAGTGCACGTTCTTATAACTAGTTTCGCAGTTGTGCATGTTGAGACTTGTGTAGTATTCTCAGAATACCAGTTAGTGCACAAGGGGCATGTCCAGGGCTCTGGGAGTCCTCAAGTGCAGAGTTGGGAGGTGGAAAGGGGACATTCTTTACCTGTCAAATGAAGGTGATAGTGTGTTATATTCTTAGGTTTCTGTGCTGCTCCAGCAGAGACTACTACGGGGAGCACTTTATTGAGGATATCGCTATTTGCTTCACAACTCATGGCCCCCACATATATGCACTGAATAGTCACACATCTGCCCGGAACACTCCTGACCATGGCTGAGGAGCCAGTCATGCTGGGAGCCAGTGCAGGGGCTAGGACATTCTTAGAATCATGTTGTCTTAGAGACTCTCCTTTAAGGGCCAAATACTGCCTGCTCTTGTGATTCATTTCAAAACCAACCTAATCCTAAAACTAGGAAAGAGCTTAACAGAAAATAAGACATAGAGAAAAATAACTGTGATCTGTGAGGACTCGTGTAGGAGGGCAGGGACGTGAACAAACATGGGCGAGTTCAAAGGCTTCTGGGGGTTCTGACTGCAACCATCTCAGTCATCAAGATGGATTTTTACCACTAAAGTTCATTTCTTTTGATTAAACTCTTCTGCCTCTATTTATAAGTGTTTTCTTCTTTATCTTTTTCTCTCAATGAAGTTTTAAGCAATTTATTAAGGATAGCATAAAATTTAAAAAGTAAGATGGTAGACATAAAGAATTGAAAAGGAAAAAGACTAGGAAGTGGGAATTTCAGCCAAATTATCCTCAGTGAGATCCAATTCACTCACTAATGACAGGCATGGAGCCTGTCTTGGCTCTGAACTTCTTAAGCAGGGGAAAGCTTTGGTTAAGTTAAGTCACTTGGGAGGTTTATGGTGCACACCAACTGCGTCAGCATTTCCTCCAGTGAGACCTTCGTTCGTGTTGAGATGATTAAAAACACCACTAGCTGCTTCTAATGCACATCCTGCTGTGAGGTGCTGGTGAGATGCTGGGGTTGTCTGGGCTGCAGCATGATTCCTGGAGCCTTCACAAGCTTTTAGCTTATCCATTCTTGCACAAAGGAGTGAAAGCATCAGAGTTTCAACTCAGATTTCATCATAGCATGTCCCTTGCAGATTCCAGAAAACAAATCCATCACTGTCTAATGAAGGCAGGAGACTAATAGAAGGAAAGAAGAGAAAGCAAATGAAAGGGTGTGGCCAGATCTCTCTCTCTCTCTCTCTCTCTCTCTCTCTCTCTCTCTCTCTCAATTGAGTTCTGGTTCTTATATAGCCAGGTGTGTCACTAACTTCCAGAAGTGACTAAAGCGGCAATATAGGCCTTTATCCACAAGTGCTAAAATTTTATCAAATATATTTGTGTTACGTCAAAGAATCTGTTAGACAATTTTAGGAGAACACTGGCCACAAAATGTGAGGCCAAGTTAGCTTGGTGGTCTCTACACTCTTGTTTCAGATTTCTTGCCATTCATGAAGAGCCTGTCCTGCAATGCGATTTACATGCTTTTCATCCTTATAAGTGTGCTCCAGTTCAATGCATTTATTGATTCATTTACCTTCATGCCTAAATACCTGGAGCAGCAGTATGGAAAGTCAACTGCAGAGATAGTCTTTCTCATAGGTATGTACTTTCATTATTTCCTTATCAGCACTTCCCCGTACCACAAGGGCATGATGAACAGTAAGATAATGCAACTAGCAGACTAGAGTGAAGTTGAAATCTGTTAGGATATTCTTGTAAATTTCTTCTTCCCAGTCTCCAGGGAAATCAAGAAAAGAAAGGGAAATGAACAAGCCCGAAATGTGCTCTAGTTCTCTCTCCAGTCAGAATGGAAACCATCACACCTATGGCAGGCTTGGGGGAAAGCTCATACCAGTCAGTTTTCACACACCAATGTGTTACTTCAAAGAGGGATGCAGAGTCAACTCCCTGGGACTCTGTGTCTCACTCACAGATTTTACCTCTGGGCTTCCGTTTCTTGCTCTCCTCATTCTCCTAGGTCAGTTGCTTGGTCCCGGGTGGCCTGAGGAGTCTGTGCAGTCACAGTCTGCCCTTCTTGTTAGCGCACTAACCTCAGGGATTGTAAGCAACTTAGATCTTTCTTGGGTTCATTTTGCTCCTGAAAACTGAGGACCACAGGCTGCTGGCATCCACCTTACCCAGAGTTCTCTGAAAGTCCGAATCCCAGTCCTCACCCTTCTTAGATGGGTAATATTTAATGCAGAGGTGTGCAGCTGCAAGTGGTGGCTACATTCTTCTTAGTCTGGTGCTGACATTGTGTGAATGCAACCTAGCCAGGATTTTCTCTTCCTTTTCTTTTTCTTTCAAATTTTGAATTTTGGTTGAGGAAGAAGAGTCAGGGAGGACTAATGCTGGTCAACAGACAATGCACAAAATGTTCTACATTTGGTAATCATGGACTCAGCGGTGACCTTCAAAATCATCTGGAGCTGAGTCAAATTCCCACTAAACAGAGTCGAAACAAATACATGAAAAATCTAATAGTGTGTGTGTGTGTGTGTGTGTGTGTGTGTGTGTGTATGTGTGTGAGTGTGTGTGAGTGTGTGTGAGTGTGTGTGTATGTGTGTGTTATGAGAGAGTGCATGTTTATGTGTGTGTGAAGATGTGTGAGTAGGTATGTGTATGTGTGTGAGTGTGTGTGAGTGTGTGTGAGTGTGTGTGAGTGTGTGTGAGTGGGTGTGTGTGCATGATGCTCATATGGTGTTTATAACCTGCTGCAAATGATTAAAGAAATACTAATTGTGTCTTTAAAGTTATGAAGCATTGAAAACCTTTGTATGTAATATGTGAGTGAGTAGGGTGTGGCTCACTGTATATTAAACTAGTTTCTTAAACATGATGTATTAGACAAATTGATATTTATTTTTCTGCTTTTATATTTTACTTGTATTTATAGGTCTTTATAACCTACCTCCAATATGCCTTGGATATTTAGTTAGTGGCTTCATTATGAAGAAATTCAAGATCACTGTCAAGAAAGCTGCATACATAGCATTCTGCCTGTCCCTGGCTGAGTACCTCCTATCTTTCTGTAACTTTCTGATAACCTGTGATAATTTCCCAGTCGCCGGCTTAACTACCTCTTATGATGGGTATGTTGTATCCTAATGAAGATCAAAATATTTTCACCATTGTTAGTCATTATCTTCAAGGACTGAATATGACCAGATCATTTTATTATGACTTGATTATAGTGATCCAAGGTCATCTTGTATTTTTCTTACACCCATCAATCCTATACCAGCTCACACAAATTGTACGCATATTAAGGTAGTTTGGGGACTATGAGTGAGTGAGTTTTTGATTGCACATACATGTGCATGGAGCATTGGTGATACCCTAGTCTGCTAATAAAGGAAAGTGACCTTGAGATTTCACCCTAAATTATCTATATATTTGATACTCTCACCAAGAGATAGCTTTAGCCAGGAATGGTGGCACCTGTAATCTCAGCCCTCAGGGAGACAGAGGCAGGTGAATCTATGAATTCAAGGCCAGCATGGTCTACAGGACAGCCAAGGCTACACAAAAGAAACCCTGTCTCATAAAACCAAAAAAAAAAAAAAAAAAAAAAAAAAAAAAAAAAAAAGAAAACAAACCAAAAAAAAAACCCAAAAAACAAAACAAACAAACAAACAAACAAAAAAACCAAAACCCAACAACAACAAAAAAGAAAAAGATAGATTTAGAAGTTGACTATATAGGCCAACATGCCTTCAGAGGTTTCTACAACAGGCTCCAATTAAGCATAATTGAATCTAATAAATAGTAAATCAATTAATGTAAGTATTTATAGATGTCACTGGTGCACTTATGTATCTGGTACTCTGTGGTCTTAGATTTTACATTTTACGTTTTGTCTGGTTGTCTATATTAACATGGGAAAAATAAGACGTAGTTTAGGGCACAGTTATATAAGCAACCGATAAGTTAAAATGAAACAAAGCATGCACTTGTAGGATCCTTTCAAAGTCGGGGAGAGGACTCAGTGGTAAAGTGCTTGCTGAGCTGGCAGGAGCTCCTGGGTTCAGATCCTCAGAGCCCATGGAAAGCTTGACATAGTGGGGTCTGTGTGACCGCAGTGTTCCTACTGTTAGCTGAGGAGCTGAGGGGACAGGCAGGAAAATCCTGAACGTTCACGTGCCTGCTAGTCTGGCACTTGCAGCAGTGAACAGCAAGGGACTCTGTCTCCAGCAAGGTTGAAGGTTATCTTCTGACCTTCACATGTGCGCTGTTGTACAAGTGTGCTTACACAAACATACACACACTCACACACACATACTCGTACACAAACATATGAGAGAGGGGGGAGAGAAAAGGAGAGAGAGTAGAAGAGAGAGGGGAGGTAGAGACAGACAGAGAGAGAGAGAGCGAGAGAGACACAGAGAGAGACAAAGACAAAGAGACAGAGAGACAGAGACAGAGACCAAGAACCATAGAGAGACAGAGACCCACAGCAAAAGATATTAAAATCATATTCATTTCAAACCCCTTAAGAATTATAAGATATAACTAATTTCAAACAAAGTCATAAGAAATTATATTTATGTATACACACACACACATCATCATCATCATCATCCGAGTTTAATCATGTAACCACTGGAGTAGATAACTTGCTTGCCAAAATCATAGTATAGATATTACATGTTGATATTTGGGTATTGCTATTCCTGCTCTGGGGAGAAGCGTGTTTTTCTAACCCTTCTCTCTCTCTATCTCTCTGTCTCTCTGTCTCTCTGTCTCTCTGTCTCTCTCTCTCTGTCTGTGTGTGTGTGTGTGTGTGTGCTTGTGTACATTTTCAGAATCTGTAACAGTGTTTGAAATCATTTCAGAGTTCAGCAGCCTCCATATGTGGAGAATAAGGTCCTTGCTGACTGCAACACCGGGTGTAGCTGCTTAACAAAAACATGGGATCCAGTGTGCGGCGACAATGGCATAGCGTACATGTCAGCCTGCCTTGCAGGCTGTGAGAAGTCTGCTGGAACAGGAATCAACATGGTAAACACCCTTTCAGTGTTTGGGCTGCTGTTTGTGTGCTGCACTAACATGTGCTGTGACCTAAGCCTACATCTGCTAAGAAGCAAAAATAGTCATGCCTAGAATAGTTTAATATTTTTTGTGAACAACTCAGTTTACTTGTATATGCACAGTTGCCCTTAAAGTTCCTAGATGCTACGAAGAACCCTGAGAGAGTCTGAGCCTTATATTATATCATTATTCAAGTGATCTGAGCTAAAATATCTGGATGGGATGGAAAGATAACCCCACTGTAAAGAGCACCTGCTGCTCTTTCAGAACATGTTTGTTTCCAGTCACCCACTTGGGGCAGCTCACAACTCCAGCTCCAGGCTGTCTGACACTTTGTTGTGTTAGAGTCTGTCCAGAGTAATTTACAGTTTTAACTTTGATGTGGATTTACATGTATGTTTATGTATCTGTGTGTACACAAACAGGTGCACGTGGATGCCTGGGGAAGGCAGAGGAGGGTGTCAGATGGCCTCAAACTTGCTATGAAGTTGAGGTGGACTGAATCTTTTATCTTTTCGTATTACAAACTTTCTTTAACTATTTATATTTATTCATTTATTTATTAATTTGGTGTATGGTGTGTGTGTATGTGTGTGTGTGTGTGTTTGTGTGAGATGCAGGTGCCTGTGCATATGGAGGCCACAAAGCAAACAGCTGTTGAGTCTCAGGCCCCATGTAATTGGTACTTTTGAGACAGGATCTCACTTGCCTGGAATTTGCTGCTTCTGTTAGGCCATCTCACACGTGAGCCCCCAACCTTCAGAGCACCAGTGTTGCAAGCACATCTTCTATGCATGCATTTCTCACATGTGTGCTGGGGATGACAACTTAGGTCTTGATGTGTGTGCTGGACTTCACTGACAGTTTAGCAAGATAAAGCTAAGGAGTCAAGCATTTTCCTTTGCCTTAAACATACTATAATACTTAGATTTGATTGGTAATCAAAATAGAATAGTAATTTTCATTCTTAATCAGACCTGGGAGCATAAGCATTGACTTATTGTTTAAATTTACTTTTTCCTGGGGACATGACTTTGTTTATTAGTAAGCACATAACTATTCAATCAGCATTCAAAATGCATTTTGTTTTAGTACTTAGTACCAGGGTCAAAATAAAACAAAGCAGTATTTATTTACTTTAGAAAATTATAAAAAAATTTAAAAAAATCAATAAAAGAAAATCATGTTTAGGCTAGAAAGTAGGCTCAGCAGGTAAGCACATTTACCACAATGACTTACCTCCTGAATTATACCCTGAGACCCACATGATAGAAAGAGAACTAACTCCCATTACTTTTCTCCTGACTTCTACATGCATGCCATAGAATACATTTGTCCACACAGAGGCACACATGCACACACACACATACAAGAAAGATGAAACACACAAGCAAATAAATGTAAACAAAAGAGTGCTTTCAGGATAATTGAATATTTGCAAGCTTACTGCTCCATGTATTTTGAAAAAGAATTACCAATTTAAAAGATCTACCTTTTTATACTTTATGATAGAATTGTAAAATACCAAAAAAAAAAAAAAAGAGAGAGAGAGAGAGAGAGAGAGAGAGAGAGAGAGAGAGAGAGAGAGAGAGAGATGAAGATAAAGAGAAAATAAAACCTCCATTTTAAATTTATTATTTTTTAATTTAATGGTGTATGTGCTCATTCTCTGACCCTCATTGTAAGTGTCTGAGTGCTCTTCCTCTGAGTTATGCCATTGGCCACAGCACTCTTCATTTGATCCAACTAGCTGTGTAGAAAATATTGAAGGTTTGGGCCAAGTATTTTTCTTCCTTCAATAGGACACTAGTTTTTGTTTGTTTGTTTTTTGACAGGTGTTTCAAAACTGCAGCTGCATTCACTCATCAGGAAACTCATCTGCTGTCCTTGGGCTGTGTAAGAAGGGCCCTGACTGCGCTATCACACTGCAGTACTATTTAATCCTGTCATTATTTGGCTGTTTCATCTACTCTCTAGCAGCCATTCCTGGGTACATGGTTCTCCTGAGGTAATAAGTAACACCTTCATTTAGCTTTCTCTCTTTCCTTCTTCATAGTGTGTGCCTATATGAGTGATTGTATGTGCATATGCAAGTGTGTGTGTGTGTGTGTGTGTGTGTGTGTGTGTGTGTGTGTGTGTGTGTGTGGTGTAGGCTTCTGTGTGCCACTATGAACACAGGGACGTCTGAAGACATTCTTGGGGATTCAGTTCTCTCCTTCATCTTGTTTTGAGGCAGGGTCTCCCTTGTTATTTCTGCTGCTGTGCTGCCTGTGCACTCCAGCCTACCTGGGCCTCAAGGTCCCAAGCAGTCCTGTTTTCTCCTCCTATTTCACTGTGGGAATGCTGAGTTATAGATGCATGCTGCTGAATTTGAGGTCTTCTTCTTCTTCTTCCTCTTCTTCTTCTTCTTCCTCTTCTTCTTCTTCTTCTTCTTCTTCTTCCTCTTCTTCTTCTTTCTTCTTCTTCTTCTTCTTCTTCTTCTTCTTCTTCTTCTTCTTTCTCTTCTTCTTCTTCTCATCATCATTATAATCATATGTTCCTGGGTTGTGAGGATGGAACTCAGGTCATCAAGCCTTCTTTGTAAGCACCGTTACTGACTGAGCAACCCTACTGATGCCATTTAGTTTTTCTGTCAGTTATTAAATTCCCTTTCCCATGAAATTCCCTTGGAGTTAGGGTTCCTAAACCCTCAATGCTCTAAGACACTGTTATCAGACTCTTATGCTAAGCATTGCTAATAAAGTTTGCTGGAATTTTCCTTTCTGTTCTTTCCATTTTTTTTTCACCTTACTGAGCCTAAACGAACATACTTCTTTTTTGTCAGGTAGAGAGCAGTTGCCTAGTAGTCATTTTCTGTGCTTCAGCTGACTGTGAAAGGGACCAGGCTCCCTTGAGCTGAGCTCATTCTGTCTTTAACAAAGATTATGAATGCCATAACAGACCCTCTCTGACAAGAATGCAATGATAGATACTAAACTCTAACATAAAGTGAGAAAGTTGTAGAGCTTAGTTGGAAGTTTATTTTGCCAGCAGGTGTTCTTTCCAGTCTAGGGAGCTTCACACCCACTAACAATGGGAGAACAGTTCATTGACCTCCCCTCCTTCCTGTCTCATTGAAATGGGGAGGCAAATCTGAGTTAACTATATTGTGTAATTCATAACATTTTGTCGTTGTGGTGTGCACCAAGGCTCTCACCTCTCCCTTTCCTTGTGCTTTGTTTCCTTGCCCACGTTCCTCTTGTGCCCCTTCTTCTCCTCCTTTTCTAAACTTTCTCCTTTCCTTCTCTTTTGCATTTCTCTTCTTTTCCCCTCATTTTCTTCTCTCCCCTCTCCCCTCTCTCTCCCCCCCCTCCCCTCCTCTCTCCCCTCCCCTCCCCTCTTCTCTCCCCTCCCCTCCCCTCTCCCCTCCCCTCCCCTCTCTCCCCTCCCTCTTCTCTCCCCTCCCCTCCCATCTACTCTCCCCTCCCCTCTCTTCTCTGCTTTTGTCTCCTCTCCCCTCACCTTTGTTTTTTCTTTCCCCTGCTTTTACTCATTGTGCATTCTCACTGGAATAGGCTAGTCCCTATATTTTTATTTTCCATTGTATGATGGTCTAATTTTATATTCACACAAATGAAGATGTAGTATATGCCTTGTTTTAGTTTGTAGGTTCACGGACAGATAAAGGCACCAAGTATTGCTCGTGCTTAGGACTTATTTTTGCAAGTGAGGGACATTTGGCTGTGACATCTGTCACCCCATCACATGCCAGGCAGATTCAGCTGCTGTTGGTCAGTGGTGTCTCCTTTCTCTCTCAGTACTCCTGATGCCTCGGTTCCAAAGCCGCATGCTCGGTTGGTAAGGGTGACTTTTCCTCATAGAGGAGAATGGTCATAGGTGAAGGCAGATGAGCAGCTGAAGCCTCCTGTTAGAGCCTCCAACATGCGCTGGAGAGATGCTCTCATGTGTGCTGTGTACCTGCTCCCACTTCACTCCCAACATGCGCTGGAGAGATGCTCTCATGTTTTCTGTGTACCTGCTCCCACTTCACTCCCAACATGCGCTGGAGAGATGCTCTCATGTTTGCTGTGTACCTGCTCCCACTTCATTCCCACCCTCATTTGCTCAGTTATCTTACTTTCTGACCTTGATTCTTCAACTGGGTGTGAAAACATGATTCTCTGATATTTTAATGTATGATTATTTGAAAATTTTGTATGCACATGTGTGTGCATGTTCTTATGTGTGTGTGTGCTTATGCATATGCATGTGTGTGTGTGTGTGCATGCCATTGCCTGCATGTTTAAATGAGAGGACATCTCACAGGAGTTGGTTCATTTGCACCATATGGGTTTCAAGTATTAAACTCAGTTTGTCAAGCCTGGACAAGCACCATCTTATAGGCCCTAATGTGATTTTTTTTTTTGGTGCAATGAGGGTAAGGGGTATTCAAATTATTTTCTCATATTTCTTTCTTCTTTCTTGGTGAACTTGAAGATTGTAAGGTAAATGGTGGATGATACAGTGCCACCCTTTCTAGGCTATCATTAGCCTCCTAGTCTGTTGTGTTTTCTTGGCCCCTTTCATGAAACCACTTCCAAAATGAAATCCCAAAAGTTGCATATATTATGATTTTCTTACCCAAGGATACATTTGGTGGTAAAAGATCACATTTTAGAATGGCTTTCATATTTGTACTTTATAAGAGTATTTTTCCAGTTTTTATACCTATGGCTTTATAGGCCTCCCTTTTGAATGTAATTTGCCACACCATCTCATCTATTTTTGCAGGCAGTATTGGGGAGAAAAATGACTAAAGTTGTTAACTCCATATAACAAAGTCATTTTCATAACATTATAGCCAACACGATGGATTCTTTTTTTGGTTTATCTGCAGGAATACCTTCACCATATATTGACTTTTATGTAACGTGTGTATTTTTTTAATTAACATGACAAAATGCTGGGCAAACAACTTAAGAGAAGAAAGATTTATTTGGTTTGTGGTTTCTAATGTTTGGGTCCATTATGGTGGGCATGTCATGATGTTTGCCATGGTAACCAGGAAACTATTCATCTAGGTTAGCAGACAATCCCTAATTGTTAATAGGCCTATATGTGGAGGTTAGAGGTCAGCCTCCACAAGTCCTTCCTCTCTGTCCTCTGTGTGGATGAAAAGGTTAAGTATCAGAATCATGAGCTGCCACTGTCATTGGACGATGCTGGGGTAGATATGGATTTGTGTGATGAACTTTTATGTGTACGTATGTGTGTATATTTGTGTGTATTATGTATTTTTCAGGTGTATCAAGTCTGAAGAGAAGTCACTTGGGATTGGATTACATGCATTTTGCACAAGAATATTTGGTATGAAAGATTTCCCCAATATACGAGACCAATATTAAGTGCTTAGTAAACCAATTAATTTTTCCTGAATAAGACAGAAACTATCTTGTCAAACCAAAAGACAACTCTCTCTTGCCTTAAAGGAAATGAGGGTTTATTTGAAATCAAACATGAGTGACTATGACATAAGCACACAGATTCTGGTCACCCAAATATCATATTCTAACAGGAGGACAGCTTTGTGATGTTTATAGTTAAAGAAGAAAGGAATCTGTAAACAAGGCCCTTCTCAAAAATATCTGTGGGAACGTCTGGTAGGTTGGTTACAGCAAAGCAGGGAATTCTCTGATGTAGGCTCAGAAGCTGTCTGATGGCATTCTTAGTGTTCGTGCGGGTGGAGGCCAACAACCTCTTCAGTCAACACATCCCCAAAGGCTTCATGTGGTGGTGACATGGATATGTGTTCAGACACAGGGGTGGGGCAAGGAATGATCAATAGGAGAGGTAAAGAGAATGTATCTCTGGATCTGCAATATCCTGTCAACATCCGGGAAGTTCCAATGACCTTGTAGCATCTTTAACATAGGTGTGCCCTGTTCACTTTACCCTGAACTTCAGGTTATGAGCCCTTCTCTTTAGAAATGTCTACTTGTAACCAGTCTGGGAATGAAGTGACTGTAGAAATGAAAAATGTTTCCTTTTGTCTTTAAATAACTTGACTGAACTTAATTAAACCTATCATGTTTTAGTATATTCAAGAATAAAATCAATAGAAAGTTGTTTTTGTTAGTTAGATGTATAGAAAACCAGCACAAGACGTTTTAGAAAATACTAACAGGTGAGGTTCATGATTATACACTTTCTTAGTATCTTATACATAGTTTGCATTTCTTGTGATCTAGAACCTTCACATTACCTTATAATTCCGAAAAGTAAGCTTAGGTCTTTGATTCATAGTTTGTTATATTTTTAAGAGGAAAAATGAAGTAATTCCAAATAAAATAACACATCTTTCTCCTTTCTTTCTTCCTGTTAATGAGCTGTTTTTCTTTCTCTCTTCATTGCAGCTGGCATTCCTGCACCTATTTACTTTGGCACTTTGATAGACAGGACCTGTTTACATTGGGGAACTCTGAAATGTGGTGAGCCAGGGGCATGCAGGATGTATGACATAAATAGCTTCAGGTAAAGGTCACTTCTGAAACCACCCTTATGCATAAAATGTCCCCATTCACATCTATCATGCTTTTGATTGATAAGATTATGTCTGGCTTTATTTTCAGAATGTACATTGATGGTATAACTTCCTTATTTATATATTTTAATATTTCCCATAATTTCTAAAGTGCTTAATAATTTAAGTTTGAGTGGGTTTCCTAACCCAACCCTTCAGAATATTTTAGAAAGCTCCTACCAGGAGCAGGATGGGGGTTCTGCATCTTGAGCTAAGTTAGAATGGCAGAACACTGGAAAAAAATCAGACAGCAAGATTTGGAGACCTGGGATGAGGAAGCTGTACATGGGAACAAAATCTCTCATTTCCTCGCACCCTATATCTATGGACAGAGAGGAGGGGTTCTTCCCTTCTGCGGGGGTTGACATGACAGAGTGCCAGCAGATTCAGATAGCGTGGAATCCGGCATTCTAGCTTCTGGAAAGTTCACAGCCCTCTCATGCTTACAGCTTGACTAGATGAAAACCCCAAATCTGTGTGATACCATTGTAGTTGAACAAAACGTGCTGGGTGCTGTGGCCAGGGGGACTACCTTGAGAAGGGGCCTGTTATCTAGATTTGAGTGCTGGTATTGTCTCTGTGAGCCCATAGATGCCCCACTGCACTTAGTGGTTATCTGTCTCATGAACGCAACTTGGCTCTCAGAGTGTCACAAGGGGGCAAGGGTGTTGCCACACACAGAAATACCTGAAGCCGTAGCCTCAAGAACCCTGAGAGCAGAGAGCCTGCCCTCTGAGATCTAAGTGAACCCAGTTGTGTGTGGTTTCACGCTGCTGCTTGGCCTAAAGCTAGTGACCTACATGATGATGATGATGGGATGTGTGGTCACATAGTGTGAAGTAACGGCAGAGGAGCCGTGCTGGTGGAATGTGAGGAGGTTGGTCGTGTTACATGCTCCGTCATTATTTACTGAGTGCCAGAAGCCCAAAGCATGGCGCTCACATTCATGGTGGAAATTCATCATCAGCTAAGCCTTTCTGAAGACATCCTCAAGGACACACCCAGAGATGTATTTCTATATGATCCCAAATCCAATCAGGTTGACAGGGGAAACCAGCCATCATCAAATGAAGAATATACATTTAAACTTTGGTGGTGGAATTTTTTTTTTTGACATTTTAACAAACAGAATTAATAACTCAGCAAAATAGGTTATATAAAATACATGGGGAAAATAATCACTAGATGTTTTTCTTAAAAGAATAAAGGATCTATAGGAGTGTTCAAAACTAGCTTTCTCTAAACATAAAGCCTTAATGCAGATTAATTCTTTTCAACAGGCGCATTTACCTTGGGTTGCCTGTAGCACTAAGAGGATCAAGCTATCTCCCAGCACTCTTCATCCTAATACTTATGAGGAAGGCCCAATTGCCTGGGGAAATCGACTCTTCAGAAACTGTTCTTGCAGAGATG
Source organism: Acomys russatus (assembly GCF_903995435.1). Classification (NCBI taxonomy): domain Eukaryota; kingdom Metazoa; phylum Chordata; class Mammalia; order Rodentia; family Muridae; genus Acomys; species Acomys russatus. The sequence continues at coordinate 64,666,998 of NC_067149.1, read as the reverse complement.
AAGCACACAGAGAAGAAAAACATGGGTGTGCACGAAAGCCCTGAGGCTGAGAATGATGGAGAACTGAAAACTAAGCTATAGTGAGTTTTCCACTGGCCTGTGCAAAGCCCATGAAGAGAATGCACATTTTCACTTGTTTTGAACCATGAGAGGTCCTGTAGGAGCTCGTATCTCTAAGGACCTCAAAAGTTATTTTTACTCATGATAAAAATATTTACTGATAGCATGTTCAGAACTTTGGGGTAATACTTAAGACTTTCCCAGGGAAGACATGTATGGTGACTCCCATATTAAACTGTAAAGCTGCCTTCATAGTCAAACAGCATTTTCTCTTTTAACTCAATCAAGGCAAGTTTGTGTTTCCTACACATCTCCAAATAGCTTAACATTTTCCTATTCCTGAAACACCTCTTAACTCCATTTAATCTATATTTTGATGTTGGAGATATTTAGGGATGAAAATAGGCATTGTGGTTGTGCCACATTGAAACAATTATCCTGTTTATGTGCAATATGTGTATGTATATATGTGTATCTGGGAGTTGTTAGTGCTCTCTCTCTCTCCCTCTCTCCCTCTCGCTCTCTCTCTCTCTCTCCCTTCCTCCTTCCTTCCCCCCTCTCAATTCTAGCCATCATGCTTCCAAGATTAGACGTCCCATTAATGTGCCATCTCTTGTCTTCAATCCTTTCATTTTTCATGGTGCAAGTTGATAATCTTGTTTAGAGCACTGACAAATTTAATCAGGTTATTAAAAAGTCACATGACAAACATGATTGGAACATTTTTCCCTAATGCTTTAAAGCTGTTCATGAAACTCTTAAATCAAGTATTGAGAAAACTGGTCCTTTCAAAGGCCCTTTATAGATATGGGTTTGTATATAGTGCACAGTGCTTGCCCAGTACATGGGAGGCCCAAGGTTCAACCACAAGGTACAGTAAAAATCTGATAAAATAACATAAAACCAGTCACAGCTAGGTTCAGTATCAGATCTTCTCAAAAGACTACTTCAGGAAGCATTTTTGGCCCATTGTTCATTTTACTTACGTGTCCTCAGAGCACATGCTTTTTAATTTTCAAAACCATCTTAGAGTAAAACATTTTATCGCTGTCCTTCTATCTCTAACTTTTAGGTTTTAGTCTCTGCATATTGCATTGTTGGGGACTTTCTACATTATTATTCATTTTATGTCCTTTCCTGAGAAAAAATACATCTGTGTCTTTTTAGGAAAAAATCTAAAGTTAACTTTATCTAGTCACTATTTGGGTGCCTTTCTTATTCCCTGGTGATCGTTAAGCACAGATAAGCACATAGCTAGATGATGCCATTACTTCAGGAATCTTCTTGGGGTGTCTGCCCCTGAGCTAACTCAAACAGTATAATTGGTGCAGGGTAAAGAGGAAAACTGACAAACCTTGACAGGCCAGGAGAATAAGTTACAGGTTCAAGGTCTCTCTTTATTTTCGGCTTAGAGCTCTCTGTAAATATTGTTTAAATATAGAGGGTTGTGCAGTGTACACCCCTGGAAGAATAAAATTCAGTAAATAAAATAGAGTGATTAAAATACACTTTTCCTATTTTATAGTATGGATGATTAAATATACAGTAAAAGAAGTTGGGTATTAATATTTGTTATTTATAATATTCAGATATTTTCTGTTTGTCTGGGATGCCCTCAAAGCACAAACACTTCCAGCCTAAAAGTTGGCTGTCATATAATGTATGTATTTGCTTTGCAGGAAACATTTTTTAGAGTCTTTAAATTGGAGTTACAGGGCCAACAACAACAACAACAAACAACAACAAATCTGTTTACATTTTCTAATTGCAACTGAATTTATAACTCTGAACATGTAATAAAAAAATCAAGCACATAATCTGTACTTTTTGACAACCTTTAGTTTGTCTTTGTTCTGTGAAATATAAATAAAAAAAAAAGTGATCCAATTGCGAGTCAGCTAGAGCTGCAGAAGTGGTCTGGGTGCTAGTCAGTTAGAGCTGCAAGATCCCCAGGATCATTGTGCCTTTACTCACCCCCTTCCCTGCAGGCTCCTTATGCACTCTGTGGACTTCCCTGTCAGCAACTGCCCTCTGACCCCCTATCAGGGACGGCTCCCTGGCAAGGCCCCTGGCAAAGGGGTGTTTGCTACCATGCCTGACAAAGTGGGTTGAACCTAAGTTTACAGCATGAGAAGTGCTGGGTGAATTGCAATTTCTTAGCCAAAGAACCCAAGTTTAAAACCTATTGCATGCAGATGGGAGACAAAAAGAGTGGACTTAGCAGAGCTGGATGAAGAAAACTGTCACTACTGCCTCTAACTGTCCTGCCCACACCTGCTTAGGAGACACAAACCACTTTACGGTGGAGGGGAAAAAGGATTCCTTAGCAATGACATAGTCCTATGCATGTTAATTTGGCACACATGCTTCCACAGACCTCCCAAATGTGGCAGCTACTGCCTGCAGACTCTCACAGAAGGCAACCGTCACAGAGGAAGAGTCTCTGGCGAGCTGGTGGGAACTATTTGGACTGGATCACACAATGGTGCCTGGGAAAATTTCCTGGAGACAGATTAGTTTGAGTCCATGTAAGATAAAATGCAGGGAACTCAGATGAGCACAAAATGAATACTTAATTTATACTCTGAGCAGTCTAATGGTTTTTTAGTGTGGAGTTTCCACAGAAACTGAAAGGTAATTTAATCAGTGCTAAATCAATAGTGAAAAATAAAGAATTAATGCTCATAACATCCTATAAGAACTGGTAGGAACTTAACTAACACAAATTAATTAATTAATCAGTTAATTAATGCCTTTAATCCCATCACTTGGGAAAAAAGCATAGCCAGGACGAAACAGGAAAACTTTGTCTCCATAAAAATAATTATATCTCTATAAAAACATATTTAACTCTTTACAATTTTGTTCTGATTTGTCAACATAAAGATGTTTATATATTCATTTGATACTATTATTGTCCCCTTTGGGAAAAGTTAAAACAGAGCAGACCTGAATAAAAATTTGACTGCTAAACCTGATCATTCTATGCTTACATTAAGTTCAGACTGGAGGGCAAAGACTGTAATTTGTTGGAAGAGAAGTTTTATATTTATATTAACAGGAAAATGAAAAGGGCTTTGGACTTTACCCAGAATAATAAGGAACAGATATGACAAGAGGACACCTCCTGAATATCTTTGCTACAGTCACAAAAGAAAGAAATCAAGAAAACCAAACAGGACAGGTAACATAATCACTGATCCCTTCACATGGGAACAGCTTTAAGACTGAATGAGATAAAAATGTCTCCAGTCAGAAGTTCACATTACATGACTAACAAATCCTTGGGGACAGTATCCTTAAAACTTATCATGCCATTCTTTTAAGTGGCATAGGTAAAATTAATTAAAGTTTGGTTTATAATCCAATCTGACTTATAAAAAGATGTCTTTTATGCTCATACAAAACACAGAAAACCATCCTTAATTGACCTGCACATCCTGCACATCTCATGAAGTCATAATTTTAGGACTGTATAATACTTGTGAGAAATTTAATGTTTTTAGAACAAAAGAACTGGACACTGATTATGCTGGACCAGACCTGATAGGATTCTTCCTTCAGGATGCTGAGACACTGATCCATCTGCTCCAGCATCCTGCATGTTCCAGCCTCAACTGCTGTTCCTCATCAGAGTCTGCAGATCTCAACTGGTCCAGTATTTCAGATTGTTCTAAGTAGAAATTCTATTAGGTCTGAAATTTCTCAACATTTAAAAACTGGACTAGAGGAGGCATACACCTTTAATCCCAGTGCTTGGAAGGCAGTGCAGGAGGATTGCTTTGAGTTCAGAGCCAGCCTGGTCTACAAAGCGAGCGAGTCCAAGACAGGCAAGATAACATAGAGAAACCCTGTCTCAAAAAAAAATCCCCAAATAAAATAAAATAAAATTAAATTAAAAAATAAAAATAAAAACTGGACTACAAATGTTATTGCTAGCTTGATTAACCATTTTTCCAATTATATTGGGCCCTCAAAAAGGCATTTTTTTTTTTGCTCCCAAATCATCAAGAAACAACCTTGATAATAACACTCCATTTCCCTTAAAGTTGAGTTGAGTAGATTTTTGGTTGTTTTCATGGGCTATGGATGTTTATTGTCTTTGGGAGTTGGTTATAACTTATTAATGGTCTTATTCAGAGAGAAAACAAGGTTAGGCTCAGGGATTTCTTCATCTTTATTTCTTCCTATGTATGGAGAGACGCATTGAAAAGAAAGAAGGGAGAACATAGGAAATATATAAAGATGAAAGAACAAAAGGTAGATTATTGAATGTACTCCTCAAGTTAATTGTTACTCTCAAATAAGTTTATTTTTGACACATTAATATAGAATTCAAATTTAAGATTATCTTTGACACACACTATATATATCTGTGAAGTATTGTGGCAATACAACTCATTTGTATTACAGACTGTTTAGGATAATTAACTAGTTCACGTTAATTGTTAATTGATCAACTCATTACCATGTCAGATACTGAGCTAGATTATTAGCTCAGTATCTGCTCATATTAACAGGAATATGCTTCCTAAGTTAAACAGATAGTAAAAAGCTAACGGCAAACAGTATTTTGCCCATTTAGATGTCACATAGATCGATAATGATTATATATACAATTAAATAGATGGTCTTCAAAAATCTCAGAGACCTACATAACATGACATTTTAGGATGTTTTATTATTTAAGAACCCTTGACAATTAAACATGTCAGCTGCCAGCATCCAGCCTACCTCAAAGAAAATGATGAACATTAATCCTTATAGAGATGGCTTCAAATGTGGCAAGGTCACTAAACAAAGAAAATGCTCTTATTTCTCTACAGACAGAATTCTTCCTAAAATAGATAAACTTAAATGCAGACCAAGTTGACTGCTGAACTCTGTCAAGACAAAGTTCTTGCTTCACAAATATGTTTGCCAGATGTACTGACCAGATATACTGGGCCAGCAGGCTAAAAAATGACGCTCTAGTGCTACTGAGAATTTTGGGTGGTTGTCCAGGCAGCAAACTCTCTCTGTCATGTTTAAATTTTGGAACAAGGTATACTTCCTGTTTACTCAGGTAATTAATTTTATTCCTTCTTAAGTCTCTGATGGGTTATTATAGTTTTACATTTAAGCATAGTTGTTTGGGAATTAAGATATATTAAAATCTAAATATATATTTTTCGGGTGTTAGAGAAAAGATATGATAAAAACTAACTTAGGTACACAACTTTAGATTTGCCAAGATAAGGTAGGTAATATTTTCTTCAAGGTTGCCAAATACCTTTTAACTAGACATTATGTATATAAATCTTACCTACTGGTTTTTATAGCTATATCATAATTGCTCTTAATGTATGCTATGAAATTTTTTTGGCTTAGGTCAGTTTTTTCTAGGCAATTCATCCTAAGAAACAGAGAATATTCTTGAGAATAAAACTTGTGAGTTATAGGGAAAGGTGCATATGACAAAAGCATTAGTAACACTGGTATGTCCTCTCAATAGAGGCTTCTTCTGATCCTTCAAGGCTGGAAGCTGATTCACTTCAGTGTTTTTTAAAAATATATTTTATTAATTTATTCATATTACATCTCAATTGTTATCCCATCCCTTGTATTCTCCCATTCCTCCTTCCCTCCCATTTTCCCCTTACTCCTCTCCCCTATGACTGTGACTGAGGGGGACCTCTTCCCCCTGTAAATGCTCATAGGGTATCAAGTCTCTTCTTGGTAGCCTGCTATCCTTCCTCTGAATACCACCAGGCCTCCCCACCCAGGGGACATGGTCAAATATGGGGCGCAAGAGTTTATGTGAAAGTCAGTCTTGACTCTCCACTCAACTGTGGAGAATGTCCTGTCCATTGGCTAGATCTGGGTAGGGGTTTGAAGTTTACTGCATGGATTGTCCTTGGCTGGTGCCACAGTTTAACATAGTAAAAATGGCCATCTTGCCAAAAGCAATTTACAGATTCAATGCAATCCCTATCAAAATACATACACAATTTTTAAAGACATTGAAAGTTCAATTTTCAACTTCATATGGAAAATCAAAAAACCAAGAATAGCTAAAACAATCTTGTACAATATCATTCATCATGACCAAGTAGGCTTCATTCCAGGCATGCAGGGATGGTTTAATATATGGAAATCCATCAATGTAATCCACCATGTAAACAAACTGAAAATAAAAAACCACATGATCATCTCTTTAGATGCAGAGAAAGCATTTGATAAAATCCAACACCCATTCATGTTTAAAGTTTTAGAGAGATCGGGGATACAAGGCACTTTCCTCAACATAATAAAGGCTATATACAGCAAGCCAATAGCCAAAATCAAAGTAAATGGTGAGACACTCAAGGAAATTCCTCTAAAATCTGGAACAAGGCAAGGCTGCCCACTCTCTCCATATCTCTTCTCTAATAGAACATACATTTACTTTTAACCCAAGCAGAATATGCATCTGTCATCTATTGTTTTATTCTAAGCAGCAAGCATTGAACCTTCCTCATTTCAGGCACATAGGGTCTGAGAACTTGAACTCAATTTCAAAATGGAGACTTGAAGTCAAAATTGTTCCTGCTATGTTAAAAGCTGGTGTTACCAGAAGAGCTACAGTCATGCTAAATACTAAGTGGGTGTTCATGAGGGACTATTGTTATCTAAAAAGTTTACTCTGATTATAATAGTAGTTGTTAATTGCTTGTCCCCCACCCTATCATGTACCCCAAGTATTGCTGTTTAACCTTGCCTAGGAAATTATTCCTGATTGGCTGATTAAAAGGCCTAACCTAGGCAGGGCAGAATGTGGCAGGTGTGGCCAAAGTTGCAGGGGATTTGGAGAGAAGGATCTTGGGAAGGAGAAGCGGGCAGATACCAGAAGAGGAAGCAGGACTGTTATCTGAAGAGAAGGAAGAGCACATGGCCGTTTTGGCTCAGATGGAAGAACATGTCAAACATGGAGAAGATTAGCAAGATGGATAGGAGGTAGGCCAGATAGAATTTATTAAAGCAGATGCCATGATATGGGGGCTTGGGAAATAAAGGTAGCTTAGGAGATAATATCTGTCTTGCCCTGCGTGAGAGTAGAGTATTCTAAAATACAACAGAAGGGAGTCCTAGATGGCGCCGACCATTAAGCCACATACCTGATCTACCCTGAGGAGACCAGAGACATAAGTGGAGCAACAGATTGCTGGACTTTGAGAATTGTAGGTGAGTGGGGCCCCAAAGGCCGCAGACCAAACAGGGGGCCTACCCCCCTAGGACAAGCAACATCCCGGAGGTGCTAAATGCACTCCCCAAACTCTGGAACGGAATTCACATGCAAACTGCAGCCTGTATATAAAGCACAGACTCGCTGTTTGGGGAGGGGATTTTCCAGAGTTCCCAGCCAGAGGAGTCTCAATGAAGAGGGAGAATCTGCCCTAGGAATCCTCCTTCCACACCACCCCAAACTGCAGAGGTCACCCACGTAGGCCAAGTGGAAACAAAGGCGGCAGGACCCAACAGAGACAGCTAAAGTGGGACTGCAGCTAGCTGGCCATCCGGGGCCCAACCTAACACCAATCACAGCTAACTGAGCCTGCAAACAGCTGCAGTAAGAAATCAGCTTGAACTGCTTCCACAGATCTATCGGGAGACGTGGGTCTTGCCTAGAGCTATAGCTGAACTTATTAGCCCTGCGGGAAGACCTGGTTCTGTGGGTTTCCGCCAGAGCTCTGCAACCCTATTGTTCCTACCCAGCCACAAGGCACTGGTCCTACGCTCCCCGCTCCCTGCTCCCCAAACAAGAGAGCCCAGCTAGAGATCCTGGCCCGAGCAAAGGCAGGCACTCTCACATTATCGGGAGATGAGATGTGGATGGGTCATGTTTGCAGTGTCTAATTGCTGTCCTAGAGTGTGAAGGGACCAGCATAGCCCGGCAGGAAGATCTGGTCCCACAGGCAGCCACCAGAGCTCTGCAAAGCTAGTCTTACTAACTGCCCAGCCACAAGACCCTGGCCCTGTGCTCCCTGCTCCCTGAATGAGAGAGCCCAGCTGGAGATCCTGGCCCAAGCAGGGCAGGCACTCTCACTTTATCGGGAGACAAAAAGAGGGTCTTGCTTGCAGTGCCTAATTGCTGACCAAGAGCGACCTTGGTCCCTCCAGGCATATAGTACTGGGAGAGATTGGGCACTGCTACAGGATATAGAGGAAGAGCTAAAAGACAGCTACAACCCCAGAAGATCTGATCTACCTGGGGTCTTGACTACAAAGCCACAGGAAGGACAGGCAGCTGGGATCAACCTACTCGCCCAGAACGTTTGTCTGCGGACCTTATTCTAGGTCCCAAGACTGCTGATCTGAATTACAGCAGTAAAGTCCAAACAGATATCTACTTTGGCTGGCTCAGCCTGGAGCCCAGGGGCAGAAGAAAATCACCAGGAGTGAAACCGGATCACCTACCTGTTCCACAAAAATATGCCCTGATCCCCACAGGCAAGAGCACCTGACCTACAATCAGTCATCAATTAACCACTCTCAACCAGTGAAGGTCACTACAAAATACCTTCCAACATCAGAGCCATCAAAATGACAAGAGGACAGCAAAAGAATGCTATCAAAAACCAAAACAGTTTGACATCTCCGGATCCCAACATTCCCAATGAAAACAAACTAGAGAACCTAACAGCAATGGATAGGCAAGAAAATGACTTCAAGTCCTTAGTAAAGAAGATGATAATGGAAGAAACAAATAAAATCTGTAAACAAATGCAGGAGGAAGCAAACAAGAGGGCTGAAGAGTTAAAAGAGTCATATAAAGAGACACTTGAAGAATTTTAGAAAAATATAAATAACCAGATGATAGAAATCATTAAAACAGTCCAAGACATGAAGATAAAAATGGAAGCTATGATGCAGGAACACACAGAAGAAAAACGTGATCAAGAGTCTGCAAAGAAGAAAGCAAGCATCTCAGAGGTGGCCTTATCTAACAGATTGCAAGAAATGGAAGAATGAATATCGGGACTTGAAGATACAATCACAGAACTGGAAACAACCATTCAGGGAAATGCTAAATCTGAAAAGTTCCTGACACAGAGCATTCAACAATTAAAAGACAACATGAAAAGACAAAACTTGAGAATAATAGGGATACAGGAATGAGTAGATAGCCGACTCCACAGCCCAGAACACATCTTTAATCAAATAATGGAGGAAAATTTTCCCAATTTGAAGAAAGAGATGCACACGAGCATACAAGAGGCCTACAGAACACCAAATAGAATAGACCTGAAAAGAAAATCTTCCCGCCACATAATAATAACAACACAAAATATACAGAACAAGGAAAAAATATTGAAAGCGGCAAGAGAAAAAGGCAGAGTAACATATGAAGGCAAACCTATCAGAATTACTCCTGACTTCTCAACAGAGACCATGAAAGCCAGAAGGGCCTGGACAGAGGTGCTGCAAACCCTAAGAGAACACAGATACCAGGCAAGACTACTATATCCAACAAAATTATCAATAACCATTGACGGAGAAGACAAGATATTCCATGACAAAAACAAATTCAAACAGTACCTAGCCACTAATCTGGCTTTACAGAAGTTACTAGAAGGAAAACTCCACGCCAACTGGTCAAACTACAACCATAACTACATAGGAAATAGGTAACTATACCATTGCAAAATCACAACCTCACAAAATCTTGACTGTTAGAAATACCAAAAATGAAGGGACTTACCAATCACTGGTCATTAATATCTCTCAATGTCAATGGTCTCAATTCTCCAATAAAAAGACACAGACTAATGGAATGGATGCATAAACATGACCCAACATTCTTCTGCATTCAAGAAACACACTTCAACCACAAGGACAGACATTGCCTCAGAGTAAAAGGTTGGGGAAAAATATTCCAAGCAAATGGTCACAAGAAACAAGCTGGGGTAGCCATTCCAATATCTAATAAAAGAGACTTTCAACCAAAATTAATCTAAAGAGATGGGGATGGACACTTCATACTCGTCAAAGGTAAAGTCAACCAAGAAGACATCATGAATTTGAACATATATGCTCTGAATACAAGGGCTCCCACATTTGTAAAAGACCTATTAACAAAGCTTGCCCCACTCATTGATACCCACACATTAATAGTGGGAGATTTCAACACCCCACTTTCACTCAAGGATAGGTCTTTGATTCAAAAACTAAGCTGGGAAATAACCTCATTAACCAATGTCATGAAGCAAATGGATCTAACAGATATCTACAGAACTTTCCACCCAAACGCTAAGGAGTATACCTTTTTCTCAGCACCCCATGGAACATTCTCTAAAATTGATCACATAGTTGGTCATGAAGCAAACCTCAACAGATACAAGAAGATTGAAACAATACCTTGTATCTTTTCAGATCACCATGGTCTAAGGCTGGACTTCAACAGCAACAGAAATAACAAAAAGCATTCTAACACGTGGAAACTAAACAACTTTCTACTTAATGACACATGGGTCACGGAAGAAATAAAGGAAGAAATAAAAGACTTCCTGAAATTCAATGAAAATGATGGAACAACATACCCAAATTTGTGGGACACATTGAAAGCAGTGCTAAGAGGAAAATTCATAGCACTAAGCACCTTCAAAAAGAAAAAGGAATCATCCCACATAAACAACCTAACAACACATCTGGAAGCTCTAGAAAAAAAAAGAAGCAGAAACACCCAATAGGAGTAGATGGCTAGAAATAATCAAACTCAGGGCTGAAATCAATAAATTAGAAACAAAGAGAACAATCCAAAGAATCAACAAAAGCAAGAGCTGGTTCTTTGAGAAAATTAACAAGATAGACAAACCGTTAGCCAATCTAACTAAAAGACAGAGAAACACTATCCAAATTAGCAAAATCAGAAATGAAAAGGGAGATATAACAACAGACACCGAAGAAATACAAAGAATCGTAAGAACCTACTTTAAAGGCATTTATGCCACAGAATTAGAAAATTCAAGGGAAATGGACAAATTTCTCGACCGATTCCATATGCCGAAATTGAACCAAGACCAGATAAACAAATTAAATAACCCTATTTCGCCTATAGAAATAGAAGCAACCATTGATAGTCTCCCAACCAAAAAAAGCCCAGGGCCAGATGGTTTCAGTGCAGAATTCTACCAGACCTTCAAAGAGGAGCTAATACCGATACTATTCAAGCTATTCTGAAAGATAGAAATGGACGGAATATTACCAAATTCCTTCTATGAGGCCACAGTCACATTGATACCTAAACCTCACAAAGATCCAACAAAAAAAGAGAATTTCAGACCAATTTCTCTTATGAACATTGATGCAAAAATACTCAACAAAATTCTCGCAAAGCGAATACAACAGCATATCAAAGACATCATTCACCATGACCAGGTAGGCTTCATTCCAGGCATGCAGGGATGGTTTAACATACAGAAATCCATCAGTGTAATCCACATATAAACAAAATGAAAGAGGAAAACCACATGATCATCTCTTTAGATGCAGAAAAAGCATTTGACAAAATCCAACACCCATTTATGTTCAAAGTTCTGGAGAGATCGGGAATACAAGGCACTTATCTAAACATAATAAAGGCTATATACAGCAAACCAACAGCCAACATTAAATTAAATGGAGAGATACTCAAGGAAATCTCTCTAAAATCGGGAACCAGACAAGGATGCCCTCTGTCTCCATATCTCTTCAATATAGTACTTGAAGTTCTAGCCAGAGCAATAAGACAGCAAAAGGAGATCAAGGGGATCCAAATGGGAAAGGAAGAAGTCAAATTATCCTTATTTGCAGATGATATGATAGTGTATTTAAGTGACCTGAAAAATTCCACCAGAGAACTCCTACAGCTGATAAACACCTTCAGCAAATTGGCAGGATACAAAATAAACGCAAAAAAGTCAGTAGCTTTCCTGTATACAAATGACAAACAGGCAGAGGAAGAAATTAGGAAAACTATTCCCTTCACGATAGCCACAAACAATATAAAATATCTAGGAGTAACTCTAACCAAGCAAGTGAAGGACTTATTCGAAAAAAACTTCAAACCTCTGAAGAAAGAGATTGAAGATGACATGAGAAGATGGAGCGATTTACCTTGTTCGTGGATTGGGAGAATCAACATAGTAAAAATGGCTATCCTACCAAAAGCAATTTACAGATTCAACGCAATCTCTATTAAAATACCTACAAAATATTTTGAAGACATTGAAAGATCAATTCTCAAATTCATATGGAGAAATAAAAAACCCAGAATAGCAAAAACAATCCTATACAACAAAAGATCCTCCGGAGGAATCTCCATACCTGATCTCAAGCTGTACTACAGAGCAACAGAAATTAAAACAGCATGGTACTGGCAAAGCAATAGACTGGTGGATCAATAGAATCGAATTGAAGACCCAGAGATGAATCCACACACATTTCTCACTTGATTTTTGACAAAGAAGCCAAATCTATTCAATGGAAAAAAGATAGCATCTTCAACAAATGGTTCTGGTCTAACTGGATGTCTACATGTAGAAAAATGCAATTAGACCCTTATTCGTCACCATGCACAAAACTCAAGTCCAAGTGGATTAAAGACCTCAACTTAAAACCAGAGATATTAATTCAGTTAGAGGAAAAAGTGGGGAAGAGCCTGGGACACATAGGCACAGGAAACAACTTCCTGAACAGTACACCAACAGCCCAGGCCTTAATGTCAACAATTAATAAATGGGACCTCATGATACTGAGAAACTTCTGTAAGGCAGGAGACACTGTCAAGAGAACAAAGCGACAGCCTACAGAATGGGAAAGGATCTTCACCAACCCTTCATCTGACAAAGGTTTAATATCCAAAATATATAAAGAACTCAAGAAATTAAACACCACAAAACCAAACAACCCAATTGCGAAATGGGGCTTGGGACTTAACAGAGAATTCTCAACAGAGGATATCAAATGGCCGAGAAACACTTAAAGAAATGCTCGTCCTCATTAGTCATCAGAGAAATGCAAATCAAAACGACACTGAGATTCCATCTTACACCCATCAGATTGGCTAAGATCAAAAACTCAAATGACACCACATGTTGGCGAGGATGTGGAGAGAGAGGAACACTCCTTCATTGCTGGTGGGAATGCAAACTAGTACAACCACTTTGGAAGGCTATCTGGCGCTTTCTCAGAAAAATGGGAATAGGGCTTCCTCAAGACCCAGCCATCCCACTCCTTGGAATATACCCAGAAAATTCCCTACCACACAACAGGGACATATGCTCAACCATGTTCATAGCTCCTTTATACATAATAGCCAGAACATGGAAACAGCCTAAGTGTCCCTCAGTAGAAGAATGGACTAAGAAACTGTGATATATTTACATGATGGAATACTACTCAGCTATTAAAAACGAGGAATTCCTGAAATTTGTGGACAAATGGATTGATCTAGAAATTATCCTAATGAGTGAGTTTACCCAGAAGCAAAAAGAGACAAACGGTATACACTCACTTATATCAAAACACTAGTCCAAGGGATACATACCATGAAAATCTTTACTTACCAAGAAAGTGGGTCAGAGGAGAGGACATCCGATTGAGACTTTAGGGAAGAGTAGCATGGAAGAAAAGGGAAATAGTAGGACCCACAGGGTCCTGGAAACCTACAAGAAGAACTTTATGACAGGCAGATCTGGATCCTGGGGTCCTCCTCAAACTAAGGCACCAGCCAAGGAGAATATAGGCAGTAAGCTTCGAACCCCTACCAAGACCTAGCCGACGAACAGGATATTCTCCACTGTTGAGTGGAGAGTGAAATCTGTCTCTCACACAAACTCTGGTGCCTCTTTTCTGACCATGTCCCCTGGATGGGGAGATGTGGCGGCACTCAGAGGAAGGATAGCAAGTTACCAAGAAGAGACTTGATATTCTAAGAGCATATATAGGGGGAGGAGGTCTCCCTCAGTCACAGACATAGGGGAGGGGAGAAGGAGAGAAATGGGAGGGAGGGAAGAATGGGAAGAAACAGGGGAAGGGCTAACAATCAAGATGTAATATGAATAAATTAATAAAATTCAAGAAAAAAATAAAGATTCAAACAAAAGAAAAAAAGAAAAAAAATACAACAGATGTCTGTGGTTTTGCTGATTGTAAAAGTGGGTTAGATGATACCACTGTAACAATCATAAGCCTAATAACAAACATTATTAGTCCATGCCTTTAAACTAACAGCAATATGCTTGGCTCCTATTTCCCATGCTGGACTTTATTTGGCCATGTCCCCTTCCTTCTCTGCCACACATGTCAATCATTAAAGGCCTAAGCATCCTGCCGTGACCAACTAGATAAGAAGAGGGTGGTCCTGCCATGTTCTGGCTTTATCCCAGAATCCCTTCTGTTTCCTGCCTCAGCCATAGTTATAGATTACATTTTTTTTTTCATTGACAGGTATTGTATTATTCTACACAGGCTTTGAGGATCCAGTCAAGCCCAGTCTGTCTCTTCCTGCTGCCTGTTGACTGGATTTAGAACTAACATGTTCTTCACCAGTACCATGTCTGTCTTTGCACCACACACTTCCTCCCATGGTGATAATGAACTAAATGTCTGAATCCATAATCTAGCCCCAGTTCTTTATAAAAACTAAAGTAGCCATGGTGTCTCATCACAGTAATAAAACCTCATTAAGACATTTATGAAGCTTGTCAGGTAGTGCATGCCTTTAATTCCAGCATGTGGAAAGCAGAGGCAGGAGGATTTTTGTGAGTTCAAGACCAGTCTGGTCCACAAAGCATGTTTCAGGACAGCTAAGGTGGTTATATGGAGAAACACCATCTCAAACACAAACAAACAAATAAATAAGACATTTACCAGAAATGAACTATGAGAAGTAGTGATTATAGATACCTGATGATTTTTCTCAAAACATTCTAATAATTCTAGTAATGAGTGATCACAATGCTCACCATTTTCCTAACATATGAAGCTGGGTATGCAGCTCAGTGGTTAGGAGCAAGGCTTGCTTTTTCTGAGGATCTGGGTTCAGTTCATAACACAGACATGATGGTTGAAAAACCAATAACTCTAGTAGCAGGGATCTAACCCTTTTTTTGGTGATCTCCAAGTATACCAGACACTCAACTGGTGCACCAAAATCCATGAGGGCTAAACATCCATTTAAATAAAAATAAAATGTAAATGCAAATAACAAAACATCTTAAGGTGGACAAGGAGTTATTGCTATGGGACAGAAGAGTTGCTTGGTGTGTGTGAGCACATATGTCTAATCCCTCATACTAGTTGCAGAGAATAGCCCTAAAGGGTGAGCATACACAGATACAGATAGAGACAAAGGAGTCATACACAGAGAGAGGGATCTCAGGTCAGATGAAAAACACTGAGTATACACAGGTTGTATTAACTGTCCAAAATAACACATCTAATAAGCATCTAGTGGTGGTTAGGAGACAGGGGACCTGGGCTCCTCAGAAACCTGTGAGAACTGAAGGGAAACATGGGGGGGCATTGGGTTACAATAATTAGTATATCCTTGCAGGTAAGAGCGCTCTCCAGGGGCTGAGTCTGAGGACTCCCTTTTATGTAATAAACTTCTACTATATGTGAATAAAGGTAAAATGAGCATGTAATAGGATGACCTAGGAGGCAGCATGGTAGAGAGGAATGTTTGAGGGACTATGCAGAAACCAGGCCAGTGCTCAAATTCACTGGGTTAATATAAGTTCAAATTTTGTGATGCCTTTGGAGCTATGAGAATAATAGTTGTCTCTAACCTACTGAAAACTAATCAAACAGCTAACAAACAATGTTGTGTTGTCAAAGCTTGAAGAAAATATTTGTCTGACCAGGTCATGAATTTATTTTTGCATATTAGTCTAGAGAACACTCTGTTGAGGGAACTGTTTCCTAGCTGTGATCCTTGACCTTCTGTCAGGAACCCCAGAAGGCTGAGCACTAGACTAACCTTTGACTGCAGACTAAACTCCATCACAACATAAGAAACACCTAAAACATTTTAAAACCATATACTTCATTAAGACTCTCTAAAGCATTCTGATTAACTTTCCTGGATGAATAATTCTGGCTATATATCCCTAATATAAGTCAAATTTCTTTAAGGCAAGAAATTAACTACATGTTGGGTAAAACATAACCTGTGTCACACAAGTTCATGTAAGCCGAGCAAAGTTACGAGCACTTCTAGTGCTTGTTTAGAAAGAATCTCATGCGTACATACACATGTCCATTGAAACAATCTATATATTGATCTTGACAAAGCATCTGACCCCATGGACTCCAATTCTTTTCTCAGGCTCTCCCATGTTGTCCTTCTGATTGTTTCCAGATATCTATGTTTTAAGTGTCCTACTGCTGTCTCTCCAACAAAAGAGAAATTTGTTAAATTATTTATTGAGGTATAACAAATCTTTTTCCCCCATTTCTGTTAAATTGTTTTTCTTTTCTCTCTCTCATGCATTACATTCTGACCACATTTTCCTCTTCTTCCACTCTTCCAAGTCCCTTCTACTACCACCATTACTTCTCCCCCAGACCTAGTCCTATTCATTTCACTAAAAAACAAACAAACAAACAAACAACAAACAAACAAACAAACAAAAAACAAACAAACAAAAAACAAACAAACAAACAAACAAAAAACAAACAAACAAACAAAAAACAAACAAACAAACAAAAAACAAACAAACAAACAAAAAACAAACAAACAAACAAACAAACAAACAAACAACTGCTTCAGAGAAGAGCTAATACCGATACTCTTCAAGCTACTCCAAAAGATAGAAATGGATAGAACATTACCAAATTTATTCTATGAGGCCACAGTCATGTTGATACCTAAATCCCACAAAGACTCAAAAAAAAAGTGGAGTTTCAGACCGATTTCTCTTATGAACATTGATGCAAAAATCCTCAATAAAAGACCCACAAAGTGAACACAAGAACATATCAAAGATATCACTCACCATGACCGGGTAGGCTTCACTCCAAGCATGAAGGGATGGTTTAATATATGGAAATTCATCAATGTAATCCACCATATAAACAAACTGAAAGAAAAAACACCACATAATCATCTCCTTAGATGCAGAAAAAGCGTTTGACAAAATCTAACACCCATTCATGTTCAAAGTTTTGGAGAGATAAGGAATACAAGGCACATACCTAAACATAATAAAGGCTATACACAGCAAGCCAATAGCCAACATCATATTAAATGGAGAGATACTTAAGGAATTTTTTTCTAAAATCAGGGACCAGACAAGACTGCACACTTTCTCCATATCTCTTCACTATAGTTCTTGAAGTTCTAGCCAGAGCAATAAGACATCAAAAGGAGATCAAGGGTATCCAAATGGGAAAGGAGGAAGTCAAACTATCCTTATTTGCAGATGATATGATAGTGTACATAAGTGACCCTCAAAATTCCACCAGAGAACTCCTACAGCTGATAAACACCTTTAGCAAATTGGCTGGATACAAAATTAACTCAAAAAAGTCAGTAGCCTTCCTATGTACAAATGACAATCATGCAGCGGAAGAAATTAGGAAAACTACACCTTTCATATTAGCCACAAGCAATATAAAATATCTAGGAGTTACTCTAATCGAGCAAGTGAAGGACTTGTTTGAAAAAAAAACTTCAAATCTCCGAAGAAAGAGATTGAAGATGACATCAGAAAATGGAAGGACCTCCCTTGTTCATGGATGTGGAGAATTAAAATAGTAAAAATGGCTATCTTACCAAAAGCAATTTACAGATTCAATGCAATCCCTCTCAAAATACCTATACAAATTTTAAAGACATTGAAAGATCAATTCTCAACTTCACATGGAAAAACAGAAAACCCAGAATAGCTAAAACAGTCCTGTACAATAAAAGATCCTCCAGAGGAATCTCCATGCCTGATCTCAAGCTGTACTATAGAGCAACAGTAATTAAAACAGCATGGTACTGGAACAGCAATAGGCTGGTTGATCAATGGAATTGACTTGAAGACCTAGAATTGAATCCACACATATATGGTCATTTGATATTTTTGATGAAGAAGCCAAATCTATTCAATGAAAAAAGGATAGCGTCTTCAACAAATGGTGCTCTTCTAACTGGATGTCTACATGTAGAAAAATGCAGTTATACCCATATTTGTCACCATGCACAAAACTCAAGTCCAAGTGGATTAAAGACCTCAACATAAAACCAGAGACACTAAATCAGTTAGAAGAAAAAGTGGGGAAGAGTCTGGAACACATTGGCACAGGAGACAACTTCCTGAACAGGACGTAAGGTCAACAATTAATAAATGGGACCTCATGAGACTGAGAAGCTTCTCTAAGGCAGACGGCACTGTCAACAGAACAAAGCGACAGCCTACAGACTGGGAAAAGATCTTCACCAACCCTACATCTGGCAAACGTCTAATATCCAAAATATATAAAGAACTCAAGAAATGAAACACCACCAAACCAAATAACCCAATTGAGAAATGGGGCGCAGAACTAAACAGAGAATTCTCGACAGAGGAATATCAAATGGCTGAGAAACACTTAAAGAAATGTTCAATGTCTTTAGTCATCAGAGAAATGCAAATCAAAACAACTCTGAGATTCCATCTTACACCCATCAGAGTGGCTAAGATCAAAAATCAAGTGACAGCACATGCTGGTGAGGATGGGGAGAAAGGGAAACACTCTATTGCTGGTGGGAATGCAAACTTGTACAACCACTTTGGAAATCTATCTGGTGCTATCTCAGAAATTTGCAAATAGGGCTTCCACAAGACCCAGCTATTCCACTCCTTGGAATATACCCAGAAGATGCTCCACCACACAATAAGGACATATGTTCAACCATGTTCAAAGCAGCCTTGTACATAATAGACAGAATCTGGAAACATCCTAAATGTCCCTCAGTAGAAAAATGGATAAAGAAACTGTGGCACATTTATACTATGGAATACTAATCAGCTATTAAAAACAAGGAAATCCTGAAATTTGTGGACAAATGGATGGAACTAGAAATGATCATACTGAATGAGTTAACCCAGAAGCAGAAAGACTCACATGATATACACTCACTTATAATTGGGTACTAGCCCAAAAGGCATGTCTCATGAAAGGCTTCACTTACCAGGAGATTGGGACAGACATGAGAATATCCTACTGGGACTCTAGGTAAGAGAAATATAGGAGAATGGGGAAATAGAAGGATCCATAGGGTCCTAGAAACCTACAAGAAGAACATCATGATGGGTGGATCAGGGCCCCAGGAGGTCTGCTCAAACTATTGCACTAACCAAGGACAATACAAATAGTAAACATTGAACCCCTACTCTGATCTAGCCAATGGACAGGACATTTTCTGCGAGGACTGACTCTGACATGAATTCTGGTGCCCCATATTTGACTACCTCCCCTTGGTGGGGAGGCCTGGTAGCACTCAAAAAAAAAAAAAAAAAAAAAGAATAAGCACCTACCAAGATGAGGCTTGATACCCTATGATCATAGAGTGGGGGAGGAAGTCTCTCTCGGTCACAGACCTAGGGGAGAGGAATCGGGTGAAAGCAGGAGGTAGGGAGGAACAGAAGGATACAAGTGATGGGATAACAATTGAGATGTAATCTGAATAAATTTTTAAAAAAGTGGTGTCCTTCCAAGGATATCAATAAAACATGGTATAACATGTTGTAATGAAACTAGGCACAGATCTTCATATAAAAGCTAAAAGAGACAACTTAGGAGGGGAATAGTTGTTAAATTATTGAACTAGACAGTTGTTAAATTATTTACTGAACTCTAACAAGTAATTTTAGAAAAAAATCCTTTAGGGCTCCCTTAGTCAGATTTTCTATTGCTATGATAAAATACCAGTACCAGAAGCAACTTAGAGGAGAAAGGGTTTATTTTACTGTACAATTCTATATCACAGTTCATCACTGGAGGAAGTAGGACAGGAAGTGAAGGCAGGAATCTAGATGCAGGTTGCTCAGCCTGCTTTCTTGTAGAACCCAGGACTTCCTGCCCAGGCACGACATCTCCCACAGTGAATTAGACCCTCTCACAATAATCTTCAATCAAGAAAATGTATCACTGGCTAGGCAATTGGTCCACAAGTGACTCTAGCCTGTCTGAAGTTGATTTAAAACTGTCCAGTACAGCTGGGGCAAAGTGTTAGATTTTGAATCTTGAGTTGTTTGAATTCTTAGTAGCCAAATAAAGAATTTGTCTTCTTTGTATCTGCCTATAACCCCAACACTTGGAGAATTCAGACAGCAGAATCATGGCAGTGTGTCACTTTGGCACTGTAAGAGGCCTGTGATGGTTTAAATAGGTATTTCCCTCATAGATTCATTTGTTTGAAGGCATGTCCCGGAAGAGTGGCAGTATTAGGAGGCGTGGCCTTTTTGCAGTACATATGGACCTGTTGGAGGTAGAGTGTCATCTATTCTCAGGGTAAGTCTGTTTCTTCTGCTTGAGGATCAAGATGTGGAGCTCTCAGCTATCCTCTAAACACAATGCCTGCATGCAACCCACCATGTTCCCTGTGATAACAATAATAGACTAAGCCTCTGAAATCATAAGCTACCCCCAAATAAATGTTTTCCTTTTTAAAAGTGGCCGTGGTGGTCATGTTGTCTCTTCAAAGCAATAAATCCTAAATTAGGACAAGACTCCATCATAAAACGTAACATTGAGCATCTAAAGGAAGACATTGGCCATTGACTTCTGGCCTCTATATTATGCACACTAGTATATGTGAACCTGCGTCTGCACCACACCTACGTCTGCACCGGTACCTTCACCTGCAAAACCGTTAAGTATTTGCTCAAACTCATACACAGAAACTTGTATATACATATAAACTAAACATAAACACCCTGCCCCCCACACATACAGACAATCTCTGGAATAGAAACAAATGCTGAATTCCTGTTAGTGGCTTGGCTATTCAAGATGATGTGTATCAACAATTTTGAAAATTATTGCCTAAGTAAACAAACAAATATATAGAGGATCATGGAAATCTTGGGATGTTATTAGGATAAGAGTTAAATGAATATTCTGGATGGAGTTTCAGTCAAATAGTATTTGTACAGAAAGGAACATCAAACGGCAGCTATATTTGAGTTCATTTTTGGAAGTCACATTGCTGCTGCCATGCTGAAAATATCCACAGGAGGAAACGCTTCTGGAATGGAAACAGAGCCTCATTAGAGAGACATAAAACAGGGGCATTTAATCATGAGGTTCATGGGTTTTTATTGTGATAATGAAAACCCATTTTCCAGTATAATTGTGGAAGTTCTTAGAGAGCCTGAGGGAGCATCACCTGGGTCTTTAAGTAATTGTGTTTGTCTTTAGCATATCCCACACCCTACAACTGTGATTATTGCAGAGAGATCCGAGAACTTCAGTTATATTAAACAGAATACCCTTCACCCAACCTGAGTGCAACTGAACTCAAATTCTTCATGCCCTAGGCTAATTCTTACAGAAAATTGTCAAGCTACCCAACAGTAAGAGTTCAGTTGGTTCTTTTTTTTATTTTAAATTTATTTATTCATTTTACCTCCTGATTACAGCCCCTCCCTCCTCTTTTTCACCTTCCCACCATCTTCCACCTTTGCCCCCTTTACTTCTCTTCAGAAAAGGGGAGTGCCCTCCTCCAACCATCCACATCAAGTTACATCAGGACTAATCACATCCTCTTCCACTCAGACCAGGCAAGTCAGCCCAGCATTGGGAAAGTGATTCAAAAGCAGGCAACAGAGTCCATGTCAGACACAGCCCCCACTCCACTTGCTGGGGGACCCACATGAAGACCAAGCTGCCCATCAGATACATATGTGTTTGGGGCCTAGATCCAGTCCATGCCTATTCTTTGGTTGATTCTTCAGTCTCTATCAGCCCCTATGGGCCTAGGTTAGTTGACTCTGTTGCTCTTCTCATGGAGTTCTTGTCCCCTCTGTGTCCTTCTATCTTTTCCCTCACTCTTCCACAAGACTCTCTGAGCTCTGCTTAATGTTTTGCTGTGGGTCTCAGCATCTGTTTCGATATGCTGCTGGGTGGAGCTTCTCACACCCAGTGTAGGTATGCTGAGTTCTTGTCTTCAGTGACAACAGTGTCATTAATAGTGCCAGAGATTGGTTTTATCCTGTGGGATGGGCCTCAAGCTTGACTAAACATTGGTTGGACATTCCCTCAATCTCTGTTGCGTCTTTATTCCTACCCACCATGTAGGCAGGATAAGTTTTGAGTCAAAAATTTTGTAGGTGGGTTGTTGTCCTCCATTGGAAGTTCTACCAGGCTAGGAGATGGCCATTACAGTCTCCATGACCCCTGCTGCTAGAAGTCTCAATTAAAATCACCCCCTCCATTTCCTACAAGGAGCCCACCATGTGGCAAGTCTCCAGATTGTACCAGAGATCCCTCCCTCATTTTTCTTCTATTTTCCAGTCTTTTCAACTCCCACCACTGCTATCCTCACGTATTATCCTTATCCTTATTACCCTCACCACATCCTCTGCCACCCAGTTCTCTCACTTTATCCACTTCAGATGTTTATTCTATTTCCCCTTCTGAGTGGGGTTCAAGTATCCTCTTGTTGTTCTCCAGCTTCTTTGGGTCTGCAATTATTCATAGACACTGTTTAAGCTTGGTTTTGCCATGGAATATCTTTTTCTCCCCATCTATGGTGATTGAAAGTTTTGCTGGGTATGGTACTCGAGGCTGACATCTGTGATCTCTTAGGATCTTTGAGATGTCTGTCTAGGCACTTTTGCCTTTTTATAGTCGCTGATGAGAAGTCAGGTTTAATTCTGATAGGTCTGTCTTCATATGTTATTTGGCCTTTCCCCATTGTAGCTTTTTAATAGTCTTTCTTTGTTCTGTACATTGAGTGTTTTGATTATTATGTGGCAGGAGAATTTTCTTTGCTGGTCTAATCTATTTGGTGTTCTGTAAGTGTCTTGTATGTTTATAGATGTTTCTTTATGTTGGGGAAATTTTCTTCTATGATTTTGTTGAAGATATTCTCTGCTTCTTTTTTTTATTGGTTTTATTTTTTATTTTTATTTTTTTATTAATTTATTCTTGTTACATCTCAATGTTTATCCCATCCCTTGTATCCTCCCATTCCTCCCTCCCCCCCATTTTTCCATTATTCCCCTCCCCTATGACTGTTCCTGAGGGGGATTACCTCCCCCTGTATATGCTCATAGGGTATCAAGTCTCTTCTTGGCAACCTGCTGTCCTTCCTCTGAGTGCCACCAGGTCTCCCCCTCCAGGGGACATGGTCAAATGTGAGGCACCAGAGTACGTGAGAAAGTCATATCCCACTCTCCACTCAACTGTGGAGAATGTTCTGACCATTGGCTAGATCTGGGAAGGGGTTTAAAGTTTGCCACCTGTATTATCCTTGGCTGGTGCCTTAGTTTGAGCAGGACCCCTGGGCCCAAATCTGCCTATCATAATGTTCTACTTGTAGGTTTCTAGGACCCTCTGGATCCTTCTACTTTGCTATTCTCCCATGTGTCTCTCATTTAGAGTCCCAATAGGATGTCCTCCCCTCTGTCCCAGTTTCCTGGTAAGTGAAGGCTTTTGTGGGACATGTCCCTTGGGCTAGTATGCAGATATAAGTGAGTATATACCATTTTATTCTTTCTGCTTCTGGGTTAACTCATTCATTATGATCATTTCTAGCTCAATCCATTTATCCACAAATTTCGGGAATTCCTTGTTTTTAATAGCTGAGTAGTATTCCATAGTGTATATGTACCACAGTTTCTTTATCCACTCTTCTACTGAGGAACACTTAGGCTGTTTCCATGTTCTGGCTATTATGAATAAGGCTGCTATGAACATGGTTGAGCAAATGTTCTTGTTGTGTGCTGGAGCATCTTCTGGGTATATTCCAAGGAGTGGAATAGCTGGGTCTTGAGGAAGCCCTATTCCCATTTTTCTGAGATAGCACCAGATAGATTTCCAAAGTGGCTGTACTAGTTTGAATTCCCACCAGCAATGAAGTAGTGTTCCTCTCTCTCCACATCCTCGCCAGCATGTGGTGTCACTTGAATTTTTGATCTTAGCCATTCTGATGGGTGTAAGATGGAATATCAGAGTTTTTTGATTTTCATTTCCCTGATGACTAAGGAGGTTGAGCATTTCTTTAAGTGTTTCTCAGCCATTTGATATTCCTCTGTTGAGAATTCCCTGTTTAGTTCCAAGCCCCATTTCTCCATTGCATTATTTGGTTTGGTGGTGTTTAATTTCTTGAGTTCTTTATATATTTGGGTATTAGACCTTTGTCCAATGTAGGGTTGGTGAAGATCTTTTTCCATTCTGTAGGCTGTCGCTTTGTTCCCTTGACAGTGTCTCCTGCCTTACAGAAGCTTCTCAGCCTCATGAGGTCCCATTTATTAATGGTTGACATTAAGGCCTGGGCCTTTGGTGTTCTGTTCAGGAAGTTGTCTCCTGTGCCAATATGTTCCAGGCTCTTCCCCACTTTTTCCTCTAAGTGACTTAGTGTCTCTGGTTTTATGTTGAGGTCTTTAATCCACTTGGATTTGAGTTTTGTGCAAGGTGACAAATATGGGTCCAGTTGCATTTTTTTACACATAGACCTCCAGTTAGACCAGCACCATTTGTTGAAGATGCTATCCTTTTTCCATTGAATGGATTTGGCTTCTTTGTCAAAAATCAAGTGAGCAAATGTGTGTGGATTCATATCTGGGTCTTCAATTTGATTCCACTGATCAACCAGCCTGTTGCTGTGCCAGTACCATGCTGTTTTAATTTCTATTGCTTTATAGTACAGTTTGAGATCAGGTATGGAGATTCCTCTGGAGCACCTTTTATTGTACAAGATTGTTTTTAGCTATTGTGGGTTTTTTGCTTTTCCATATGAAGTTCAGAATTGAACTTTCAATGTCTTTAAAAAATTGTGTAGGTATTTTGATAGGGATTGCATTGAATCTGTAGATTGCTTTTGGTAGGATGGTCATTTTTACTATGTTAATTCTCCCGATCCATGAGCAAGGAAGAGCATTCCATTTCCTCAGGTCATCTTCAATCTCTTTCTTCAGAGTTTTGAAATTTTTTTCAAACAAGTCCTTCACTTGCTTAGTTAGAGTGACTCCTAGATATTTTATATTGCTTGTGGCTAATGTGAAGGGTGTGGTTTTCCTAATTTCTTCCTCTGCAAGCTTGTCATTTGGGTAAAGGAAGGCTACAGACTTTTTTGAGTTAATTTCGTATCCAGCCAATTTGCTGAAGGTGTTTATCAGCTTTAGGAGTTCTCTGGTGGAATTTTGAGGGTCACTTATGTACACTATCATATCATCTGCAAATAGGGATAATTTGACTTCCTCCTTTCCTATTTGGATACCCTTGATCTCCTTTTGTTGTCTTATTGCTCAGGCTAGAACTTCGAGTACTATATTGAAGAGATATGGAGAAAGTGGGCAGCCTCGCCTTGTTCCCGATTTTAGAGAAATTTCCTTGAGTATCTCACCATTTACTTTGATTTTGGCTATTGGCTTGCTGTATATAGCCTTTATTATGTTGAGGAAAGTGCCTTGTATCCCTGATCTCTCTTAAACTTTAAACATGAATGGGTGTTGAATTTTATCAAATGCTTTCTCTGCATCCAAAGAGATGATCATGTGGTTTTTTCTTTCAGTTTGTTTATATGGTGGATAACATTGATGGATTTCCATATATTAAACCATCCCTGCATGCCTGGAATGAAGCCTACTTGGTCATGATGAATGATATCTTTGATGTATTCCTGTATTCGTTTTGCAAGTATTTTATTTAGTATTTTTGCATCTATGTTCATAAGAGAAATTGGTCTGAAATTCTCTTTCTTTGTTGAGTCTTTGTGAGGTTTAGGTATCAATGAGACTATGGCCTCATAGAATGAATTTGGTAATTTTCCATCCATTTCTATCTTTTGGAGTAGCTTGAAGAGTAACGGTATTAGCTCGCCCTTGAAGGTCTGGTAGAATTCTGCACTGAAACCATCTGGCCCTGGGCTTTTTTTGGTTGGGAGACCATCGATGATTGCTTCTATTTCTGTAGGGGAAATGGGACTATTTAGCTTGTTTATCTGTTCTTCACTCAACTTTGGCAAGTGAAATTGATCAAGAAAATCATCCATTTCCCTTAGATTTTCAAATTTTGTGGCGTATATGCCTTCAAATTAGGATCTTATGATTCTTTGAATTTCTTCAGTGTCTGTTGTTATGTCTCCCTTTTCATTTCTGATTTTGTTGATTTCAATACTGTCTCTCTGCCTTTTAGTTAGTTTGGCTAATAGTCTGTCTATCTTGTTGATTTTCTCAAAGAACCAGCTTTTGGTTTTGTTGATTCTTTGGACTGTTTTCTTAGTTTCTAATTTGTTAATTTCAGCCCTGAGTTTGATTATTTCCAGGCGTCTACTCCTCTTGGGTGTTTCTGCTTCTTTTTTTTCTAGGGCTTCCAGTTGTGTCATTAAGATGCTTATGTGCGATGTTTCCAATTTCTTTTTAAAGGCACTTAGTGCTATGAATTTTCCTCTTAGCACTGCTTTCAATGTATCCCACAAATTTGGGTACGTTGTTCCTTCATTTTCATTGAATTTCAGAAACTCCTTGATTTTTTTCTTTATTTCTTCCCTGACCCAGGTGTCATTTAGCAGAGAGTTGTTTAGTTTCCACATACGTGTAGGCTTTTTGTTATTTCTGTTGTTGTTGAATTGCAGCCTAAGAGCATGGTGATCTGATAGGATACAAAGTATTATTTCAATCCTCTTGTATCTATTGAGGCTTGCTTTGTGACCTACGATGTGATCAATTTTGGAGAAGGTTCCATGGGGTGCAGAGAAGAAGGTGTATTCTTTCTTGTTTGGGTGAAAGGTTCTATAGATATCTGTTAGATCCATTTGACCCATGGCATTGGTTAATGATGTTATTTCTCGGCTTAGTTTCTGTTTCCATGACTTATCCTTCAGTGAGAGTGGGGTGTTGAAGTCTCCCATTATTGTTGTGTGGGGATTGATGTGTGGTTTAAGCTTTTTTAGGAGATCTTTTACAAATGTGGGTGCCCTTGTATTGGGAGCATAGATGTTCAGAATTGTTATGTCATCTTGGTTGACTTTACCTTTGATGAGTATGAAGTGTCCTTCCTCATCCCTTTTGATTAATTTTGGTTGAAAGTCTATTTTGTTCGATACTAAAATGGCTACGCCTGCTTGCTTCTTGTGACCATTTGCTTGGAATATTTTTTTCCAACCTTTTACCCTGAGGTAATGCCTTTCATTATGGGTGAGATGTGTTTCTTGAATGCAGAAGAATGTTGGATCTTGTTTATGCACCCATTCAGTTAGTCTGTGTCTTTTTATTGGAGAATTGAGGCCATTGATGTTGAGAGATATTAATGACCAGTGATTGTTAAGAGTCTTAATTTTGATGTTGTTTCCAGTCGAGCGTTTGTGTAGTTGTGTTTTTGCCATGGGATAGTTATCTATTTCCTGGGTAGTTTTGGTTGTAGCTTGACCCTTTGGGATGGAGTTTTCCTTCTAGTACCTTCTGGAAAGCTGGATTTGTGGATAGGTACTGTTTGAATTTGTTTTTGTCATGGAATATTTTGTTTTCTCCATCAATGGTTATTGATTGTTTTGCTGGGTAAAGTAGTCTGGCCTGGCATCTGTGGTCTTTTAGGGTTTGCAGGATCTCTGTCCAGGCCCTTCTGGCTTTTATGGTCTCTGCTGAGAAGTCGGGTGTAATTCTGATAGGTTTACCATTAAATGTTATTTGGCCCTTTCCCCTTGCAGCTTTTAATATTTTTTCTTTGTTCTGCATGTTTTGTGTTTTGATTATTATGTGATGGGCCATTTTTCTTTTCTGGTCAATTCTAGTTGGTGTTCTGTAGGCCTCTTGTATGTTTATAGGCATCTCTTTCTTTAGATTAGGGAAATTTTCTTCCATGATTTTGTTGAGAATAGTCAGATATCTTCTCTTTCTTCAATGCCTATTATCCTCAAATTTCTTCTTTTCATGGTGTCCTTAATCTCTTGGATGTTTTGTGTCAGGAGTTTTCCAGATTTGGCATTTTCTTTAATGGTTGCTTCAAGATCCGTGATTGTATCTTCTAGACCTGAGATTCGTTCTTCCATCTCTTGGATTCTGTTAGAAAAGCTCACCTCTGTGTTGCTTGCCTTCTTCTCTGAGGTCTAACGTTCTTGTTTTTCTTCTGTCTGTGTATTTATCATTGAATCCATTTTCATTTTCAGATCTTGAACTGACTTTTTGATTTCTTTCATCTGATTGTTTCTATATTCCTGAAAATTTTCCAGATCCACTCTATGTGCTTCTTTTATGTCTCTCACCTGTTTGTCTCGTCTTCCTGCATTTGATTACGAATTTTATTTGTTTCCTCCATTACCATCCTCATTAATAAGGATTTGAGGCCATTTTCTTGTATTTCCATTGTATTTGAGTTCTCTGGGTTGTTTTCTTTGGGATAGCTGGCAACTGGAGATGCCATGTTGTTTTGGGTTTTTTTGTGTATGCTTTTTCGCTGTCCTTTAGACATCTTGCCGTCTTTGTTTTTGTTGGGTAGCTTCCAGAGTTGGATGGAGGGAGTCTGATGATAGATTCACTTGTTTTCTCATGTTTTCCCTAGGCTGGGAGCTCTTAATGCTTCACTGGTGTGGATTTTAGGAGATTAGCCCTGCTGTTTTGGACTCTCACAGCCAGTGATTTTCAGCTCCCTTGTGTTGTGGGTCCTGCGATCGTTCTGGGTCTCTGAATGAGCATTGGGTCAGGCCAAGGTATCCACAGCCTTCTGTATCCCCTGCCAAGTCCAGCCAGGAACACTAGGCCTGAACCACGGGCCAAACACAGCTAGATTCTCAGGGCCTGAACCATCTGCCGAGCTCAGCTAGGGTTTCTGGGACCAAAAATGCACACAGGGTCCAGCCAGAATTTTTGGGCTGGGACTACGCACCAAGCTCAGTTAGGGCCTTTTGGCCCAAAGTGTGTGCTGTGGTCAGTTATTGACTCAGGGCCCGAACTGTCCACCAATCTCAGCCAGGAATTCTGGATTCAAACTGCACACTGTGTCCAACCAGAGTCTTAGAGCTGGTGGAACTGAGTGCTCCGCCCAGCCTGTGTAACAGCAAGAGAACTGCGACTCCGCTGAGTTAGCACCAGTGGTGGGGTGGTGGAACGGAGCGCTCCGCCCAGACTGCGTCACTGCAGGGGAGCTGCCCCTGAGCTGAGGTGGTGCCTAGGGTGGAACTGAGCGCTCCACCACGCCTGCGCCACACAGGGGAACTGCGGCTCCGCTGAGTTAGCGCCAATGGTGGAACGAAGCTCTCCGCCCAGACTGTGTCACCGCAGGGAGCTGCCGCTGAGCTGAGGTGGTGCCTAGGGTGGAACTGAGCGCTCCACTAAGCCTGCGCCACAGCAAGGGAGCTGTGGCCGCACTGAGTTAGTGCCTTGGGCAGAATTGCTTGCTGGGCTGGGCCAGAACCGGGGACTCTGGGGCCGAACTGTCCGCCGAGTCCAGTCTGGGTCTGAAGGCACCACGCGACCCAAATCTTGCCCAGAGTCCCCTCTCCCGAAGCAACTCCCATCAGCCACCACACCAATCACCTCCACTGGAAGGCTATGAGCTGCAAACCTCAGCCACTGCCGCTGGTGCTGCTGGTGCCACTGGTGCTGCTGCCTCTGCCTCTCAGATCAGAGAAAATCCACGCTCCTCCCATGTGCAGGGGCATGCAGGTCCTCCGCACCCTGGTCCCTCCGAACCGTGGAGCACTCCCGCTGCCGTGGTGTTGAGACCTCAGTGTTCCTGGCTCAGAAATCTGTGCAATTTCCTGAATTGTTCACTGGAGCCTCCAAACGCAGTCCACACTGCTCGCCGCCATCTTGGATCCCCCCTATTCTCTGCTTCTTAAAGTTGGGAATCTCTTTCTTCTATGATTGCTATTCTTAGGTTTCATCTTTTCATAGTGTTTCTGATTCATGGATGTTTTCTGTCAGAAAAAATTTTAGACATTTTCTTTGAAAGATATAATGATTAATTCCATTGTTTATTCTACACCGGAGATTTTCTCCTTTATTTCTTGTGTTCTGTTGTTGATGCTTACCTCTGTAGTGTCTGTTCTCTTCCCTAAGTTTTCCATCTCTCGGATTCCCTTAGTTTTTGTTTTATTTATTGTTTTTATTTCCATTTTCAGGCCTTGAACCATTTTATTCATTTTCTTTACCTGTTTGATTGTACTTCTCTGTGCTTCTTTATAGGATTTATTGGTTTCCTATTTAATGTCCTCTATCATCATTATAAAAATAGATCAAAGTCATTTTCTTGTATATCGGCTGTTTAAGGATATCCAGTGCTTGTTGCAGTGGGATATCTAGGTTCTGATGCTGCCATATTGCCCTGCATTGTTGAATATGTTCTTATGCTGACTTTTAGCTATCTTGTTGTCCATAGCAGCCCTTGTCAGGATAGTGGGTAGAGTCATAGGCCTGAGGCTGGATCTCAGGAATATCCCATAGATCTCCTCTGCTTACTGAATCCCCATTGATCTCACAGACAGGAGATTGGTGTGTGTAAGAGGGTCTAACCTGGATGACTCTGAGGTCTGGCTGGTCTCCTTGGGAAGGTGGATAGAACCATAGACTGGGGACTTGCACTGTGTCTCTCTAGGTTCCAGAAGCCTTCCTTGGGAAGGTGGGTAGAGCTAGAGTGGGAAACTGGAGATTGAGTGATCCTGGAGGCCAGGAGGCCTCCCTTGGAAGGTATATAGTCCTAGCATTTGCAGGAGACAAAAACCTGGAGACTGGAGGCTGGAACTGTGTTTCCCTAGGGACCAGCAAGTCAAGTCTCTGTTGGTTTTTAGTCCTACTAACTCTCTTGGATGTATTTTTAACCAAAACAGAATGTGAAATTCAACCTCCAACACCATCTGGAATCAGAGTTTTGCTATGCTGGAATACTGGGACCCTAATTCTCTGTGGAATCTCACTTTCATAAACCTGTCAGTTTTCCTTTAAATAGGAAAGAAATAAATGCTTTTATTTTATGTAAGAGTGGGAACCTATGGTATGCAGTGATGGGTCTAATAGGAGATAGTTTGATTAGACCTTCTCACTCTTATTTCTAAGAAATCCTGAAGTAGTACAAAATTTGTTAGATGTTGAAATGGAGAAAAAGAAGTTTCTTAACAACATAAAGGAATAAATGAATACAGAGATACTTATATCACTATAGGCAATAGAGATAAACATTGATTGATTACCTTCTGTATACAGGACCTTGCCATGGCTGCCAAGCTCTATGTATAGTTCTCAGAGCAGAAAGAAATCACAGGACTGAGAATAATTAGTTTTTCAAATAGTAGAAAGAGAAAAATAGCCAGTCATGTGTGCCAAGAAAATAAGGATATGATGTGATGAAAAGGTTTGGAGTTAGTAAGATGACTCAGTAGGTAAAGGCACTTGTCACAAACATGAGGACCTGAATTCAATCTCTAAATCTCAGAGGATGAAAAGAGAAAACACATTCTTGAAATTTGTCGTGTGGCCTCCACAGGTGTGCCATAGCACATCTGCCCTATTATTAATATGCAGTAACCATACACATTCCCACACCAATGATAACTACAATTAAAAAATTTTAAAGAATTTGGGCTACAGAATCCAGATGCAGGAGCGCAACTAAATCTCCCCCTTCTGCTCCAACAGCCATCTTCCAGCCTTGAGTGCATGCTCACCGACCATGCTGACCACTAGCTGTGTGAGTCATGTCCCACCACCCAGTGGATACACCCACCTAACTGTGGAACACTCTGTATATCAAAATCTGAACTTCCTCCTCATTTCCATCTCCTTATATGTCACTTATTAGAGTGTCTGAGGAAACAGCCTATGGGTTCTCTTTAATATTTTCTCTTTCTCTTTATCTATGTTGATCCTCAAAGATTTAGGTAACACATTATTGATTAACTTCTAAAATCATTGTTTTTAAATGGATGACTCCACCTAAAGTGTTTTATTTAGGATAATGTGTAGATAATAAGTGAAGTTTATTATGATATGGGGCAATATTATCACAAACAAATGTCTTCTTTCTTACATATGATGTCACTTAATTTTTGATATACACTTTTCATTGTCAATTACCGGTGTGTGAGTGAAAAAAACTGTTAAATAAATTCAGAGATAGCATGTTATAGCTCGACATTTATTATATATGTTAAATTGTTAAACTCAGTAAGATCTGGTTTTATGATGTTTCAAGTTTTATACCTAAAGACTTATCATGTTTTTGAAAGGGTCAATAAACTTTTACAATGTTCACTTTCTTAAAGATTAAGGAGTTAAAAGAATAATATTTTGTTTGTAGATATTTCTCCAAGTCTGAAATGCCAAACTAGATACAATTTTCCTTACTAATTTCTTTCCGAATATTGATTTTTGTGTAATGAATCTATACTATAATTTACTAGATAAAATTTTGAATGAAAAACTAAATTTGAGGATAATGCAAAAGTAATTTATAAAACCTTTTTTTTTAAGCTCAGGAGGTTCTAACGTTAACATTGGTGCTCCTCACTCATCACCTCTTTTCGAATTACACATTAGAAGTGTAAATAGAAAGACACATGGCAACAAATGGCCATTAAAAGTTGTCTAATGATCTGAAGCATAAGGCTGACAAATGACCAGTTATATATATCAACTCTGATGACCCAGTCCCTGATTACCCCCAGTATTAAGCCAGAGTCATATGCTGTTCCTTTTTGAAACTTACATAAGTCTTTTATTTTCCATCTCCCACATAGAAGTCTGAACCACATTGGTCTGACATTAAATATACACAGGCAGAGGGGCATTCTGGCAGTGACTCAAGGCACTGGTTGGCAAATCAATGGCTCTAGGCAGAAACTTAGGATAGTTTTGGACTGACTCATTAAAGCCAAATTTAAGTAAAGCAAAAGTGGGGATAAAATGAAGAGACTTAACCAATTCAATGAGTGAAATGTGTGTCTGTGTACTTGTGTGCATGTTCTCATGGAAGCCAGAAGCATGATTTTGACATGGTTCCAGTTGTTCTAGGGCAATCTGATATGGGTGCTAGTGTCATGTGCAGTCCTCTGGCTGGTGATGAGGCCCCATTCCTCGGCCCTTGGTCAAGCAGCAAGACTCTTAATCAGAAGACCTCTTGCACATCTGTTATTTTTAACTGGAAAACTGTCCAGTGGTACTTCCAGACAACAGCATAGAAATAACCAAAAGAGACTTAAATTTGGCTGTAAATCCATTCAGAAGATTCTAGCTTAGGACTTACACACAGACACATATATCTGAGAAGGGCCAGATTGCTGCAGGTGGTAAGAGTCTACAGGGGTAAATATTGGCTTTGCCCCTTATGACCTATGTGACCTGAGACAGTGATTCAAACCCTCTGTGCTTTAAATCTTGTATCTTCAAAGTTGGGTGGCAGTGCTAATGTTACAAGGTTCCAGGTTCATGCATTCAAGTCAATAGATACCAGTTGACTCAATGGCAAGCCCTTGTGTTTAGTGCTGCTCAGTGGTGTGAGTATAGGAAGTGATCACTGCTGAAATATGCAAAGAGATGTCTCCTGATCAGAGTCACAGCAGATACCTTTGGTTGAATGATGCTTGTGTGCCCATAACATAGTATGCATTGAGCATATTTAATTCTTAGTGAGGACTATGGTTGTCTTGGTCAGTGTCTATCTGGTTTCACATCCATTCTTACCCTTGCTTTAACTATTCTGTAACACAGAGACTATGATCTGCAGAGTAAGTTCCCAGGACCCAATCCATCAGAGTCTATTAGGCTGTGTTCCTGGGAAATATTTGTGTGAGGCTTTATGTCCCTGAGGACTGCAGCCTGTGCATCTCAGCTCTTTTCCTTTCTAATATAATCATTAACCTGCTTCCCAGTTTGGCTTTCTAATACTTTTTATGCCTTTTTGATTGTTTTCCTACATTAAATTCTCCATCTATTTGTCATGACCACTATTTTCTTCCCTGTACTTTCAGAAAGATAGACGATGTATGCATGTCTCAAAACTTGCAGATAGCTTGCAATCATATCTTCAAACTTGTGCTTATTTTAAAACATGAGGGCTTAAATCATTATACTCCACCTAAAGGACACAGGAGAATGGTTCTCCTCAATATTCTTCCCTCTGAAATGGAGTGCACCGCTTAATCATCTGTCTCCCCCAGTAGCTTCTAAGACCTTTAGAAACCAAGCACAAGCTATTCATCTTCTGATCCCTAACAGCTCCTATGTGCTTAGAAGTTAGTATAGCCTTGATACATATTTGTGAAATGGATGAATAATAACATCTGCCATTGACAGATCCTTAGACAATCACCATCATTTTCAACTATAGCCATGAATGTTCTTTCCTATTTACACCATGAGTAAGCTACACCTCAGCCTACACATGGCCACATTCTGTCCCATGGTACATTTATTTATTTACAAGAAATTTTTATTTTCCCAGGAGAAGCTTAGGTTCTTAGGGATCTGGGTCAAAGCCACTTCCCCTGCTGACTGAGGTGTCTGAAACTATTTCACTTTTCTATAGAACAGCAATCTTATCTTTTTATTTGTTGAATCTTGGGTTTAATACAGTGACTGGCACATAGTAGGTGTTCAATAATTATTTGTTGTAACTGTAAGATGCTAGAGAGAACTAATGTCATACATATCACTCTGGGTGATTGGGATTGGGAGCTCTGGTAAAGGTTTTAAATATCTCATACTTAAAAGAATTGTGGATTAGTTGTTAAATGGATGTTGTTCAGAGGATTTTCATAAATTAGTACTGAAGATACCCCTGAGAAATCATACTGGAATGTGGAAGTATATTTTCTGGAAAAAAAGAAATTAACATAGTTTTTTCCATTTTTATTACATTTCTCTTTTTAACATATATATATATATTTGTATTATTAAACATGAATAAAATAAACTATATACAGCAGGAAGAACCATGAGATAATCAGGAATTATATAAATGTTACATTCATAGTGATTTGGCTATTTGTATTTGGCAAATAGTAGAAAGTAAACATCTTTCCTATCTTGTTGGGTCTAAATTTCTGAATGAAAATCAATATCTAATCATATCTTATCTTGATTAACTTAAAACATCTATCTTGATCTAAAAACATCTTAACCTCTAACCAAGTAAGCTTAATTGTAAGACTAAGCTATCTGAATTTCAACCACATCAGAGACTTAAGAAGGAATAAAACTTAAATACCTGAGTGAACTGGAAGTGCAGGTTAGCAGCTCCCATAATGAAAAAGATTACTGAGAAAGTTTACAGCCCCCAACACTCTCTATTATGTTGGAGCATAGTCTTTGGCCTTCTAGCCCAATATGTTTGACATACATATTTGTGAGGCAGGAACTATTGAGGACTTGCTTACCCTGTCTTAACAGAGTTCAACCTTTGACTCTGCCTGCATCTAAGCTTGCCCATGTTTAGGCAGAATTCTGTCTGTGGCAGAAACGAGGACATTTTCCCCAGTGGCTTGTTTCCCATATTTGAAGCCAACTCCAGCCTATTTAAGATAATTAAGTAATACAAGCTAACTTTTGGTTGAACAAATCATGGTCATGTCAAATACTAGTCTACTTTTATCACAAGAATATATATCCTAGGTCTAACAGATAAATATGGCTCTATAGATGTATAAGATAAAATAGTTAAATAAGGTCTTCGAAAGCCTCAGAGACACACAGAATATGGGATTTAAAGATGTTTTTATTATGCTGAAGATTCTTTGACAAGACACGTTCACTCCTGGCAAGACCCAGCCTACCTCAAAGAAGATGAAGAGCATCAAAGAAATTAACATAGTTTGTTGATAGTGAAAAATATCCTATTTACAAGACACAAAATAGCTTGATGAGGCTAATACTGTTGAACAGAGGTCAAGCAACATTTTTCTTTTACCTCTAAATACTTGTACCTATACATTACCTATAGAGAAACGGATGTCTATACATAATATGTATGTCATAAATAATTATATATAGATTGCCATTTAGGTGTCTGGTATTTTCTTAAATGTTGCACTTCTTTCTTTCTTTCTTTCTTTCTTTCTTTCTTTCTTTCTTTCTTTCTTTCTATAATCTATTAACAGCCTGATTCCAGCCCCCTCCCTTCTTTCCTCTCAGTCCTCTCACCCTCACTCCCCATCCCCCATTGCCCTTTCTGCTTTTTCTGAGTGAAAGGGAGGCTCCCAAGGGGTACCAACTTCCCTGACATCCATATTTACCACCCTGCATAAAACTCAAGTCCAAGTGGATCAAAGAGTTCAACATAAAACCCGATACACTAAATGTATAGAAGGAAAAAGCCTTGAACTCATTGGTACAGGAGACAAAATTCTTAACAGAACACCAACCCCTCAGGCATGACAATTAACAATTAATAAACCCTGTAATATTTAACCTGGAATTGCTGGATTCTTCCCCAGATCATAGACTGTGATCATAGATCACAGGTTTTGATGAATCAGCAGTGTCCCAGAAAGTGTTTCTCTTCTGGAAATTGCAGGAAATTTTTGGAATTTAAAGAATTCAAGAAGGAATCCTGGTCATATAGCCTATGCTTCCGTGAGGCAAAAGTTTGGTAAAAACACAACGTATGTCTTCCCATTCTTAAAGGCAGCAGCCTTCAAGTGAGTTCAAAGGGCTTCACCTGGGTCTCATTTGCTTTTACTAAAGGAAGGAGAAGCCTTATTCTAACCATGTTGTCACCGGCTTAAGGTCACAGCCTGACAAGCTCTGAGGCTATCTTTAATACCACCAAAGAATGAGCATAATGTTTACATTGGCTTTTTCAATGAATTCACATAAACTAAATTTTTTATTGACAAGATCATTTAGACTAAAATAACTCTGCTGAAAAACATTATAAGATTCAAGGTATTGCTGGTTCAATAGTTTTTATTCAAGAGATTGTGTGTGTGTGTGTGTATGGGATGTGTGTGTGTGTGTGTGTGTGTGTGCATGTTTGTGTTTACTTTATGTGTATATACATGTTTGTGTGTATGGGTTTGAGTACATACTTAAGTATGTGTACAGGTGCAGGTGCACATATATGGGTGTGCACACTACAGTGGCCAGAAGTCATGCTCAAGGCGTTTTTCTAGAATGTTCAACATTATGTTTTTGGTGGGGTCTTGACTTAGATTGGAATTTCCTGCTGTGAAAAGATGCTATTAACCCCTTTTGCATCTTTTCAAACAGAAAGTATTTAAATGGGGCTGCCTCACAGTATCAGAGGTTTGGTCCACTATCTTTTTTTTTTTTTTTTAAAGAATTTTATTACTATTATACAGTGCTCTGCCTGAATATACATCTGCAGACCAGAAGAGGGCACCAGATCTCATTATAGGTGGTTGTGAGCCACCATGTGGTTGCTGGTAATTGAACTCAGGACCTCTGGAAGAACAGTCAGTGCTCTTAACCTCTGAGCCATCTCTCCAGCCCTGGTCCACTATCTTTATGGCAGGACACATGGTTGATTGCAGGCAAGCATGGTGCTTGAGAAGGTGCTGAATTTTCTACATCTTGACCCCAAAGGCAGCAGAAGCTGACTATGTTCCACACAGGACCTATCTTGATCATAGGAGACATCAAAGCCCATCGTACTTCCTCCAACAAGGCCACACCTCCTCCAACAAGGCCACACCTCCTCCAACAAGGCCACACTTCCTCCAACAAGGCCACACCTCCTAATAGTGCCACTCCTCTAGGCCTTGCCTTTAAATCATAAGTCTACAGGGGACAGTCCTATTCAAATCACCACAGTTCTCTTCACTGAACTGGTTGGCAGTTCATTTGGTTAC
This sequence comes from Acomys russatus, assembly GCF_903995435.1. Lineage (NCBI taxonomy): Eukaryota > Metazoa > Chordata > Mammalia > Rodentia > Muridae > Acomys > Acomys russatus. The sequence continues at coordinate 64,628,999 of NC_067149.1, read as the reverse complement.
ACTGCGAGGTTGTCACACTGCCATGATCCTGGTGTCTGGGATCTCCCAGTGTTGGGGTTACAGGCAGGTGCAGAGAAGCCAAGCTTTTTAGTTGGCTACTAAGAATCTAAGCTCCGATTTGAACTAAAACACTTTGACCACTGAAGCATCTCCCTAGCTGTGCGGGACAGTTTTATATCAGCTTGAGACAGGCAAGTGTCATTTGTGGACCAATGGCCTAGCTTGTGGTACATTTTCTTGACTGATGAGTAATGGGAGAGGGCCCAGGTCACTGTGGGAGATGCCATCCCCGAGAAGGAAGTCCTGGGTTCTATTAGAAAGTAGATTGAGCAAAACATAAGGAGCAAAGCAATACTCACCTTTCCTCCATGGCTTCTGCATTGCTTCCTGCATCCAGGTTCCTGCCTTCACTTCCTGTCCTGACTTCCCCCAGTGATGAACTGTGACACAGAATTGTAAGTTAAATAAAACCTTTTCCCTCTAAGTTGCTTTTGGTCCTGGAATTTTATCATAGCAACAGAAACCCTGACTAAGACAGTCTAGCCCTAAGACATGTTTTCCCCCAGAATTACTTGTTACAGCACAGTAAATTATTAAAAAATGGTCACTTAATAATTTACAAGTATTCCCCCACTGAGTCATCTCATTTGCCTTGATATGAGGGTTTGTGCCTAGTTCTATTATAACTTGTTATACCATGTTCTTTGATCTTCCTGGGAGGTAAGAAGTTTTATTTTTTTAAGTGAAAGGAAGAGGAATGAGTCTGTGGTAGAAGGAAGGTTGAGGGGAGGGACTTGGAAGAGTAGAGGGAGAGGAAATTATGGTCAGGATGTAATGCATGACTGAAAAAAATTAAAAAAAAAAGAAAAAGAAAAACAATTTAGCCTTAGAAGTTAAAAAAAAAAAGACGATTTGTTACAATTCAGTAAATAATTTAACAACTGTGTCTTTTCTTGGAGAGACAGCAGTTGGACACTTAAATCATAGACATCTGCAAATAATCAGAAGACCAACATGAGAGAACGAGAGAAAAGGGTTGCCACTCATGGGGTCAGATGCTTTGCCAAGATCAAGGTATGGACTGATAGATGTATGCATGCATATACACATGAGAATCTTTTAAAACAAGCACCAAAAATTCTTGTAACACTGTTCAGCTTGCATGAAGTTTTGCAACACAAATGCCATTTTACCTAATGTGTTGGTAATTTCTTGTCATAAAGATTGATTTTATATTAGGAATATCTAATCAGGATTATTCATCTAGAAAACTTAATTGGAATGATTTAGGGGGCCTTTTTTTCTTAATTTTTGTTATCTATTTATCTATCATCTATCTATCTATGTATCTATCATCTAGTTATTTAATTATTTTACAGGCAGCTTCCTGACCCCTCCCTCCTCTTCTCCCAGTCAGGCCACCTTCTCCTCATTCCCCACTTTCCTTCTTCTCAGAGAAAAGGAGGCCTCCAAGGGGTACAAACCAACCCTGGCATCACAAGTTGCAACAGTACTAGGCACATCCACTCCCACTGAGGTCTTACAGTGCACCCCACCTAAGGGAAAGGGATTCAAAGGCAGGCAGAAGAGTCAGAGACAGCCCCCTGCTCTCACTAATAGGGAACTCAAATGTTGACTTAGTTTCACATCTGCTACATGCATTTGTAGCATGTCTATGTCTAGCCAATGCATGCTCTTTCGTTGATGGTGCAGTCTCTGTGAACCTCCATGGGCCCAGCTTAGTTGATTCTGTAGGTCTTCTTGTGATATCTTTTATTACTCTGGACTCTTCTATCTTTCCTCCCACTCTTCAACAAAAGCCCCTTAGCTTGGCTTATTGTTTGGCTGTGGGTCTCTTTATCTTTTCCCTTAGCTGCTGCATGCAACCTCTCAGAAGACAGTTATGCTAGGCTCCTGTATGCAAGAATAGCAGAGCATCATTGATACTGTCAGGGGTGGTCTTTCTCCCATAGAGTGGGTTTCAAGTCGGACCAATCTTTGCTTTGGCATTTCCTTAATCTCTGTTTCATCTTTACCAATATACTTCTTATAGGCAAGACAAATTTTGGGTTGAAGGTTTTATGGTTGGATTGGTATACCACTCCTTCTAGTGGAAGTCCCACCTGGCTACTTGGGGTGGAGACTTCAGGGTCCTTAACCCTCTCAGCTAGGGTCACCCCCAATGATTCCGGGAGCCTCCCTTGTCCCAGAGGTGTACCCCATACATATTTATTTTCTTTTTCCCAGCCCTTTCCCCAACCCCTGCTCCCCACTACCATTAACCTCCCTAACATCTTTCCCTCCCAGTTTCCATCTTCCATCTACTTTAGATGGAGTGAGGTTCATGTATCTTCCCTTGTGTCCTCCTTGGCTTCTTCGGGGTGAGTTGTAGCATCATTATCCTGTACTACATAGCTAATATCCACTTATAAGTGAGTATATACCATGTGTGTCTTTCTGGGTCTGGGTTACCTCAATCTGTGTGATATTTTCTAGTGCCTACTCCAATTTATCTGAACATTGCATGATGACAATTTTTTTTTTGTAAAAGCTGAGTAATATTCTATTGTGTAAATGTACCACAGTTTCTTTATCCATCCTTTGGTTGAGGGACATCTAAGTTGTTTTCAGATTCTGGCTATTATGAATAAGGATGAATAAGGATGCTATGAACATAGTTGAGCAAATGTTGTTGTGTGGTGGATCATCCTTTGGGTATATGCCCAGGAATAGTATATCTGTGTTTTGAGATAGCACTATTCCCAATTTTCTGAGAAACCACCAGATTGATTTCCAAAGTGGTTGTACAAGTTTGTACTTTCACCAGTAATGAAGGAGTATTCCACTTTTCCACATCCTCTCCAGCATGTGTTGTCACTTGAGTTTTTTTTATCATAGCCACTCTGAAGGGTGTAAGATGAAATCTCAGAGTCATTTTGATTTGCATTTCTCTGACAACTAAGGACGTTGAACATTTCTTTAGTTGTGTCTCAGCCATTAGAGATTCCTCTGTTGAGAATTCTGTTTAGTTCTGTACCACATTTTTATTGGGTTATTTGGGTTGTTAGTATTAAATTTCTTGAATGCTTTAGATGGTCTTAAAGGAGGATGGGTTTAAAATGTTCTAGGTGTGTATTATGTTGTGGTGGAGTTCAATCAGAGGTCAGAGCTCAGTCCTGTGCTCAGCCTAAAGGGCTTCCTGACAGGGGTCAGGGGTCACAGCTAGGAGAAAGTTCCCCTGACAGAAGTACTTGTTGATTAATATGCAAAGATGACTTCATGACCTGGTGAGACAAATATTTTCTTCAAGCTTTGGTATTACAACAATCACTGTTTCTAAGGAAACTGTCTATTCTTTTACCTGTTCAAGTTGTTTTCAGTATTTTAGAGACAACTACTGTTTTCATAGCATGAAAACATCTTTATATCACAAAATGTGAACTTACATTAACCAAGGACACTTGAACACTGGCCTAGTTTCTGAAGAACGCTTCAAATATTCCTTGATATGTTGCCTCCAAACCCATCCCATTAGTAATCCTTTTACCTTTATTCCCATGTGGTGGAATCCATATATTTAATGTAAAAGAGACTCAGACTAAGCCCCTGTAAAATGCTTTTATCAGCAATGATATTATTGGAACACAAACCCCCACAAGATTTCCTTCAGTTCTCACATGCTTCTGAGGGGTACATGTTCCCTGGCTCCTAAACTTCTCCAGATGCTTACAAGATGTGCCATTTTGTACAATTTGTATACTTTGTTAATACTTAAGTGTTTTTCATCTGAAAAGCACAATGGTAGTCTTACTTTTTAATGCTAAATTTTTTTTCTGAGAAATCTCTGTGTGACTGTCTCAGTGCCGCTGTATGTATGTGTGCTCACTCTTCAGGACTATCCTCTGGTCCTGGTTTGAGAGATTAGACACAGGTGGTCACACACACCTGAAAACTTCTCTATCCCTTATCTATAAAACTTGTCATATGTCTTTAAGATGTTTTAATTTATTTATTTTTATATTTTATTTTATGTAAATGGATATTTCCCCCTCATGTATGTTCGTGTACCAGTTGAGTGTCTTGTATCTTTGTAGGCCAGAAGAAAGTGTTTGAGTTAAAGGTGTTTTTCAACCATCATGCCTGTGCTAGAAATTGAACTCAGGTCCTCAGGAAGAGCCACCAAATGCTCTCAACTACTCAGCTGGCTCTAGCTTCCAATCATACAATAATGATGAGTATTGTGATTATTAGTCACTATGATTATTAGAAAAGTCATCATGGATCTATAATCACTACTTTTCATAATTCATTTTTAGTAAATGTCTTAATTGATGCTTATATTAATATGAAGAATCACCATGACCACAGGAACTATTATAAAGGGAAACATTTAATTGGCTCAGACCTTTAGTTCATTACCATCATGGAAGAAACTATGGTGACCCAAAGGCTGACTTGGTGCTGGAGAAGGAGCCATTAGTTCTACATCCCGTCAGCAGGCAGCAGGCAGAGAGGGACTGTGGGCTTGACTGGAGTTTCTGATACCGCAAAGTCCACCCCACTGAGGCACTTCCTCTACCAAGGCCAACATCCTAAAAGTACTACTCCCTGGCGGCCAAGCCGTCAAATTTATGAGCTTGAGGGGGCTATGACTAGTCAAACTATCACAGTTACTTTGGAGTTTAACACGAGTAGATACTGGTGTGAATGCTAAGAAAAAAAGTTAAAAACCATGACTTTACAAGAGAAAATTTAGAGTAATTACTTTACAATAATCAGTTATCTTGTTTTTTTCTGAATTTAGAACTATCTAGAATGTTAAGGTGGTCAAATGGTCCACATTAGTGAACTGAATGAAGGCCCTGCTTTATACATTTAGAAACAAAATCATTCAGAAAAGTTTTCTGGGACAGGGGAAAGGATGGCATTCATGGGCTGCAGTCATGCATGCACTGGTGACCTCCCAGGTTCCAAAGGTTACTTCTCACCTAGGGGCTACACAGATTGCTGAATAATCTGCACAGGTTAAAAAAAAAACCCAAAACCTCTGAACCTTGAAGCAGAGCTGCTAACAAGAAGATTGTGATGGGGAAGAGAACCGAGGAAGGGAGGAGGAAAACAATAAGGAGAACATGCCATGTGTGCATGAAATAACCAACAGTACATTTAATAAAAACTATTAAAGAAAAGAAGGGAAAATTTCTCAAGGGGGTTGGGGAGATATCTGGGTCAGGAATGTAGTTGTCTTAAAAGCAAGAGAGCCTGAATTCAGTCCCCAAGGCCTGCAAAAAACTAGGCATGGAGACATACAACTATAATTCTAGCATGGGGGGGGATGGAGTCAGGCAGAAAATTGGGGCTCACAGACCAGGAAGTCTTGCCTTGTCTGTGCATCCCAGGTAGGTGAGTGTCCCTGTTACTAAAAAAAAGAACAAAGCTTGATGAATTACAACTGAGGTTGTCATCTGTCTCCACATGTGCATATCCACACATGAACTCATCCCGAACAAACATACACAAACTATCACAAAAAGGAAAGGATGAAAAAACTTAGACAAAAGAAAACTCTCAGGAAGCACAACAAACAAACAAACAAACAAAAGACAAACAATAAAACCTGTTCCAAAGGAGTTTTCTTCAGACTCTGCAGTGCTGAGGTAAAAAGTCAGCAGAATTGGCTGTAAGCTCAAACTTTTCTAACAATTACATTTTTTATGAACTTATTCACCTCACTTATAACCCAGATAACCTAAACTATAGGAAAAGGAGATTAAAGAATACAATAATGAAACAGTGAAACAGGGAAGACATCGGTTCTGATGGAATGATTCTCCTGGACTAATTAACAGGATTTCTTCTGCTGGAACCTGGAGCAACCATACCTGGATACTCAGCTAGAGTCCTTAGCCCAGAAGCCTTCCCTCAAGTGGTTCTCTCTATGAGCGTCTCGAAGTGGAGCAATGAACAGCCAAAACTATCCAAAGTCTTCAAAGGTTCCCTGTTCTGTTTTTGATTCACGTTCATATATCCTCACAGATTTTGTTCAATGATGTTTTTTCAGCTTGTTAACAACCAATCTCCCCCACATGGTGGTTCAATTTCTAAGGTGATAAATATCACCTGTTTTCTCCCAAATCCTTTTTTCATCCCCCACTTGTGATCTAAACAAAAGAAACGTTTCTCCTCTTTCAATTAGCTTTACATACACAGATGTTATGTAGGAGTAGACCTAAAGCAACATGGCCACTGGCTTCTTTTACTTTCTACACAGAACCAAACACTTTAGAGAAAGAACAGTGGATTCATTACCAATTTAGCTTCCTTTTCCAAAGCACAAAAAGAATAATTGATCTTCCCAACCTTTACATATCGGATCTGAAATACAAAACAAAGTGAAAAATTTAAAGTTTCAGTCACACTCTCTAAAAGATTTGCAGTGGGAAGAGATAACGTATCTGTAAATGACATTTCAATTTAGAAGAAAAATGTCCAGAGATGGAATTACACTATACTACAGATGTAGAGTACTTTTGAGGCACACTGAACGTAGTATTACCATTTCTCAATTGTTTTTTCTTTTCTTATGTTTCTGCTCATGGTTATCTAAATTAATTGGTACTTGTGACAATAAATTTATGACCAATAAGTACTAATATAATACAGTATAATTCGAGCACACAGCCACTCTTTCTCCTGCACCTGAGGGAGTCCAGAAAAGTTCTGCTCTGGGTTTCTATCCCAAATACACCACTTGGACTGCTGAGATAATGTGTTACAGAGAATATTCAACCAGAAAGAATAAAAATCATAGATTACTTTGCTGTGGCCATTGACTCCAGTAGTGAGAATGTAGCATTTTGTGCCCAAGAATGCAGAAAAAGATGAGAAGGTGTTGAACTGGCCCAGGACATCCAGAGACCTGCCATTCCTGCTGAAGAAACATAGTAGGCTTGCTGCAGAAACAATGCGTTGGTGCAATTCTGTGGTCAGTTCCTTCCCTTCCTGAAAGGGGTCAGCACTTGTTCTGTAGATAACAGTACAATGCTGAAGATCCATCAATAGGTGTGTCTTACACAGATTAACTCCATGCCACAAACCCATGCATTTCTGTTTGCATAAGCTACACTGACAAAAGAGCAAAGCCATACATATTGACAAATCTCACCATGACTAGCAACTATTCGGACTCCACTTTTCCTGAGTGAGGACACTGTGACAGGCAGAGGAGAGATTACACTTTATTGGATACAATTCTTCACCTCATGGCAGAGGCTGAATTTTCAGTTGATGGCAGATATATATGTGAAAAACAACTTTCTCACTTTTCCTCAATGTTTTTCTTCCTAGATATTTCTGTTGGCATTAACCTGGGTATATGTATGCAAAACAATATCAGGAATTTATATGAAGGCCATGCTCATACAGATAGAGAGACAATTTGATATCCCCACATCTACAGTTGGGTTAATCGATGGGAGCTTTGAGATAGGTGAGTTATACTTATTAAATTACTTATTTATACATATTAATATTTTACCCTTGTTTTCTGCTTTAGACTATATAATCTGACAGCGTTACATGCTTCCTCATGTTGACTGAATAGCCTGATGTGGTTTGAAGAAGCTGCTTATTGAAATATCCTCATGATGGAAGCTAATTATCACCACACAGCCTGACACAGTCTGCTTCTCTGAAGAGTGGCAGAAGATTAGCGGCATTAGTATATAATTATATCATTTGATAAGTCAATGAGAAGCTAAGGCCTTTTCTTTGCATTTAAGATTGTTGCTATGGGAACCTAGTGGAACTTATATTCTAAATGAGATAACAAATGTTTCTTTTCCCCTACTGAGTCTGTGAGGTTGACTGCTCTTCACTCCTAGTCACTAGGGAAGATGGGGGAGTTTTCCTGTTTCTGAGTGTGTCAGACATGATTGCTAAGAAGAAAGGATGAACATCAATCCTGCTTTTGGATGATGAACTGGGATTTGTGAGTACAAAGAGTGACTGAGCAAAATATACACAAAGTGACAGTTTATACTTTTGATTTTCAAACGAAAACCCAATGTTCAATTTTACAAATAAGGAGACAGATGTTGGGGTGAAAGTATGCTAGCTCAGACAGGTAGAGAAAGAATACAGTTGACCTTATTACTCAGCTGACACATTCCAGAAGGAAAAGTTCCATCTCCTTCTTCAAAGTGTCTTAAATATCCTCCAACTCCATGTCCCTTCTTCCTGTGCTTTCTTATGCTCACTCCCTGTCAGCCATTTGATTGCTCTGCCCCTTGACCCATAGCTAGCTTTATTTAGCTCTTGTTTACAGAAAGCTCTTGGGTTAAAGGTGTGTGCTAGGTCTGAGCCACACCACAACATTGTACTTCTATTGGCACAGGAAAAATGGCTGCTCATGTCACTGCTGCCCAGTTATTGATTATTGAAAACAATTCACACAGAAATTCATGGTAAACTTTATTTATTTATTTTTTGAAAACTTTAATTTCTGTGAATTTATGGATTTTATACTAAAGGCTAAAGATTCCTGGTTAAGGTAGAAAATATTAACTATTATTATCACCACTGGCTGTAACAGGTGATTTAACAGGAAGCCATAAATTAAAATAGTTATGAGAAGAAAAAATTCACATAGGCATATGAAAACAGCATTTGGTGTGCATTTCCCCAGGCAGTTTTGCAAGGACCTTTTCCTACAGTGGATAACACCTTACTTTTCCCCTGCCTCCCCATGAATTATTTAAGGAACATATCAAGGCAATGCAAAATGTGAACTCAGGCTAATGTGAGGAGGGGATGTTTTTAGTTTTAAGCAGTAGATGTTGCAGACAAAGCCCTGTGCATTCACGGGGAACACAGCCATACACTAGAAAGATGCACAAGGAGTTTATACCATGGAAATCCTGGGACATTAACTTCTGCATAATGACTTCAATGACAGAGATAGGTTGTGATAAGAAGACAGATGTGGGACAGGTGTTATTCAAAGTAGTGTAAAGTATCTTCTACTTTGATAGCAGAGCAGAGAGTAGCAGAATGCAAAGGCTTCATATATCTTTCAAATATTTAAGTTCACTTAGAGGTATACTAAGTCATTATTGAAGAGTGTTTCATTTTTCTGGTCTTTCCTTTATGTACAATATGAGCAGGGTAAACATTCTTATCAATATGAAAAAACATAGTGTGTGAAGAACTTCCTTATATATTTGGTTCTTTTCAACTCATTTTTTTTTTTTGTGTGTGTGTCCCAAGTGTATCCCAAGTATAATCGTGAGTAAAGTTTTAGCATTCTCCATAGTGGAAGATTCATTCAGTATCACAGTTGCTTTAAATTTTAAAACAATACACAAGATATTCTAAGCTCCCTTCCCTGTATTGAGACGGTTGTTAAACAATGGACCCTAGAGTCCAAGTGCTGGAGAGGCTGTTGACTAAGAGCTGCTAATACTTTACTTAAACATGCATTCTCATTCTCCCTCCCAGGAAACATTTTGTTGATTGTATTCGTGAGTTATTTTGGAACACAACTGCACAGACCTTTCATGATTGGTGTTGGATGTATAATTATGGGCCTAGGGTGTTTCCTAATGTCTCTACCTCATTTCCTCATGGGCCGGTGAGTATTTCAGTCCTTGATGATATTTTACGTTCAAATTTCACCTACAAGAAATGAAGCTCAGTATTCCCAATCTGAGAGTAACATTGCTCCCTAAAGTACAAAGGATAATATGGAAATTAGGAATGTGGCTTCTGGTCTGCCAATGTGATTTGTGACTCTTGTGGCCTCAGGCCCATTTAAGGGCCCATGTAGTCCAGTGTGGACTTGAGACACCTCTTCCATGAAGTTTAGACACATGATGGGGTTCTCTGAACCTGCCAACTCTTGTGCTGAGCCCTTCCTCAGCTCTATTTTGATACTTTGGTTAATGGGGTCCACACCTGGAAGGCTCGCCCCAAACTCTCAGGCACTGATCCTGGCCCTTGAGAGGCAGAGACAGGCAGATCTTTGTGAGATCAAGGCCAGCCTGGTCTACAAAGGGAGTCCAAGACAGCCAAGGCTACACAGAGAAACCCTGTCTTTGAAAAGGTTGGAAAATCAAGGGTCACCAATGTCAAGGCTTTCCTGTTTACCAAAATAACTTACACAAAAACTTGCAAAAGTGAAAAAATTTAAATTATTTATTTCCCTGTTGTTTTAAATGAAAATCTCAAACATTCTATTTTACAAGTAAAGGCTCAAGAACCAGATGCTGCAGTGAAAAAAAAATGCTAGTTTGGAAAGGCAGAAAAATCACCAAATAGACTTTCCTACTCAGCTCACATCTTCTTGGTTAAGGCTCCCCAAAATCACTTGCTCAGCTGACAGCCCAGAAGGAAAAGGCCAGCCTTACTCCCCAAAAACCCAAAATGCAAAAACCAAACCAAAACAAAATGGAAGGCTGAAGGCTTGCTACCTCAAAGCTCAAAAAGCCTAAAAAGCTAAAGGTCAAGGGTCTGAGGTGCTCAAGAGCTAAATCTAGTAGCTAAAAGCCCAAGAGCCTCTCCTACTTCTACACGCTGTCTTATATACCCTTTGACTCAAAGTCCCTCCTCTTTAATCCCTGTCAGCTGTTTCTTGATGTGCCTCTTGACTTAGGGTTAACTTTATTAAATCTTGTGTACAGAAAGCTCTTGGACTAAAGATGTATATTAGGGCTCAACCTCATGAAACAATAAATAGATATTTACACTTCACAACCTCAGAGATCACAATGGGATCAAATATCCCGCAACACCTCCTTTCCTGGTTTCTGGGGGACAGTTTTCAGTTCTTTTATCTGTTTGCCTGAGTTTCTTAGTAGTTTTTAATACCTTAATGTTAAGTGACATAAAAATTTACTATTTATATTTTTATGACTATAACAATGTTTTCTACCCTACAGTCACGCTACTCTTTGTTGTGGAACTTAATTTTTATCCAGACTTAATACTTGTACCTTATCCCCCTTTCCACTTTCTGTATTCCTCCTGCCTCTGAACTTCAAAGCTTTAGGCCAGCTAAGTACCATTTAAAAAAATTCTCCATTATTCACTTCCTTATGGATTTGTTTTACTCCCTTCTTTCATTTTCTTCTTCCGTGTGCCTCTTTTTAATTATTTGGGGTTTTTCTCTCTTCAGTTTTCTTTGTTTTTTAAAGATCTTTCATCTATTTTGTGTGTGTGAATATTTTCCCCCAAGCATGTATGTGCAACATGTGTATGTGTGTCTGGTAGGCCCAGAGATAAGAAGAATGTGTAAGATCCTTGCACCTGGAATTATAGAAGGTTGCCAGCTACCGTGTGCATGCTGGAAAATAAACTCAGGTTCTCTTCAAGAATGACAAATGCTCTTAAGCATGGAGTCATCTCTCCCCAGTCCTGCTTTTCTTTTCCTTGAGATCCGGTATTGCTGTGCATAACAAGGGTATCTGGATTTAATTTGTTGTTCAGGGTTGCCTCAAAGTCTGGGAGATCCTCCTGCTTCAGCCTTCCATGTGTTAGTACTATTAGTATGAGGCACCACAACTAACTTGTTTTGCCCGTATCCTGCTGACAAATATTCACTGGAGAAGCATCCTTCCTTCTGTTTTTCTCTCCTGTAGTTCATTCTATAGAGAAAATTTTCCCCTATGCACTTTGAAGACATTGTCTCAAAGTTTGTGGGAGTTGAAGTTAGAATTAGTATTCTAATGCCTGTGATCCTTTCCTAACTCTGATGATTATTGGCATTAGTCTTTTTCCATCTCAATGAGGTGCCTTAGGTCAGGATATTTGCAAAGTTTCTTGCCCTCTTTTCTCTTTGATAATTTCTTCTGAGAGGACATCTTGTTACTTGGTCAAGAATTCAGTGTCTCTTTCTGTGTGACTCTTCATCTGTCTCCCTTGTCCCTGGTTCCTTCAAGTATAGCTTTTCTTTGTCTCTGACATCAGTGCAATAGGTTGTCCTCAGGATGGCCTTGGTTATTCACTCATATCTAATAGAGACCAAGAACAGAAGAGAAATCTAACAGGAAATTCTACATGCAAGATAATGGGAGGGGTGTGTGTGTGTGTATGTGTATGCAAGTATGTATATGTGTGTGTATGTATGTATGTACATATGTGTATGTGTGTGTATGTATGTATATGTGTGTGTGTATGTGTGTTTTGTAGGGTATGTTCATAGGTGATTGAGTAGAAACTGACTGATTTTGAGCTATCTCTAAATTGTGTGTGTCTTGAAATCTTAGGAAAGAATTCCCTGCTCTTGCTAAAGATGCAGAAACTTGGCTAGTAGCCAGAAAAGAACGGGAATATCACCTTTTATAAGTTAAAATAAAAGTATAATACCCCTCCCTTTTGGCATCTATGTCCTCCGTGTACCTCTTTGGATCCTCTTACACCTGTGAGCACTTCCACTTGGAGAGATGCAGGATGAGTCTGAGGACCTTGGTATTCCATATGTGCACTTTAACCCTCACTTCAGGCTTGGTTTGTGTTCCCACCTTGGGCAGAAAGCTCTTTCTGCAGCTTTCTAAGGAGGCTTGGTCCATACCCTGTTACTCTCAGCAGAATGATGGCTGCTTCACTACCTTTTGATTCAGTAGCCATTCAAATATTGATGTCCCAATCTCCAAATTTTATTGAGCTTAATGTTGACTATACTTTTTAATCTCTTACTCACACTTTTAAAAAAAGATATTTTGTTTGTATATGTTGTGGTGATGGTATATGAGAGAGAGAGAGAGAGAGAGAGAGAGAGAGAGAGAGAGAGAGAGAGAGAGAGAGAGAGAGAGAGAGCTTTCCTGTGAGGTCATGCAGCAACTCCGAGGAGTCTATTTTTATTCTCTCTACGTATGTTATAGGACCTGGATGGAATCTGTGTTGTCAGGCATGCACATAATAACCATTGTTACCCACAGAGGCATCTTGGTATCTCACAAGCTTTTTTTTTTAAAAAAAGAGAAGCTCATGTATCTCATTGTACTCTCAAATCACTCTGTAGTTAAGTATATTCACGAAATTCTGCTCCACATCTCCCAAGTGCTGGGATTTTGGGATTATAGGCATTTTCCACCACCATGTCTAGTTTTATTGAATACTCAGACTTAGATGGACACATTTTCCTCATTTTGCATTCTGTCATTTTCTTTTTTAAGAGAAGCTGATTCTTGGTGATTTGCTCAAGTTAAATGACCAGAGTTTATTAGAAATTTTTGTCCCATGACACTGTGTTGTCAGTTGGTAGACTTTGTCACCTCTCACTATGGTGTGTAGATTTTATTTTTTATTTTGGGGTTACTGGACACATAGAAGAATGGTTGATTGAATTTTCAGAAAGGAATGATAGGGCCACAGCACAGAGAACTCAGAGCAGGTGTCTTATTTTGTGCTGTTTGTGTCTCCCTAAAGCTTTTATCTTCTTAATTCTATTTTATTGAATCTTTCTTTCTTTCTTTCTTTCTTTCTTTCTTTCTTTCTTACCCCACACCTATTATTTCTAGGAAATAGTCATTTAGAAATCACAGAGAGTTGATATTCAAGAATGTAAAAGCTATATCACCTGTTGTGGGATTATTAATATTTAATATTGATTTATATTTTTAATAAAATCAGCAGTTACTCCTTAAACACCTTTATACTCAAATAACAATACAAATAGACTAGGATATATTTAATTGGCCTAGAGCTCAATACTGAACAATATTTAATCCATCCTAAACATCTAAGCTAGTATGGTTTCCTTCCATTCAGATTTCCCACATTATACTTGCCTTTTACTCATATCCTAGGTCCTACTTATTTCTCCTGGTACTTCCTGGTCCTCTCCGTATGCATCCTTCCTTTTTCTTCTTTGCCCATTCTCCTCCCCTCACTGGACCAGGATGTTCACCCTATACTCTGTTACTGCTCAACATTGGCTGGTTGGGTTTTATTGGCAATACAGAATACAAGTAGTGACAGGTTTACACCAAGTAGAGACAGGAGATATCTAGAATAAACACTACAATGCAGTGTCCAGTTTTAAACCAGATACTGGGGTATAGATATCAGTATTTGAATGAAGAAGGGTTACCTTTACACAACCCACAAGAACATTATGCCAACACTTCCTCCTTTATATTCAATAAAAGTCTCCTTTTTTCCAATGGCAAACTAATATACAATAATAATTATGGAATATTTATGACAACTGCTATGTAAGATTTACATTTGCAACTTAGTATTTGGCAACTTAGGCGAAAATATGATCTGTCCTATCTATGAGAGTCTAAAGTTTTGTATCTAAATTATTTTCTATCAACCCATTAGCCTAAATATTTATCTAGACTTTAAAATATCTTTTTAGTTCTTAAACAATTAATCTTAAGAGTAAAATTACAATAATCTAGTTTTCAACCCACCAGAGACTTGAAAGAAAAAAAATTATTACCTGAGTAAACAGGTCATGCAGATTATCTGCTGCCAAACGAAAAAAACAAAAAACAAAAAACAAAACAAAAAACACGACAGTGATAGTTTGCTATCTGGACAGCCACCCAAAATGTTCTATAACATTGGAGTATTATCATTAGCCTTTTGCCAAGGATATTAGACAGACATATTTGTGAAGTTGGAATTATTAAGGACTTGCTTGGCCTGTCTTGGCAGAGTTCTACAATCAACTCCACCAGCACCCAAGCTTGCTCACTTCAGGTAGATTTTGTCTGTATCAGCATTTTTCCTAGTGCCTGGTTTGCCATATTTTTTTTGTTTTTTATTAAGTATTGTTTAATTTTTAGGTGTTCATTTATATTATTACACACACATATATATAACAAACTAGCTACCACAAGAAGAACCATGAAACAATCAGGAATTATATAACTGTTATATTCTTAGTGTTTTGGCTATTTGCATTCGACAGCTTTGAAGAAAACATCTTTCTTATCTTTGTGTGTTTATGTTTGGCCATATTTGAAGCCTTCTCTATAAGGAGGTTCTTTGATGCTCATTAATCTTTTTTGAGGCAGGATGGGTGTTGTCAGCAGTTCATCTGTCTTATTGTCAAGAATTCTTAAAATAACAAAAACATGATTAAATGTCATGTTCTATAGGTCTTTATGGTGTTTGAAGATCCTCTCTCTCTCTCTCTCTCTCTCTCTCTCTCTCTCTCTCAATCATCTATCTATGTATCTCTTCATATAACCTATCAGTCTGTCTGTCTATCTATCTACCTGTGTCAAATTAGATTAGCATGTGATATGACCATAAATCTGATTGACTACTCATTAATTTGTATATAACAGGTGTCAAAGATAACCATAAATTTGAATTATATATCAATGTTTGAAAAACAAATTTATTTTTAAATCAATATATGAAATTTTTATGCCAATTAATTAAAAGTAACTTTATTTGAGAATAAAAATTAGAGCCTTTAGTTGAGAAGTAGATTCAGTGATTTACTTTTTGGTCTATCATTTTTTATATATTTCCTATATTCTTCTGTCTTTCTTTCAACCCCCAATTCCATGCCTAATAAAGAAAGATGGAGAAAAGAAAAAGAGAGAAATCCTAGAGTCTAATTAATTTTCTCTCTGAATAAGACCATTTAAACTTACAATCAATTACCAATGACAATAAACATTCATAGCCCAAGAAAACACCCAAAAACCTACTCAGTTCCCTTTAAGAGAAATTGGGCATCATTCTTTTTTGGCTGATTGTCACTGATCCTAGGACTAGGAATATATTTTGGAGGTGGCAAATAAAATCAGAAAAATGATTAAACAAGCTAGTAATAGTATTTATAGCTAGTCTCTAAATATTGAGAAATTTCAGGCTTAATAGAAATTCTCTATGAAAGCTGTATCAATTGGGATCAGAAGCTCTCCTCAAAGCTTTCCTGGGAGTAGGGTCTGATGAGGAACATAAGCTGTGGTTGGATCATGCAGATGTTGGAACAAATGCATCAGTATCTCAGCATCGTCAGTCTCTAGTTCTTTTGTCATGGAAATATACAATTTCACACAAGCATTATACAGTCCTCAAATTATAATTGTATGAGATGTGCAGGATGCACAGATTGATAAAGGATACTTTTCTGCTCTTTGTATGAGCAGAAGATTGAACATTTGTATTTAGCTCTGCTTTTTTTTGACCTCCTTCAAAGAGGATGTATATTATCACTATTACCAAAGAACAAACAATCATTATCCTATTGAACTCAAAACAAGATTGTATTGATCTAAATGTCCTCCTCTGGCCTCTATGGCACCTGTTGTATTAGACCTAGTGGTTATCTGTTTCCTGAGAGAATGCTTCCCATTTAACAAGACAAGCCAGCTGTCCTAAGCAATAAAAAAGGCATTATGTTTTAAATAAACTTCATATAAATTCCTTTATACTTTTAATGTTCCATCATATTTTAGGCATCTTGTACCTGTTTTGAGGTTTTGTCCTGGGTTTTTATATTTGTCCAATAAATCAAGGACACCATGAAAAGAAGAAACCTGAGGATAATAGGCATTGAGGAAAGAGAAGATGCCAGACTCCAAGGCCAAGAAAATATTTTCAACAAAATCATAGAAGAAAACTTCCCCAATCTGAAGAAGGAGATGCTTATAAACATACAAGAGGGCTAGAGAACACCAAATAAAATAGACCAGAAAAGAAAAACTTCCCATCACATTATAATTAAAACACAAAATATACAGAACAAGGAAAAAAATATTAAAAGCTACAAGGGGAAAGGACCAAGTAACATTTAATATCAGACGTATCAGAATCACACCTGACTTCTCAGCAGAGACTATAAAAGTCAGAAGGGCTTGGACAGAGGTCTTGCAAACACTAAGAGACCACAGATGCCAGGCCAGATTACTATACCCAGCAAGACTATCAATAACCATTGATGGAGAAAACAAAATATTCCATGACAAAAACAAATTTAAACAGTACCTATCCATAAGTCTGGCTTTACAGAAGATACTAGATGGAAAATTCCACCCCAAAGGGACAAATTACAACCAAAACTACACAGGAAATAGATAACTACACCATCATAAAAACATAACCACACAAACTCTGTACTGTAACCAACATCAAAACTTAAAGGACTTAACAGGCACTGGTCATTAATATCTCTCAACATCAATGGTCTCAATTCTCCAATAAAAAGACACAGACTAACTGAATGCATGCATAAACAAAATCCAACATTCTTCTGCTTTCAAGAAACCTCTTCTCACCCACAAAGCAGACATTACCTCAGGGTAAACTGCTGGAAATTTTTTTCCAAGCAAATGGTCACAAGAAGCAAGCTGGTGTAGCCATTTTAATATCTAATAAAATAGACTATCAACCAAAATTATTTAAAAGGGATAAGGAAGGATATTTCATACTCATCAAAGGTAAAGTCAACCAAGAGGACATCACAATTCTGAACATCTATGCTCCAAATACAAGGGCACCCACATTAGTAAAAGAACTATTAACAAACTTTAAACCGCACATTGATCCCCACACAATAATAATGGGAGACTTCACCACCCAATCTCACTGAAGGATAGGTCATCAAAACAGAAACTAAGCCAAGAAATAACAATATTAACCAGCATCATGAATCAAATGGATCTAACAGATATCTACAGAACTTTTCACCCTAAAAAAAGAAATATACCTTCTTCTCTGCACCCCATGGAACCTTCTCCAAAATTGATCATATAGTTGGTCACAAAGCAAGCCTCAACAGATACAAGAGGATTGAAATAATACCTTGTATCATATCAGATCACCATGGTCTTAGGCTGCACTTCATCAACAACAGAAATAACAAAAAGCCTACACATACATGGAAACTAAACAACTCTCTACCCTGGGTCAGGGAAGAAATAAAAAAAAAAATTAAGGACTTCCTGAAATTCAATGAAAATGAAGGAACAACATACCGAAATTTGTGGGACACATTGAAAGCAGTGCTAAGAGGAAAATTCATAGCACTAAGTGTCTTTATAAAAAAAAAAAAAACTGGAAACATCTCACATAAGCAACTTAACGACACATCTGGAAGCCCTAGGAAAAAAAGAAGCAGAAACATTCAAGAGGAGTAAATATCTGGAAATAATCCAACTCAGGGCTAAAAATCAATAAATTAGAAACAAAGAGAACAATTCAAAGACTCAACAAAACCAGGAGCTGGTTCCTTGAGAAAATCAACAAGATAGACAAACCATTAGCCAAACTAACTAAAAGACAGAGAGACACTATCCAAATCAACAAAATCAGAAATGTAAAGACAGACATAATGACAGACATAGAAAAAATACAAAGAATCATAAGATCCTACTTTAAAGGCATATAGCCATAAAATTTGAAAATCAAAGGAAAATGGACAATTTTTTTGATCAATTTCACTTGCCATAATTGAGTAAAGAACAGATAAACAAGCTACATGGTCCCATTTCCCCTACAGAAATAGAAGAAATCATTGATATCCTGCAAACAACAACAACAAAAACAACAACAAAAGCCCAGGGCCAGATGGTTTCAGCACAAAATTCTACCAGACCTTCAAGGATGAGCTAATAATGATACTCTTCAAGCTACTCCAAAAGATAGAAATGGATGGACCATTACCAAATTCATTCTATGAGGCCATAGTCACATTGATACCTAAACCTCACAAAGACCCAACAAAGAAAGAGAATTTCAGACCAATTTCTCTTATGAACATTGACGCAAAAATACCTAATAAAATACTCACAAGATGAATACAGGAACACATCAAAGATAACCATGACCAGGTAGGTTTCATTTCAGGCATGCAAGGATAGTTTAATATATGGGAATCTATCAATGTAATTCACCATAGAAACAAACTGAAGTAAAAAACCACATGATCATCTCCTTAGATGCAGAGAAAGCATTTAATAAAACCCAACACCCATTCGTGTTTAAAGTTTTGGAGAGATCAGGGATACAAGGGACAAACCTAAACATAATAAAGGCTATATACAGCAAGCCAATAGCCAAAATCATATTAAATGGAGAGATACCCAATGAAGTTCCTCTAAAATCGGGGACCAGGCAAAGATGCCCTCTCTCTCCATATATCTCCAATATAGTACTGGAAGTTCTAGCCAGAGGAACAAGACAACAAAAGGAGATCAAGGTGATCCAAATGGGAAAGGACAAAGCCAAATTATCCTTATTTGCAATGATATGATAGCATACATAAGTGAACCCCTAAATTCCCCCAGAGAACTCCAACAGCTGATAAATACCTTCAGCAAAATGGCTGGATACAAAATTAACTCAAAGATGTCAGTAGCCTTCCTATAAACAAAGGACAACCATGCAGAGGAAGAAATCAGGGAAACTACACCCTTCACAATAGCCTCAAGCAATATAAAATATCTAGGAGTAAGTCTAACCAAGCAGGTGAAGGACTTGTTTGAAAAAAACATTCAAATCTCTGAAGAAAGAGATGAAGATGACATTAGAAGATGGAAAGATCTCCCTTGTTTGTGGATCGGGAGAAGTAACATAGCAAAAAATGACCATCTTGCCAAAAGAAATTTACAGATTCAATGCAATCCCTATCAAAATACCAACACAATTTTTTAAAGACATTGAAAGTTCAATTCTCAACTTCATATGGAAAAACAAAAAACCCAGAATAGCTAAAATAACACTGTACAATAAAAGATCCTCCAGAGGACTCTCCATACCTGATCTCAAGCTGTACTATAGAGCAATAGTAATTAAAGCAGCATGGTACTGGCACAGCAATAGGTTGGTTGATCAATAGAATAGAATCGAAGACCCAGAAAAGAATACCCTCACATATGGTCACTTGATTTTTGACAAAGAAGCCAAATCCATTCAATGGAAAAGTGATAGCATCTTCAACAAATAGTGCTGGTCTAACTGGATGTCCACATGTAAAAAAATGCAATTAGACCCATGTTTATCACTGCGCACAAAAATCTCAAGTCCAAGTGGATTAAAGACCTCAATATAAAACCAGAGACACTAAATTGGTTAGAAGAAAAAGTGGGGAAGAGCCTGGAACATATTGGAACAGGAGACAACTTCCTGAAAGAACACCAAACAGCCTAAACATTAAGGTCAACAATTAATAAATGGGACCTCATGAGGCTGAGAAGCTTCTGTAAGGCAGGAGACACTGTCAAGAGAACGAAGTGATATCCTACAGACTGGGTAAAGATCTTCACCAACCCTTCATATGACAAAGGTCTGATATCAAAAATATATAAAGAACTCAAGAAATTAAACACCACCAAACCAAATAATGCAATCAAGAAATGGAGCTCAGAACTAAACAGAGAATTCTCAACAGAGGAATATCGAATGGCTGAGAAACACTTAAAGAAATGCTCAATGTCTTTAGTCATCAGAGAAATGCAAATCAAAATGACTCTGAGATTCCATCTTACACCCATCAGAATGGCTAAGATCAAAATTTCAAGTGACACCACATGCTGGCGAGGATGTGGAGAAAGAACACTCCTTCATTGCTGGTGAGAATGCAAACTTGTACAACCACTTTGGAAATCTATCTGGCACTATCAGAAAACTTGGAATAGGGCTTTCTTAAGACCCAGCTATTCCACTTCTTGGAATATACCCAGAAGAAGCTCCAGCATACAACCAGGACATATGCTCAACCATGTTCATAGCAGCTTTATTCACAATAGCCAGAACCTGGAAACAGCTTAAGTGTCTCTCAGTAGAAGAATGGATAAAGAAACTATGGTACATTTACACTATGGAATACTACTCAGCTATTAAAAACAAGGATATCTGCAGTTTGTGGACAAATGGATGGAACTAGAAAGGATCATAATGAGTGAGCAGACAAACTCAAATGGTATATACTCACTTATAATTGGACATTAACCCAAGGGGCATGTCCCATGAAAGACCTCACTTACCATGAATTTGGGATAGATGTGAGGAGACCCTATTGAGATTCTAGGTGAGAAAACTATGGGAGAATGGGGAAACAGAAGGATCCAGTGGGTCCTAGAATCCTACAAGAAGAACATTATGACGGGCGGATCTGGGCTCAGGGGTCCTTCTCAAACTACTGCACCAACCAAGAACAATGCATGCAGTAAACATCTAACCCCTACCCAGATCTACCCAATGGATAGGACATTCTCCACAGTTGAGTGGAGAGCAGAGACTGACTTTCACAGAAACTCTGGTGCCCCATATTTGACCATGTCCCCTTGATGTGGAGGCCTGGTGGCACTCAGAGGAAGGATAGCAGGGTACCAAGAAGAGACTTGCTACCCTGTGATTATATAGAGGGAGAGGAGGTCCCCCTCAATCACAGACATAGGTGAGAGGAATATGATGAATGCGGGAGAGAGGGAGGAATGGGAGGATACAAGGGATGGGATAACAATTGAGATGTAATATGAATAAATTAATTATTTAAAAAAAAGAATCTGATTCTCTTATCTCTACCTCTCAAGTGCTTTGGTGACAGTCGTGGGACACCACAACCAATTCATGCAGTTCTGCAATTTAATGCCAGACCTACATGTGCTGCCTAATGATACAGACATCTATATTTCTGCATTTATTTATATATTTGTTTATATGTTGAGGTTTTCTGTGTGTGTGTGTGTGTGTGTGTGTGTGTGTGTGTGTGTGTGTATGTCTACATGTGTAGATCAGAGGACTACCATATGGAGTTATTCCTGTTCTTTCACGTTCATATGGGGTCCTGGGATTGAACTCAGGCCACCAGGCTTGTGTAGCAAGTGCTTTATGTGCTGTGTCACCTCACTACTCCTGCAATAGGATTTATGATGAGAAGCCTAATTGCTGAGGAAACATGTTTTTACAGGCTCTAGATGCCATATTATCAGGGAGAGTAGGGGTCACTAATTTGCAGATTCTCTCCTTGAACTCAGTTCTTCACAGTGAATGTTTCTTGTGCCTACACAGTTATGAATATGAAACAACGATCTCACCTGCGAGCAACTTGTCCTCAAACAGCTTCTTGTGTGTGGAAAACAGAACCCAGACCTTAAAGCCAACGCAAGATGCAAAAGGTTGATTAGTGCTTCTTATTGCTTTCTTCTCAGAGACTCCCCACAGATACTTTTTTACTACAGGCTTTGAATGCGACACTGGGATCAGTAGACAAGTAAGACAAAGCAACAAAATTCATTTCCTACTTCAGGGAAGGGGTTACCTTATAGGCTAGGATACTCCTGTTCTGAGTTTGCATATATTTATTGAGATTCTTTTGTTTCTTAAACAAAATTATAAATGTAGTCCTATGCATAAAAAAAGACTTAGAAGGGTGGATTTAAGCACATGATATGATCTATGTGATTGGTCTACTTTGGTTTTCTGTTGTCACAAAACACTGACTTGAGAAATGGTTTACAGGAAAAATTGAGTTAACCCTCATTAACACTTGACTGTCAAATACTCATATGATTTTTCTCTTGTGTTAATGCAGAGTGTGTGAAAGAAGTCAAATCATTAATGTGGATATATGTAATGGTAGGAAATATCATACGTGGAATGGGTGAAACTCCCATCATGCCTTTGGGTATTTCCTACATAGAAGATTTTGCCAAATCAGAAAACTCCCCTTTGTACATTGGTAAGTGTGAAAATCATCCTTTGAAGGGTAGAAACCAATTATTGATTTGGATGCTTTCTGGTTTCCAGAGGGTGAGCAGAGTGCTGCAACACTGTTGGTCATAAGATTGCTCAATGGGGGAATTTAGTAGAAGCCCAGGCAAGGCCCTTCATCAAGCTGCTTCTCACTGTTGGAGAGTCCTTTGGTGCCACCACATTATCTCAAAATCCTTTAAAGGTGCCCCAATATTTCCTGGAAATTTTCCTTAGATTCAATTATTTTTCTATATTTGCTACTGTTTGGTTCCCATTCTTTCATATCTAATTTATTATGACTTTAATATTGGTCATTTGGTGTCTGTAGTATTTTAAAATATAGTTTCACTTTTTTATTCTCTCCTCTCTCTCTCTCTCTGCCTCTCTGTCTCTCTGTCTGTCTGTCTGTCTGTCTTCCTCCCTCTGTCTGTCTGCGTATATGCATGTGACCTCTTCCATGTCAATGTCATGGTCAGAACACAGAATTTTAGATTTGGCCTGTGGATTGAGCCAGGGTTCTCACACCAGGTTTGGTGGACAAGTTCCTTTACCTGCTGAGCCATCTGGCTGCCCCTGTAGTGTTTCCCCTTAGCATGTTCCCGTAAACATGCTTACAGAGTAAGCCTTACCAAACCCTGCCTTCATCATGTCTTCTCTGTTAGGCCCACCATATCAGCTCTTTTCTTATTTACCAGCTGATCTCCTTTACTACTTTGGGCTCTATACCCTGCGTCTCTGTGAAGTCACTGGTGGAGTTTCCTTCCCTTATAGCTCCTCAGCATAGAAGGTTTCTTTATAATTTTAACAAATACATGTGTTTATTCTTTTATGAAATTATCATAAAAATCTATGCCCTTTTCAGGCAATGGGCTATTTAGTTTCTATGTTCTTATGTTGTCTCCTAAGTGATGTGAGTTTATTATTAATAACTTGCTTAACTTTTTGAGTTATTCCACCTATAGTTGATTATAAATCCTCAACTGTATATAGCAGTGTTTTTAACTGTGGGTCTTAACCCTTTGGAGGTCAAGTGACCCTTCCATGGAGGTCGCCTAAGAGAATCTGAAAACAGATATTTACATCACAATTCATAACAGTAGCAAAATCACAGTTGTGAAGTAGCCACAAAGACAACTTTATGGTTGGGGGCTTCTATAAAATTATGAGTGGCAGCATAGAGAAATTTGAGAACCACAGGTATATAGGACAGTTTTCAATTAATGTAGATATATGACTTAGAAACAGAAGAAAACAGCAACAATAATAAACTGAAGGAAGGTAAGGACAGAAGTGAATAAGCTTAAGATAAACTAAACTAAATATTAATTTTGTCTTATTGCTGAGACTTACATTTGGCAATAATACTTTTTAGTATTAATCCAGCTATTCTATTTAGAACCCTTGTCAGTCATCTATGGAAAAAATTACAAGCACTTTACTACCATAAGCTGTTAGTATATGTATGCTTTTATAAAAGTTCTAGAGACAGACATCCCCAGCACCTCACCAGCACCTCACAGCATGACGTGCATTAGAAGCTACTAGTGGTGTTTTTAATCATCTCAGCATGAAGGTCTCACTGGAGGAAATGCTGACGCAGTTGGTGTGCACCATAAACCTTCCAAGTGACTTAACCAAAGCTTTCCCCTGCTTAAAAAGTTCAGAGCCAAGACAGGCTCCATGCCTGTCATTAGTGAGTGAATTGGATCTCCCTGAAGATAAATTGGCTGAAATTCCCACTTCATAGTCTTTTTCCTTTTCGATTCTTTTTTTTATTTTATTTTTTTATTTTATTTTATTAATTTATTCTTGTTACATCTCAATGTTTATCCCATCCCTTGTATCCTCCCATTCCTCCCCCCCCCCCATTTTCCCATTATTCCCCTCCCCTATGACTGTTCCTGAGGGGGATTACCTCCCCCTATATATTCTCATAGGGTATCAAGTCTCTTCTTGGCTACTTGCTGTCCATCCTCTGAGTGCCAACAATATGATAGGCAGATTTGGGCCCAGGGGTCCCGCTCAAACTAAGGCACCAGCCAAGGACAATACAGGAGGTAAACTTTAAACCCCTTCCCAGATCTAGCCAATGGTCAGAATATTCTCCTTTTCGATTCTTTATGTCTACTGTCTTACTTTTTGAACATTATGCTACCCTTAATAAATGAGAATATATAGGGGGACGTAATCCCCCTCAGGAACAGTCATAAGGGAGGGGAATAATGGGAAAATGGGGGGGGGGAGGAATGGGAGGATACAAGGGATGGGATAAACATTGAGATGTAACAAGAATAAATTAATAAAAAAAAAAAAGAAAAAAAATAAATGCCTAAAATTTCATTGAGAGTAAAGGATCAAGAAGTAGACATTTAAAATAGAAGCAGAACAGTTTAATCAAAAGAAATGAACTCTAGTTCCTACTCTGCCTGGGAAGGGGAAAAAAAATCTAAGATTAAAAATAATTCAATCTCAAGGCTTTATTTTTATAAGCAAATTCTTTGTGTGTTTATGTAATTTCCTCTCTTTGTTTACTTTCAGGGATTTTAGAAACAGGAAGAGTCATTGGGCCTTTGTTTGGACTTTTATTGGGATCTTTCTGTGCAAGGATTTATGTAGACATTGGCTCTGTGAATACAGGTAACACAATGCCTTTTATTTATACAGTCCAGCCCCTAGAGTGTGGGAGAATGCTCAGGAATGCTGTCTCAACAGCTCTTTTGATCGTCAGCTAGACCTACACCACTTACAGATGGTAGTCCTAAGGGGAACAGAGGAGAAAGGCCACATTCTGATTCAAAATCCATCATAAGTCTATCACATTTCAGCCACAAAATTGGTTTAAAAATTTATATACATAGGCTTCTTTCAATGAGGCAGTCACTATGGATAGCAAAACAAATCTTTCAGTTATGTGATGAGCATCAATTTAAAAAGGTTTCAGATGAAAAACAAAAATAATCATTTACTTCTAAAAATTGATATCATCACATACTGCTAGATAAATTAGTTAATTTTAAAAAGAATATACAAAATAAAAATTTAATAACGTGCATTTTATCTTATTGTTTGTGTGTGTGCGTGTGTGCATGCGTTGCCTGATAAAATAGGGAGTTTCACTGTCAGTGCTTAGAATAGAAGTTAGAACCTCTGCAAAAGCAGCATCTCTTGGCCACAGAACTGTCTCTTCATCCCACTTCCTTGCCAAGTGTAATGTTTCAAGACAGGAATACATCAGGTTATAGCAAGTTCCTTAAATGTGTCTCAAATCGTGTTTCTGTCTTTTTTAAACACAATTTTAACCATTACTGCGTGTTGTTGTGGTTAATTTAAAAGTATGGCCAAGTAAATGTTTATTATTTGCCTTATTGTTATTACATCAGCATTATCTACTGTATTTAAGAATAGCCTTTTCATCTGGGGCAAGGCAGCTATTAGCTGCTAAGCTATTCTCTCTGCTCAAAGCCTGCAGGCCTTTGCTCTGCCCCAGTCTTCTGCCTTTCCCAGGTGTAGGCCTTTTAGTCATCCAGTCAAGGAGGCAAGGTTCAAGGCAGCAACTAGATGCTGCAAGACAATAATTAGCTTCAAAAGACATAGCATCAGGCCAAACTTCAGCAGCATGGAACACTCCAGAACCCTTTTTTTATCCTTAATTGTAATTTCACCTAATCCATGAACCTCGGACACTGTTTTCGAAAGGTCTGAATTATCAGGGAAGGTTACTTTGGCAAATGCTAGTAATCCCAGCATTTAGGAAGCAGAGGCAGAGGTAAAGGACCTCAAGTTCAAAGTCCAAACAAGAAGAACAAATGACGTACAAAATTTCTGCTCGAATGGAATGATGATGCTTAGTAATTTTCTACAGCTTACACAGGAAAGAATGGTGCAAGCTCATACGGTTTCTGTATTTCTTTACAGATGACCTGACCATAACTCCTGCTGACACACGCTGGGTCGGTGCCTGGTGGATGGGCTTTCTGATCTGTGCAGGAGTGAACATCCTCACCAGCGTCCCCTTCTTCTTTCTTCCCAAAGCACTCCCAAAGGAAGGACTAGAGGATAATGTGGATGAGACTAAAACTGGCAGAGAAGAGAAGCACAGAGAAAGAGCTAAGGAGGAAAAACACGGAATCACTAAAGGCAAACAGGAAAACTTTAAGCTCTATTTGGTTTAGCTGGTCTGTGGTTAGTGGGCACTTGTCACACTGTGCTGAGTTAAGGTAGCTTGTTACTAATCGTCCCTGATCAGCTGTGATAAACTTCTTCCACAGTTACCACTTGGAAACAACTGACATGATAGGGAACCTGACTTACCTTACATTAGACTTTATGAAAAACTCAAATTAATCTGAACACTCAATGAGTAAATATATTTTCTCATATGATTGAAAATCTATTTTATAGGAGATATTAATTCAAATTAAAAAGTACAAATAACCAAAAATCCAAGCGAAGACAATATAATATAATAAAAACCTGTTTGATAAGAAAAAATGTTAGTTTAGCGATGATGAGCATTCTTGAAGTCAAAGCTGAAAGAGAAATCGTGGCAGGTGACATAACGCTGTACATTTGAAAGTACATGATAGTTTACAGAATTGGTCCTTTAGAAAAGACTGTTTTAAACAAGCAGAAATGTTACCAACCTATGATGCAGAGTGGAGATGGTTCTGTGAGAAACTAGAATGGGACAGCGGAGTGCCCTGGCATTGACTGCTGAAGGGAGCACTTTATTGAGGATATTGCTATTTACTGTACCACTCATACCCTCCCAGATCTATGTGCATAGAATAGTCACAAATCTGCCCTGAACATTACTAACCATGGCTGAGGAGCCAGTCACGCTGGGAGCTAATGCAGGGGCTAAAACATTCTTAGAATCATGGTCATCTTAGTGATTCTCTTTAAAGGGCCAGTTCTGACTGCTCTGTGAGATTTTGTCACCTGCCAGATCAACATGATTTCAAAGCTAGGAAAGAGCTGAGCAGAGAAGACATACAGAAAGTGACTGTGCCCTGTGGGGACTCATCTAGAACAGGGATGTCAACAAACTAGGTCGAGTTTGAAAGCTCCCAGGAGTTATGACTGCAACCATTTCACTCATAAAGATGGATTTTACCACTAGAGTATATATTTTTTAAAAATTAAACCATTCTGCCTTAACTTTTAAATAGTTTCTTCTTGATACTTTTCTCCCAGTGAAATTCTAGGTAATTTATTAAGTATTGTGTAAAATTAGAAAAATCAAGGCAGCTTCACATGAAAATACATAAAGGAAAAGACTGTGAAGGGTCTGTTCAGCCAAATTGCCTCAGTGAGATCCAATCTATTTTCTAGAGACATGATCCAAACCTGATTCTCTGCTTTTTAAACAACTTGAATCTCAGCTGTTCTCTCTTCCTCCTCCTTCTCCTCCTCTTTCTTGTCTTTCTCCTCCTCCTCCCTCCTCCTCCTGTTCTTCTTCTTCTTCTTTTTCTTCTTCTTCTTCTTCTTTCTTCTTCTTCTTCTTCTTCTTCTTCTTCTTCTTCTTCTTCTTCTCCCCTCCCCCTCTCACCATGCCTCGCTGACTCTCAGCTTCTTAAGCAGGGAAAATTTTTGCTATGTCACTTGGAAGATGCTTAGTGCACACCAACTGGCACAGCATTCCTTTATGTTGAGATGTTTAAAAACATCACTAGGTGCTTCTAATCCTGCTATCAAGTACTGATGAGATGCTGGGGTTGTCTGGGCAGCAGCATTATTTCTGGAGCCTTCACAAGCTTTTAGCTCATCCATTCTTGCACAAAGGAGTGATAGCATCAGAGTCTCAGCTCAGACTTCCCCATAGCATGTCCTTTCAGATTCCAGAAAACAAATCCATCACTGTCTAATGAAGGCAGGAGACTAATAGAAGGAGAGAAGAGAAAGCAAATGAAAGGGTGGGGCTATGGACACAATCCCATCTCCTTATAGTTTGGCTTGCTGGTACAATTGAGTTCTGGCTCTTATATAGCCTGTCGTACCACTTACTTCCTGAAGTGACTTAAACAATGATATAGAACTTTAGCCCCAAAGGGGTAAAAATGTACCAAATGCATTGTGTCACAGCACTGTATCTTTAAGGAGATTTTAGGAGAACACTGGACATAAAAGGCAAGGCCAAGTTAGCTTGTTGGTTTCTACACTCCCTTGTTTCAGATTTCTTGCCATTCATGAAGAGGCTGTTTTGTAATTGGATTTATATGCTTTTCATGCTTCTAAGTATTCTCCAGATGAGTGTATTTATCAATTCATTCACCTTCCTGCCTAAATACCTGGAGCAGCAATATGGAAAATCCACTTCAGAGGCAGTCTTCCTCATAGGTATGTACTTACATTATTTAGTACCACACAGATATATAAACAATAAGAAGATGTGACTAGGATACTACAATGGAATTAAAATCTGGTAGGATATTCTTATAAATTGCTTCTTTTCAGTGTCCAGTGAAATCAAAGAAGGATATGGAATGGAATTGACTAGAAATGTGCTTTTGTTCTATCTCCAGTGATAATGGAAACCATCACACTTATGGCAGGCTTAGGGGAAGCTCATACCAGCCAGTTTTCACACACCAATGTGTCACTTCAAAGAGGGATGCAGAGTCAACTCCCTGGGACTCTGTGTCTCACTCCCAGATTTTACCTCTGGGCTTCCGTTCTTGCTCTCCTCATTCCTCCTCAGTCAGTTGCTTGGTCCCTGGTGGTCTGAGGAGTCTGTGCAGCCACAGTCTGCTTTTCTAAAAAGTACACTAAGCTCAGGCATTGTAAGGAACTTTTGATTTTTCCTGGGTTCATTTTACTCTCAAAAACCGAAGAAAGATCACAGGTTTTCAGCATCCACCTTACCTAGAGATGCCCGAAACCCACACCCCAGTCCTCATCATCAGATGCATAACATTCAATATGCAGATGTAGACCTGCAAATGGCGTTTACATTCTTCTAAGCTTGTTGCTGGCATTGTGTGAAAACAACCTAGCCAGAATTTGTTCCTGTCTTTTTCTTTTATTTTCCTTTGAGTTTTGGCTGGAGAAAAAGTCAGTGAGGAAGAATGCTGGGCAACGGACAATGCACAAAATGTTCTACACTTGATAACCAAGGACTCAACGGTGACCTTTGAAATCACCTGGAGTTGAGTCAAATTTCCAGGAAACAGAGTGGAGAGAAATATACGAAATATTTAATATCATTTATGTGTGATGCTTATAAAGTCTATATAAACTGCTGCAAATGATTATGTAAATGATATGTTTTTAAGCTGACTTTATGGGGCATTTGGAAACCTCTTTTTATGTAGTATGTGAGTGAGTAGGGCTCAGATCACTGTATATTAGAACTAAATAGATTCTTAAATAAGTTATATTAGATAAATTTGTTACATAATTTATTTTCCTGCTCTCTTTAATAAATGCTACCTTAATTGCCATTTTAGGTCTTTATACCTTACCTCCAATATGCATTGGATATTTAATCAGCGGGTATATAATGAAGAAATTCAAGATCACTGTCAAGAAAGCTGCATACATAGCATTCTGCCTATCCTTGTCTGACTACTTTCTAGCACTCTTTCACTTTATGCTGACCTGTGATAATTTCCCTGTTGCTGGCCTAACTACCTCTTATGAAGGGTATGTTGTTTCCTAATGAAGATCATATTTTCAATTTGCTAGTGCATTTCCTCCAGAAGTTATATACAACTAGATCATTTTATTATAACCTAATGGCGGTGATCATTGGTTACATGTAGCTTCCTCCCACCAGTAAGTCCTATAGGATCCCAGACAAGTGAAATGCTTATTAACGAGGTGAGGGGACTAACAGTGGGTAAGTATACGATTCCACGTGCATATGAGTACCTGCCATGGTGATATCCTAGTCTGCTTTGAAGTATGATAAATTAAAATAACTTAGATATCTGTAGCTTAAATTATCTATGTATTTTATGCCCCCATCAGCAGATAGCTTTAAAAGTTGAGTATACAGGCCAACATTCCTTCATAGGTTTCTAAAATGGGCTCAAATTTAGCAAACTAGAATCTAATACATGGTAAGTCAATTAATGTATATATTTATAGATGTCACTGGTAAACATATCTCAGGTACTCTGTGGTCTTAGATTTTACATTTTAAGTGTTGTCTGGTCATATTCTGAATTAACATGGGAAATGTAAAACTTAGTTTAGGGAAATGGTTTTATCAGTTAAAATGAAATAAAGCATACAGTTGGAATTTCTTTTCGAGGGGTTGAGGATAGGACTCAGTGATAAAGTGCTTGCTGAGCAGGCAGGAGGTACTGGATTCAGAATTTCAGAATCCATGGAAGCTTGGCAGGCGGGGTCTGTGTAACCCTAGTGCTCTGACTGTGAGCTGAGTAGAATGGGCAGGAAACTGAATGTTCATGGGCCTATTAGTCTGGCATTTGCAGCAGCAAACAACAGGGGCCTCTGTCTCCAACAAGGTAGAAGGTTATCTTCTGACGTCCACATGCCTGCTGTTATACAGGTGTGCCTACACACACACAGACACACAGATACACAGAAACACACACACATATGCACATGTGTGTGCGCGTGCACACACACACATGAGAGAGAGAAAGAGAGAGAGAGAGAGAGAGAGAAAGAGAGAGAGAGAGAGAGAGAGAGAGAGAGAGAGAGAGAGAGAGAGAGAGGGAGAGAGAGAGGGAGAGAGAGGGAGAGAGAGATTAAAACTAAAATTCTTTCAAAACCTTTAAAAATTATACGACTTGAATAAGTTAAAATCTAAAATCACAACTAGATATATATATATATCATCTGATTTGACTCTCTTTTTAGACAGGAATTTTTCCACTCTCTTTGTAGACGTAGAAATTGAAACTCATGGGAAGTTAGTGATATCACAGTAACTGGCTTCAACACTCCAAAGCAGAATTGTACACGCCGAGTGCATCTCCAGCCATGCTGACTGCACACTGTGTTTGAGGGACAGCATTGAGTTCATCTGCTAGACTCAACATTTTCCTCTTTCAATCCCATAGTAAATGCTGGGGGATTGCTATATCTCAGAAAAGCATGGCTGGTTAGTCATATCTGTCTGTATTGGGGTCTGAATTCACCATTTATCTTATAAATGGAAACTGCAGAGTTTCCCCAAGCCATCCCTCTCAGTATTTCCCATAAGGCAGATCAATGAGAGACTAGCCACCTTCCATTCAGCTCTAACAGCACAGAACTGTCCTATAGCATTGGCTTTTAGTGTTTACTTTTGAAGTAATTGAAAAAAGCATCCATGACACCAGTAGAGCAGATAACATGGGCGCCAAAGCCAGTTTAGAGACCTCACATTGATATTTGGGTGGTCTGTCTGTGTTCTGGGGAAAAGATGAAATGTTTCTCTCCCTCTCCCTCCCTCCCTCCCTTTTTTGCCCCCTCTCCCTCTCCCTATCTCTCCCTCTCTTTCTGTGTTATGTGCACGAGAACTTAAAGAGATGAAAATAAAGTGCTTCAGTAGGTTTTCAGAATCCATAATGTATTTAAAATCATTTCAGAGTTCAGCAGCCTCCATATGTGGAGAATAAGTTCCTTGCTGACTGCAACACCAGGTGTAGCTGCTTAACAAAAACATGGGATCCAGTGTGCGGCGACAATGGCATAGCGTACATGTCAGCCTGCCTTGCAGGCTGTGAGAAGTCTGCTGGAACAGGAATCAACATGGTAAACACCCTTTCAGTGTTTGGGCTGCTGTTTGTGTGCTGCACTAACATGTGCTGTGACCTAAGCCTACATCCGCTAAGAAGCAAAAATAGTCATGCCTAAAAATTAGATTTATCCTTTTTGTAAACAACTCAATTTTCTTTGTATATGCACACTTGCCCTTAAAATTCCTAAACATTATGTAGAGCTTTAACAGAGTCTGAGCATTATTTTGTAATTTCAAAGCAGTTGAGAATATTGTTCAAGTGATCTGAGTTAAAATGTCTGGACAGGATGGAGAGATGGCTCCACTGTAAAAAGCACTTGCTGCTCTTTCAGAGGACATGTTTGGTTCCCAGCGCACACATGGGGCAGCTCACAACCCCAGCTCCAGGCCATCTGACACCCTCCTCTGCCTTCCT
The DNA here is from genome assembly GCF_903995435.1 of Acomys russatus. Classification (NCBI taxonomy): domain Eukaryota; kingdom Metazoa; phylum Chordata; class Mammalia; order Rodentia; family Muridae; genus Acomys; species Acomys russatus. Next base: position 64,596,222 of record NC_067149.1, on the reverse strand, counting down.
CAGGCATCCACATGCACCTGTTTGTGTACACACAGATACAGAAGCATGCACGTAAATCCACATTAAAGTTGAAACTGTAAATTACTCTGACAGAACTTGACCTTTGTTGTGATAGGATCTTATGAAGCCCAGGCTGGCCTCAAACTTGCTGTGTAGTTGAGGTGAACAGAAGACTTATCTTTTCATATCATGATCTGATTTATTTATTTATTTATTTATTTATTTATTTATTTAGTGGTATGCAGGTGCCTGTCCATATGGAGGCCACAAGGCTACCTCAGCCGTTGACTCTCAGGCCCCATGTTCTTGGTGCTTTTGAGACAGGATCTCACCGGCATGGAATTTGCTTCTGTTATGCCATCTGGCACATGAGCCCTGGATCTTCAGAGCACCAGGGTTGCAAGCACATCCTCCATGTGAGCATTTCTCACATGTGTGCTGGGGATACGAACTCAGGTCCTTAAGCTTTGCAGGACTTTACTGACTGTTCCACCTCCTGGCATCTCATCATGATCGTTTAGCAAGATAAAGAGTCAAGCATTTTTCTTGCCTTAAACATGGTGTAATACTTAGAGTGGGTTGATATTCAAGATAAAATATAAATTTTGATATATAATCAAATTTAGAAATCAGACAATTAAAAATATTGACTTTACTTTTTAAATAAACACTTTCTCTTAGGGACATGACTTTGTTTATCTGTAAGCACCTAACTACTCTATCATTCTGAAATACATTTTGTTTTAGTACTTAGTACTAGGTGAAAAATTAAACAAAGCACTATTTGCTATCTTTAAAAAAAATCTGGTTAGGGCTGGTATAGCCTTTAATCACAGCACCTAGAAGTCAGAGGCAGGAGGATCTGTGAGTTTGAGGCCATCTAAGTCTACAGAATGAGTTCTAGGACAACCAGAGTTATACAGAGAAATTATGTCACAGAACATCAGATAAAATGTGTTTAGGCTGCAAAAGTTAGCTCAGTAGATAAAGGCATTTGCCACTAAGCCTCACCACCAGAATGGTGTGCTGGGACCCACATCGTATAGGGAGAGAAGGAACTCCCCTAACCTAACCCCTGATTTCTCCTTGTATGCCATGGCAAACACATGTACACATACACACACAAGCGAATAACCAACCAGCCAACCAAATGAATATTAAAAAATATAAAGTGCATTCAGGATAATTAATTTTTTGCAAATTTAGCCTGTGATTTAGAAAAATAACAGCATTTGAAAAAAATCTACCTGTTTATATTTTACGATAGAATTCTGAGATTGAGGGGAGAGAGAGAAAGAGGGAGGGAGGGAGGGAGAGAGAGAGAGAGAGAGAGAGAGAGAGAGAGAGAGAGAGAGAGAGAGAGAGAGAAAGAGAGAGAGAGAAAGATGGGAATAAAGAGGAAATGAACCTCCATTTTTTATTTATTATTATTTTTAGTTAATGGTGTATGCATGCTCACTCTGTCCCTCCTTCAAACTATATGATTGCTCTTCCTCTGAGTTATGCCATTGGCCACAACACTCTCCATTTGATCCAACTAGCTGTGTAGAAAATACTAAAGGTTTGGGCCCAGTATTTTTATGCCTTCAATAGGACACTGGGTTTTATTTGTTTGTTTTTTGACAGGTGTTTCAAAACTGCAGTTGCATCTACTCATCAGGAAACTCATCTGCTGTCCTTGGACTGTGTAAGAAGGGCCCTGACTGTGCTAAGATGCTGCAGTACTTTTTAATCCTGAGTTTAATTGTCAGTTTCATCTACTCTCTAGCAGCCATACCTGGGTACATGGTTTTCCTGAGGTAATAAATAACACCTTTAATTAGCTTTCTCTCTTTCCTTCTTCATAGTGTTTGTGTGCGTGTGCGTGTGCATGTGCGTGTGTGTGTGTGTGTGTGTGTGCGTGTGTGTGTGTGTGTGCCTCTAAGAACATAGGGAGGTCAGAAGACATTGTTGGCGATTCAGTTTTCTCCTTCATCTTGTTTTGAGGCAGGGGCTCTCTTGTTATTTCTGCTGCTGTGCTGCCTGTTCACTCCAGCCTACCTCAAGGTCCCAAGCAATCCTGTTTTCTCCTCCTGTTTCCCTGGGAATGCTGGAATTACAGATGCATTCCACTGATTTGATCATATTTAGTTTAATATTTTACTAATGTTCCTGGGTTCTGGGGATTAAATTCAGATCACCAAGTCTTTATGACCAGAATCTATATGCACTGAGTCATCTCACTGATTTCATTTAGTTTTTTGGTAATTTTTTTCCCAAGAGAGGATCTTGGATTTGGCTCCTAGAACAGCAATGATCTAAGATATATTTATCAAGACTCTTCTACTAAGCATTGCTGAATTTAGCAATAATCTAGTTTGGTGAAATCTTCCCTCCCATCTTTTCCTATTTCTGACCCTTATATCTTAAGCCTAAATGAACAGACACCATGTTTTGACAGGTGAAGAGTATTTGGGTAGCACTCACTTCCTGTGGCTCAGCCAACTGACTGGCACAGTGTGAAACCTTGTGTAAAAGTGACCGGGGTCCCTTGACGTCCTGAGCTTAAAGAGTCTTTGTAAAGAAACATGTATGCAATGGCAGATGCTCTCTATCCAGGAAGTACATTAGTGCACTAGCATAGACTCTAGAATATGGAGGGTTATGAGGGCAATGGCAGATGCTCAGCTCTTACACATAAAATGAGAATGTGGCAGGGCCAAGTTTCAAAGTTTATGTTCTTAGCAGGTGTTCTTTGCAGTCTAGAAAATTTCACACACATCAAGAATGGGAAAACAGTTCTACCTGCCTTTTATTGTCTTATTGCATTTCAGAAGCAAAATTGAGTTCACCATGATGTGTGATTAATTTATGAGTAAAACACGTTACCTTATAGACTGGACCATGCTTCTCTTCTCCCTTTCCCTGTGCTTGTCTGATTCCTTGGCCATGTTCCCTGTGCACTTGGTCTCTTCCTTTTCCATGTATAATTCTTCTTTCCTTTTCCTTTTATCCTCTTCTCCCATCAATTTCTCTTTTCTTCTCCTTCCTCTCCTCTCCTCTTCTCCTCCCCTCCCTTTCCCTCCCCTCCTCTCCTCCCATCTTCTCCCCTCCCCTCCTATCCTCTTCCCCTCCCAGTCCTTCCCCTCCCCTCTTCCCCTCTCTTCTCTTCTCCTCTCCTGACCCCTTTTTCTCTCTGCCTTCTAACCCTTCCTTTCACTCCTCTTCATTCTTACCCCCCATCCTGCTACCTCCTAATACACAGTCACTGGAATAGGCTAAATACATGTTCTTATTAATTCATTTTTTATAAGATGTTATATTTTTATATTCACCAAATAGAGATGTGGTATGTGCATTTCTTCATCTCATAAATTCGTGGACAGATGAAGGTGCCAAGTATTGCTAGTTCTTAATTCTTATTCTTACAAATGAGGGACATTTGGGTGTGGCATTTGTCACCCCATCACATGCCAGGGAGATTCAGCTGATGTGGCTAAGTGATATCTCCTTTTTCCTTCAATACTCCAGATACCTTAGGTCCAAAGCCCCATGCTCAGTTGATAATGATAATTTTTTCCTCATAGAGGAGAGTGGTCATAGGTGAAGGGCATATGAGCAGATGAACACCCCTGTTAGGACCTCCAAAGATGCTCTGGAGAGATGCTCTCATGTTTACTGCATACCTATAAACACTTCATCCCATTCTCACTTTCCCACTTATCTTATTTCTGAAGCTGACAATTCATTTGAGACTGGTTGTAAAAAATTGATGTTTTAATGTATAATTATTTAATTTATGTTTGTGTGTGTGTGTGTGTGTGTGTGTGTGTGTGTGTGTGTGTGTGTGTGTGTGTATGCCATGGCATGGATATTGAGATGCCAAGACATGTCATAGGAGTTGGTTCATTTTCTACCGTGTGAGGTTCAGATATTGAACTCGGTTTGTCAAGCTTGGTGACAAGGATCTTTACCTACTGAGCCATCTTATAGGCTCTAATGTGTGCTTTATTGGTGTAGCTAGGGTAAAATGTATTAAAATCATTTTTCTTGTATCTCTTTGGTCTCTCTTGCAATATTTGATGATTGCAATGTAAATGATAGAAAACACAATACTACTGTTTGCGTGCTATCATTATTTTTCTAGTCTGTTGTGTTTTCTTAAAGTCTTTCATAGAATCACTTCCAAAATGAAATTCCTACAATTGTACATGTTTTGGCTTTCTTACCCAAGGATTATTTGGCAGGAAAAGGCCACAGTTTAAAAGGGCTTCCATATTCTTATTTTATAAGAATATTTTTTTTAGTTTTTATCCTTACACCTTTATAGGCCTCCCCGTTGTATGTAATTTTCAAAAACTTCATTCATCATGACCAAGTAGGCTTCATTCCAGGCATGCAGTGGTGGTTCAAAATACAGAAATCGATCAATGTAATTCATCGTATCAATAAACTGAAAGAAAAAACCACACGATCATCTCCTTAGATGCTGAATAAGCGTTCAACAAAATCCAACACCCATTCATGTTAAAAGTCCTGGATTTTGTCCTGGATACAAAATCAACTCAACAAAAAATCAGTACCCCTCCTGTATACAAGTGACAAAGAGGCTAAAATATACTTTTTTTTTTAAAGACAGTATAGGAGAGACAAATGTCTGAAGTTTTAAAATCCATATAACAAAGTAATTTTCTTAATGTTATAGCACACATAATAGACTCTTTGTTTATCTGTGGGACTGCATTTACTGTACCTTGAATTTTTATATGACACATATTGCATGAGAAACTGCTTGGCAAACAATTTAAGAAAAGAAAGATATATTTGTTTTGGGTTTCAAAGGTTTGGGTCCAGTGTCTACATGTAGAAAAATGCAATTAGACCCTTATTTGTCACCATGCACAAAACTCAAGTCCAAGTGGATTAAAGACCTCAACTTAAAACCAGAGATATTAATTCAGTTAGAGGAAAAAGTGGGGAAAAGCCTGGGACACATAGGCACAGGAAACAACTTCCTGAACAGTACACCAACAGCCCAGGCCTTAATGTCAACAATTAATAAATGGGACCTCATAAGGCTGAGAAGCTTCTGTAAGGCAGGAGACACTGTCAAGAGAACAAAGCGACAACCTACAGAATGGGAAAAGATCTTCACCAACCCTTCATCTGACAAAGGTTTAATATCCAAAATATATAAAGAACTCAAGAAATTAAATACCACAAAACCAAACAACCCATTTGCGAAATGGGGCTTGGAACTTAACAGAGAATTCTCAACAGAGGAATATCAAATGGCCGAGAAACACTTAAAGAAATGCTCGTCCTCATTAGTCATCAGAGAAATGCAAATCAAAATGACACTGAGATTCCATCTTACACTCATCAGAATGGCTAAGATCAAAAACTCAAATGACACCACATGTTGGTGAGGATGTGGAGAGAGAGGAACACTCCTTCATTGCTGGTGGGAATGCAAACGAGTACAACCACTTTGGAAAGCTATCTGGCGCTTTCTCAGAAAAATGGGAATAGGGCTTCCTCAAGACCCAGCCATCCCACTCCTTGGAATATACCCAGAAAATGCCCTACCACACAACAGGGACATATGCTCAACCATGTTCATAGCTCCTTTATACATAATAGCCAGAACATGGAAACAGCCTAAGTGTCCCTCAGTAGAAGAATGGACTAAGAAACTGTGATATATTTACACGATGGAATGCTACTCAGCTATTAAAAACGAGGAATTCCCGAAATTTGTGGACAAATGGATTGATCTAGAAATTATCCTAATGAGTGAGTTTACCCAGAAGCAAAAAGAGACAAACGGTATATACTCGCTTATATCAAAACACTAGTCCAAGGGATACGTACCATGAAAATCTTTACTTACCAAGAAAGTGGGTCAGAGGAGAGGACATCCTATTGTGACTTTAGGCGAGAGTAGCATGGAAGAATGGGAAAATAGTAGGACCCACAGGGTCCTGGAAACCTACAAGAAGAACTTTATGACAGGCAGATCTGGATCCTGGGGTCCTCCTCAAACTAAGGCACCAGCCAAGGAGAATACAGGCAGTAAGCTTCGAACCCCTACCAAGACCTAGCCGACGAACAGGATATTCTCCACCACTGAGTGGAGAATGAGATCTGACTCTCACACGAACTCTGGTGCTTCTTTTCTGACCATGTCCCCTGGATGGGGAGACCTGGTGGCACTCAGAGGAAGGATAGCAAGTTACCAAGAAGAGACTTGATATTCTAAGAGCATATATAGGGGGAGGAGGTCTCCCTCAGTCACAGACATAGGGGAGGGGAGAAGGAGAGAAATGGGAGGGAGGGAAGAATGGGAGGAAACAGGGCAAGGGCTAACAATTGAGATGTAATATGAATAAATTAATAAAATTAATTTAGAAATAAATAAATAAATATCAGCTATCAAAAAAAAAAAAAAAAAAAAAAAAAAAAAAGGTTTGGGTCCAGTATGATGAATATGGCATGGTGATTGCCATTGCCACCAGAAACCTCTTCATCTAAGTTAGCAAATAATGTCTAACTGATAAAGATCTCAGCCTTGCTTTAGATGTGGAGGTCAGAGGTCAGCTTTCAGGCATCCACACTTTCTTTCTCTGTGTGGGCTTAACAGAGACATAGCTGTACCATTCTCCCTTCAGGATGAAAAGCTTAAGCATTACAATCATGAACTATCCCTGTCATTGGAGGGTGGTAGGGCAGATATGGATTCTCCTGATGAGCTTGTATGTATGCATGTATGTATGTGTATATGTGTGTATGTATGTATATGTGTATGTATGTATCTAAGTATGCATATGTATATTTTTCAGGTGTATCAAGTCTGAAGAGAAGTCGCTTGGAGTTGGATTACACACATTTTCCACAAGAATATTTGGTATGAAGGATTTCCTTAACACATCAGACCAATTTTTCATGCTTAGTATACCAATTAATTTTCCTTGAATCAGAAGAGAATATCTTTTCAAACCACAACACAGCTGCCATTTTAAAGGGAGTAAGGGTGTATTCAGGAATCAAACATGAGTGACCATGACACGGGCACACAGATTCAGGTCATCCAGATGTGCTCCAACAGGAAGATTGTTTTGTGACGTTTATAGTTGGAGGACAAAGAAATCCATGAACAAGGTACTTCTCAAATACATCACTAGGAACATCAGGTAGAGTAGTTACAGCAAAGCAGGAAATTCTCTGCTGTAGGCTCAGAAGCTGACTTATGTCATTCTTAGTGGGCGGAGGCTCGTAGCCTCCTCAGTCAATACGTCACCAAAGCTTCACGTAAGAGTCATACAGATACGTGACCAGAGATGGGGATGGGTTAAGGAAAGGCTCAATAAAAGAGGTGAAAAGATAATTTTCTCTGGGTCTGTAAAATCCCAACTGTCTACATCCAGAAGGTTTGAATGATCTTGTAGTATCCTCAAGGTAGGTAGGTGTGTCCTCCCCACTTTGTAAGCCTTTCTGTTTGGAAATGGCTACTTGTAATTACTCTGAGAGTGAAGTAACTGCACAGATGAAAACTACTTCCCCTTGTCTTTAAAGACCTTACCTGACCTTAACCACACCTTTCATCTTTTTGTAGAGTCAACAATAAAGTGTTAGTTGCATGAACAGAAAGCCAATAGAAGGCATCTCAGCAAACATATGAGGTTCATGACTATGAACTCAATGAATATCCATTCTTTGCATCTTCCATATAGCTGTCATTTGTTATGATCTAGAAACTTTACATTAACTTACAATTCATAAAAGTAAGTTTAGAGCATTTGGTTCATTATATGTCTTCTGTCTTTTCTTTCTTCCTGTAAATGGACTAGATTTTTAAAATGTTGTTGTTTACCGGTTTGGGGTTTGATTTGTTTGCTTCAGTTTTTTTCTCTTCACTGCAGGCGGCATCCTAGGACCTATTTACTTTGGTGCCTTGATAGACAGAACATGTTTACATTGGGGAACTCGGAAATGTGGTGAGCCAGGGGCGTGCAGGATGTATGATATAAATAGCTTCAGGTAAAGATAACCATTGAGAATTGCTTTTGTAGCATAAAATGTCCTCACTCACATGTAGCATTTTCTTAATTGATAAGATTGCATATGGCATCATATTTTAGAATGCACATGGATGGCATAACTTCCTTATTTAATATTTGTGTATTATTTCTAAAGTGTCTGATACATACAAGCCTGAGTGGATTTCCTCAAAACCTTTCAATATACTTTAGAAGTGGAGCAGGTGTCTGCATAGAGGCCTTGGGGTAGCAAGGATGAGCAGCATCTTGAGCTGAGCTAGTATGGCAGAACACAAGAGGTAAACAGGAGAGGGGGATTAAGGACCTGGGACAATTGTGTTGTAGGTGGGAACAAAATCTCTCAGCACCCACCACTGTGTATCTATGGCCAGAGAGGAGGGAATCCTCCTTCATCTAGGGATCAAGATAACAGAGTCACAGCACAGCCAGGAGGCATGGGTTATGACCTTCTAACTTCTGAAAAGTTTAAAGCCCTCCCATGTTTACAGCCTGACTTGATGTACCTCAATCTGTTTGGTACCACGCAGTTCAGCAAATGTGCTGTAGACAGGGACTATCTGAGAAGGGGCCTGGTATCTACATGTGGCTGATAGTCTCATCTCTGTTAACCCATAGATGCCCCGCTACACATAATGGTTAGCTGCCCCATGAACACACCTTGTCTCAGTAAGGTGCTTGTGGTACAACTGAGAGTGTCACAAGGGAGAGGAGGATGCCACATAGAGAAACAATTGAAGCCATCACCCTCTAGAACTGGGAGACTAAGGAGCCAACTATTTGAGCTCCAGGTGCATGCAGTTCGGGTGGTTTCATGCAGTTCCTTGGTGTAAAAGAAAGCAGTTGCTTGCATGCATCCCATCATTCTCAGTGACGCGCAGGCACCTGTCACTCACAGCACAGTGAAAGAGCTGTGCACTCCCTGCTGCCTCACCCTGAAGTTCATGCCAGCCTAACCTAGAAACAGTTCTGGCCCTTACTTTGTTTGTCCTCTATGGCAGCAGGCCTGAGGAATATCACAGAGAAACTCTGTTTACTAAAGGCTGCATTGGAGAAAAGACCGCCCCCCCCCCCCCCCGGCTCCTAAAACCGCTTTGGCCAAAAGGAAGTTTTCCCATCTCTAGGTATAATGGAATCTTGGTCTGTTTCTGGGTGAGCATTATCCTGAATAAATCCTAAAGAAAGAAGAGCGGAGCACGGCTCTGTCCAAAGTGTTCATGCCTAAGGCAAATACAGCCTCACATACCTGTAGTAGCAGAACGAAGGGACTCAACTAGTTCTGTCAGCATACTTCTGTGTGTGCTAAAGTTCCAGTTGCCTTGACATCCCAAGAATGGGACAGTATACAGGAATGGTGAGCAAACTAATTTTTCTCCCTCAAATTGATTTTGCCAACACTTTTTATAACTGTAGCAGAAAATAAACTAAGATATTTCTTAAGCACTTACTTATGTATAAAAGTTGAATCTATTTCTACAGTGCTATACTTGAAGTCTTAAGCACCTACAGTTATATACTATATTTTTACTCTCCTTCTGCAGAAGCAGCCATGGTAATTTTTCTGTTTTCTTTTTGTTTCTTTGTTTCTGTTTTTTTTTAAATACTGGGTTTCTCTGTGTCCAGCTTTTGCTGTCCTGAACTAACTTAGTAGACCAAGTTGGCCTTGGGATCACTGAGATATGTGTACCTCTGCTCCCTGAGTGTAGAGATTCCTTTATTCTTATGTAGTCCAGTATGTCCTGCCTAAAGAATGGTAATACCAACAGTGGACTGTTTCTTCTCATCTCAATTAATATAATAAAAATAATGGCACATGTCCATGTTTACAGGCTAGCATAATCCACACAAGCCAGCACTGAAATTTTTTTCCCAGGAGATTCTAGATTGTATGAAGTTGACAACACTATCCACAATACCAGAGTTTATTGTAAACATGTCGAGAATAAAAAGGAATACTTTCTTAGTTATTTAGAAATATACAATAAAGAAAACACAACTTGAGGAAATCGTGGAGTTGGAAAACCTAGGGAAGAGACAGAAATTGCTGACACAAGCAACATCAGCAGAACAAAGAGAGGGAAGAGAGTATCTTAAAAGTAGAAGATACAGTTGAAGTCATCAATACATTAGTCAAACAAAATATTAAAACTAGAAACTTCCTGACACAAAATATCCAAGAAATCTGAGACACTATGGAAAGACCAAGCCTAAGACTAAATAGGAATAGAAGAAGGAGAAAACTCCAAGCTCCAAGACCCAGAAAACATTTTCAATGCAATCAAAGATGAAAACCTCCCCAACCTAAAAAACAGTGATGCCTATAAAAATATGAGAAGCCTACAGCAGTCCAAATAGAGTGAACCAGGAAAGAAAATCCTCATGTTACATAGTGACGTACATACTACATGTACAGAGCAAAGAAAGAATATTAAAAACTGCAAGGGAAAAAGGCCAAGTCACTTAAAAAGGTAAACCTATCAGGATTACTCCCTGACTTCTCAACAGAGACTATGAAAGCCAGAAGAGCTGGACAGATGCCATGCAGACCCTAAGAGACCATAGATGTCAGCCCAGACTACTATACCTAGCAAAAATTCCAACCACCATTGATAGAAAAAACCAGATCTTCCATAACTAAATTAAGTTTAAACAGTACCTAGCCACAAATACAGCACTGCAGAAGATACTAACAGGAAAACTCCAAGGAGACTAACTACACCCAGGAATATAAAGGAAATAAATAACCACATATTTGCCAAACCAAAATAAAGGAAGTGGCGTTTCTGCACACACACACACACACACACACACACACAAACATACATACAAACACACACATACATGTGTGCACACACACACACAGTATCACCACCAATATCAAAATAATAAGAATTAACAGCCACTGGAAATTAATGTCCCTCAACATCAATGGCTGCAACTCTCCGTATAAAATGACAAAGGCTAACAGAGTAGATGCAAAAAGAGGAGCCATCATTCTGCTGCATACGAGAAATTCACCTCAGCAATAAAGATAGACATTACCTTAAACTAAAGGTCCAGAAAAGGCATTTCTAGCAAATGGACCCAAGAAACAAGCTGGAGTAGCCATTCTAGTATCTAATAAAGTAGACTTTTAAACAAAACTAATCAAAAGAGATGGAGTACTGACACTTCATACTCATCAAAGGATACATACAACAAGATGTCTCAATTCTGAACATCTGTGCTCTGAATGCAAGAGCACCCACATTCTGAAAAGAAACATTACCAAAGCTTATATCACACATCACACCCCACATATTAATAGTAGGAGACTTCAACACTCCATTCTCACCAGTGGGCAGGTCATTGAGACAGAAACTATCTAGAGAAATAGTGAAACTAAAAGATGTAATGAAATGAATGGACCTAACAGATTTCTACAGAACATTTCACCCAAACACAAAAGGATTTCCCTTTTTTTCAACACCTAACGGAATCTTCTCCAAAATTTGCTACATACATGGTCACAAAACAAACCTCAACAGATACAAGAAGATCAAAATAACCCCTTGCATCTTATCAGATCACCATGGATTTAAGCGGGAACTCAACAGTAGAAACAACAGAAAGCCTACGAATTCATGGGTGCTGAACAATGTCCTACTCAATAATCACTGAGTCAGGGATGAAATAAATAAAGAAAGAAAAGACAGTCTAGTATTCAATGAAAATAAAGGCATAACATACCCAAACATGGGACACAATGAAAGCAGTGCTAAGAGGAAAGCTCCTAGCACTAAGTGCCTTCATAAAGAAATTGGAGAGATATCATACCCTTTGAAGGCTCTAGAACAAAAAGAAGAAAATACACCAAGAGGAGTAGATGACAGGAAAGTATCAAACAAAGAGAACAATACAAATAATCAATGAAACCAAAAGCTGGCTCTTTGAGAAAATCAACAAGATAGACTAAGCCCTAGCCAGACTAAGTAAAAGGACAGAGAGAGTACCCAGATTAACAAAATCAGAAACGAAAAGGGGGACATAACAACAAACACTGAGGAAATCCAAAGAATCTTTCGGTCTCATTTCAAAGGCCAGTATTCCAAAAAATTGAAAAATCTAAAAGAAATGGATGATTTTCTTGATATTTCACTTACCAAAGTTAAATCAACATCAGGTAAACAGTTTAAAGAGTCCAAAGGAAATTAAAGAAGTCATCAAAAGGCTCCCAACCAAAAAAAAAAAAAAAATCCCAGAGCCAGGTGGTTTTAGCACAGAATTCTATCATATATTCAAAGAAGAGATAATACCAATATTCTTCAAACTATTTCACAATATAGAAATATAAGGAACAGTACCAAACTCATTCTGTGAAGCCACAGTCACCCTGACACTCAAACCAAAGACTCAACGAAGAAAGAGAATTTAAGACCAATTTCATTTATGAACCTCGATGGCAAAGCAGTCAATAATACACTTGCAAACCAAATCCAGGAACACATCAAAAATGTCACGCCCCATGATCAAGTAGGATGCATAGCAGGGATGCAGGGGTGGTTCAACATAAAAAAATCTTTCAGTGTCATCCATCATATAAACAATCTGAAAGAAAAAAAATCACATGATCTTTTCATTTGATGCAGAAGAAGCCTTTGACAAAATACAACATCCCTTCATGATAAAAAAAAATGTCTTAGAGACCACCTAAATATAATAGCAAGTTGATAGCTAACATCAAATTAAATGGAGAGAAACACAAAGTGAGTCTACTAAAACCAGGAACAAGACAAGGCTGCCTACTTTCTCTATATCTCTTTAAGATAGTATGTGAAATTCTAGATAGAGCAATAAGACAACTAAAGGAGATCAAGGGGATGCAAATTTGAAAGGAAGAAGTCAAAGTATGGCTATTTGCAAATGATATGACAGTATACATAAGTGACCCTCAAAATTCCACCAGAGAAGTCCTACGGCTGATAAACACCTTCAGCAAATGGCTGGTTACAAAATTAATTTTTAAAAAATCAGTATCCCTCCTGTACACAAACGACAAACAGGCTGTGATAGAAATTAGGGAAAAAACATCCTCACCATGGCAGAAATAATATTTAAAATGTGTCTTGGTGTAACTCTAACCAAGCAAGTCAAAGACCTGTATGACAAGAACTTCAAGTCTCTAAAGACAGAAATTGAGGAAGATATCAGAAGATGCAAAGATGTCCCATTCTCATGAGTCTGTAGGATTAACATAGTAAAACAATGTCCACTTACGAAAAGAAAATCTACATCAAGTCCCCATCAAAATACCAACACAATTATCTAAAGACATGAAAGAATAATTCTAAAATTCATATGGAAAAATAAAATCCCATAATACCCATAATAGCTAAAATAATCTTATACAATAAAAGAACTTCTGGAGGTATCCTCATCCTGGATTTCAAGATATACTAAATAGCAATAGTAATTAAAACTGTATTTTACTGGCATATAAATAGACTTGTGGATCAATGGAATCAAATCAAAAGCCCAGAAATAAACCCATACACCTATGGACACTTGATATTTGACAAAGAAGCTAAAAACCATACAATGAAGATACTAGATTGTATGAAGCCTGTAACACTATTCACCATACCAGGTTTTATAATAAATATGTTGAGAATAGGAGAGAATACTTCCATAGTTATTTAGAAATGTGCATATATCAAAATATGCATTTCCCAAACATATTAAATCCAGACACTTTAGGCATATTTTATTAAGTACACAAAGAAAAGAATCTTATGACAGTATTAAAAAAAAATAGTGAAAGGAAAAACTACCTAATTCGTTTGAGGAAGCTTGTAGTGTCTTCATGGTTTAACTGGACAAGTTCCTTAAATGAAAAGATTAGTACCTAAGGAGATGGTTCGGGGATTAATAACACATATTTCTCTTGCAGAGTATATGAGTTCAATTCCCATAACCCACATTGGGCAGCTCACAACTTCCTTTTACTCCAATTCCCAGGTTTGAGTAATTACTAGGACTCATGAACACATGAGACTGAACACATATACATAGATAAAAATAATTGAGATAGGTTTATTATTGTACATAGTAAAATATGTATGAAAATTGACAAATTGAGTTTACTAACTACATAAAAAATGACTAATAGGACTTATTTTAGACATATAAGAATTTTGATATCACAAAAATCTAATGGTGTATCAGAAAGACAAGTTGAAAAGTGACTTTATGGTGTTTTATACATGTGTGCTAACAATATGAACAAACCAAACAGAAAAGAGTAATTCCCTTAACATGATTCAGGGGTTTTATCTCAATATTTCAGAGACCATGTGATAATGACAGAAGAGGCATGTGGCAGAGTGTGAGGTGGCTAATTTTGAGGAGGATGTTCATGTTGACTGTTCTTTCTGGAAGCATTGAGTGCTTCCCACATTCATGGTGGGAATTCAATGCCATTCAAACCTTTCTGAAAACATCCTCATAGACAAACTCAGAGATACACTTCTATAATGATCCTAAATCCAGTTGGGATGACAATGGAAATGAGCCAAAACAAAGATGAAGAAAATGTATCTAAAGTTTTATGGTGAAAATTTTTTTTGACATTTTAACAAACTAATTTAAAAACTCAGCAAAATAGACTATATAAAATACACGTGCATAATTATTATCAGCTGCTTTTCTTCAAAGAATACAGACGGGATCTGTAAGAGTATAGAAAACTAGGTTTCACTAAACATTAAGATTTAATACAGACTAGTTCTTTTCAACAGGCGCATTTACCTGGGGGTGCCTGCAGCAGTAAGAGGATTAAGCTATCTCCCAGCATTCTTCATCCTAATACTTATGAGGAAGCTCCAACTCCCTGGGGAAATTGACTCTTCAGAAACTGGACTTGCAGAGATGGAGCTCACCGAGAAGGAAAGCAAATGCTTAGATGTGCACAGAAGTCCTGAGGTTGAGAATGATTCAGAACTGAAACGTATGCTACACTGAGTTTCCTATTGGCCTGTGCAAGCCCATGATGGGAATGTACATTTCACTTTGCTTTTTAAATCATGAGAGGTATTATCGGAACTGTATTTTATACTTAAGGATCTTAACAATTATTTTTCCTTATGATAAAATTATTTACTGATAAAAAATTTTCAAACTTTGGGGTAGTGTTTAAGATTTTCACAGGGAAGATTTCTTCAGCAAACTGCACACTGAACCTTAAAATTGCCTTAATTTTAAAAAATGATTGGCAAATTACGTTTTCTGTCACTCAATAAAGGGAAGGATGCTTTTCTCACAAATCTTCAAATATCTTTAAAGCTTTACTGTTACCAAAATAATATTTAATTTCATTGAATTTACACTTCAATATTGGAGATAATTAGAACTGAAAATATGTATCTGAGTTGTTTCACATTGTAACAAAATTGTCTGCATGTGTGTTTAACTATTTAGGAATTGTTAAGTCTTTTTTAAAAAAAATGTAAATTTTAGATGCTTCAAAGATTAGGCTTCTCTTTAATGTATCATCTTGTGTTTTCAATCTCTTCTCTCCTTACTCATTGCACACACATTTGATCATTTTCTTTACAGCTTTGGCAGATGTAATAAGGTTATTAAGAACCATGTAGCAAAAATAGTTTGAACTTTTTTCTAGAAGTTTAAAGCAGGCATTAAACACTTTCTTAAAAGCAAGTATTTGAGAAAACCAGTCCTTTCAAAGGCCCTTTGTAGAGATGGGGGTTTTACCTCAGTGGTACAATGCACACCTAATACATGGGAGACCCTAGTTTAAACCCCAAGGTGTCATAATATGCTGACAAAATAAAATAAAATAAGAAAACAAAATAAATCAAGGCTGGACACAGTATAAGATGTTCTTCAAAGGCTACTCTCTCATTCAGGAGTCCTCTTAGGCCCAGTGTTCATTGTATCCATGTGTCCTCAGAATACACAGATACTAACTTTCAAAATCTTATTAGACTAAAACCTTTGATGGCAGGACAGCTGGATGGCTCAGTGGAAAGGGGTGTTTACCACCAAATCAGACAAGTTGGGTTTGATCCTTGGGACCAACATGGTAGAATGAGAAAACCAATTCTTGAAAGTTGTCCTTTGCCCTGTACCCAGGTAATGAGGTGCACATGCCCCACCCATAAATAAATAAATAAATACATAAACAAATATATGAATATGTAAAAAAATTACAAAGTTTTAAGCACAGATTCTTGCTTAAAAATGTGATTGATAAAATTCAATATAAGTATTAAAAACAAAACCAAGATTTGGAGATTTGAATAAGAAATGTTCTCCTAGACTCAGGCAGTAGGACTTTTGGCCTACTATAGGAAGTTACTTAAAAGACTGCTTTTTTTACTTTACTGTCCATGACTAGGATAAAGAACAATTTGACTTTACAGTGCCTACTTATAATAATGTGCAACCTGTGACAAGGTATCACTGGATAGTGCTTCCACAAGGAATATTAAATGGCCCAACACTGTCAATATTCTGTACAACAGCAGGAAAAATAATTTGTGAACAGTTCCTCAATCTAAAATTTGTCATTATATGGATGATATCGTATCAGCTTAATCAGATGCAGATACCTTAGAAAAAGTACTTGATGACGTAAAGAGAATTTTGCTTGCTTAGAGATTGCAAACTGCTCCTGAAAACATACAAAGAGGGAGATTCTATTATTTAGAATAACTGATAGGTTTACAGAAAATTTTGATCACAGAAAATACAATCAGGAGAGATCAATTACAAACTATTAATGATTTTTGAAAATTTCTGGGAGATATTAAGAGGCTATGGCCCTCAACTGGATTAATTTCAAATCTTACAAGGTGATAAAGGCTTAAATAGTTTAGGAAAATTATCAGCTGAGGCTGAGAGACCGTTGGCTCTGGTAGAAAAGAAATTGCAGATGCACATGTGGATCATTTGGATCCAAAGCTGGATTTTATTGGGTTATTTTGCCTTCTACTCATGTTCTAAAATGAATTCTTATGCAGATAGAAGATAGTATCTTAGAATAAATAATTAAAGAAAAAAGAATAAACGCCTACATGCAGAAAAGATTTCTCAATTCATTCCAAAAGGAAAAATGAGACCATCAATTAGCAGGAATAGACTCAGCAGAAATTTTGGTACCTTTTACTAATTGTGAAATAGTCTCATTATGGTCCAAAAATGAACATTGTCTAAGAGCTTGCCGTCATCTTTAGGAGAGTTTAACAAGAAATATCCTCAAAGCAAGACACTTCAGTTTATAAAAAGAACAATTGGATTCTCCCTCATATAGTAAAAGAGACACCAATTACTGGAGCCCTGACATTCTATGGTGATGCAAAAAAACCAGGAAAGGCAGGATATAAGTCAGAAAAAAAAATAAGTAAAGTGGCCCAAAGCCCTCGTGATTCAGTTCAAATTTTGAATTGTATGCCGTTCTTATGGAATTATTAGCTTTTCCTGAATCTCATAATATAGTTCCTGAATCTCAATATGCAGAAAGAATTTTTTGCATATAAAATTGTGCAACTAGTTCTGGATGATTCAGAATTAACCTTATTACTTACTCAACTACAACAAGCAGTTTTAAATAGAAGCCATACATTATATATATATATAAAACGCATGTTAGGTCTCATAGGAATACTAGGCTCGGTAGCACAATTAATGATGAAATTGCTAATTGAGTATTAGGACATGTGCGAGAAGGCGCAGAATTTCAAAAGAAACACTATGCCAACAACAAAGGTTTAAAGAAAGGTTGTTCTTTCACTTAGGAAAAAGCCAAGGATATTATAGGGAACTGCTCTACTTGATCTTTGTATTCCCAAACTCCATTACTTGCAGGAAGTAATTTAAAAGGTAACCCAAATAATTGAAGTTTGACAAATGGATGTGTCATTTTGCAGAGTTTGGAAAATTAAAGTGTGTGCATTGTCCCATAGATGGTGAGCATCTGCTTTAAGTTCTAAAAGGCTGATTCTGTAATTACAAGTTTATTAGGAGTTCTGATTACTATGGGAATACTTGTACAAATTAAGATTGACAATGTTCCAGCATGTGTCTCTAGTAAAATAAAATCATTTTGTTTTTCAGTTGGTTGTTTGTTGGTGGTAGTGGTGGTGGTGGTGGTGGTGGTGGTGGTGGTGGGTGGGTTGTTTTTTATTTTATTTTTGCTTTTGTTTCTTTATTGTTTTTAACCTACTATAGGTATATTGCACAATCTACAGGACAAGCAGTTATAGAAAGATCTAATCTCATTTTTAAATATACTCTTAATAAATGGAAATGGGTAATAAAGCAACCCCCACAGAGATAGATTACATAGTGCTTTTTTAACTTCAAACTTTTTAAACGTGAACGAGACAAGACCATGAGTTGCAGAGAGACATTGGATAGCAGGGGAAAAACCTGCTGAATTATATTTTAAAGCTGTGTTGACATCAGAATGGGAATCGGGATATATGTTATATTGAGGGCGAGGTTTGTCTTTGTTTTCACCGGAGAAGAAAAGCTGTGTATATCTTATGTGTGTAGTAAAATCTCAAGGAATAAAGAAACGGTATGTGGATGCTCCTTCTGCCTTTTCCCTCGGGGTTTCCCAGGTGCTGCTGCACACTGGGCCAGACGGACAGGAAGAAGTAGAGCCAGAAACAGCTGGCATCTGTGGTATCGCAGTTCACAGTGTCATGACGCAAACGGTGAGCAGTCTTCCTCCAGGGTTCTCAGAGTTACAGCTGTCTGGTCCAGACTGGAGGGAGAAGTCCTTCCCCGAAGTTCTCAGCGTTACTGCTCTTTTGGGCGGTAGGAACCTGGGATGCTTCCTCTCTTCAGAGGGTCCAGACACCAGAGGAAGAAATGAAGCCCTGCCAGGCTGGCCGGTCCCAGGGTAAATGCCTGGAGAGAGAAAGCCCTCTCCGAAGCAGCTCTTGGAGTGTTACAGCCTTTAAGCTCAGATGCAGCCAATCTCAGATGATAGTTGGTTAAACAGCATGTGTCTGTTTATTCAGCGTGGTTCTGTTTTTGTTTGTTTGTTTGTTTGTTTAAGGCATGGTTTCTCAATGTAGCCTTGGCTGTCCTGGAATTCACTTTGTAGATCAGGCTGGCCTCGATCAGAGATCCATTTGCCCCAGCCTCCCAAGTCACAAGAGGTGCATAAGAGCATCTAGAGGGATGGCTCAGAAGTTAAGAGTACTGTCTGCTCTTCCAGCGGTCCTGAGTTCAATTCCCAGCAACCACATGGTGGCTCACAACCATCTGTAAGGAGGTATATCTGAACCTTGGGGGAGTTCAAAGGGGTTCCAGGATGGGTATATCATTGGTTTGGGGCTAGGGTTTCTGGTGATGCTCCATTGCATGGGATGGAATTCCAGGTGCCAGCCATGTGAACACTCCTGGAATTGCAGAGGTAGGGATGGAGACAACGCTCACCAGGGCACCCTGGCACAGAACTGGGAGGGAGTGACCCTTACTCCGGGTGATCTCAAGAAAGAGATTTCCTGTGTTAGGATACAGCTGCACCTTGCTCTAGCTCTGTGCCAGATTCCCTGGAGGTACTGTCCACGGGCCCGCCAACAGTATATTTTAAAAAGACAAGAAAAGCCATTCATAAATAAATGGGGGGAACACTAAAGGCATTAAATCTGTAGATTTACATCTAAAGATTTATTTATCAGGAATTAGATAAAGACATCTCATTGTATATAGGCACACAGGGTGTGCTGATAGATTTATTGATTGATTGTGTCTGTGTGTTTGTGTGTATGTGTGCACGTGTGTGTGTGTGTGTGTGTGTGTGTATTTGTGTACGTTTTAAGTATGTTTTAAAGCACATACTTGTAGAAACCCAAGGCCACTCTCAGGATCATCCTTATAAGGGCTGACTTCTTTCCATTAAGAAAGACTGTCTCATTGACCTGAAACTCGGGGGTTAGGCTACAGTGGCTGACAAGGGAGCCCTAAAGGCCTTCCTATTTCAGCTTCTCTAGTTCTGGGATTAGATGTGCAACACACCACCACACCACACAGTTTTACAGAGGCCCTAAAGGCAGGTCCTCCTGTGAGGAAAGTACTTCACTGACTTGAGTTGTCTCCTTAGTGCCTGTTCTCTTTCTCAAATGACGTTCATTCTACAATAGCTTTCTGAGAGAAAGACACAGGAAAATTTATGGTCTTTTGTTTCTGATCATATCTTTATTCCATTCAAAATATTTTATTTTACTTTTTGACAAACAGCCCTTTGTTGTTCAGTCTGGTATGGAAATCCATATGTAGCCAAGGATGACTTTGAACTCCAATCTTACCTGGTCTCTAAAGTGTTTGTATTGCCAATGACATTCCTGGTTTAACCACTGGTATATCTATAAAGAAAAAAAATTTCCTTACAGAAACAGTTCCTGATTCTTCAGTGTGACTTCTAAAACACTGTGGAATCTGTTTGGAGCTTTTTCTTATTCTTGGTCTGTGAAATTTTATGTGACATTTTTGGGGCTATAATTTTCATCAAAAGACTTGGGAAACCTACATTTTAAATATAGAAACTTGAACACTCCCATTCTAGGATTGGACCCCAGGCTCCTTGCATGTAGGCAATACTGCACACTGAGCAATAGCCCCAGCCCACAGATAAAACATAGCTAGAAACAATAACCCAGGTAAGCTAAATAGATAGATGGCCTTCAAAAACCTCAGAGATCAGCCAGGCATAGTGACACATGCCTGTAATCTCAGCACTCTGGGAGGCAGAGGCAGGTGGATCTCTGTGAGTTTGAGGGAAGCCTGCTTTACAAAGTGAGTTCAGGACAGCAAAAGATATACACAGAAAACCTGTCTTGGAAATAAAAAATAAAATAAAAAAATATACACACAAGTGATATTAGAATTCAAAAGCACGTTCTTTATGAGAAACTTGTCTGGAAGGAAGTAAATATTCTATACCATGACAGGATTGTGAACTAAATATGTGTATTTGATAGGACCCTATACTTTTTTTCATTTCTTTTTTAAATTAATTTATTCATATTACATCTCAATGGGTATCCCATCCTTTGTATCCTCCCATTCCTCCCTCCCTCCCATTTTCCCCTTACTCTCCTCCCCTATGACTGTGACTGAGGGGGGCTTCCTCCCCCTTTATATGCTCATAGGGTATCAATTCTTAAAGACTGGCCTTTGGTGGTGGGTGTTCATTTGGTGAGAAGGGAGTAACTCCGTGCCCACTTCCTCGCTCTGAGTGCACTCCACCATCCTATCGGGTTCCGCATCACAGATTCTTTTTTTTCCTTTTTTTATTATTAATTTCTTCAAATTACTTCTCAGTTGTTAGCCCATCCCTGTGTTCTCCCATTCCTCCCTCGCTCCCACTTCCCCCCATTCCCCTCCCTTATGTCTGTGACTGAGGGAGACCTCCTCCCCCTGTATATGCTCGTAGGGTATCGAGTCTCTTCTTGATGACCTATTATCCTTCCTCTGAGTGCCACCAGGCATCTCCATCCAAGGGACATGGTCAAATATGGGGCACCAGAGTTTGTGTGAAAGTCAGATCTCCTTCTCCACTTAACGGTGGAGAATGTCCTGGATAGGACCCTATACTTAACAATTTAGGTTTTGCTATGTGATAAGGTACAAATAAATGCTGAATTCTTATTAGTAGGTTAGCTACTTCAGGATGATGTGTACCAACAATTTTGAAAAGTATTGCTTGGATATTCTAGGCCTGAGTAAAGAAACAAATATATTGAGGATCGTGGAAATCTATTCTCAGGGATGAAAATGAAGGCTACAAGTACACAAAGAATGACCATTTCTGGACTTCTGGACAGAAACTGGATGAATCAATGTGTTATAGTTTCTGTTATCTATCTATCTATCTATCTATCTATCTATCTATCTATCTATCTATCATCTATCTATTTATATCTATCTATGATCTATCTAATATATATATCTATATATTATCTATCTATGTGGGTACAAGAGTGCATTTCCTACCTGTGTATGATTATCTTCACCTCTCTATCTATAACCTGACTTCTAAAATTTATGTTGTAATTATGGGAACTAAGTTTCTGGGGGAGAGGTTGATTTGAGAGCTGTGATGGGTAAATTTTAAAACAAAAGGAATCTCAATCATCTAATGCTAGAATGTGAAGAAGTGGCAGGGACAGGGTATAAACCAGTCACTGATAATCAGGACTTTCAGAGGAGTATATGAATGTTTGAGGAGTTAGCTTCTGTCCCATAGGCTTGTTTGCATGCAGGAATTAAATTGGAACAGCTTCCGCTGGAAAAATTGACCATACTTTTAATATTGAAATGGTTAGTTCTCATTGTCAACTTGACTGGATTTAGCATCACCATGGAAACATGGATGTATCACCATGTCCTGAAAGTTTAACTGAGGTGGGAAGAACATGGGTGATTCCATCTTACGGGTTATCAGACTGAGTGAAATGGAGAAAGTGAGTTGAACACAAGAATTCATATCTGTCTGCTTCCTGACAATGCATGTCATGAGACCTGCCCCCTCTCAATCCTCCTACCACGTTCCTGCCATGATGGTCTACATCCTCAATGTGTGAGCTAAATAATTTCTTCTTCATATTGTTCCATCAAATATTCTGTCTCAGAAATGTAAAATGTATTTAATGCAATGATCAAATGAGTAGGTATAACCCACTAAGTAGATTAAAAATCCAGAAGTTCATACTGACTTAAATTCATCAACATTGGGCAATAAGAAAAACCCTACTTTACTTTAGAAAAGCAGCTGCTGCATTTAGCATAAACAATGGAGTTTTAAATTGTCACTGGAGTCTAAAACTAGTGAATTACAGATAGACAAGAGACTGTATGATTTGTAGAACTCCAAACAAATGCTTTATGAAATAAATGGGAAAATATTATATTCATTCATATATTGGAAGACATAAATGGACCACCATATAACCAAAGCTCACCTTACCAATACTGGAACAAATGAGCATTATGTGTCGGAGCCTTTTTGGAAGGCATAATATCATCCCTATGGTATTCTCAGTCAAACTGTGCAATAAGAATATTTCATGAAAGAACTTTAGATAGATTTGTACTCATGGGTATTTTAAATAGCTGACATTCTTAGAAATTGTAATTTTAAAGACAATATGGGCCATAAACTTCAAACCCCTACCCAGATCTACCCAATGGACAGGACATTCTCCACAGTGGAGTGGAGAGTGGGGTATGACTTTCACATGTACTCTGGTGCCTCATATTTGACCATGCCCCCTGGATGGGGAGGCCTGGTGGCACTCAGAGGAAGGACAGCAGGCTACCAAGAAGAGACTTGATACCCTATGAGCATATAAAGGGGGAGGAGGTCCCCCTCAGGCACAGTCATAGGGGAGAAGAGTAAGGGGAAAATGGGAGGGAGGGAGGAATGGGAGGATACAAGGGATGGAATAAGCATTGAGATATAATATGAATAAATTAATAAAAATTTTTTAAAAAGATAAGAAAAAAGTTATATATGTGTTTTGTCTGTCATATGTGTGTTGATGCCAAAGAAGGCCAAAGGTGGGTCCCCTGGAGCTAGAGTTTCAGGTGGTTCTGAACCACCTGGTGTGTGTTCTGGTAAGAGATGTGCCTCTCTTATCCAAGGACTTGTGTCTACAGCATCTTGATAGTCTCTGTAAATGGTCAAGAATCTCTTCCTCTCAAAAAAAGGGTGACACACTCTTCTTACCCAAGGAAACGAGAGATGATCACCTAAACATGATGTCTGAGATTGGATTGGGTCTTGTAGCAGTGTTAAAAAGTGGTATAAAGGGGGCTGTGAAGTGTCTCAGTTTGAAACAGTCAATTGCTGCCATGCAAGAGGTCCTGGTTCAGATCCCCAGAACTGACTCCTGCAAGTTTTCTTCTGACCTACACATGCGTGCCATAACATGTATGCAACACACACACACACACACACACACACACACACACACACACACACACACACACACCCCTCAAACTAATAAGTGTAAATTTCCCCAGAAATCTAAGAAGAAAATTATTAGGACAATTCAAATAATTGGAATATAGACAGTATATTATGTATTTGGTGTTGAATCAATGTCAAATCCCAAATGTGAATGATCAATGTTTTGGTTATATCAAATAAATAATTACAAAGCAACACTACTGGTTAAAGAAATTGCTTAAATATTGGGCTTTATAAACACTCTCTATTTCCTTTTCTCCACATCCTCAACAGTATGTGCTGTAACTTGAGTTTTATATCTCATCCATTCTGATGGGTGTTAGATAGAATCCCAGAATTGTTTTGGTTTGCATTTCCCTGATTACTAAAGAAATTGAGCCTTTCTGTAAATACTTCTCAGCAATTTGACATTCCTCTATTGAGACTTCTGTTTATCTCTGTGACTCACTTTTAATTAGATTATTTGGTTTGATGGTGCTTAATTTCATGCATTCTATATATACTTTGGCTATTAGGCCCCTGTCAGATGTAGGGCTAGTGAAGATCATTTCCCAGTCTGTAGGCTGTCATTTTCTTATGTTGACAGTGTCATTTGCCTTAAAGAAGCTTTCAGTTTCATGAGGTCTCACTTATTAACTGTGAGTCTTAGAGCCCGAGCTGTTGGTGTTTTGTTCAGGAAGTTGTCTCCTGTGCCAATGAGATCAAAACAAACAAACAAAACCAAAACCTCTGTGTTGACAAAGCCATCTTTGCCATAGAGCTCACTATGAACAGGTAGAGAGATAAGCAACCAGATATATAGTAAATATACGCACCTGCTAAAAGCAATAGGAATTGTATTTTTTCATGTGTGTGTTGGGGTGCTTTATCAGACCTCTGAGTGCATGGACTACTACAGCATTGGTGTTTCCAGGTTGCTACAGGAAGATGTGATTGGACCAGTGGTATCAATCAATCCCCTTTGACCTCTAAGCCCTTTGTAAAGGTTGCCAGTCCAAATGTTGGGTACACTGAGTCCACTGATTATTATTTTTTCAGTACAAAGTTGTGCCTCTGAGATCATTCAAGGCAGGGACTTGTAGGTTCTAGTTTGGGGTGGCTTCCAAAGGAACTAAGAACTCAGAATCTTGACATAAAATATATGGCAAATATGCATTGAGATGAGACTGTTGCTTCAGCTGATTGAATGAATCATGAAGAATCATAACTTATAATCAAACATGGGGAACTAGTCCAAAATCACAAAATTAATCAACAGTACTCACACACATAACATGCTTTCATGATAGGCAATGCACATATCATATGAACTCAGATGGATTAGAATCTACCAAACAACCATTTATTATGTTAACAACAGAGAAAATCATCATCAGGGATACTTGAGTAGAAATTCCACAAAGTTGCTAATGCATTAAGAAATCACAAAACTATCATAGTTTAAAAAATGGAGTGAGGGGTGGGAAGAGGCATTTGTGGAATTCTGGAAGCTGGCTACCCTTTGGTAAAGCAATAGTGTTCTAGCAATAGAGATACTATTTTCCAGAGGAAAGAAAGCTTTGATGATGTGTCTTTCAGTATTGCACATGAACCCCTGCTGCAGGAATCTCTAAGCTTTGGGAACTTTGGCAATTGCTTAATGGGTAGAATGCTTGTAGTGGAAGCTTAAGGATCAGAGTTCAAATCCCCAGAACTGAAGTACCTGTAATCTTAGCACTGCTGCAGAAAGATAGGAGGCAGAGACAGGAGAATCCTCTGAATCTCACAGGAGAGCTATTTCCTCAGTATGGATCAAAAAAGAGACCTTGTCTCAATCTAAAGGATGATGCGGGCCAATACCCGAGCTTATCCTCTTATCTCTGCATATATACCTTTATAAATGAGTGTGTGCATTTGTATGTGTTTATGTCTGTGTGCAAACACACACATACAGACACTCATACACATGCACACAGACGTACATATGCACATACAAACACACACACTTGTAAACAACTATGCAGTACACATGCACACACAAACACGAGCATACACATGCATGCATGCACATGAATGCACACAGGCACGTAAATTCAAAGATGAGGGAAGGCATTAGTATAAACGCTAAATGAATATTCTGGATGCAGTACCAAGTCAAGCAGTATTTGTAGAGAATGGAACTTCAAATGGTAGCTACATGTCAGTTCAGTTTTGTAGTCTCATTGCTTTTGCTATGCTGCAAATATCCACAGGAAGAGAAGCTTCTGGAATGGAAATGAAGCCTTCTTAATGCCCAGCTGAGGCTCTGAAGAGGTCCAGGATAGAGTCTCTGGTGCTAGATGCAAAGGCCCTTCCAGTTCGCTTCATCTCTTGGGTTGCCAGAGCTCAGAGCTCAGGCAACTGATCTGAATTGAAAGGAGAAGGAGGAAAAAGAGCCCAAGTTTCTTCTATAGGGACTGGCTATACTGTGGCCTAGGAGGAAAACTTAAACTGACCACAATTTTCCTGTTACTGAAGTTGTAAAAGCAGCTTCTGGCTAGAAACTGTGGGGCCATCATAAAAGGAGGGTCTTTGATCTGTAGATAGGCCTCTTTTGTAGAAATCTCCAGTAAGCTAATGTAAACTTAAACTTGTTAATCCTAAAAGGCTGATAGTAAAGGCTAGAATCTGATAACTTATTTGCAAATCTACAGGGAAATAAAAACTAACAAAGACTTTCTGTTTCTGGGTTAACTCACACATTATGATCATTTCTAATTCCATCCATTTGTCCAGAGATGTTGGGATTTCCTTGTTTTTACTAGCTGAGTAGTATTCCATAGTGTATATGTACCACAGTTTCTTTATCCATTCTTCTACTGAGGGACACGTAGGCTGTTTCCATGTTCTGGCTATTATGAATAAGGCTGCTATGAACATGGTTGAGCAAATGTTCTTGTTGTGTGGTGGAGCATCTTCTGGGTATATTCCAAGGAGTGGAATAGCTGGGTCTTGTGGAAGCCCTATTCCAGGTTTTCTGAGATATTGACAGATTGATTTCCAAAGTGGCTGTACTAGTTTGCATTCCCACCAGCAATGAAGGCGTGTTCCTCTATCTCCACATGCTCGCCAGCATGTGACATCACTTGAGTTTTTCATCTTAGCCATTCTGATGGGTGTAAGATGGAATCTCGGAGACGTTTTGATTTGCATTTCTTTGATGAATAAAGACACTGAGCATTTCTTTAAGTGTTTCTCAGCCATTTGATATTCCTCTGTTGAGAATTCTCTGTTTAGTTTTGAGTCCCATTTCTTAATTGGGTTATTGGGTATACTCACTTATAATTGGATACTAGCCCAAGAGGCATGTCCCATGAAAGTCGTTACCAGCAGATGGGGATAGATGTGAGGACATCCTATTGGGACTCTAGGTGAGAGAAACAGGGGAGAATGGAGAAATAGAGGGAACTAGAGGGTCCTAGAAACCTATAAGAAGAACATCATGATGGGTGGATCTGGGCCCAGGGATTCTGCTCAAACTATTGCACCAACCAAGGACAATAAATGCAGTAAACATAGAACCCCTACCCAGATCTAGCCAATGGACAGGACATTCTCCACAGTTGAGTGGAAAATGGGGTCTGAGTCTGAAATGAACTCTGGTGTCCCATATTTGACCACGTCCTTTTGATGTGGAGGCCTGGTGGCACTCAGAGAAAGGATAAGCAGGCTACCAAGATGAGACTTGATAGGCTATGACCATATAATGGGGGAGGAGGTCCCCCTCAGTCACAGACATAGGGGAAGGGAATAGGGTGAAAGCGGGAGGGAGAGAGAAACAGGAGGATACAAGGGTTGGGATATCAATTGAGATGTTATCTGAATAAATTAATTAAATAAAAAAAATTTTAAAAGAAAAAAATAAGAGAGAGATAGAAAATAAACCATTCACACATACATACATTCAAGAAAAAAGGTGGATGAATTTTGGCAACTTAACTTCAACTGAAGTTGAGCTTCCCAATTTCAACAATGTTCATTGTTGGTCACTGTACTTATAGTTCTGAGAAAAGGGAATTTAACCTCAGTCAAATAAGGGCAATTAATCACAAAAACAGATGAATTCTAAAATACAACATGTTACGTGTTTTAAAGCTAAACATTTCTTTTCTATGTATCCATTACATAAGTTTGTAGTGAGTTCAGAGTGACAAAGGTTGACAAGGCCTGAAACGTAGAAGAATAAATGGCTTATCAATTAGGACTGACCTAACTGTACATTATCCAGCTATCTCTTAGTTCATAATGAGTTCAGCACAATAACTTTACCTGTCGTTCATTCTAAGAAACAGAGTAGATTTAAAATGACAGCATATGATGTCACAAAGTGACAAAGTATAAGGCATTACAGCAGAACAGTTTGTATATTTCGACATTAAGGTTTGTACTTAATTTAAACATTTCTAGGTAGCCCCATTCTATCTTATGTTCATGGGATGTTGAAAGCAACTTACGTATATTTGTGATGAATAGTAGGATTTGTGGTGCCATCTGAGGCGGAGGCTTATCTGAGGCCACAAATCTGCTTCAAGGCTATCCCTAGTGAGGCACCTGGGAGTCCACAAAGGTATTTATTGCAGCCATAAACTCTCTAAGATTGTTTTAGAACATCTAAAACAATTTAATTTATTAAACTATTTGAATCAAATCAGGAATTCCACAATTAGGGATTAATTCATCTGAACAACAAACAGTACATCCTAAACAAGATCCTGTAGGAAGTTTCCTCAACCAGAGATAGTTAATACCCAGAAAGTGACAGTTCATATCAATGCCAGTTGTTTTTTCTTTTTGGTTTTTCAAGGGTTTCTCTGTGTAACCTTGGATGTCCCTGACTTGCTTTGTAGACCAGCCTGGCTTGAATGTAGTCTTGGCTGTGCTAGACTCACTTTGTAGACCAAGCTGGCCTTAGACTCACAATGATCCACCTACCTCTGCCTCCCTAGGTGCTGGGATTAAAGGCATGCGCCACCATGCCCGACTCTAATGCCAGATTTTAGAGGGATGCAGCAGTGCACAATTGACAGGGTAGTCAGAGGTTGGAAGCGATTCTGGGGTACATCACGATACAGACCTTGCAAATACTAGATCACCTCCAAAGATCCCTCATGCCTATTAAACTTCCACAAATCAACGGCTCTTGACAGCATGTCAAAGGCTGGAAGCAGTTCTGGGGGTTCATCACAGTAGAGACTTTGCAAAATACCGAATCACCTCCTAGAAAGTCCATATGCCTAATGAGCTCCTTTAACAGAATGGCTCTTGGCAAAGCCTCATTAGAGAAACAGATAAAATGGGGCTGTTTAATCTTGAGTTCAGCTGGTTTCCTCAGGAAGGGGATAAAGCCATGGACTAAGGGATGGCACTGTGTGTTTCTTGGTCCTAGAAACTCTCCTTCTGAAGGCATGTAGAGCTCAGGGCAGAGCTGGAAGCTGAGTCACCCTGGAGCCCATGAGCCCTCCTCTGGAAGGTAAATAGTCTTACAGGTTGCTGGGGACCAGAGGCTGGGGTCTGGAAACTGGAACCATGCATCCCCAGGTTACAAGCAAGTCTCTGTTGGTTTTTTATTCTTAATCACTCTCTTAGATTTTTTAAAAAGTAAAATTAGTTGTGAAATTCAACATCCAACACCAGCTGGAGTTAGAGATTTGTCATGGTGGAAGACTGTCACTTTATTCTATGTGGAATCTCACCTCATTAAATGTCTTAATCTTCCATTAAATTACAAATAAACAAATACTTCTGTTTTCTTCAATGAGTGGGAGGCTCTGGTATGTGCATAGAGATGGGTCTAATAGGAGACAATTTTTTTTATTATACTTGCCCAATTTTTTTGAAAATAATCCTGAAATAGTATAAAATTTGTTAGAAGTTGAAACTGAGAAAGAGAAGTTTCTTAACAACAAAAAGGACTAAAACTGTACAGAGATATTCATATCACTATAGGCAATAGAGGAAAAGATTTATTGATCTCTTGCTGTATACAGGACCCTGCCATGGTTGCTATGGGAAGGAGATTATAAGTGTTGTGTGTGTTTCCTTCACAGAGCCATTAGAAATCATTACATGGCTGGGAATAATTAGTGTTGCAAATATTTTAAGATGTGAGAAAAACAGTAAGTCATATGAGGCAGGAAATTAAGGATGTAATGTGACAAACAGTTTTGGAGTTAATAAGTAGGGTCAGAAGGTAAAGGCCCTAGTCACTATCTTAAGGAAAGGAATCCAATATCCAAAACTCATAGGATGAAAAGAGGAAACAGAAACTTGAAATTCGTCCTGTGGCCTCCACAGTGTGCACAACTGCTCTTTCATTCATGTGCAGAAGCTGTACACATTTGCACACCAACAATGACCAAAATTTAAAAATCCAGACATAGCAGAGTAACTAAGTTTCTCCCTTCTGCTCCAGCAGCCATCTTCCAGTATTGAGTGCCTTGGTTACCTAGCATGCTGACCATCAGCTGAATGAGTCATATCCCACCACCCACTGTACATTCCCACCTAACTGTGGAGCACTCCGTATATCAAAGTCTGAACTTTCTCTTTCTGTCTATCTTCTTATATGTCAGTCATTAGTCTCTGAGGCAACAGCCTGTGGGTTCTCTTTGATGTTTTCTCTTTCTTTTTTTTTTTAAACACATACAATTATTTCATTACACATGAATAAAACAAACTACATACAGCAGGGAGAACCATGAGACAATCATGAGTTATATAAATGTTACAGATTTCTAGGACCCTCTGGATCCTTTTATTTTGCTGTTCTCCCATGCGTCTCTCATTTAGAGTCCCAATAGGATGCCTTCCCCTCTGTCCCAGTTTCCTGGTAAGTGAAGGCTTTCGTGGGACATGCCCCTTGGGCTAGTATGCAGATATAAGTGAGTATATACCATTTGATTCTTTCTGCTTCTGGGTTAACTCACTCATTATGATCATTTCTAGCTCAATCCATTTATCCACAAATTTCGGGAATTCTCAACAGAGGAATATCAAATGGCTGAGAAACACTTAAAGAAATGCTCAACCTCCTTAGTCATCAGGGAAATGCAAATCAAAACAACTCTGAGATTCCATCTTACACCCATCAGAATGGCTAAGATCAAAAATTCAAGGGACACCACATGCTGGCG
This sequence comes from Acomys russatus, assembly GCF_903995435.1. NCBI lineage: Eukaryota > Metazoa > Chordata > Mammalia > Rodentia > Muridae > Acomys > Acomys russatus. The sequence goes on along the minus strand of NC_067149.1, from coordinate 64,565,050 downwards.
AGGATGTGGGGAGAGAGGAACACTCCTTCATTGCTGGTGGGAATGCAAACTAGTACAGCCACTTTGGAAATCTATCTGGTGCTATCTCAGAAAAATGGGAATAGGGCTTCCTCAAGACCCAGCTATTCCACTCCTTGGAATATACCCAGAAGATGCTCCAGCACACAACAAGAACATTTGCTCAACCATGTTCATAGCAGCCTTATTCATAATAGCCAGAACATGGAAACAGCCTAAGTGTCCCTCAGTAGAAGAGTGGATAAAGAAACTGTGGTACATATACACTATGGAATACTACTCAGCTATTAAAAACAAGGAATTCCCGAAATTTGTGGATAAATGGATTGAGCTAGAAATGATCATAATGAATGAGTTAACCCAGAAGCAGAAAGAATAAAATGGTATATACTCACTTATATCTGCATACTAGCCCAAGGGACATGTCCCACAAAAGCCTTCACTTACCAGGAAACTGGGACAGAGGGGAGGACATCCTATTGGGACTCTAAATGAGAGACACATGGGAGAATAGCAAAGTAGAAGGATCCAGAGGGTCCTAGAAACCTACAAGTAGAACATTATGATAGGCAGATTTGGGCCCAGGGGTCCCGCTCAAACTAAGGCACCAGCCAAGGACAGGAGGTAAACTTTAAACCCCTTCCCAGATCTAGCCAATGGTCAGAATATTCTCCACAGTTGAGTGGAGAGTGTGATATGACTTTCTCACATACTCTGGTGCCTCACATTTGACCATGTCCCCTGGAGGGGGAGACCTGGTGGCACTCAGAGGAAGGACAGCAAGTAGCCAAGAAGAGACTTGATACCCTATGAGAATATATAGGGGGACATAATCCCCCTCAGGAACAGTCATAGGGGAGGGGAATAATGGGAAAATGGGGGGGGGGAGGAATGGGAGGATACAAGGGATGGGATAAACATTGAGATGTAACAAGAATAAAATAATAAAAAAAAAAAATAAAAAAATAAATGTTACATTCGTAGAGATTTGGCTATTTGTATTTGTCAGACTTGAAATAAACATCTTTGCTGTCTTGTTGGGTCTAAATTTCTGAATGAAATTCAATATCTATCATATCTCATCTCTATTAATTTAAGTCATTAATTCTGATCTAAAAAGATCTTATTCCTTAACCAACTAAACTTGATTGGAAAACTAAACTATTTGGTTTTCAACCCCCCCCCCCCCTCAGAGGCTTGGTATATTGATCCCCAAAGATTTGGGTTACTTATATTATTGATTAACTTTTAAAATGGTTGTTTTTAAGTAGATGACTCCACCTAAAGTGTTTTCTTTAGGATAATGTGTAGACTACCAATGAAGTTTTTATGATTATGGGGCAATATCTACTACAAACAACTGTCTTCTCTAATATGATGCCATTTAATGCGTGATATACACTTTTCACTGCAGGTAACATTGTGTGAATGAAAATAAACTGTTAAATGTACACAAAGATAGCATGTTATAGCTTGGTATTTATTATATATGCTAAGTTGTTAAACTCAGTAAGAGCTGGTTTGATGATGTTTCAGATTTCACATCCAAAGACTTATTGTGTTTCTGAAAAATTCAATCAACTTTAACAATGCTCACTTTCTTTAAAATTAAGAAGTTTAGAGAATCATTTTTTCTTTGTTTATGGATATTTCTCAAAGTTGGAAATGCCAAGCTAGAAACAGTTTTCTTACTAATTTTGATTTCTGGTTAATAAATCCACATAATGAGTTACTAGATAAAATTTTGAATTAAAAATTAAATTTGAGCATAATGCAAAAGTAATTTATAAAACCATTTTTTAAGATCAGGAGGTTTTAACATTAATGTTGGTGCTCCTCACTCATCGCCTCTTTTCGAATTACCCATTAGAAGTGTAAATAGAAAGACACATGGCAACAAATGGCCATTAAAAGTTGTCTAATGATCTGAAGCATAAGGCTGACAAATGACCAGTTATATATATCAACTCTGATGACCCAGTCCCCGATTACCCCCAGTATTAAGCCAGAGTCATATGCTGTTCCTTTTTGAAATTGAGACAAGTATTCTATTTTCCATCTCCCACATAGAAGTCTGTGCCACACTGGTCTGACATTAAATATATGCAGCCAGTGGGACATTCTGGCAGTGACTCAAGGCACTACTTGGCAAATCAATGGCTCTAGGCAGAAACTTAGGATATTTTGGACTAACTCATTGAAGCCAAAGAAGGGATAAAATGAGGAGACTTGACCAATGCAACAAGTGAAATAAAATATTTACATAACAATTAAGAAAAGTAGCTAGGATAAAGCACTAGCCTGGCTTAGAAGTACATAGTATTCTATTAAGATTAAAGAGTTATTTTCAGGAGATAAATTTTCCAACTGTATTTAATTTTTTTTGTGTGTGGTTTTGAGACAGGCTTACCTTCTTTCTGTACATTGATTAGCAAGAGGTCCACCATGAAGACCAAGATTACTTTGAACTTACAATCACTTTCCCGCCTCTCTCTCTGTAGTGCTAAAGCTGGGATCATAGGCTTGTGATCTCTTTATCAGATTTTTAAAGTTTTATTTTCTTTGTGCATCTGTGCACTTGTGTGCAGGTTCTCATGGAAGCCAGAAGCATGAATTGGCATCCCCTGATGGAGTTCCAGGTGTTGTAGGGCAATCTGATATAGGTGCCAGTGTCATGTGCAGTCCTCTGGTCAGTGCAGGGCCCCATTCCTCGGCCCCTAGTCAAGCAGCAAGACTCTTAGACAGCAGGCCTCTACCTCATCCATTACTCTTAACTGGATATCTGTCCAGTGATACTTACAGAAACCAGCATAGAAATTACCAAAGGGGAATTAAAATAAATTTGGATGTAAATCTATTCAGAAGATTCTGGCTTAGGACTTACACACAGACACATATATCTGAGACGGGCCAGATTGCTGCAGCTGGTAAGAGTCTACAGGGGTAAATATTGACTTTCTCCCTCATGACCTATGTGACTGTATATACAGCTGTTCAAATCCTCTCTGCTTTACATCATGGATTTTTAAATTAGGTGACAGTACTAATGTTACAAGGCTTGAGAGATTTGGATGCCCTGTGTGATAAAATTTTTCAGAATAATGCTTCATATATGTAAAGGATATACCAGGTTGATGTTCATTATTTATTTATCTATAATCTCCCATGATGTCCAACTTTGAAGAAACTGTGCTATTTAAATGAGATCAGCACTGTGTCTTTCCAATGTAGCAGCAGTTCTTAAAAAACATAGCCCGTTTTAGACATTTCTTGTGTGTTAGTCACTGAACTAAAGAGCACACATCACACATAGAGTCCAAAATATCACTTTGAGCAATAAATATGCTGGTGTTTAAGAAAATACTAGCTAGCCTAATTGGACATCTATATGTAGAAAAATGCAATTAGAACCATATTTGTCACCATGCACAAAACTCAAGTCCAAACGGATCAAAAACCTCAACATAATACCAGAGACACTAAATTGGTTAGAAGAAAAAGTAGGGAAGAGCCTGGAACACATTGGCACAGGAGACAACTTCCTGAACAGAACACCAACAGCCCAGGTCTTAAGGTCAACAATTAATAAATGGGACCTCATGAGGCTGAGAAGCTTCTGTAAGGCAGGAGATACTGTCAACAGAACAAAGCGACAGCCTACAGACTGGGAAAAGATCTTCACCAACCCTACATCTGACAAAGGTCTAATATCCAAAATATATAAAGAACTCAAGAATTTAAACACCACTAAACCAAATAACCCAATCTAGAAATGGGGCCCCCGCACTAAACAGAGAATTCTCAACAGAGGAATATCGAATGGCTGAGAAACACTTAAAGAAATGCTCAACATCTTTAGTCATCAGAGAAATGCAAATCAAAACAACTCTGAGATTCCATCTTACACCCATCAGAATGGCTAAGATCAAAAATTCAAGTGACAACACATGCTGTCAAGGATGTGGAGAAAGAAGAACACTCCTTCATTGCTGGTGGGAATGCAAACTTGTACAACCACTTTGGAAATCTATCTGGCGCTATCTCAGAAAACTGGGAATAGGGTTCCTCAAGACCCAGCTATTCCACTCCTTGGACTATACCCAGAAGATGCTCCAGCACACAACAAGGTCATTTGCTCAACCATGTTCATAGCGGCCTTACTGATAATAGCCAGAACGTGGAAACAGTAGAAGAATGAAGAAAGAATAACTGTGGTACATTTACACTGTGGAATACTACTCAACTATGAAAAACAAGGAAATTCCAAAATTTGTAGAGAAATGGATGGCATTAGAAACAATCATACTGAGTGAGTTAATCCAGAAGCAGAAAGAATCATATGGTAGATACTCACTTATAATTGGGCACTTGCCTAAAAGGCATGCCCCATGGAAGTCTTCACTTACCAGGAGATTGGGATAGATATAAGGACATCACAGTAGGACTCTTGGTAAAAGAAATTTAGGAGATGGGGAAATAGAAGGATGCAGAGGATCTTAGAAACCTACAAGAAGAACATCATAACAGGTGGATCAGGGCGCAGTGGTGTTTGTTCAAACTATTGCACTAACCAAGGACATTACAGGTAGTAAACATCTAACCCCTACTCGGATCTAGCCAATGGACAGGACATTCTCCACAGTTGGGTGGAGAGCAGGTACTAACTCTGACATATGACACTAATACCCCATATTTGACCATCTTCCCATTGGGGAGCCCTGGTGGCACTCAAAGAAAGAATAAGCAGGCTACCAAGATGAGACTTGATAGCCTATGACCATAAAGTGGGGGAGGAGGTCCCCCTCAGTCATAGACCTAGGGAAGGGGAACAGGATGAAAGTGTGAGGGAGGGAGAGATGGGAGGATACAAGCGATGGGATAACAATTGAGTTGTAATCTGAATAAATTAATTAAAAAAAGAAGAAATGGGAAGATGTTTGATTAAAAAAAAAAGAAATCTTACGGGAATGTTGTAGTAGATTTTCTAGGAAAACTGTGAAATTAAAGTAGTCAATGTTGAAAATACTCTTTCTTTCAAGATAGAAAATAGTTTGATGAGGCAAATACAGTTGAATAGAGACAAGTAACATTTCTGTGTTGCATATATTACCTATGCAAAGAAGGATGTCTATAAGCCTATGTATGTTATAAATAAACACATATAGATCTCTGTTTAGATATCTGCTATTTTGTAAACTCTGCAACTTTTTTAAAACCTGGAATTGTTGGATTCTTCCCAAGATCATAGACTTATTCTTTGTTTTTACTTAGGTTAAAGTAAATGACTGAAATGATTTTAAGTCTCCCCAGGCTTCTGTGAATCAGCAGTGCCCCAGAACGTGTTTCTCTTCTGGAAACTCCAGGGAGTTTTTGGAATTCAAAGAGCTCAAGAAGGAAGATAGCCTGGGCTTCAGTGAGGCAGAGGTTACTACAAACAGCAGATGTCTTCTCACTCTTACTACAAACAGCAGCCTTCAAGTGAGTTCAAAGGCTTCACCTGGGTCTCATTTGCTTTTACTGAAGGAAGGAGAAGCCTTATTCTAACCACACTGTCACTGGATTAAGGCCAGAGTCTAACAAGCTCTGAGCCTATCTTTAATACCACCAAAGAACAAGCATAGTTGTTTATATTGGCTTTTTAAATAGAATTCACACAAACCCAAACTTTTCTGCTGTTATTTATGTTGTGTGCCTGTGTGTGTGTGTGTGTGTGTGTGTGTGCGTGCATGCGTGCGTGCATGTGTGTGTATGTGTGTGTGTGTGCACACTTGTTTATTGATGTGTATATGTTTAGTGTATGGGTTTGAGTGTACACTTAAGTATGTGTGCAGATGTAGGGTCACATATACTGCTGTACATCTTATAGAGGGCAGAAGTCAATGTTATATGTCTTCCTCTAGATGCTCAACCTTATGTTTTTTGATGGTCTTGTCTCAGTTTGCGATGTATTGCTTCGAGCCATTTACTGATGAGACATCCTGACCACCATGCCCACTTTGAAAAGACAAATATTTAATTGAGGCTGGCTTAAAGTTTTAGAAGTTTAGTCCATTATCACCATGGGAGGAAGAATGGCGGATTGTGGCAAACATGGAGCTTGATAAGGACCTGAGAATTCTACATCCTGTTCTGAATGCAGCAAAAGCAGACTGTTCTGCACAGAGGTTATCTTGATCACAGGAGACATCAAAGGCCCTCTACCACCCCCCCCCCGCCCGTGAAACACTTCTCAAAGACCCTCTACCCGCCCCGCCCCCCGTGAAACACTTCTCAAAGGCCCTCTGCCCCCTGTGAAACACTTCTCAAAGGCCCTCTGCCCCCCCTCCCGTGAAACACTTCTCAAAGGCCCTCTGCCCCCCCCCGTGAAACACTTCTCAAAGGCCCTCTACTCCCCGTGAAACACTTCTCAAAGACCCTCTGCCCCCCGTGAAACACTTCATATTTGAACAAGGCCACACCTCCTAGAAGTGCCACTCCACTGGACCATGCCCCTAAATCATGAGACTACAGGGGGCACGAGTTTTCAAACCACCACAGGGGCCAGTATTGCCAAGTTGGCACAGTGCCGTGATCCTGCTGCCTGGGTTTACACATTGCACCATCTCCTCAGCTGTGTTGGACAGTTTTATATCAACTTGAGACAGCCTAGAGTCATTTGTGGACCAATGGTCGAGCCTGTGGTACATTTCGTGATTGATGAGTGATGGGAGAGGACCTAGCTCACTGTAAAAGATGCCATTACTGGGCAGGAGGTCCTGGGTTCTGTAAGAGAGGGCTGAGTAAGACATGAGAAACAAAGCAGTAGCAGCATTCCTCCATGGCCTCTGTGTTGCTTCTGGCATCCAGGTTCCTGCCTTTACTTCCTGCCCTGCCCTCTCTTGGTGATGAACTGTGATAAAGAATTGTAAATTAAAGTAAACCCTTTCTCCTCTAAGTTGCATTCCATCCTGCTATTTTATCGTAGCAATAGAAAGTCTGACTAAGACAGTCCAGCCCTAAGACAAGCTCTTTATCCCCAGAAATACTTGTTGCAGTTTAGTAAATGAACAGCCACTAAGCATTAAAAATTAACAACTATTCCCCCACTGAGTTGTCTCCTTTAGCCTTGATATGAAGGTTTGAACCTAGTTTTGTCATTACTTCCCTGTGAGGCCAGCATTTTTCCCCAGGGAAATAAAGAGGAATGGATCTGGGGAGAAGGTAGCTGGGGAGGAGGGTCTTGGGATAGTAGAGGGAGAGGAAACTGTGGTTGGGACGTAATGCATGAGAGGAAAAAAAAACCACCAATTTAACGTCATTAATGAAAAAATAGAATACCTTGTTACAATTCAGTAAATAATTTAACAACTGTCTCTTTTCTTGCAGAGACAACAGTCAGACACTTACAGCATAGACATCTGGAAACAATCAGAAAGACAACATGGAAGAACCTGAGAAAAGGATTGAGACCCATAGGGTCAGACGCTTTTCCAAGATCAAGGTATGGACTGTTCCTATGTCTGCATGTATATACACATGAGTCTTTTAAAACAAGCATTGAAAATCCATGTAACATTGTTCAGCTTACATGAAGTCATGTGACACATGCCATTTTACCCAGGATGTTGTTAATTTCTTGCCTTAAACGAATTGGTTTTATATTAGGGATATCTAATCAGAATTATTCATCTAGAAAACTTAATCAGAATGATTTAGAAATTCTTAAAGGAGAGTGGGGTTTAAAATGTTTTAGGTGTGCATTATGTTGTGGTAGAGTTTAGACTGAAGTCAAAGCTCAGTCCAGTGCTCAGCCTTCAGGAGCTGCTGACAGGGGGGCAGGGATCACATCTAGGAAACAGTTCCCTTGACAGAAACACGCTGTTAATTAATATGAAAAGATGACTTCATGACCTATTCAGACAAATATTCTCTTCAAGCCTTGGCAACATAACAATCACTGTATTAAGAAAATTGTCTATTCTTTTAGCAGTTTGAGTGGTTTTCAGTATTTTAGAGACAACTACTGTTCTCATAGCTCCAATGTCGTCTTTACTTCACAAAATGTGAACTTACATTAACGGAGGAAATTTGAGCACTGGCCTAGTTTCTGCAGAGTCCTTTGAACATTCCTTTCTGAGGTGCTGCCTCCTTAGTCATTGCATTAAGAGCTCCTTGACCTTTTTCAGATATAGTGAAATCCAAATATTAGTGTAAAAGAGGCTCAAACTCAGGCTGTGGAGAACGCTATTCCCTGCAATAATGTATGAATTATTAGAACCCAATCCTCACGTTTCCCTTCAATTCTCACATGCTTCAAGAGAGTCCAGGTGTCCAGGCTCCCAACCTTGTCCAGATGCTTTCCAGATGTGGCATTTTGTACAGTTTATACAACCTATTCCTACTCATGGTTTTCCAGTAAAAAGGGTAATGGTGGTCTTACATTTCAAGACTGAAACATCTTGCTGAGACTTCTCTCTCTGTGGATCTGTCTCTCTCTGTATGTCTGTGTGCTCACCCTTGAGGACTATCCTCCCCCTCTGGTTTGAGAGACTAGACACAGGTGCTTGCACGCACCAGGAAACTCCTCTATCCCATATCTATAATTCCTCCTACACATAAAAGTTGTTTCATTTATGTACATAAATGTTTTGCTCCCATGTATGCTGGGGTACCCGGTAAGTGTCTAATAATCTTTGAGGCCAGAAAAAAGTGTTGGATCCCCCGTAACTGGAGTTACAGGTGATTTTCAAGCATTAATCATGTTGGTGCTGGGACTGAACCCAGGTCCTCAGCAAAAGCAACCGGTGCTCTTAATCATGGAACTGCATCTTCAGCTTCAAGTCTTAGTGTAATGATGAATATGGTGATTGTTAGTTACTATGATTGTTAGAACTTGTTGAGAATATTTATCAGGTATTTATAATCATGACTTCTCAAAGTCTGTTTCTGGTAATTGTTTTAGTTTGGGTTTCTATTCCTGTAGAGAGACACCCTGGCCACAGCAACTCTTATAAAGGGAAACATTTAATTGGTTCTGGTTTACAGTTCAGACATTTGCTTCATTACCATCATGGAAGAAACTATGGTGATCCAAAGGCAGACTCAGTGCTGGAGAAGGAGCCATTAGTTCTGCATCCAGTCAGCAGGCAGCAGGCAGAGAGGGACTGTGGGCTTGACTGGAGTTTCTGATTCCACAAAGCCCACCCCACTGAGGCACTTCCTCTACCAAGGCCAACATCCTAAGAGTACTACTCCCTGGCGGCCAAGCAGTTAAATTTATGAGTTTTCGATGCTGTTCCAATTGAAACCACCACAGTTACATAGGAGTTTAACAAGAGTAGATATTGGTGTGAATGTTAAGAAAAAAGTTAAAGCCATGACTTTACAAGAGAAAATTTAGAGTAATTACTTTAAAATAATCACATAGCTCTTCCTTTTGGAAGTTTGAACTCTCTAGGTTGTTAAAGTGGTCAAATGGTCCACGTTGCCAGAATGAATGAAGGTCCTGCTTCAGCCATTTATCAACATAATCATTCGGAAAAGTTTGCTGGCACTGGGGAAAGAATGGTATTCATGGGCTGCAGTCATGCATGCACTGTGCCTTTCCAGGTACCAAAGGTTACTTCTCACCCAGGGGCTACACAGATTGTCCTGGTTAAGCTGCACAAGTAAAAGAAAACTAAACCAAAACTCCTGAATGTTGAAACAGAACTGCCAATAAGAACAGTGTTGATGGGGAAGAGAGGAAGAAAACAGTAACCAGAACATACTATGTGTACATGCAATCACCAATGGTACATTTAATAAAAACTATTAAAGAAAAAAGGGAAAAATTTCTCTAGGAGGCTGGGGAGATATCTTGATCAGGAAAGTAGTTGTCTTAAAAGCAGGAGGGCTTGAGTTCAGTCCCCAAAGCCTACAAAAAACAAAAACAAAACAAAACAAAACCACTAGGCATGGAGACACACAAGTAAAATTTTAGTGTGATGTAGTGTGGTGGGGAATAGATTCAGGCAGATAATTGGGGATCACAGACCACCAGTTTTGCCTCATGGATGCGTCCCATGTAGGTGTGCGTCTCTGTTACTAAAAAAATAAATGAACAAAGCTTGAGGAATTACACCTGAGGTTATCCTCTGTCTCCACATGAGCATATCCACACATGAACTCATCCCGCACAAACATTCACATACTATCACAAAAAAAAGCATGAAAAAACTTAAGAGACAAAAGAAAACTCTTAGGAAGCATAGAAAGACTGTTCCAAAGGGGTTTGCTTCAGACGCTGCAGCGCTGAGGTAAGAAGTCAGCAGGACTAGCTTTACCTACACAGATGTCATGTAGCAGTAGACCTGAGGCAACATGGCCACTGGCTTCTTTTTCAGCAGGATTAGCTTTACCTACACAGATGTCATGTAGCAGTAGACCTGAGGCAACATGGCCACTGGCTTCTTTTACTTTCTGCACAGAACCAAACACTTTAGAGAAAGGACAATATGTCCATTACCAATTTAGCTTTCTTTTCCAAAACACAAAAAGCATAATTGATCTATCCAAGTGAAAAATTTAAAGTGTCAGACACACCCACTAAAAGATTTGCAGTGGGAAGAGTTACATACCTGTAAATGACATTTAAATTCAGAATAAAAATGTCTAGAGATGGAATTATACTATACTACAGATGTAGAGTATGTTTGAGGCACACAGAACTTGGTGTTCCCACTTCTCATTCTTTTGCTTATGTTGATGCTAAGGTTTTTCTTAATTAATTGATACTTGTGACAGCAAATTTATGATCAATCAGTACCCATCTAATACAGTATAATTTGAGCACCCTTTATCTTGCAATTGAGGGAGATCAAAAATGTTCTGCCCTGGGTTCCTATGCTAAGAACACCACACAGACTACCGAGATAAAATGTTACACAGGGTACTCCACAATAAAGAATAAAAAATCACAGGTCGCTTTGCTGTGGCCATTGACTCCAGTAGTGAGAATGTAGCATTTTGTGTCCAAGAATGCAGAAAAGATGAGAAGTTATTGAACTGGCCCAGGACATCCAGAGACCTGTCATTCCTGCTGAGGGAGCATAGTAGGCTTGCTGCAGAAACAATGCCTGGTGTAATTCTGTGTTCTGTTCCTTCCCTTTCATAAAGGGGACATCACTTGTTTAATGGTAAAGACCCATCAACAGTTGTGTCTTATGTAAAACAACTCCAAGCCACATCTTCATGCATTTCTGTTTGCATTAGGCACACTGACAAAAGAGCAAAGCCATACATATAGACAAAACTAACCACAACTAGCAACTATTCTGACTCCACTTTTCCAGAGTAAGGACACTGTGACAGACAGAAGAGAGATTACACTTTATTGGATACAATTCTTTACCTCATAGCAGAGGCTGTTTTTTTCAGTTGATGGCAGATATATATGTGAAAAATAACTTTCTCTCTTTATCTCAATTTTTTTCTTCCTAGATGTTTCTGTTTGCATTAACCTGGGGATATGTGTGTAAAGGCCTATCAGGAGCTTATATGAAGGCCATGCTCACACAGATAGAGAGACAATTTGATATCCCCACATCTACAGTTGGGTTAATTGATGGGAGCTTTGAGATAGGTGAGTTATTTTTATATTACTTATTTATATATATTTTAATATTTTACCCTTGTTTCTTGCATTAGACTATATAATCTGACAGTGTTACACGCTTCCTTATGTTGACTGAGTAGCATGGTATGGTTTGAAGAACTCGCTTATTTAAATATCCACATGATGGAAGCTAATTATCACCACACAACCTGACACAGTCTGTTTCTCTGAAGAATGGCAGAAAATTAGGGGCATTAATATGTAATTATATCACGTGATAACTCAATGAGAAGCTAAGAAGGGCTTTTCCTTGGTATTTTAGAAGTTTTTGTAGGAGCCTGGAAGAACTTGTGTCCAAATGAGAGAGCAAATGTTTCTTTTCCCCAGCTGTGTCTGTGAGGTTGACTGCTCTCCACTCCTAGTCACCAGGGAAGATGCAGAAGCTCTCCTGTGTCAGAGTGTGTCAGACACGGCTGCTAAGAAGAGCAAATGAACTTCAATCCTGCTTTTGGGTGATGAACTGGGATATGAGAGTTTGAAAAGTGACTGAGAGAAATATTACTTTTACACATAAAGTGACCTGGAAGTCTTGGTGTCTCTCTTCATCATAGTTTTTACTTCCTTCATGGTGAAATTGCCTTTAATGCATTTAATCAAAACAGCAAAGAAAATCGGGATTGAGAAGAAGCTCACCCACACCGAGGATGCTCAGCCCTGTCTCCCAGGGTCAAGCTCATCAGTGCTTCCTCTTGCCCCCATGTCCTAGGCCTTCAGTGGAGTCAGGATGAATGCCTTACATGGACCCCACACAGATTCACTCATGGGCTATGTGTTAGATGCATCAAGTGGGGGACATTGGTTATCCAAAGTCCTATGGGACACAGCTGTGCTAGGGAAGTCAGCCTACTGAAGGAGTAAAGGTTTTCCAGGCAAAGAAGTGGACAGGTGAATGTGAAGGCTGGATTTGTACAGAGGGTGAAGCATCAAATGATCCGTGTGGGGATGGAGTCAGCCAAGTTTGATGGGAAGTTGGAAGTTGTTAGAACCTGAGCCTGGAGAGATGTACAGGGAGGAGAAATGGGTAGAGGCTCTGGCTTGCTCTGGAGTATGTATTTTATACATTGGTGGCAGAGAGCAAGTATGGGGTTGGGAATGAATATTGACGTGCCTATGCAGAGGACTCTTAATGAAAACTGAATCACATTTCAGGATAATTTTTAATTGCATACATTAAATTCTATTGGTGGACAGGAAGCCAGTTGCACTGAAGTAAAATTATCTGCACATTTAAACAGTGTGTCAGCAAGGGATATTTGTGCTTTTTAACAACAAGGTAAATTGTTAAGATCTTTTTAGGTCTAATAGATTTTTTAAGTTGATAATGATGAGATAAGATAGATATTGATTTACATTCAGAATTTTAGATGTGCCAAGATAGGAAAGCTATTTTCTTCAAGGCTGCCAAATACAAATAGTCAAAGGAATAAAAATGTAACATTTATATAATTTCTGATTGTTTCATGGTTCTTCTTGGTGTAGGTAGTTTATTGTATATATGCGCAATAATATAAATGTATATGTAAAAAATTAAAAAATATTTAATTAAGAAAGGGGAAAGGCTAGGCTTTCAACCAAAAAAATATTATAAAGTCCTTTTTAAAAAGGAAGGTTTTGCTATTCTCCCATGCTTCTCTCATCTAGAGTCCCAATAGGATGTCCTCCCCTCTGTCCCAGTTTCCTGGTAAGTGAAGGCTTTCATGGGACATGCCCCTTGGGCTAGTATGTAGAAATAAGTGAGTATATACCATTTGAGCTGAATAGCAAAGTAGAAGGATCCAAAGGGTCCTAGAAACCTACAAGTAGAACATTATGATATGCCGATTTGGGCCCAGAAGTCCCGCTCAAACTAAGGACAATACAGGCGGTAAACTTTAAACCCCTACCCAGATCTAGCTAATGGGCAGAACACTCTCCACAGTTGAGTGGAGAGTGGGTTATGACTTTCACACATACTCTGGTGCCTCATATTTGACCATGTCCCCTGGAGATGGAGACCTGGTGTCACTCAGAGGAAGGATAGCAGGCTACCAAGAAGAGACTTGATACCCTATGAGCATATACAGGGGGAGGAAATCCCCTCAGGAACAGTCCTAGGGGAGGGGAATAAGGGGAAAATGGGAGGGAGGGAAGAATGGGAGGATACAAGGGATGGGATAACCATTGAGATGTAACAAGAATAAATTAATAATAAAAAAAAGGTGTGCTTTAGAGGTGAGCCAAACCACAACATTATACTTCTGTTGGTGTAGTAATCATGATTTCTCATGTCATTACTACTCCCTACCTTACCATGAAAAGAAATGGTAATGCCCAGTTATTGATTATTGAACACTGCTCTTGCCCAAGTTCATGGAAAAGTTTGTTTTATTATTATTATTATTATTATTATTATTATTATTGTTGTTGTTGTTGTTGTTGTTGTTGTTGTTGTTGTTAATTTATTTAGGAAACCTCTACTTTCTTTAAACTTCATTAATTTCAGACTAAGTGTTAAAAATTCCTGTTTAAGGTAGAAAATACTGGCTATTTATACAACCACTGGCTGTGATAAGTGAATTAATGGGCAGTCTTACATAGAAATAGTTGTGAGAGGAAGCAATTCACATTGGTCAGTTATAGCAGCCTTTGTTGACCATTTTCCCAGGCCTTTCCCTACTATGAAAGACACCTTATCTCTCTCCCTATGAATTACTTGAGGGGCACAAAAAGGCAATGTGGAAAGTGAACCCAGCCTAATGTGAGGAGGGAATTTTTTTCTTTTCAACCAATAGATACTTCAGACAACATCCTGTGCCGTCAGAGGGGATACAGCCACATACCAGAAAGATGCACAAAGAGTTTATACAGTGGATGTCCTGGGACATTACCTTCTGCATGATGACCTCAATGACAGAGTCAGGCTGTAAGAAGAAGACTGATGTGGGGCACACACCATTCAAAATAGTGCTAAGGATCTTCTACTCTGATTGCAGAGCAGAGAGAAACACAATCGGAAGAAACACAAAGCCTTCATATATCTTTCAAATATTTAAGATCACTTAGAGGTGTACTAAGTCATTAGAGAAGCGAGTCTCATTTTTCTAGTCTTTTTTTTATATATGAACATTGCAAACATTCTCATCAAACTGAAAATATGCAGTTTTTAAAGAACTTACTTATGTACTTGGTTCTTTTCAACTCACATTTTAATGTGTCCCAAGTGCATCCCAAGGATAATCCTGAACAAAGCTTTAGCATTCTCCATAGTGGATGATAAATTTCCTTCAGTGTCACAATCACTTTACCTATTAAAATAATACAGAACACTTTCTAAGCTCCTACTTTTGTATTAAGGTGGTTGTTAGAAAATGAACCCTGGAGTCCAAATGCTGGAGAGGCTGTTGACTCTGAGCTGTTAATACTTTACTGAAACCAGCATTCTCATCCCCCCCCCCCAGGAAACCTTTTGTTGATTGTATTTGTGAGTTATTTCGGAAGGAAGCTGCACAGACCTATTGTGATTGGTGTTGGATGTATACTTATGGGTCTTGGGTGTTTCCTAATATCACTACCTCATTTCCTCATGGGCCGGTGAGTATTCCAGTCTGTGATGATATGTGAGGTTCAACTTTCATCTACAGGAAATGATCTCAGAATTCCTCTCTGGGAGAAGCAATGCTTCCCCAAAGTACAGAAGGCTAATATGGAAATTAGAAGATGTGGTGTCTGGTCTGCCAGTATGATTTGGGACACTTGTGGCCTCGGGTCCATGTAGGGTCCCATCCAATCCGTTTGTGAAATGGGGACTTGAGACGCCTGTTTCATGAAATTGAGACAAATGAACAGATTCTCTGAATCTACCAACCCTTAAGCAGAGACCTCCATCAGTGCTACTTTGATAGTTGGGTTACAAGAGGTCTACAATTTGACAAAATCATGGGTCACCAATGTCAAGGCTGATTTTTGTTTTCCTGTTTACAAAAATAACTTACACAGAAAATTATGAAAGTGAAAATTTGTCTTGTTATCTCTTACTCCCTGTCCTGGTTTCTGGGGACAGTTTTGAGTTCTTCTGTTTGTCTGAGTCTTGGAAGTTTTTAATACTTTAGTACTAAGTGATATAAAAATTTACTATTTATATTTGCATGACTATAAAATGTTTTCTATGCTAGAAACATGCTATTCTTTGTTGTAGAACTTAATTTTTAACTAAATTTAATACTCAGCCCCTAACTTTTTTTCTGTTTTCTCTATTCCACCTTCCTCTGAACTTTGACCCTCTAGGCCAGCTCAGGGACATTTTTAAGACATTCTGCATCATTGTTTCTCATATGAAATTGTTTTATTTCCTCTTTTTATCTTTCTCTTCCTCCTGCTGTGACAAGGGTTCAAAAGGCTGAGATGGTGGCCAAGTCCAGAAAGAGCAGGCTGTTGTATTTGCTGCTGTCTAGGATTTGAGAACATCTGTAGCTAAGAGGGGCAATGCAGGTCCAGCAGACATCATCTTTGAGGCTGGACTTGAGCACCTGTGGGTAGCTGCTTTGGTGCTGTCCTGGATACAGGAAATCCTGGCAAGATAATGAGACATATATATGGACAGAAGACAAAGTTAATAGGTTAGGGAGAAAACTCCCTTTTGGTGTACATTTGAAATGTTTGGGAGAATGAGTAGAAGTTTTAGAGTGAAGAAGAAAAAAAGAGCTTGAACTTGGAGAACCTCTTTCCATTTTACCTTAGGCATACATTTGAAACTTTTGGGAGAGTCAAGAAGGGGAAACTTTAAAATAAGGAGCCTCCTTCTATTTTCCCGGTTGTTGGTGGTAATTAAAAGTTCTGTTTTGGGTCTATCCAAGCTTGGCTGCAGAGGTGTGTAAGCTTAGCAACCCTTAATGTGGGCATAGAGATGAGATTCTCTAGAAGGCATTCCAGAGGAGCCTGGAGGTTTGGCAAATGGACTATTTACATGGGGAGGTGGAGTCAGTGGTCCATTGGGGCATCCCCCAGTGCAGGGTTTAACTCAAAGGGTTGGTACAGTCTGTTTCAGAAACTCATCAGTACTGGTAAATGACAGCACAGCCATGAACAGGACTGAGCTGGCCAAAGGACACAGTCTACCTAGTACTAGGGTTTTAGTAGTGGGAATAAAATGGTGTTAGCAGTGGTCTCATCCAATGTGAAAGTCTTAACTGAAGGTTCATGAGAAGGATCAGCCACAGTAATGCAGACCAAGGTTGAGGTACCTTTGTTCCCCAGTTAACCAGAGAGGTGTCGACAGACTCTCAGACAAAGGGAAGCATTTATGCTGAATGGGAACTCACCAATCCAACTGATGTTGGGTGCAGAAACATGACAATTGGGTAGTTAGGGAAGGGAGTCCCAAACCAGGGAAAGAGGGAGGAATCCCAAGTTCCAAAATAGGCAATAGGTGAGAATCTTAGGCTATTGATTGGCAGTACTTATCTGGATACCATCTGACCTGAGAGTTGGATTTCCTATCACTTTCAAGAATCCTTTTAAGTTTGCAAAAGGAGATAAAATTTAGACATGCCAGCATCATTATTGTTTACAATTTGCAATGAATTACATATTGTACATACAGGCAGTAGACATAGACTTTTGTGTCAGCATAGCATAGGCTTGGGAAAAAACTTTGTGCTAAAAACATGAAGCCAGGTGTGGTGACACACGCCTGCAATTCTAGCACTTGGGAGGCAGAGGCAGGCAGATCTCTGTGATTGAGGCCAGCTTGGTCTGCAGAGCAAATCCAGGACAGCCAAGGCTCTACAGAGAAACCCTGTCTCAAAAAATAAACAAACAGAAATGCGTGAATACTCTGTGAGGTGAGCCTAGGAGAGGCAGGAGCCTTATGGATCTTTCTGACATCTGTAATGAGAGGAGGAAAGAAACCTGCTGTAGAGCAGAAGGAGAAAATCTCACCTGATCTTAGTTTTCAGCATCAGTACCCATCACTTTAAAGGGGCTTCTTCCTTCCATCTAGAAGATTGGATGTATATAATTTAAGCACAATAAGAAAGATTTTAAGTCTATATTTAAAGACATGTCAAAAGAAATTTAAAGTCTTGAGCTTGGAAATATGATAGTGGATGGTATAGTGGATTTTTTTAACCGTAGTTAGATGAATAAATCAGAGATCTATTGACTAGTGTCAAAGCTCTGAAAAGTCAAAGCAGTAGCATGGCAACAGGAAGAAATAAAACATCATTTTTAGACATTCCAACCTTCATAACTTGCATGTACTAATCTTAAAGCATCTTCTTAGACCCTCTACACCCGTAAAATACCTTCTTCTTAGACTGTCAAATATTTTCTTAGAAGCTTTAGTTTTTAATTTAGATTTTTGTATCCCTATACAACCATTTACATGAGCCACAGGTGAAATTTCTGTAAGCAGTCACTGTCCTTTAGCTAAAAGAATGGTAAAAGATTGTATCTGAGACCTGTCTTTTAAGTCTGGTAACAAAGTAGATGGTATCTAGCCCTGACAGTAGTAGCTCTAGGAGTGAGACTTAAGGCCTGGTTTCCTGTCTATGAAGAAGACTGAAAAGGTATTTGAAGCCTGCTTTTCTTTTCAACTAAGGTGTGTGAGTAAGGCAAACGTATTTGTCTTTTTAAATAAGAGACCTAGTATTTAGTAGTTTTAACTAGTTAATGAATTGACCAATGAACTAACATGGCTGACTACGTCGGGCCATAGAGCTAATTGTCTGTTTTCTACCTATCAAGCTACCATTAGCTTAGCCATCAATGTTATCAAAGACGTGAGAAGGATAAATTGTAACCTAAATGGATCTATGTATTAGTGAATATGATAGAGGTGATTAGTCAGTCAAATCCCAGTAAGTAGACAGTTGTCCGAGTTTTCTCCTGTGACAACAGGCACCGTGGGCAGACAATCTGGCCAGCATGTACAGAGGACAAGAGGCTGTTTCTGTGGATGGAGGACATGGGAAAGACTGATACCATCTTCTTTTCCTCAAAGTGAGACAATAACTTTCCAGGTGTCTAGTTTGTCCACAGTTCCTCCTGGGCCCTAGCAAGAGGGTAAGACATTGGTGGCAGTCTTGCCCAGGGGTCAGCATACCACAGTCCAAAGTTGAATTCACCCACCATTGTGTCCAAAACTTCTGAGACTTTGGGGGAGCTACCGTTAGGTTAGGGAAATCTTAAACTTATGTATGTTAAAAGCCATATTCAACAGATCTCTGACAAGACTGAGTGATCTCTGAGATTGCTTGGCCGACTAGGGGCAGGTATGCTAACAGTGTGGATTTTCACTTCTGTTGGGTTAACGAGCACATGGAAGAATGGTTGTTTGAATTCTTATAAAGGAAGGGTAGGGTCACAGTTCAGAGAACCCAGAGCAGATGTCTTGTTTTGTGTTGTTTGTGTCTATAAATCTTTTATCTTCTTAATTCTACTTTATTGATGCACTTTTTTTTTCTTGGTTTTGTTCTTTATCTCACACCAATGTTTACCAGGAAATAGTCTTGTAGAAAGCACAACAAGATGACATTTGGGAATATGAAAGCTATGTCACCTACATGTAGAGTCTTGAGAGGTCAGTGTAAAGAAAGGTTATGGGTTTCGGTGATTTTCAAGTTTTCTGAAAAATATTGATCACTAATTTGAATCATTCAGGTTTTTTGTTTGTTTTGAGTTTTGTTTTTTTGAGACAGGAGCTAATGCAGTCCAGGCTGTCATCAAACTTGTTGTGTAGCTGAGGGTGGCCTGATATTCTGATTCTCAAGTGCTTTGGTGACATCGTGGGACACCACACCTAGTTCATGCAGTTCTGGCACTTAATGCCAGACCTACATGTGCAGCCTAAAGATACATATTTCTTTTTGTTTGTTTGCCTGTGGTGTGTGTGTGTGTGTGTGCGTGTGCGTGTGTGTGTGTGTGTGTGTGTGTGTGTGTGTGTGTGTGTCTGTGTCTGTGTATCAGAACAACACTTATGAAGTGATTACTCTCTTTCTGCCTTCAGGTAGGTTCCTGGATTTAACTTGTATAACAACTGACCTACTGAGTCATCTCACTGGCCCTGCCATGAGATTTATGTTGATTAGAGTGGCTGGTGTGGAAACATGTGTTTACTGACTCTGGATGCCATGTTTTCAGGGAAGCAGGATGCAGTAATCTGCAGGTGCTCCCATTGTACTCAGCCCCTCACAGTGAATGTTTCCTGTGTCCACACAGATATGAATACGAAACAATGATTTCACCTGCAATCAACTTGTCCTCAAATAGCTTCTTGTGTGTGGAAAATGGAACCCAGACCTTGAAGCCAACGCAAGATGCAAAAGGTTGATTAGTGCTTCTTATTGCTTTCTTCTCAGAGACTCCCCACTGATAGTCTTTTACTACAGGCTTTGAATGTGAATGTAAGACAGATCAACAAAATTTAACTCTCTCTTCAGGGAAGGGAGTTATTTAATAACCTAGCATGCTCTTCCTCCTGAGTTTGAATGTTCTTATTAAGAGTGCTTTGTTTCTTAAGCAACATCATAGATTTGCTCCTACAAGGCAAAACTAGGTAGTGGATGGATTTAGATACAAGATATTATCTCTGTGATTGGTTTAGTTTGGTTTTCTGTTATGGTCATAACAAACTGAGGAATGTTTACTGAAATTTTTAAATTAACTCTTAGTCACAGTTGACTGTTAAATACTTGTGTTGTTTTCTCTTGTTTTAAAGCAGAGTGTGTGAAAGAAGTCAAATCATTAATGTGGATATATGTAATGGTAGGAAATATCATACGTGGAATTGGTGAAACTCCCATCATGCCTTTGGGTATTTCCTACATAGAAGACTTTGCCAAATCAAAAAACACCCCCTTCTATATTGGTAAGTGTGAAAATCATCCTGAGGAGGGTAGAAACCAGTTATTGATTTGGATGCTTTGTGGTTTCCAGAATGTGAGCAGAGGGCTACAACATTGTTGGTCATAAGACTGCTCAATGGGGGAATTTAGTAATAGCTCCTGTCAAGGCCCTTCATCAAGCTGCATCTCTCTGTTGGAGAGTTCTTTGGTGCCACCACATTATCTCAAAATCCTTTAAAGGTTCCCCAATATTTCCTGGAAATGTTTCTTAAATTTAATTGTTTTTATTTTTAATTTTTTTTTTGCTGCTGTTAGTTTCTCATTCTTTCATTTCTAGTTTATTATGACTTTAATATTGGCCATTTGTGTCTGTAGTATTTTAAAATATAGTTTACTTTCCCTCCCTTCCTCCCCTCTCCTAACCACTCTCCCACACTTTTGATGTGCTGGGTAGAGAATTGTGATCCCTTCATCTATGAGCCACAATGCCAGTTCCAACAGAGTGGCCAAAAGCTTTGTGAATGGAAAATCTTAAAGGGTTAGATAAAATACTCATGAGTATATTGGGATCTAGAGAATTCAGTGGAGGTTGGAGATCTTTTGGGAATCATTGCATAGAGAACATCAAATTGCAGGGAACGTCAGAGAAAACAAGGGAGACAGAAGAGTTTGATACTGAGAAATCAGGCAGAGAGAGAGGAAAAGACAAAATCTAAAGTAAAGAGAAGGAAGTTGAAGTTGTCTGTATCTGGGTTTTCTGTAGCTAAGATGAGATCAGGAAAGTAGCTGAACTGCAGATAGGTTGGGAGACACTGGAGGTGGTTTGCAAAGGAGCCAGGTGCTGTTGGAAGAAAATGAAATAGTTAAGATGAGAAAGAAGATTAGGACAATATCAAAGAGAAGTGCTGTGATGAGGACAGACTCTTTCTGTGGAAGGAAGTTTCAAGAGGGGAGCTTTGATGAAGATGCACTACAAGACATTCATTACAACACACACTGATTTAAAACTGTGCTAGTTTCATTTCTGTTGCTGTGAGAAAACAGAACTTTGGAGATAGAGGGTTTCACTTAGAGAAAGGGGTTCATTTGGCTTACAGTCGCATCATAACAGGAAGTCACAGAAGCAGAGCCTGAAACAGCTGGTCACACCTACAAGAGCAGAGAGAGTGAATCTTTGCATACTATGTCTTTGCTTGTGTAGTTGTGCTCAGCTATATCTCTACTCTTAGACAGTTCAGGACTCCCTACCTAGAGAACGATGCTGCCCATAGGTGGGTCTTCTCACATCAATTAACTCATTAAAACAATTTTCTACTGACTTGTCCACAGGTAAACCCAATGTAGGCATTACTTCTTTATACTTCCTTAAGACTCTCCACTCACGCAATTCTAGGTTGTGTCAAGTTGACAACTACAGCTAACCATCACAGAGACACTAGAAACTTGGCTATGGAACCATCAGAAGACCTTGCTCATAACCTGGCTCTGATGTGACTACCTGTCACTGGACAGCCTTTGCCTTTATCTCAGCATAAAAGGAAACAATGAAGCTTCTGTGTTAGTCACCTTTCTTCCACTTTAATAAATACCTGAGATAATTGTTTATAAAGAGAAAGGACTCACTTGGCTCACAGTTTTGGGGCTTTTGGTCTATGTTACTGGACTGTACGTTTGGAGACCTGTCATGAGGAATCTCAGTATGGCAGAAGGATGGGTGGAATAAAACCACTCGTCTTGTGACTGGGAAGCAAGTATGATGAAGAAGGGTTATGCTTCTACTTAGATGACCTAAAGACCCCCCACCATGCCCTGCATTGAAAGGTTTTTATCAGACTCCAGTGCTTCCCCCCTGGTATTCATGTCTATACAGATGAGGTTCTGGGGGAACATTCTATAATGAAACAATTAGAGCTTCTTTCTCAATATGTATAAAATTCAATGTACATGTAACATATGTACATGTAATATATATAAATATATATATATATATGCACATGTTACATATATACCAAGCTTAATTTATTTATGTGTTGAATTTATAAAAAAAAAATATCTGAGATAGTGTGGTGTGTAGCTTATTGGCAGATTACTTTCCTGGCATATTGGATGCGACGACCTGCTCTCCAAAGGAAGAAAAAGAAACCTAAGATTAAAAAATTCAATCTTGTGGCTTTATTTATGCAAGCAAATTCTTTGTGTGTTCATGTAAATTCTTGTCTTTGTTTACTTCCAGGGATTTCGGAAGTAGGAAGAATCGGTGGCCCTCTGATTGGACTTTTGTTTGGATCCTTCTGTGCACGCATATATGTAGACACTGGGTCTGTGAATACAGGTAACAGAATGCATTTTATTTATACACTCCAGTCCCTGGAGTGTGGGAGAATGCTCAGGAATGCTGTACCGATGGCTCTTTTGATCCATGGTTATATGTATGCCACTTACAGACCTAAAGGGAGCAGAGGTAAGGATAAAATGCCTCATTCTGATTCAGAATCCACCATTCTCCCACCATATTCCAGCCACACCATTGATTTAAAATATTTGCATACATAGGTTTTTTTTTTTTTATGAGCCAGTCACTTTGATTAACAAAACAGATCTTTCAGTTGTGCAATGATCATCAGTTTAGAAAGGTTTCCCATGACAAACAGAAATACCTATTTACTTTTAAAAAAACATATCGCCACATAGTGCTAGAGAAAATTAGTTAATTTTTATGTTAATTTATTATAATTTATTCATATTACATTCCAATTGTTATTCTCTCCCTTGTACCTTCCCATTCCCACCCTCCCTCCCTCTTTTGCCCTACACCCACCCCCCTCCCCCAGAAACCTCTGACAGAACAGGATCTCCTCATATGACCACAGCCTACCAGGTGTCATCCAGATAGCCTGCTTCCCTTTCCTCTGTTTGCCCACCTGGCTTCCCCACCATGAGGAAGTCATCAAATTGGGGGCACCAGAGTTCATGTCAGAGGCAGTCTCACTCTCCCCACAGCTGTGTAGAATGAGCTGTCCACTGGCTAGATCTGTACATGGGGTCCTGTTCACTGCCCTTGGTTGGTGCAACAGTGTGTGCCGCCCTCCGCCCATGGGTCCAGACCGCCAATGGCCTTGGTGGTCTCCAGGTGGGGCTCCTAAACCCTCTCGGTCCTTCCACCGCCCCCATTCTTCCATACCATTCTCAGTATGGTACACTCACACAATGGAATGCTACTCAGCTATTAAAAAACAAGGAAATCTTGGAATTTGCAGCAAATGAATGGAACCAGAAATGACCATCCTGAGTGAGGTGACTCAGACACAGAAAGGCATGCATGACATATACTCACTTATAAGTGGCTATTAGCCCAACATAGATGTCCTCTGAGAGACTCCAAACAGTGGGAGATCTGGACAGATGCTGAGACTCTGGGTGGAGTGCTGAAAGTGGAATTAGTTAATCTTTTAAATGGATATACAAAGTGAATAGAATTATTTGCTAGCATACATTTTATCTTATTATCTCTGTGTGCACACGTGTGTAGTGTGCGAGGAGGTCAGAAGACGTCAGGTGTCCTGAAATCAGAGTTACAGGAAGTAGTAAGTTTTTATCTGAGTGCTGGGACTAGAACTGAGAATCTCTTTAAGAACAATATCTCTTGGCCTCTGAACTCCCTCTAGGCCCCTTCCTTACCCTATGTAATGTTTTGAGACAGGAATACATCAGGTTAAAGCTAGTATGTCTCAAGTCTTGTTTTTGTCTTTTTGAAACATAGCTTTAACTATTATGGCACATAGTACTCCAGCACCCTTTCTTATTACTTAACTTTAATTTCAGCTAATTGATGAGCCTCAGGCACTTTTTATGCAGGTCTGAATTAGCCCAGTGGAGTGGCAGATGCCAGTAATCCCAGGCTAAGGGAGAAGAGGCAAAAGATCATAAGTTCAAGGCTCAAAGAACAAATGACATACAAAGTTTATGCTCAGATGGAATATGAAGCTTAATAACTTTCTACAGCTTACACAGGAAAGAATGGTGCAAGCTCATACAGTATCTCTATTTCTTTACAGACGACCTGACCATAACTCCCACTGACACACGCTGGGTCGGTGCCTGGTGGATGGGCTTTCTGATCTGTGCAGGAGTGAATATCCTCACCAGCGTCCCCTTCTTCTTTTTTCCCAAAACACTCCCCAAGGAAGGACTAGAGGATAATGTGGATGAGACTAAAAATGGCGGAGAAGAGAAGCACAGAGAAAGAGCCAAGGAGGAAAAACATGGAATCACTAAAGGCAAACAGGAAAACTTTATTTTTATTTATTTTTTTTATATGAGAATATCCATTTTTTATTTTATTTTTATTTTTTTCCTTTTTTTATTATTAATTTATTCAAATTACATCTCAGTTGTTAGCCCATCCCTTGTATCCTCCCATTCCTCCCTCCCTCCCGCTTCCCCCCCATTCCCCTCCCCTATGTCTGTGACTGAGGGGGACCTCCTCCCCCTGTATATGCTCATAGGGTATCAAGTCTCTTCTTGGTGACCTATTATCCTTCCTCTGAGTGCCACCAGGCATCCCCATCCAAGGGACATGGTCAAATATGGGGCACCAGAGTTTGTGTGAAAGTCAGATCTCCTTCTCCACTTAACGGTGGAAAATATCCTGTCCATCGGCTAGTCTGGGTAGGGGTTTGAAGTTTACTGCCTATATTTTCCTTGGCTGGTGCCATAGTTTGAGGAGGACCCCAGGGCCAAAACCTGCCTGTAGTTTTCCAGGATCCTCTGGATCTTTAAACTCTACTGGTTTAGATGATCTGTGGTTAGTGGGCACTTGTCACACTGTGCTGAGCTAAGGTAGCTTGTCACTAATCGTCCCTAATCATGTGTGATAAACTTCTTCCAGTTACCACTTGGAAACAACTGACATGATAGGGAACCTGACTTACTTTAGGCTTTACGAAAAATTCAAATTAATGTGAATACACATGAGTAAATATATTTTTCACCTACTTGAAAATCCTATTTTTTAGAAAATATTATTCCAAATAAAAAAGCATGAATAATTATAAATCCAAGCTGAAGATAAAGATAAATATCTATTTGGTAAGAAAAATGTAAATTTAACTGTGAGCATTCTTGAAGTCAAGGCGGAGAGAGAAATCATGGCAGGTGACATAATCATCTACATTTAAAGTGTGTGATAGTTTACAGAATTGTTCCCTTAGAACAGACTGTTTTAAACAAGCGGTGATGTCATTAGCCTATGATGCAGAGTGGAGATGGTTCTGTGAGAAACTAGGATGGGACAGAGGAGTGTCTTGGCACAGACTGCTGGCGGGAGCACTTTACTGAGGACATTGCTATCTGCTCCTCCACTCACAGCCCCCACATATGTGCACTGAGTAGTCACAGGTCTTCCCTGAACACTACAGACCACGGCTGAGGAGCCAGTCATGCTGGGAGCCAGTAGAGGGGATTAAACATTCTTAGAATCATGGTCATCTTAGCAATTCTCCTTAAAGGGCCAGTATTGACTGCTCTGTGTTATTTTGTTATCTGCCAGATCAACATGATTTCAAAGCTAGGAAAGAGCTGAGCAGAGAAGACATACAGAAAGTAATTGAGCACTGTGGAGACTCATTTAGAAGGACAGGGAAATCAACAAACAAGGTTGAGTTCATAGACTCCTGGGAGTTCTGAAATGTATTTTACCACTAAAGTCCATTTTTTTTTAAATTAAACTATTCTGCCTCCACTTCTAAATCATTTCTTCTTGATATTTTTCTCTCAATGAAATTCTAGGCAATTTATTAATAATGCTGTAAAATTAGAAAATCAAGTGAGTAGACATGAAAACACGTAAAGGGAGGAGACTATTACTTGTGAATTTCAGCCAAATTATCTTCAGTGAGATCCAATCCATTCAGTAGAGGCATGTTCCAAACTTGACTCCCCAGTTTCTTAAACTGGAAGCAAATTTTGTCCAGTCACTTGCAGGTGTTTAGTGCACATGAACTGGCACAGCCTTCCATCATGTTGAGATGTTTAAAAATATCACTAGGTGCTTCTATTGCACATCCTGCTGTGAAATGCTGGTTAGACGCTGGGGTTTTCTGGGCAGCAGCATTATTTCTGGAGCCTTCACAAACTTTTAGCTTATCCATTCTTGCACAAAGGAGTGATAGCATCAGAGTCTCAACTCAGATTTTATCATAGTATGTTCCTTGCATATTCCAGAAAACAAATTCATCACTGTCTAATGAAGGCAGGATACCAATACTAGGGAAAAGAGAAAAACAAGTAAAAGGGTGTGGCCACAGACTTGAATGCATATTCCTGTTGATTGTCTCGCTGGCACAATTGGGTTCTGGTTCTTATACAGACTGTTGTGCCACAAACTTCCAGAAATGACTTAAACAATGATATAGAACTTTAGCCCTGAAAGGACAGAGGTTTATCACATGTATTTGTGTCAGAGCACTGCATCTGTAAGAAGATTTTAGGAGAAGACAGGACACAAAATGCAAGGCCAAGTTAGCTTGGTGGTCTCTACACTTTCTCGTTTCAGATTTCTTACCATTCATGAAGACCTTGTTCTGCAACCCAATTTATATGCTTTTCATCCTTCTAAGTGTACTCCAGATCAATTCATTTGTTAATTCACTCACCTTCCTGCCTAAATACCTGGAGCAGCAGTATGGAAAATCCACTTCAGAGGCAGTCTTCCTCATAGGCATGTGCTTTCATTGTTTCCTTAGTAACACTTTCTTGTACCACAAAAATATGACAAACAATAGGAAGGCGCAACTGGGAGACCTCAAAGAACTTGAAGTATGTTAGGATATTCTTGTAATTTTCTTTTCCTTTTCAGTCTCCAGGGAAATCAAGAAAAGATAGGAAAAGAAGGAAACCAGACATGTGCTCTAGTTCTCTCTCCAGTCAGAATGGAAATCATCACACCTATGGCAGGCTTGGGGGAAGCTCATACCAGTCAGTTTTCACACACCAATGTGTCACTTCAAAGAGAGATGCAGAGTCAACTCCCTGGGACTCTGTGTCTCACTCCCAGATTTTACCTCTGGGCTTCCGTTCTTGCTCTCCTCATTCCTCCTTAGTCAGTTGCTCGGTCCCTGGTGGTCTGAGGAGTCTGTGCAGCCACAGTCTGCTTTTCTTGTTAGCGCACTAAACTCAGGCATCATAAGCAACTTGGATTTTTCTTGGGTTCATTTTGTTCCTGAAAACTGAGGACCACAGGCTGCTGGCATCCACCTTACCCAGAGTTCTCTGAAAGTCCAAATCTCAGTTCTCACCCTGAGCTGTGTAATATTAAGTGCCAAGGTGTGGAGCTGCAGAGGATGGTCACTATGTCCCAAGCCTGGTGCTGTACTGTGATTTCAACCCAGCCAGGGTTTTCTCTTCCTGTGTCTTTCCTTTTTCTCCTTTGATATTGGCTTGGAAAGATTGTCGTGGGGGAAGAATGCTGGCCAATAGACAATGCACAAAGTGTACACTTGATAAGCATGGATTCATTAGTGACTTTCAAAATCACCAGGAGCTGAGTCAAATTCTCAGTAAACAAAATGGAAATAAATATATGAAATATTTAATAGTGTGTGTATGAGTGAAGTGTACGTGATGCTTATAAAGTCTTTATAATTTGTTTCAAATGATTAAATAAATGCTGTCTGTTTAAACTTACTTTTTGAGGCCTTTGTAAACCTGTTTTTATGTAGCATGTAACTGAGTAGGGTTCAGATCGCTGTATATTACAACTAAATAGCTTCTTTAGTAGGATGTATTAGACAAATTTATCACATTTATTTTTCTGATGTCTTCATAAATATTATTTTATTTGCATTTTTAGGTCTTTATACCTTACCTGCAATATGCACTGGAAGTTTAATCAGTGGCTTCATTATGAAAAAGTTCAAGATCACTGTCAAGAAAGCTGCGTACATAGCGTTCTGCCTGTCCCTGGCTGAGTACCTTCTATCTCTCTGCAACTTTCTGATAACCTGTGATAACTTCCCTGTCGCTGGCCTAACTGCCTCTCATGATGGGTATGTTGTTTCCTAATGAAAGCCATACTATTTTCACGGCCGCTAGTCCAAGAGTTCCATGTGATCAGGTCATTTTATTGCAACCTAATGGCGGTGATCCATGGTTCCATCTAACTTCCTCCCACCCACCTGTCCTGTCACAGCCCATTCAAGTGACGTGCTTATTAAACAGGTGTGGGAACTACCAGCGAGTAAGTGTAGGATTCCACATGCGTATGCATGGTTGCCATGGTGATACCCTAGTCTGCTTTAAAGTGTGATAAAGGAAGATAAAATAGGGCTTTTGGCGTAGATTATCTATGTATTTTATGCTCCCGTCAACATATACATTTAAAAGTTGACTATATAGGCCTTTATAAGTTTCAAAATGGGGTCAAATTTAGTATAATTGAATATAATAGGTAGTAAGCCAGTTTATTTGTGTCACTGGTATGATCATACCTCATGGACTCTGTGATCTTAGATTTTGCATTTTAAGTGTTGTCTGGTCAAATTATGTATTAACTTACTTTAGGGAAGAGCTATGTAAGCAACCCATATGTTAAAATGAAATAAAACATGCATGTGGAGGTTCCTTTCGAAGGGCTGTGGAGAGGACTCAGTGCTAAAGTGCTTGCTGAGCAGGCAGGAGCTCCTGAGATGAGGTGCACAGATCCTGTGTAAAGCTTGGCATGGTAGGGTATCTGCAATCCCAGTGCTCCTACTGTGAGCTGAGCTGCACAGGGAAGAAATTCTGACTGTTCATCTGTTCATGGGCCTGCTAGTCTGGTGTTTGCAGCAGCAAACAACATGGGATTCTGCTTTCAGCAAGGTAGAAGGTACACTCTGACGAGCACATGCCTGCTATTGTGCACATGTGCCTACACACACACACACACACACACACACGAGAAAGAGAGAGAGATACAGAGACAGAGAAATTGAGAGTGACATAGAAATTCAATGTAAGAAATTCTTTCAAAATTCGTAGGAATTGAATAACTTCAAATATAAAATCATAAATAACCATACACACATCTATATGGATGTGTGTGTGTGTATGTGTGTGTGTGTGTGTGTTACCTGATTTGACTCTCTTTTTAGACAGGAATTTTTCCACTCTATTTGTAGATGTAGAAATTGAAACTCATGGGAAGTTAGTGATATCACAGTAACTGGCTTCAACACTCAAAGTAGAATTGTACATGCTGAGTGCATCCAATCATGCTGACTACACACTATGTTTGAGGGACAGCATTGAATTCATTTGCCAGACTCACCATTTTCCTCTTTCAATCCCATTGTAAATTCTGGGGGCTTTCTTTACCTCAGAAGAGCATGGCTGTTTAGTCAAACCCATCTGTTTTGGGGGCTAAAGGCAACATTTATCTTATAAATGGAAACTATATCCCTCTCAGTATTTCCAATCAGACAGGTCAATGAGAGACTAGCCACCTTCAGTTTAGCTCTAACAGCACAGAACTGTCCTATAGTGTTGGCTCTTAGTGTTTACTTTTGAAATAACTGAAAAAAGCATCCATGACACCAGTAGAGTAGATAACGTGGGAGCCAAAGCCAGTTTAGAAAACTCACATTGATATTTGGATGGTCTGTCTGTGTTCTGGGGGAGATTCTCGCCCTCTCTGCCTCCCTCCCTCCCTCCCTCCCCCCTCCCTTTCTCCCCTCCCTCGCGTGCGTGTGTGTGTGTGTGTGTGTGTGTGTGTGTGTGTGTTTGTCTGTCTCTGTCTCTCCTCTCCCATTTCTGTGTTGTATGCATGTGAACATATGCATGCTGAGACGAGAAAAGAAGTGCTTAGGTGCATTTTCAGAATCTGTAACATTATTTTAAATCATTTCAGAATTCATCAGCCTCTGCATGTGGAGAATAAGATCCTTGCTGACTGCAACACCAGGTGTAGCTGCTTAACAAAAACATGGGATCCAGTGTGTGGCGACAATGGCATAGCGTACATGTCAGCCTGCCTTGCAGGCTGTGAGAAGTCTGTCGGGACAGGAATCAACATGGTGAACACCCTTTCAGTGTTTGGGCTGCTGTTTGTGTGCTGCACTAACATGTGCTGTGACCTAAGCCTACATCTGCTAAGAAGCAAAAATAGTCATGCCTAAAATATATTTATACTTTTCGTAAACAACTCAATTTACTTTGTATATGCACACTTGATCTTAAAATTCTTAGATGTTACATAAAACCTTGACAGAGTTGGAGCCTTATTTTGTAATTTCAAAGCATATGAGATATTATTCAAATGATCTGAGTTTTAAAAAAAAGTATCTGGATAGAATGGAGAGATAGATCAGCTGTAGAGGCCACTTGCTGCTCTTCCAGAGGACATGTGTAGTTAGTTCCCAGCACATACATGGGGCAGCTCACAATGCCCGCTCCAGGTTGTCTCACACACTCCTTTGCCTCTATTAGGCACCAACACACACCTGTTTGTGTATACACATATATCAACATTAAATTTAAAATTGTAATTACTCTGGCAACCTCAACTGTTGACTCTCAGCTTCCATGCACTTTGTAATTCTGAGACAGGATCTCACTGGCCTGGAATTTGCTGCTTCTGTTAGGCCATCTGGCACGTGAGCCCCAGGAAGAAACCTGCCCTCACCTTCAGAGCACCAGTGTTGCAAGCACGTCCTCTATGCGTGCATTTCTCACATGTGTGCTGGGGATGAGCACTTGGGTCCTCATGCTTTTGCAGGACTTTACTGACTGTTCCATTTCCAAGCATCTCATCATGACAGTTCAGTAAGATAAAGAGTCAAGTGGTTTTGCTTGCCTTAAACATGTTAATATACTTGGAGTTGCTTGATAATCAAGATGAAATATAAATTATGATTCCTAATCAGACCTGGGAAACAGAACAACTAAAAAATATCGACTTTATTTTTTACATAAACTCTTTTATTGGAGACATGACTTTGTTTATTTTTAAGTACCTAACTATTCCAACAACATTCTGAAATGTATTTTATTTTAGTACATAGTGCTAGGTAAAGAACAAAAGAAAGAATTTTATATTTACTTTGGGAAAAAATGTCAGGGGGAGGTGGTATAGCCTTTAGTCCCAGTACTCAGGATGTAGAGGCAGGAGGATATCTAAGTTTGAAGCCAGCTTGGTTCACAGAGTGAGTTACATGACAGAGAAACTCTGTCTCAAAAGAATCAGAAAATATATGTTCAGGCTAGAACGTTATCTCAGAAGGTACAGGCGTTTGCCGCCAAGCCTCACCAGCAGAGTGATCTGCTGGGACCCATGTTGAATAAAGTGAGAAGTAACACCTATAACCTGCCCCCTGACTTCTACTCATATGCCATGGCTAACACGTGTCCATAGATAGACACACACATGCACATGCACACACACAAACAAACACAGACCTACAAGAAATCCCAACCAAACAAGCAAGTAAATATTAAAAAAAATTAAGTTTGCATTCAGGATAATTGAAATTTTGTAAATTTAGTCATTGTATTTTTAAAAATCTACTTGTTTATCTTTTTGATAGCATTCTGAGATAGATAGATAGATAGATAGATAGATAGATAGATAGGTAGATAGGTAGAAAGGGAGCCTCCATTTTGACTATTGTTTTATTAAATGGCGCTGTGCTCAAGTTTGGTCCTCATTCAAACTAGTTAAGCACTCTTTTTCTGAGTTATGTCATTGGCAGCAACACTATGCATTTTGATTCAACTGGCTTTGTAGAAAATGCTGAAGGTTTAAGGCTGGTATTTTTTCCTTTAAATAGGACGTTATTTTTTGACAGGTGTTTCAAAACTGCAGCTGCATTCGCTCATCAGGAAACTCATCTGCTGTCCTCGGGCTGTGTAACAAGGGCCCTGACTGTGCTAAAATGCTGCAGTACTTTTTAATCCTGGGTTTAATTGTCAGTTTCATCTACTCTCTAGCAGCCATTCCTGGGTACATGGCTTTCCTGAGGTAATAAGTAACCCAGATCCTTCATTTAGCTTTTTCTTTTTTCCTTCTTCATAGTGTGTATATGCAAGTGTGTATGTGAGAGAGTGTGTGTGGCCTTTTTTTGTGCCACTAAGAGCACAGGAAGGTCAGAAGACAATGTTAGGAATTTGGTTCTTTCCTTCATCTTGTTTTGAGGCAGAGTCTCTCTTGCTATTTCTGCTGCTCTGGTGCTGTGCTACCTGGACCTTACAGCCCCCAAACCATTCTGTTTTCCCCTCATATTTCACTGTGGGAAAGTTAGGATTTCAAATGCACACTGCTGAGTTGGAGTTCTTTATTTTTATATTTTATTTAGGTTTCTGTGTTCTTGAGGTTGAATTCAGGTCACCAAGCCTTTGTGGCCAGAGCCTGTACTTGCTGAGCCACCCTACTGATGTCATTTAGATTTTTGGTCATTTCCCAAGAAAGGCCCTTGGAATTGCCCCCTAGAACAGCAATGATCTAAGATACATTTATCAAGACTCTTATACTAAGCATTGCTGAATTTAACAATAATCTAAAGTTTGGTGGAATTTTCCCTCCCATCCTTTCCTATTTCTGACCCTTATATCTTAAGCCTAAATGAAGAGCCACCGTGTTTTGACAGGTGAAGAGTGTTTGGGTAGCACTCACTTCCTGTGGCCCAGCCAACTGACTGGCACAGTGTGAAACCTTGTGTAAAAGTGACTGGGGTCGCTTGACATCCTGAGCTCAAAGAGTCTTTGTAAAGAAACATGTATGCAGTGGCAGATGCTCTCTAACCAGGAAGTACATTAGTGCACTAGCATAGACTCTGGACAAGGAGGGTTATGAGGGCAATGGCAGATGGTCAGCTCTTACACATAAAATGAGGATGTGGCAGAACCAAGTTTCAAAGTTTATATTCTTTTTTAAAAGTTTTTTTATATTTTATTAATTTATTATATGACATCTCAGCTGTCATCCCATTCCTTGTATCCTCCCATTCCTCCCTCTTTCTCCCATTTCCCCTTACTCTTCTCCCCTATGACTGTGACTGAGGGGGACTTCCTCCCCCTGTATATGCTCATAGGGTATCAAGTCTCTTCTTGGTAGACTGCTATCCTTCCTCTGAGTGCCACCAGGCCTCCCCATCCAGGGGTCATGGTCAAATATGGGGCACCAGAGTTTGTGTGAAAGTCAGACCCCACTTTCCACTCAACTGTGGAGAATGCCCTGTCCATTGGCTAGATCTGGGTAGGGGTTTGAAGTTTACTGCACTTATTGCCCTTGGCTGGTGCCATAGTTTCAGCAGGACCCCTGGGCCCAGATCTGCCTGTCATAATGTTCTTCTTGTAGGTTTCTAGGACCCTCTGGATCTTTCTATTTCTCCATTATCCCCTGCTTCTCTCATTTCTATTCTTAGCAGGTTTTCTTTGCAGTCTAGAAAATTTCACACCCACTAACAATGGGAAAACAGTTCTACCTGCCTTTTATTGGTTCATTGTAATTCAGCAGCAAAGCTGAGTTCACCATGATGTGTGATTAATTTATGAGTAAAACATGTTGCCTTATAGACTGGACCATGCTTCTCTTCTCCCTTTCCCTGTGCTTGTCTGATTCCTTGGCCACATTCCCTGTGCACCTGGTCTCTTCCTTTTCCAAATCACTTTCTCTTTTCTGTCTCTTCTCTCACCACACTCCTCTTCTCCTCTCTTGTGTTCTCTTGTGTCATCTTCTTTATTTTCTCTCCCCTCTCCTCCCCTCCCTTCCTCTCCCCTGTCCTCCCCTCTCCACCTACCCTTCCCTCCCTTCCCCTCTCCTCCCCTCTCCACCTACCCTTCCCTCCCTTCCCCTCTCCTCCCCTCTCCACGTACCCTTCCCTCCCTTCCCCTCTCCTCCCCTCTCCACCTACCCTTCCCTCCCCTCCCTTCTTCTCCCCTCTCCTCCCCTCTCCACCTACCCTTCCATGCCCTCCCTTCCTCTCCCCCCTCCTCCTCTCTCCACCTACCCTTCCCTCCCCTCCCTTCTTCTCCCCTCTCCTCCCCTCTCTACCTACCCTTCCCTCCCCTTTCTTCTTCCTTCAGCTGCTTCTACTCATCACACACACTCAGTGGAATAGGCTAAACATATGTTCTTATGTATTCATTTTCTTTTGTAAGATGATATATTTTTTAATTAATATTTTTTATTTTTTATATATACATTTATATTATACATATGTAAAATAAACTACATAGAGCAAGCAGAACCATGAAACAATCAGAAATTATATAAATGGTACATTCTTAGTGTTTTGGCTATTTGTATTTGGCAACCTTGAAGAAAACATCTTTCCCATCTTGGTGAATCTAAAATTCTGAACGTAAATCAATATCTATAGTATCTTATCTGTACCAACTTAAAATATCTATCTTGACCTAAAAACTTCTAAACCCCTAAACAACTTAGCTTAATTGTAAAACTTATCTATTTGGTCTTCAACACCATCAGAGATTTGAGAAGAAATAAAATTAATTACCTGAGTAAACATGAAGTGCGGGTAGGCTGCTTTCCAAGTGAAAAAAAAAAAAAATGACAGAGACAGTTTACTGGCTAAACAGCCACCCAAAACTCTCTATAACGTTGGAGCATCATCTTCAGCCTTCTGGCCCAATATAGCTGACAGACATATTTGTGAAGCAGAAACTATTGAGGACTTGCTTACCCTGTCGTGACCATCTACTTACTCTACCTGCATCCACGCTTGCCTATTTTTAGGCAGAATTCTGTCAGTGGTTGACATGAAAACACTTTACCCAGTGGCTTGTTTGCCACATTTTAATTCATCTCCATAACAAGGTTCTTTGATGTTCATCATCTTTGAGGTAGGCTGGGTGTTGCGAGGAGTTAACCTGTCTTATCGTCAAAGATTCCTTAAAACAATGAAAACATCTTTAAATGCCGTATTCTCCAGGACTCTGATGTTTCTGAAGACCTTATCTAACTGTTTTACCTTATCTGTCTATAGAATCATACCTATCTGTTACACCTAGGATGTATATTCTTGTGATATAAATAGACTAGTAATTGACGTGACAATGATTTGATCAATTGAAAATTAACTTGTCTAACTTACTTATCCTAAACAACCAGAAATAGCACTTTCAAGGTATCGGAAATAAACCTTATATTCTACTTGAGTGATATGGGTACATTATCTCATATTAGAGCAGAAATATACACAATGTGTGTGAAGTATAATTTTAAATTTGACTTCTATACCAATGTATTTAAATGTATTAAATTTGAATTCTATACCAAAATTAAACTTATTTTGTATCAATATACAAATTTCTATACTAATGAGTTAAAAATAACCTTGTGAGCACAGTTAAGTACTCAAGTTGAGGAGCTGACTCAATAATTTACTTTTTGTCCTATCATCCCTATATATTTCTAAATTCCCTCTTCTTTCTTTTCAGCCCATATCTCCAAACCTAAGATAGATAAAGGAAAAGAGAGACATCCCTGAGTCCAACCTCATTTTCTCTCTGGATAAGATCGATAGTAACTTATAACCAACTCCCAATGAAAATAAACATCTATAGATGAAGAAAGTAACCAAAAACCTACCCAACCCCCCTTAAGGAAAACGCAGAATTGTCATTTAGGGTTTCTTCTAGCTGATTTAAGATGAATAATACCTTTGTAGGGGCCTAAATAAAATTGGGGAAAATGGTTAAACAAGCTAGGAATAGCATTTGTGGTCCAGTTTCTAAATGTTGAGAAATTCCAGGCTTAAAAAAAGTTCTGTGTGGGACAGCCTGAAATGCTGGACCAATTGGGAATGGAAGCTTTCTTCAAAGCTGTCTTGAGAGATGTCCTGTCCTGAAGGAGAACAGCAACTGAAGCACTTGGGGCTGGAACATGAAGGATGTAGGATGTCAGTGTCCAACCTGCTGAGAGGAATGAATCCTGTCAGGTCTGATCCAGCTTCAAAGTCCAGTTATTTTGTTCTGAAAACATACAACTTATCACACACATTATACAGTCCTAAAATTATTAGTGCATGAAGTGTGCAGGGTGCACACAACAATTAAGGCTAGTTCTCTGCTTTTGCACAAGCAGAAGAAAGATATCTGTAAATCTTCATTCATGGCATACGAAGAATGGCATCTAATCCTAAATCACAGGGATTCTGTAACCAATAAGAAGCATTGTCTATGAATAGACATTCATGTCTCAGCCAGTCTCAGGGCTATTCCCAGGTAGTGGAATTAGGAATATAGGTTACCTGCTTGTTCTGCAGTTTTAACGTTTTACATCTTGATTGTACTCCCCTCCCCCTACTTCCTCTCTCCCTCCCTACCCTAGCCCTTAGAAAGGGGGGCCCTCCTTTCCTAATATCTGATTTTAGCTCGTCAAGTCTCATCTGTACTACCTGTATCCTCTTCCTTTGTGGCCTGGCCAGGCCACACAGCCAGGAGGAAGTGATCCACATTGGGGGATCAGAGGCCATGTCAGAAGTAGTCCCTACTCCCCACATTGTGGGACTCATGAGGAGACTGTGCTGCCTATGTACTGTCACTGAGTAGAGTGTCTAGATCCTCTCCATGCATGGTCATTGGTTAGTGTGGAGATATGGTATATGCCTTCTTTCAATTTACTAAATCATGGACAGATAAAGGCACCAAATATTGCTAGTTCTTAATACTTATCCTTTTATATGAGGGGCATTTGGCTGAGAAATTTGTCACCCTTCATGTGCCAGGCACTACTACTCCTGATGCCTCGGTTCCAAAGCCGCATGCTCGGTTGGTAAGGATGACTTTTCCTCATAGAGGAGAATGGTCATAGGTGAAGGACACATGAGCAGCTGAACCCTCCTGTTAGAGCCTCCAACATGCTCTGGAGAGATGCTCTCATGTGTGCTGTGTACCTGCTCCCACTTCACTCCCAACATGCTCTGGAGAGATGCTCTCATGTGTGCTGTGTACCTGCTCCCAACTTCACTCCCAACATGCTCTGGAGAGTGCTCTACATGCGTGCTGTGTACCTGCTCCCACTTCACTCCCAACATGCTCTGGAGAGATGCTCTCATGCGTGCTGTGTACCTGCTCCCACTTCACTCCCAACATGCTCTGGAGAGATGCTCTCATGCGTGCTGTGTACCTGCTCCCACTTCACTCCCAACATGCTCTGGAGAGATGCTCTCATATGTGCTGTGTACCTGCTCCCACTTCCATCCCACGCTCACTTGCTCGTTATCTTTCTGAAGCTGACTCCTCAGCTGGGTCTAAGAAAGAAAATGTGGATGGATTAGATTTTAATGTATGATTGTTTAAAATATTCTCTGTGCATTAACATTTGAAGAAATGCGTGTTTGTGTGTGTGTGTGTGTGTGTGTGTGTGTGTGTGTGTGTGTGTGTGTGTGTGCATTGAACTCAGTTTGTCAAGCTTGGTGGCCAGGAACTTTATCTACTGAGCCATGTTATAGGCCCTAATGTATCATTTATCAATGTAAATAGGATAATTATTTTTCTCAAAGTTTTATTGCTCTTTTTTGCTGAATTTGATTATTGCAAAGTAAATGATAGAAAATATAATCCTATTGTTTGCATGCTATCATTACTCTTCTAGTCCATTGTGTTTTCTTAAAGTCTCTTATGAATTACTTTCAAAAGAAATTCCAACAGTTATACATATTTTGATTTTCTTACCCAGATGTATTTGGTGGGCAAAGGCCACATCTTAAAAGGACTTCCACATTCCTAGTTTATAAGAATATTTTTCAGTATTTATTCTTACAGATATATAAGCCTCCCCTTTGAATAATTATCAAAGCCATCTCAAGTCTATTTTTGTATGCAGTATATGAAGGACAAATGTGTAAAGTTGCTAAATCCATATAACAAAGCAATTGTTTTCAATGTCATAGCATGCAAAATGGGTGCTTTCTGTTTATGTGTAGGATTGCATTCACCAAAACTTGAATATTTATGTGACATGTATTACATTTATCAACATGAGAAAATGCCTGGCAAACAACTAAGAGAAGAAAAGGTTTGTTTGGCTTGCAGTTTCAAAATCGTGGGTCCTTTATGGTGTGTTTGGCATGGTGGTTGTCAATGTCACCCGGAACCTCTTTATCTACGTTAGCAAATAATGTCTAACTGGTAAAGATCTCAGCCTTACTTTAGATGTGGAGGTCAGAGGTCAGCTTTCAGGCGTCCACACTCTCTTTCTCTGTGTGGGCTTAACAGACACAGAGCTGTACCATTCTCACTTCAGGATGAAAAGCTTAAGCATTATAATCATGAATTACCACTGTCATTGGAGGGCAGTAGAGCAAATATTAATATATGATGAACTTTTATGCCTATATGTGTATTATGTATATATTTATATATGTATTTTTAGGTGTATGAAGTCTGAAGAGAAGGCACTTGGGATTGGATTACATGCCTTTTGCATAAGAACATTTGGTATGAAGAATTTCCCAACATATCAGACCAATATTAAATGCTTAGTAAACCAATTATTAATTTTTTTTCTGAATAAGAAGAAGGAAACTATCTTTTCAACCCAAAACATAACTCTTGCCTTAAAGGGAATAAGGGCTTATCTGGAATCAAACATGAGTGACCATGACATGGGCACACACATGGGCACAACAAAATATCATGTTACAACATGAGGGCAGTTTTGTGAGGTTTATAGTTAGAGAACAAAGGAATCCACGAACAAGGTACTTCTCAAATATACCCGTGGGAACATGAGGTAAGATAGTTACAGCAAAACAGAGAAATCTCTGCTGTAGGCTCGGATGCTGTAGCATCTGATGGCATTCTTAGTTTTTGGGTGAATGGAGGCTCATGACTTCCTAAGTCAAGACATCACCAAAGTTTCATGTGATAGTCACACAGACAAGTGGTCAGACACAGGGATGGGGCAATGAATGATCAATAAGAGAGGTAAAGATAATTTATCTCTGCATCTGCAATATCACAACTGTCCACATGCAGGATGTTCCAGTGACCTTGTGGCATCTTTAACATGAGTGTTACCTGCCCACTTTACCCTAAACTTCAGGTTACGTGCCTTTGTGTTTGTAATTAGTTTGGGAGTGAAGAAACTGTAGAGAGGAAAACGGCTTCTCCTTGTCTTTAAAGATTTCACCTGAACTTAATTACACATTTAATCTTTTAATAGATTCAACAATAAAATAAGAAGGAAATGGTTTTGTTAGTTGGATGTACAGAAAACCAATACAAGACCTTTCAGAAAATGCATGAGGTTCACGATTATGAACTCAATGAATAAATTATTCTTACCTCATATATAGCTTTTCATTTGTTGTAATCTAGAAACTTTACATTAAATCATAATTCATAAAGTAAGTTTCTGACAATGGGAATTGGTCTTTTGTTGTTATTGTTGATTAGTTTGGGGTGTAATTATTTTTTTTTTCTCTTCATTGCAGCTGGAATCCCAGGACCTATTTACCTTGGTGCTTTGATAGACAGAACATGTTTACATTGGGGAACTCGGAAATGTGGTGATGCAGGAGCTTGCAGGATGTATGATATAAATCGCTTTAGGTAAAGATAGTCTTTAAGACCTACTTTTAGAGCATAAAATGGCCTCATTAATATATAACATTTTCTTGAGTGGTAAAATTACCTATGGCATCATTTTCAGAATGCACATGGATGGCATGACTACCTTATTTATATATTTTAATATTTCCCTTATATTTCTAAAGTGCTTGATACATATAAGACTGTGTGGGTTTCCTTAAAACCTTTTAAAATATTTTAGATTTGTCTGCGTCTAGACCTTGGTGTAGCAGGGCCAGTGGTATCTTGAGCAGAGCTAGTATGGAAGAGCCAGGGGATAAACAGGA
Organism: Acomys russatus; assembly: GCF_903995435.1. Lineage (NCBI taxonomy): Eukaryota > Metazoa > Chordata > Mammalia > Rodentia > Muridae > Acomys > Acomys russatus. The sequence goes on along the minus strand of NC_067149.1, from coordinate 64,524,719 downwards.
CAGCAAGATTCAGGACCTGGGACAGCTGTGTTGTAGGTGTGAACTAAACCTCTCAGCATGTACCTAACCAGATCCATGGACCAAGAGGAGGGACTCCTCTCTTCTGCAGGGTTTAGGATCACAGAGTCGCAGCACATTTAGGCAGCATGGATTGTGGCATTCTAAGTCCTGAAAAGCTCACAGCTCTCTCATGTTTGCCGCCTGAATTGATAAAAATCCCAAATCTGTGTAGTACCATGCAGTTTAACCAAGTGTCCCAGGTGCCAGCGGACTATCTGGAGACTTTTTTCATCTAATTATGACCAATAGTCTCATCTCTATGAACCCAAAAATTCCTATTGCTTTTTGGGATTAGCTGCCATAGCAACATAATGTGTCTTCATAGAGTGATTGTGGTACAAGCTTACTGATAGTGTCACAAGTGAGAGGAGGATGCCACATACTGAAATAACTGAAGCCATCACCATCAAGAACCAGGAGACTAAGGAGCCCAGTATTTGAGGTCTGGTTGCATCTAGTGGTGGGTGATCACATGCTGCTGCTTGGTCTAAAAATAGCTACTACCATGGTTTCCACCACTCTCATTGCTTAGCAGGCACATGCCACTAACAGTATAGTGAAAGAAATGTGGGTTCACTGATGTCCCACCCTCAAGATCATGCCATGTCGACCTTGAAACAGATTCCAGCTGGCACCTTGCTTGCCCTCTAGAGCAATAGGAAAAGGAAGACTACACACTGCATTGTGGCAAAGATTCTTCCTTGCTCTGAAAGCCTCTTTGCCCCAAAGGGAAATTTTCCCTCTCTAGGTAGAAGCTAATCCTACTTTTTTTTCTGAGTGAGCATTATACTGAAAAATTTGGGAGAAAGAGATTGGCTATTGCCTTGTCCCAAATTTTTATTACTGGGCCTGGCTAAAATCATATTCCCAGCCCGGGACACCCATAGTAACAGAGTAAAAGGACTCACCTGCTTTAGCTAGCACATCTGTGTGTCAAAGTTCTAGTTGCCTTGATATCCTCAGAAAGGTGGGGTATATTCATGAATTGTGAGCATGTCAACCCTTCTTACATAAAATGTTTTTAATCAAGGTTTTATAACAGTGGCATGAAAATAAACTAAGATATTTGTTAATGTATTATCTATTGAGAAAAAATTAATTATATTTCTAGACTGTTATATCTTAAGTCTTAAGTATCTACACTTACACACTTCATTGAAACTTTCCTGTGTAGAAGGAGTCATGATCATTGTTTCTATTCTTTTTTGTTTGTTTGATTTCATTTTAAAAATACTGAGTTGCTCTGTGTACAGTCCTATCTATCCTGGAACTAACTGTAGACCAGGCTGCCATGCTGGCCTTGAATTCACTGAGATGTCTCTGCCTCCCAAATATTGGTTTTAAGGGTGTGCATCATTAAGCTGTGGCTCCATTTTCTCTATTCTTACGTAGGTCAGGATTTCCTGCCTAAAAATGCTAACACCAACTCTGTGCTGGCTCTTCTCAGCTCAATTAATGTATTCAACATAATCACCCACAGGCATGTTCACAGGCCGGCATAATCCTCACAGGTCTTCAGTAAAATTTCTTTGTCAGGAGATGCTGGATCATATGAGGTTGACAGCACAAGGCATCACACCAGACTTCACTATAAGTATGTTGAGAACAGGAAGGAATATTTTCATAGTTATTTAGAAATGTGCATATGTCAAAAATACACATTTTTTAAATACATGAAATCCAGAAAACTTAAGACCTGTTTTATCAAATTTAAGAACAGATTCTTATAACAGTATATAGGTTCTTCTAAGAAATGGTGGAAGGGAAATTTATCTAATTCATTTTAGGTAGCTTGTACTGTCCTCATGGTTGAACTGGACAAGTTCCTCAAAGGAAAGGAATAAATGACAAAAGAGATGGCTCAGAGTTTAAGAACACATATTGTTCTTCCTGAGGACATGAGTTCCAATAACCCACACTAGGAAGCTTACAACTTCCTATTACTCCAACTCCTACGTTGGAGTAATTCCCAGGACTCATGAACATACATATATGTTCAGAGGAAAAAACATAAGCATAATTATAAGAGAAATTGATTACTATATATGCAGTTATGTATGAAAATTATCAAATTTAGTCTACTAACATAGAACATGGCTAACGGGACTTCCTTTAGGCATACAGGGATTGCAATGTCACAACCACCTGTTGGTATAACAGTATACAAGTCCTGAGGAGGCAACCACCTGAAAAGTGGCTTTATGATCTTTTATATATGTGGTCAAAATTTGAGCAAACCAAACAGAAAGAGGAGTTCCCTTAACTTGATTTAGGATGTTTTTTGTTTGTCTGTTTGTTTGTTTTGCTCAGCATTTCAGAGAACACATGATAATGGCAGGGGAGGCATGGTGACAGAGTGTGAGGTGATGGTCCAGGAGGAACGGTGGCTAAGTTTGAGGAGGCTGGTTATTTCGGTTGTTCTTCCTGGAAGAATTGAGTGCTTCCCACATTCATGGTGGGAATTGAATGTTATCCAAACCTTTCATAGATATACTTCTATAATGATCCTAAATCCAGTCAGGATGACAATGGAAATGAGCCAAAACAAACATGAATAAAATATATCTTAGAGTTTTATGGTAAAAAAAAAATTTGACATTTTAACAGACAAAATTAGTAGAACAGAGTAGTAGATTGTATAAAATGCATGGGCATAATAATTGCTGGTTATTCTCCTTCAAAAAAAATAAAGGATCTGTAAGAATATAGAAAACTAGCTTTCACTAAACATTAAGATTTAATACAGATTAGTTCTTTTCAACAGGCGCATTTTCGTTGGGTTGCCTGCAGCACTAAGAGGATTAAGCTATCTCCCAGCATTCTTCATCCTAATACTTTTGAGGAAGCTCCAACTCCCTGGAGAAATCAACTCTTCAGAAACTGGACTTGCAGAGATAAAGCTCACAGAGAAGGAAAGCATGGATGTGCACAGAAGTCCTGAGGTTGAGAATAACAGAGAACTGAAGACTAAGTTGTAGTGAATTTTCTATTGGCCTGTCCAAGCCCCTGAACAGAATTTACATTTCACTTGCTTTGCATAATGAAAGGTACTATAGGATCTGTTTTTGATGTATAAAGGCATCAACAATTATTTTTACTCATAATGAAATTATTTACTGATAGCATTTTTAGAACTTTGGGGTCTCACTGAAGATTTCTCTGGGAAGACTTCTTTGGAAACGCCCACACTGAACTTTAAAACTGCTTTTATTTTCAAGGAGGATTTGTTTACTTCTCACTTAGCTTCAAATAGTTTTAAAAACTTTCCTGTTCCTGAAAATCTTCAACCTCACCAAATTTATACTTCAATATTGGAGATAATTAGAGCTGAAAATGTTCATCCTTGTTAAGCCACGTTAAAATAATTTGTTCAAATTCATCCTTTCTACATGAAAGATGTCTCTGTGTGTCTTTAATTATTTAGGACTTGTTAACTCTCTCTTTTTCTTCTAGGTCTTTGATGCTTCCAAGATTAGACTTCTCATTAATGTGTCACTGCTTGTTTTCAATCCCTCCTTAATTACTCATGTCACACATTTGATCATTTTGTTTTCAGCACAGAATTAATCAGGTTATTAAAAATCATGTAGTAAAATAGTTTGATCTTTTTTCTAGCCATTCAAAGCTGTCCATAGAACTTTGTCTTAAAAGCAAGTCTTTAAGAAAGCCAGTCTCTTCGAAGGGCGTTTGGAGAGATGGGGGTTGTATCTCAGTGGTACAGTGCATGCTGAATGCAGGGGAGGCCTTGGGTTAAGCCCCAAGGTATAGCAACATGCTGACAAAATAAAATAAAATAAAAAATAAAGTAAAATAAATCAAGGCTGGACACAGACTAATATGTCATCACAAGGCTACTTTCTCATATTCAGGAGACATCTTAGGCCCAGTGTCATTGTATCCATGTGTCCTCAGAGTGCATGGCTGTTAACTTTCAAAATCATCTTAGAGTAAAACCTTTCAAGAGGGGCCAGCTAGATGTCTCAGTGGAGACCAGTATTTGCCACCAAGCCTGACAAGTTGTGTTTGATCCCTGGGACCAACATGGTAGAAGGAGAGAACCAACTCTAAAAGTTGTCCTGAGCTGGGTGCAGTAGCACATACATACTTGTAATCCCAGCTGGTGGAATAAAGGTTATTGTGTAATTCAAATGCAGATTTCTATAGTACCCCACCCCATATCTGGTTGTAATCCTTGTTCTAAGAATCACCTGTCTCGATGTTCTGTAAACACTGCTCCCCTACTGTCCCCTAATACTCCAATAAAGCAGCTTATATCCAATCGCTTAGCAGGACAGAGAATAGGGCTGGACTTCCTGCCCACCAAGAGAGGAAGAGTTAGAGTAGGAAGTAGGGGATTCAGCCACAGGCCAAGGTGCAGAAGATCAGAAGAAGATTCCCATGGAATAAAGAAAGGACTAGAGTACAAGTAACTTGAGGATTTTGGAAAAGACAGAATCAGGATAACATAGAGGGTTAAGAATAGACTTCAGCTGCTCAAGATTGTGTGTAAAGCTCTATAAACAAATACAAGAGTGTTAATATTTATATGATAGCCAGGGTAAGAAACACACTAAGAGAAACAAACATGGTTCTATAAAAATAACTTCATCACCCAGGACTCAGGAAGGCAGAGACAGAGAGATCTCTGTGAGTTCAAGGCCTGTCTGGTTTACAAAGTGAGTCCAGGACAGTCAAGACTAGACAGAAAAAACCCCGTCTGGAAAACAAAACAAAGTTGCCATTTGCCCTCTACATAGATACTTAGTATACATACCTCACCAGAAAAAAAAAAAATCAAGCAAATAAATAAATATATAATTAGAAAATAGTTTTAAAGACTGACTTTTGCTGAAAAATTGGTCTCAATGAAATTCAAGGTAAGTAGTACAAATAAATCAAGTTGTGGTTTGAATTAGAAATGTCTACCCTAGGCTCAGGCAACAGGATATTTGGTTTCCTGTTGATAATGATGGTTGGAGAAGACAGGGTGGGGGGGGGTGCATCTTTGATGGAGAAAGTACACCACTGGGCTGGTTTGTGAGTTAAAAGCCTCACCTTACTCCCAGGTCACTCTCTGCGTTTTACTTTGATAGAAGATGTGAAATCTCAGCTTCCTGCTTTAGTCGCCATGCCTGTGGCTTACTGTCATACCACCTCATCTTGAGGGACTTCAGTCTCCCTGGGATTTTAAGCCAAAATAAACACTTGTATAGGTGGCGTTGTTGTGTTTTATCATAGCAGTAAAAAGTAACTGATACAGAAGTAATTACGTTTTGTGGCTGATAAAGAGCAAAGAAATTTTAAGGGACAATGAGACTTTCTGTATGGACTGTATGCCTGGGCCATATGGATATTTGAGTACTGTTCATACCTGGCCCTGGCCTTCACCTGGGAATTGTGGGAGAGCTGGCTCTGGGGACATGAGTGCTAATCTTGCCCCTAGCCAGCAGGTGAGCCAGCACAGGGGTTTCAGTATGGAGAACTGGCACTGCCACTCGTCTTCAGTGCAGTGTCATGGATGAGAGAGAGAGAGAGAGATACTCCCCACTACCTTTATCCCTAACCACCTGCTGCAGATAGGAGACGTGGCCCTGGGATTCTGGGAGCATGAGTGCTATCCATCCCTCACCAGCTGCAGCACTCCGGAGAACTGACCCTGAACCTCACCTGGGCACCACAGTAGAGCTGCTGATGATTTTGAGGGTATGGGATAGCCAGCCTGTTGCAGGATATTTGATCTCTGTGAACCATGAGATTGTGTTGTTCATTAGAAAAACCTGTTTTTAATTGAGGTGTTGCTGAACCCTTGCACAGGCGTTAAATCCAAGAGCTTTCTGCTTGAATATTGTAAGCAGGATTAAATAAAGTTAACCCTACCTAGGTCAAGAGGTAGAGAAAGTAACCAGTTGAAAGGGAGTAAACATAGGAGGGGAAAAAACCATAGAGAGAAAGAGGAAGCCAGGAAGAAGGAAGCAGAATGAAGGAACATTCAGTCTGAGGGTTTTCTGAGATGGCACGGAGAGGGAGAACTTCATTTTTCTCCTGGAACATCAGCTGAGGGGAAAGGTGAGCTGGGTACTTTCTCTGCCTCACTGAACTACCAGGCTTTCATGCTAGTATCTGGCTCACGAGTCTTTATTGGTAAAATTGAACTATTAAGATAAAAAATTCAAGCGACACCACATGCTGGTGAGGATGTGGAGAGAGAGGAACACTGCTGGTGGGAATGCAAACTGGTACAGCCACTTTGGAAATCTATCTGGTGCTATCTCAGAAAAATGAGAATAGGGCTTCCTCAAGACCCAGCTATTCCACTCCTTGGCATATACCCAGAAGATGCTCCAGCACACAACAAGAAAATTTGCTCAACCATGTTCATAGCAGCCTTATTCATAGTAGCCAGAACATGGAAACAGCCTAAGTGTCCCTCAGTAGGAGATTTTATTAAAAGCAACAATCCAGCATCTGACACTAGTCTTCATTAGTAAAATTGAACAATTGAGTTTTTTTAATTTGTTCACTTTAAATCCTAATTGTAGCCACCTCCTTCATCATCTCCCAGTACCTCTCTCCCTCCCCTAGTCCACAGAAAGGGGAGCCTCCTCCCCTAACATCTAACATCAACCTGTCAAGTCTCACCTGGACTGCCTGTATCCTCTTCATTTGTGACATGGAAAGGCTGTCCCAGCTGAGGGGCCAGAGTCCATGTCATAAATAGTCCATACAACCCATATTTTGGGACCCCCTCAAGGAGACTGTGTTTCCTGTCTACTATATCTGAGCAGAAGGTCTAGGTCTTCGCCATGCATGGTCCTTGGTTGATGCACCAGTCTCTGCAGCACAGCCCTCCTCCACCTGATTTGTCGGGTCCATTGGTCTCCTTGTGGATCTCCTGACCATTATAGGTCCTTCTAGTGCCCAACTCTTCCATAAGACTCCTGCGCTCCACCCCAAAGTTTGGCTGTGAGTCTCAGCATTTGCTTGGATGCCCTACTGGGTTGAGTATTTCAGAGGACCTCTATGGTAGGCTCACTTTCTGTTCTTTCTCTTCAAGTGCTTCTAGTGTCTATTCTATTTGCCCTTCTGAATGAGCATTAAGCATCCTCTCCAGGGTCCTTCTTGTTATTTAGTTTCTTTAGGTCTGTAGATTGTAGTGTGGTTATCCTGTATTATTTGGCTAATATCCACTTATAAGTGAGTATATATCATGTCTGTCTTTCTAGGTCTTAGTTACTTCACTCAGGATGATCATTTCTAGTTACAACAATTTGCCTTCAAATTTCATGATTTCCTTGTCTTTAATAATTAAGTAGTATTGCACTGTGTACCACAGTTTCTTTATCCATTCTTTGATTGAAGGACATGTGAATTGTTTCTAGGGTCTGACTACTATACCTAGCAAAAATTTCAATCATCACACATAGAGAAAACAAGATATTGCATGACGAAACCAAGTTTAAACCTAACCACAAATCCAGCCCTACAGAAAGTAGTAAAGGGAAAACTCCAATACAAGAAGGCTAACTTTAACAAGGAAAACAGAGAAATTGAATAATTCCACATCTGCAAAACCAAAAGAAAGGAAACACCCTCTACCAACACAAACATTAAAAAAACAGGAACTAACAACCACTGGTCATTAATATCTCTCAACATCAATGGCCTCAACTCCCTAATAAAAAGACACAGGCTAACAGAGTAGATGTGAAAAAGGAGCCATCATTCTGCTGCATACAAGAAACACACCTCAGCAATAAAGATAGACATTACCTCAGAGTAAAGGACTAGAAAAACCTGTTCCAAGAAAATGGAGTATCTTCTAGTATCTAATAAAATAAACATTCACCCAAAGCTAATCAAAAGAGATGGGGAAGAACACTTAATACTCATCAAAGGAAAATTATACCAGTGTCAATGGAAGAAAATGACACTGAGACACTGTCAACAGAGCAAAATGACTGCCTACAAACTAGTAAAAGATCTTCATCAACCCTATATCCAACAAAGGGCTAATATCCAAAATATATAAAGAATTCAATGAATTTAATATCACCAAACCAAATAATCCAACTGAAAATTGGATACATAACTAAATAGAGAAGTCTCAACAGAGCAATATCAAATGGCCAAGAGACACTTAAAAGAAATGCTCAATGTCCATAGTCATCAGGGAAGCTCAAATCAAATCAACTCTAAGATTCCATCTTACATCTATTACATACAGGATTACCCGTATCTGGTTCATGGCTTCTCTTGTCATGGTGCTTACCAAGACTTGTGATCTCATTCCTGGACCTAACCTAGAGAGATTGTTTTCCTTGATCATAAATCTGTCCTAAGTGCATTTTTCTTCCTAGTGCAGTTTATGTGCTTATGATGCACCAGAGCCATCTGAACTCCTTTTCTAACCTATGAAGCCTATGCTATTCTACTTTTGATTCTAAATTCAAACTTTCTATCAACTATCTCAATTTTTACTTCTTAAAAGTACTTGAATCAAATCAGGAACCGTATAAATTCATCATGAGGAATTACAAAAGCATCAGTTCATCTCAACAGCATTATTTCATGAAAGTACATCTTCATTTTGATCTGCAGGACATTTGCCCAACAGTGGACTAATACCCAGCAAGCAATCACACCAGACTACAGGATGTGAGGGTCTCTCCACACCCAGTCACATCATGCCAGAAATATGAGGAATACAGAAATGACAATTATAGCAAGGCAAGTCAGCAGCAAGAATCTATCTGGAGATGGAGGTCCTTGGGCCATGCCTTTCCAAAGTACACCCATAGCAGCCATGCAAAATGGTGGACCACCTCCAGCAAGCTCACTTCCTCACTGCAGTTCTTCACTCATGGCATGAATGGAAATGGCAAAACTGGGCAAAGACACCAAATTTTACGTAGCTCATACAGTCAAGACAGAGAAAATGTTTTACGAAATAATGGACAAATTGACACCATGTTTAATGAAGACTAGAATATGAAAATTTGGAAACAATTCAGAATAAATTCAGAATAAATCAGCAAGAACAATAGATTACACATTTGAAAGACTGGAATGTTTACTGCTAATACTAAAAAATAAGGGAAAATGGAGAACCGAATTAAACCAGGACAACGCTATGAAAATAACTGTTATAAGGAATCCATAGCCAGGCAGTAGTTCACACCTATAATCTCAACACTTGGAAGGCAGAGGCACTGTAAGTATTACAGTGATTGAAGTTTAAAAGGCACTTGCAAAAGGCAGGCTGAAATTCAAAGTGAATGTCCTTTGTGATCTAAAAATAAATAAATATATGTATATTTATCCACACATATTAAGGTATATTTAGTTTCAAAATTTCAATTAAAGATAATATTTTTTCTTTTGCCAAAAAAAAACCCTCAAAACCTTTTGCCATAAGAAAGATATAACCTGCTAAAGCAAAACACACACACACACACACACACACACACACACACACACACACACACACACACACACAAACACGCTCGCGCGCACGCGCACGCACACGCACACACACACGCCCAGAATAAGGGTTGGAGAAGAGTTTTGTTTTTGTTTTTTGCTTTTTTTTTTTTTTTTTTTTTTTTTTTTTTTTTGTTAAAAGAGAATAAAAACATCCAAGAAAGGAATGTGGAGACAACTGGACAAGTGAAATATCTGAAGTAAAAGAACAGAATATCAAGAGAAAATGTCCCAGGGATAAAAGAGTAAATTGGCCAAGTAGTATTTCCCGCCTCCAGCTGAATGGCCTGAAATCCCAGCTCGGAGCCCTGCACTAGCACTGGCACCCATGCCACCATCTTGCCTAAGCAGTTGCCCTTTCTCTCAGGACATCCACCGGATGTGGGCCAGTGAGTGGACAGTTCTGGTGTGTGCTTCCTCTTTCCTCCCACCATCAGGATGGCCTGCTCACAGAGGATTCCCAAATGCTTGTCTCTGCTGCCCCCTACAGGCATAAGTGACAAATGATCATTATGTGGCCCCAACTCAATTAAATTCAATTAAAAAATGAAAGCTGGCTTTGGGGTTGGAACATGACTCTCTCCTTCTCTAAACCTATGGATGCCTGTTAAAGAAAAGTCAAAAATCTCTGTCTTATGTCACAAGATCCACCTGGTATAGGACAAGGGAAAAAAAAATAAGGGACTATCCTGTTACCACAAAAATCTTTTTTTTTTTTTTGTGGCTTTGATCTTTAAAACTACTTTATTTGGGATTCTTTAATGCCTCTACCACATTCCTACTCACCTACCTTAGGCAGGATAGAAAGTAGGTTAGTAGAGAGAGGAGAAATAGACCTGTTTTAGACTCAGTTCCTTGGGGTGATTCCACTCTTCATTGTCAAGATTCTGAAGACCCGTTGAACAGCAAACCAGAAACTCAGCAAAAATCGACTGCAATTGCAGCAGCTGCAACTTGAAAGCTCAAAGTGTTCTCTCGAGCATTTCTCTCTAGGAGTCTTGAAGGTGAAGCAACGAACAGCAACGTGATCTGAAGAAATGCAAAAGCGATTGATCTTTTCTATTTGGACTATTTATACTTTTCCACAGTCCATAAAGGATGTTTTGCAACTGGCAAAGACCATGTCCTGTCTCCCCTGCCCCCAGCCTGAGGCAGCTCCCTTTCTAGTGCACAGACATCATGCGCCCTCCCACAAGTCTGTTTCTAGAGGACAAGCATTACTCGCCTTCACATAAGTTTGTTCACATCCCACATTTGTGATAAAAAACAAAAACATGTTTACATCTACCACAGACTTTCATTTGGCTCTCTAAAACATTTCTTAAAGTAGTGTCTCAAAATGTATAAGATGATTTTTGTGTATATAAACTTTAGGTTGTGATATAGTCATCACACACAGTACTAATTCTAGAAATACGCAACAATTTGTCCATATGAATTGCAGTACTTTTAACTGCTGTGCAAAATTACGCCATGCCTCTTCTGCTGCCAGGTTCTGCACAAACAGTGGACATCATTGGGTTGACTGCTGTGTTCTACTCAGCCAGGTTTGCCACTAAGCTGACAAGCACCACAGAAATGATCAGTTTCAAACTACCAACAGCTCAGGACCTTCAAATTGATGAGTTCATATGAAGTTGACATGTACAGTTTACAAAACTTTGAACTCAAAAAACCATAATTCAAAAACTTCCAAATACAACCAAGTTGGACACTATGGAAAGCTTGGCAGAAATAGCTTCATTGTTATAAATATTTTACCACATTAGAGTTAAACATCCTTTCTTTTTATTTAGACAAAAGCAGGGAAATGTTGCAGGTTGTTTGATCACGTTGTGAACACTGAGATTGTGTTATTTACTGGAAAAATCTGTTTCTAGTTGTGCTGTGGCTCAGCCAAAAGCTGTTTCCTTAAACATTGTAAATATGATTAAATAAAGTCAACCATAGGTCAAGAGTCAATAGGAGCAACCAGTTGACAGGAAGTGAACATAGAACTCTTGAGAAAAAAATAAAGAGGAAGAGGAAGTCAGGAAGATGGATAGAGAAGCACACAGGAAGTAGAAGGGAGGGGCCTTCAGTTTGAACAGTTTTGTTTGGGATGGTGTAGGAGGAGGGGGCATGCCTTCTGAGATGTCAACTGAGGAGAAAGGTCATCTGGATGCTTTCTCTGCCTCTTTGAGCTATCAGGCTTTTACCATTCCCTGATGTTTCTGGCTAGAAGTCACCTTTTCATAGCCATGACTGTAGGAAAGAAGTGGTCAGTTTACGTTTTCTCCCTCAGTGGCAGAACAGCCTGTCCTGAGCCTCAGAGAGGAAACCATGTCTCCCTCCCCTCTTCCCTGTCCATACTGGCTTCCTCTTGCAGTCTCCGAATTTAAAACGTTTTTGGATTTAGGTATAGAACATGAGAAAGAAATGTCAGTCATTGCCTGACCCCAAAATTGTCAGCAGTCCCCTTCACCCCGACCCCAGACCTGCCAAAGGTGGATTTTGGAAAAAAGTTTAAAGATTAGTATAAACCCCTAAAGATGAAGAAGATGAGGAAAGGAAAGGTCATTGGATAAAGGTCAATATACTATGGTTATTTGTGCATAGTAGAGTGAAAATACATACAGCAGAATGGAGGCAGGTACTATCCAAGAGCTTTTTCTAGGAGACAGAATATTTATGAGGCCGACAAAATTAACTCCTCAATCCTGGTCTGAGTCTTGTTACTTTAAATAATGTAATTATAATGGTCCATGGACATGCTCACAGGCCAACATAATCCACACAACTCTTCTATGAAACTTCCTTCCCGGAAGATTCTAGACTTCCCATATTCAACAGCTTTCTGCTACTAAAACTGAAGCCGAATCACTTCCAAGAAGGAAAGGCTTCTTTTTTTTCTTGCTTCCCGAGGTCTCAGGCCATGACCACCTTGGGCCCGTGTCTATGCAGACACTAGGAAAGAAACTCACTGGAAGGAAGATGCTGACGTCACATTGGCTGGGAAACAAAGAGCAAAGGATGGAATGGACCAGAGGCATAATATCTCTCTCAAGGGCTTACAACATGGATCCAAATTCCTAACTCTAGGGCCTGTCTATTAGTGCTTCTACCACCTTTCGGTCTTGCTGAAGACTAACGGTTTAATGCATAGGCCATTGTGGGAAGGTCCAAACCCCAAACAACAACAGAGAGAAAGTAGATAGCTTACTGGGAGAGCTTCCTCCTGTTACCTTCCAGGTTGTCATGGTCTTCTGAATTAGTGAGTGTGCATTATAAGAGGAATGTTTCATGGGGATGAGCGATGGCTTGGTGTGAAGAGCATGTGCGCATCTTGTTCAAGATCTGATTTGATCCCATCCTCCACATCAAGGGTCTCACAAATACCTGTGAGGCCAGCCTTGGGTAATCTGATGCCTCTGGCCTCCCAGGCACCTGTGCTAACATGCAAATGCCTAGTGCCTGGTGCTCTCTATATAAGGAAGAAACTGAGTCCATTATTCATTGCTTTTCCATATCTAAATGATTGAAAAAAGGAGGAGACTCTATCCCCTTAGTGATGACATGCTGTGCTCATTCCTAGAATGGCTAATTTGGGTGGAAAAGTACCAGTGTTCATTAGTGTCTGAATAAGCACCTTCTTTTTGTTGTAGGTGTTTTTAAGACCTAGTATAAAGCATTTACACTGCTGTATATCTCCAATAACTTTCACAAATTTGCCACAAAGCCCACATTACAGGAGATATGGAAAGTAGCAGATAAACTTGTGTCACTATGCTTATTCTTCAGCCTTAATTCTTGGTCACCTTACTTTTTATTTATTAGATATGTAGAGATGCCATTAATAAAAGCATCCATATAAAAATTTTGACAAATTCTGTTACACAAACATCAGGACCTCTTGTGCACTGATGTCAGTGATAAATCTTCGAACAAAAAGTGTATAGTTCAAAGCAGACATAGTTTAAAATATTCCCTATCTTAAAAAAATAACTGGGGCCTGGCAACATGGCCTAATGGTTAATAACACTTGCTTTTCTCGCAAAAGATCCAATCTAGGTTTCCAGTGCCCATGTTAGTGACTCTCAACTATCTGCATCTTCAGCTCCAGGGATCAAACTTCCCCTTCTGTACTCTGAGTGCACACACAGAGATTCATAAATATTCATAAAATTCATAATATTTATAAAAACAATATGAAAAGCACCCACTTTCCATGAACAAAATGTCAGTCTCATTTTGTTCCCACCTCCAGGAAGGGGTGTTCTGCTTATCCAGGATTTTGATCTGGTGGTTTTGACATCCAGTTCTGGTGATTTAGGCCACAGCTGCAGTTGCAATAAAAACCAAGTAAAAGCTCCTGTTTCACACTCCCTACTGGTGAATCTAAATACAAAACAGAGAGGTACTTTAGGATAAGCCAGGAAAGCAGGACTGATTCATCCTCAGTGATACATGAAATGCCCTGTGTATCTGGCCTGTGTGGCTGATGTACTTGATTCCCATGTCTCCCAAATGCCATGCTAGAATGTCCTATTTCAAAGGAAAGCCTTGCACAAAGGACAGAACCAGTGAAAGAGAATGTGGTATCATAATTTTCAATCTGAAAAATAAAAGGATTTGATGGCAATCTGTAAAACAAAGGCCACCTCAGAAGGAATAAGGATGATTCACTTTGTACCTTGGCAACTGAACACTGTTCTCAGACATACTCTGGGACCTCAGAGGAGAACTCTCTGAGGTAGTTCTGGGGAAGCTTTAGAGCCAGCCCAGTAGTTTGGGTTTGCTGCTTCTGTCTTCTGAGTCAAAGCAAAATATGTGACCAGGTCACACCTGCACATGTACCAGATCCCGTCTATCTGTAATGTGTCTGACCGGCTAATGCATGGGCAGTAAGATGTGTCAATGGGTGTCCAGGAATATGCTGTGTTTGAAAGATGCCTTATGACATCTTAAAATGACATATGGAACCTGAGGAACTCATAGCAAGAGTCTGTCTTTGTGGGCAACCTTTATGTAAATTCTCCACAAAACACTCTTATTTCTTGGTTCTCACCTAAAGTCATGGGAGGACTAACAAGTGGCACAGATAGTCCATAAGCCATAGGTAGCCTGATGACATAATGACCCCTGAGGGCACCACAGATGATGGGTCTGACAGAAGCTTCTATGTCATCGACACCCATCAGACTTCTCTTGTCCTCTTTTGCTCTGCTTGGGTGTTTCAGGTTACCACCCATCACAATTATGACTGATATCTTCACCCAGTTATGTTGATAGGATGTCCACCCACGGACCACCTTTTAAACAATATTTGATGTTTAAAATCTGAATCCAAATGAGAAACAATGTGTCTGAAATGACAAATATCCAATATCATTTATTTTCACAATACAAACCATGAGAGCCAACAGACAGAATTCTTTCGTGTAATTGTGGGACAATTATCAGAGTTTGAAATAAAATCTATCGAAGTGTTGAATAAAAGCAAAAAAAAAAAAAAAAAATTAAGGAAATGGAAAAATGAACAAAACCAAAACTAAACAAGTAGATTAAAATAAGCTCTGTGACTATTGCTTTTAAGAAACACAGTTTCTATTAAAACTAATTTTTATTCTTTTGTGTATGGCTAAATGTGTGTGTGTGTGTGTGTGTGTGTGTGTGTGTGTGTGTGTGTGTGTGTGTGTGTGTAGAGGTGAATGCTCTATGTTTGCTTGTATGCAGGACAGAGTTTCAGATTGATGTCTTCCTATGACACTGTCCACTTTAGTTTCTGAGATCGGGTCTCTCACAGAAGCTGGAGCTCACTGGTTATAACTAGACTGGCTGGCCAGTGAACTCTTGGGATCCTCTTGTCTCCATCCAGTCCGACTGCAGTAGCAGGCATTCACCATTTTCTGATCATGTTAGGCTATTTTGTCGATGCTGACCATCTAAAATCAGGTTCGCACACTTGCCTCCCAAATACTTTACCTATTAAGCATTCTTATTTAATAACATGCCTGTTAAGCATACATATTTTAAAGTAATAGCCATGCTAAGAGTTGTCTATAGAATCTGTAATATATTTGGGTGTTAGTGTTTTATTGTTGGGAGGAGACACCATGACCACTGCAACTCTTACAAAGAAAAACATTGATTTGTGTCTGACTTCAGTTAAGAGGTTTAGTCCGTTGTCATCATGGAGGGAAACATGGCAACATGTAGGCAAACATTGCTCTGGAGAAGGAGCAGAGAGTTCTACATGTGGATCTGCAGGCAGCAGGAAGAGAGAATCCTTGAGCCTGCCTTGAGCACTTGAGACCTCAAAGCCCACCCCCTGACACATTTCCTGTAACAAGGCCATGTTTACTTCAACAAGGCTACACCTCCTAACACTGCCACTCCCTATGAGCATTTAAACCACCAGAATTCCCTAAAGAGTCAATGAACTACAATCAAGTGAGGTAAAGGAGAGTTCTTGTTATGTAGTTCCTGACCCCTGGGAAGAGACCGTAGACACAGTCCAATCATAATTAAGAAATTTATGTTTACTGCTAGCAGGACAAACTTGATATTTCCTTGAGAAAGGTGGTGAGGGAAAGACTTTAAAGAATGACAAGAAGACAGAGTGTCTGCCCAAGGAATCCAAGAGCTGTTTTGCTCTGCCTAGATGAGGTAATCAAGGCTACTTGAATGCATGCACAAGCAGGGTAAAGAAGACAAATGACAGCTAGTCATAACATGACAAGTAGATGGTTGTGGGTGTGCATTTATGTGTGTGTGGTCACAGAGTTAGACTTAGTGAGAATTTATCATGTATTAACTGGAGTCAGAGACAAATGCCTAGTAGGTACCAAGATAGTTTTCTAACTGAAAATGGATTTTTAAAAGACATCACATTCACCACTGGCTCTAGGTCACATGATTAAAATAATTTATTCACATTTATTAAGGCTAATGGTTCTTACTTTAATTGTGGTGAATACACATATGACAGAGATGTCTTTAGCATAATGAGAACTAATTTCAAGTTTATTTTTAGAAGACAACCAAAGAGAATTTGAAATGTTGAACCCTTTACTATGTTAGTAGCATTCAGTGCTTTACCAGCGCTAGATTAATACCTTACCTGAACCATACTGATTAATATTAAAACTGAGCTTTTGACGTCTTAATATAAAAAATAATATTTCAGCAGGGAAAGAAATCTAAAACTTAAAAAAAATTATACACCTTAAATCATTTTCTCAGATCTTCACAACTTACATAAACTTTGATATCATCAGATCTCTGTAACTTTCTTTTGAGCTTTTTAGTGTGTGTGTGTGTGTGTGTGTGTGTGTGTGTGTGTGTGTGTGTGTGTGCGCGCGTGCCTACCACTTTATTTCAAGAATTCTCGTCACTGGAGTCTTAGGTAGCAGCAGTCTCTTTAGCAGCCTTTCTTTCTTCCAGCATCCTCTGCTTCTGCTTTGCCAGGCGCTTTCTGGCAAAATAATAGCTCCCAAGTCAATGTAGCGGTCATGGTAGGCTTTAGCCACCTTGGTGAGCTGCTCCAATTCCTCTGCACAGTTCTGCGTTGAGCTCTCTCCTTCCCTCTGCTGACAAGCCTTAAGCCTTACCTGGATGATGTTGACTTCCTGGCCAACTTTGTAGTCCCTTCTTCTTTGCAACTCAGCCTCAAAGACACACAGGACATCACCCTCTTTGCATTCTGCAATGTCTAGCACACGACGATAATGTAGGTGACAGTAGTAGGTTCAGGTCCTGGTGTGCTATTGCTCCATAAACTCTCTCAAGACGGTCATGGGCTAGTCCATGGTGAGTTCATAGGCCTTCGTGAAGTAGGTGATGGGATTGAGGAGTGAGGTATGCTGTGAGGGAGCTGGCCTGTGGATATGGGGGTCTCAGAGTCCAGCTGACCTTCACTGTCAAACTTCCAAATCACTCCAAGTCTGGACCAGCTCCTGAGCTCTTTATCCTTAGTCTTTTACAATATGTACACTAAATCATTTTCCTAGTTCCTCATAGTCTTTATTAACTCTAATTTTTAAATCTGATTATTTACTATGACACATAGGTGTTTGGTTGATAGAAAAGCAAGTTTTTAAAATAAAGGAATAGTAAGTTTACATTGAAACCTCTTTTGTGAGTTTATATCTTTTAGTGAGAAACTTTTCAACATGGTAAACTCTCATTTACTTCTTCTTCTTCTTTTTTTTTTTTTTTTTATCATGAGGCTTAGTAGCTGTAAGCCACTCAAGGTTTTGTTTTTACTTATGAAATGGATTGACCACGCAGCTGCAGCTATCAGAGGAGGCGCTAGGTGCTTGCTGTATTTAAACTGATAAAAGCAATACTTAGCCAACAACATCATAAGAGATCTGAGAAGAATAAATTTGAACAGGTAATATAAACCCACTGGACTTTGTATCAATTAAAATGGCAGACACTTGCCTGGATAGTTACATCAGCTCTTTTGTGGTGGTCTAGTGGTCAGAGGTCATCATCAGTTTTGACAATCACACAGGATGGCATTAAGTCTTCTGCTGTCACACAGCATTAACCAGAATCTTTCTGTGCATGAGGAACTTGAGAGATTGACATACCTTAGCTAGGTAATGGGCGTTTGGGGGTAAAACAATTCTCCAGTGTCTTCCCTGTCCACAGTTTGGGAAAGGTCTTGGTGGTGGGTGAGGCATGGGGCAGTTCTTTGCCAGTGGTTAGTGTTACCACAATTCAGGTGGAGTCACATGTTCCCTATCAGATTTCTTGAAGGGGAGCTATCGTTGCCTCTAGAATCTTGCAGTTTTGTCTGTCACGGGAAGCGTTAATTATCAAGCAATTTAGATGTCACATTCCACAGTTTGCTTAGGAATCTGAGGTCCAACACTTAATATGTTAAGTATACCTAATTTTAAATAAATGTTATTTTTTTAAAAATAACTTGATTTAGGCTTAACCTTAAAAACATGTAAAGGTTAAATAAAGCTTATCCCTGAAAACGAATCCCATTTGCAGGTAGAATGAAGCACAGTTCTGAGCACATTGAAGATGAATGGCTTTCCTGTGGAGGAGGAGCATGGGAGGGAAACTGACCTTACTTTGTCTAGGCAAAGTGGGGCAATCAACTCTACAGTGGCATTTGGGCAGTCCCGCCAGTGGTTAGCATTTCCATAATCAAGGTGGATATATAACGCCTATCATCTTCTTGAGGTCATTGGAGGGTGTTACTGCTGGTATCTACGGTCTTGACATAGTCTTTTAAACTTCTTTTAAGTTTATTTATTTATTCTATTTATATACCAATAATAGTCCCCTCCCTCCTCTCCTTCCAGTTCCACACTCCCAGCCTCTTCCCCCAATAGCCCTCCCCTTCTCCTCAGAAAAAACTACATCCCCCAACCAACCTACCCCAGCACACCAAGTGGCATCGGGACTAAGCTCATTCTCACCTACTGAAGCCAGATAAGGCAGCCCTGCTAGGGGGAAGCAATTGAAAATCAGATAAAAGAGACAGCACCTGCTCAACTTACTAGGGGACCCACAGGAAGATCTGTCTATTGGTTACATATGTGTAGGGCACCTAAGTCCAGCCCGTACATGCTCTTTGGTTGCTGCTTCCAACTCTGTAAGCACCCATGAGCCTAGGTTAGTTGACCCTGTTGATCTTCTTGTGGAGTTCTTGTCCCCTTTGGATCCTTCGATCCTTCCCCCAGCTCTCCAACAGTCTTCCCCAAGCTCCGCCTAATGTTTGGCTGTGAGTCTCAGCATCTGATTTGATCTGCTGCTGGGTGGAGTCTCTCAGAGGATGGTTGTGCTACGCTCCTGTCTGTAAGCATAGCAGAGTATCATTAATGGTGTCAGGGCTTAGCGCTCTCCCATGGTGTCAGTGTCAGGTTGGGCCATAGACATTCCCTCAGTTTCTGCTCTATCTTTATCTGTGCACATCTTACAGGCAGAGTAAATTTTGAATTGAAGATTTTGTAGGTGGGTTGGTGCCGTGCCCCAGGCACTATAAGTTCTGTCTGGCTAGAAGGTTGCCTCCTCAGTCTCCATGTCTCTCTCTGCTAGGAAGTTCAGATTAGAGTCCTATTTGTATCCTCCCTGGAGCCTACTCTGTCACATGTCTCCATTTTGTCTCAGAGATACACTCACTCAGTTTCCTTTTTCTCTCCAAGCCTCTGGGCTCCCTTCCCACTCTCCCCACACCTCACCTTCTACCCTAATTTCCCTCCCCACACCCTCTCCTACCATGTTTTCTCTCTTCATCCTCTTCTGTTGTTTTCAACATCATGGAAGATTATATATAATAAATAATAGACATCTACCTGACATACGCCTTAAGTATTTTAAGCATTATTCTGGGAAACTCTTTTGTCACATCAGGGAATTGAGTTCTCCTAAAGCCTTGTATAATGAATACTATTTCAAATTTAAGGATACAGAATTTAATTCACAGTGGGATTGAACAACTATCTAAGGTCTCAAAGGTCATAAGTGGCAAAGCTAATCTATACTTCTGTAGAATATTACCATCTGCAGCAATCTGACCCTTGTAAGGTGCATGTGTCTGTGTATAAGTCCAAAGCCAGAATCTTCTGAGTGGGATCACAGTCCAATTTATTTTATGTCTCCTTTGGTAATTTCTATGCTGTTTTCTATAAGCATCACTAGAGAATTTCTCCAATGAAAAATAATGGTGGAGCTAGGGGTCTGTTATTTGAGAGTCTTGCTGCTTGACCAGGGCCTAGGAACGGGGCCCCAGCACTGGCCAGCGGACTGCACATGACACTGGCATGTGCCCTCAAACACCTGGAACTCCAGCAGGGGACGCCAAGTCATGCTTCTGGCTTCCATGACAACCTGCACACAAGTACATAGACACACAAAGAAAATAAGTCATTATAAAAACTGACAGAGTATGCAGAAGCCTTAGTTGCAGCTTTAGCACTACAGAGGGAGAGGCAGGAAAGTGGTTTTTAAGTTCAAAGTATGCTTTGTCTTCATGGTGGACTCTGTTAATCAAGGTACAGAAGGTGAGCCTGTCTTAACAAATCACAAAAATATTAAATACTGTTGGAAAATTAATCAGTGTTCGTAGAAGTAACTCTTTAATCTTAATAGAATACTATATACTTCTCAGCCAGACTAATGCTTTATCCTAAGTCCGTTTGTTAATTATTATCGAAATATTTTCATTTCACTCAGTGCATCTGGCAAGTCTCCTCATTTTTCCCCACTTTTGCTTTACCTAAACGACATTAATGAACCAGCCCAAAACCATCTTAAGTTTCTGCTCAGAGCTATTGAATTGCCAACAGGTGCTTCAAGTCACTGCCAGAATGCCCCACTGGCTGCATATATTTGGTGTCAGAGCAATGTGGCTCAGACTTCTATGTGGGGAACGAGGCTCTGAATAACTGCTGGGGATAGTCAAGGACTGGGCCGTCAGAGTTGTGGCTATACAAGCACGCCATTGTCAGCATTATGCTTCTGATCACTGTCCACTTGATGCCATGTGTCCTTCTATTTACACTTCTAATGTGTAATTTGAAAAGAGGAAATTCATAAAGCGCACCAATGTTAAAGGTGGAACTTCTTGAATTTAAAAAAAGAATTGTTTCATAAATTTCTTTCTCATGATCCTCAAATTTCATTTTTGATTGAAAAAATTTATCTACTACCACATTTAGCCTAACAATGTATTATGTAAATAACATCAGAGCTAAAAAAAAAATTATCTAGTACTGCATTTAACCAAATAATGTATTATGTAAATAAGATTGGAGCTCTGCCTTTCCAATTTAGCAGCAGTTCCTCATTAATAAAGACTCTTTTACATATTTCTTGTGTGTTAGTCACTGCACTAAAAAGCACACTCACACATGGAATCTAAAATATCACTTTGAGTAGTAAATAGGCTTGTGGTTTTTTTTGTTTTTTTTTTTTTTTTTTTTTTTTTTAAAGAATGTGGTGGGTTCTCTCTCTTCAGTGGATTTGCTGGCTGGAAGCCTCCAAACAGTTGGTCTCTTCTTTGTGGACAGACTGTGTGCTCTGAGAAGACCTGGTGACTGCTGTCTTTTAGCAGTGATGCAGAAGGAAGGGCTCCATGCATTAGATTCTTCTGCTATCTGTCATGACCTCTATTTTTGTCCCTGTACTTTCAGAAAGATAGATAATGTTTTCGTTTATATATGTCTCAACCACACAGACAGCTTGGAATTAGATCTTCAAACTTGTGCTTATTTTAGAGCATGAATGCTTAAATCATTATACTCCACCCAAACGACACAGGAGAATGGTTCTCAATAGTCTTCCCTTTGAAACTGACTGCACGGTGGATTGCAGTAGTTACCCACCCACTACCACATAATCATCCATCTCTCCCAGTAGCTTCTGAGACCTCCGGAAACCAAGCACAAACTATTCATCTTCTTATCCCTAACACCTACTATTGTGCTTGGAACTTAGTAAAGCCTTAATAAAGGTTTGTAAAATGGATGAATAATAACATATGCCATTGACAGATCCCTAGACTATCCCTATCATTTTCATCCATAGCCTATGAATATTCTTCCCTATTTACACCATGAGTAAGCTGCACCTCAGCCTATGTGGCCACATTCTGTCCCTGTGTACATTTATTTATTTACAAGAAATGTTATTTTCCCAAGAGAAGGTTAGCTTCTTAGGCATCTGAGACCCAGCATCTTTCTCTGCTGACTGAGGTATCTTAAACAATGCCACTTTCCCATAGAACAGCAAGCTTATCTTCTCCTTTGTTGAATTTTGGGCTTAATACAGTGACTGGCACATAGTCCGTGTTCAATAAGGTACTAGAGAGAACTAGTGTCATACATAGTCACTCTGGGTGACTGAGATTGGGAACTCTGGTATATGTACTAAATGTTTTATAAACTTAAAACAATTCTGGGTTACTTGTTCAGTGGACATTGTTCAGAGTATTTTCATAAATACTCTGTGGATGGTCTTGAGAAATCATACTGGAATGTTGAAGTAGATTTTCTAGAAAAATATAAAATTAGAATATTTTGATGGTCAAGAAAATATCCTAGTCTTAACACAGAAAAGAGTTTGGTGAGGCTAGTACAGTTGGATAGAGCTAAAGTAACATTTCTGTGTTACATATATTACCTATATAGAGAGGGATGTTTATACATACTATATATGTCATAAATAACTGCATATATGTCTCTGTTTAGGCATCTGGTATTTTCCTAAATCCTGCATTTTTTAACCTGAATTATTGGGTTATCCCACAGATCATAGGCTTGTTCTTTGTTTTTACTTTATTCTTTATTTTCTTTATTGAAATGATTTTATGTCTCTCCAGGCTTCTGTGAATCAGCAATGCCCTAGAACATGTTTCTCTTCTGGAAATTCCAGGGAGTTTTTGGAATTCAAAGAACACAAGAAGGAAGCCTGGTCAGACAGCCTGGGCTTCAGTGAGACAGAGGTTACTACAAACAGCAGATGTCTTCTCACTCTTAAAGGGAGCAGACTTCAAGTGAGTTCAAAGGCTTCACCTGGGTCTCATTTGCTTTTACTGAAGGAAGGAGAAGCCTTATTCTAACCACGTTGTCATTAGCTCAAGGTCACAGCCTGACAAGCTCTGAACCTATCTTTAATACCAGCAAAGGACAAGCATAGTTGTTTGTGTTGGCTTTTTCAATAGAATTCACACAAACCCAATCTTTGCTGCTGTTATTTATAAGGTCATTCAGAGTAACATAAACTTTCTAGATAATTTTATAATATTTGAGGTACTTATTAAATTGTTTCAACTCAAGAGAGACTGTGTGTATGTGTGTGAGTGTGTGTATGTCTTTCTGTTTAGTTGATGTGAATATACATGTTTGTGTGTGTGGGGGGGCTTGAGTGTATACTGTAAGTATATGTGCTGGTGCAGGTGCACATACACAGGTGTACATATTATAGGTCAGAAATCACGCTGAGTGTTTTCCTCTAGAAAGTTCAACATTATGCTTTTTGATGGCATCTTGTCTTAGCTTGGGATTTATTGCTGTGAATCATTTATTGCTGAGACACTATGACCACAATGCCCACTTCGAAAAAGGAAAATATTTAATTGGAGATGGCTTAAAGTTTTAAAGTTTAGTCCATTATCATCATGGCAGGAAGAATAAGGGATTTCAGGCAAACGTGGTGCTTAAAAAGAAGCTGAGAGCCCTACATCTTCATCCAAAGTCAACAAAAGCAGATTGTATTCCATACTGGGCTTGTGTTGAGCACAGGAGACCTCAAAGTGTCACCACCAGTCCCCAGTGAAACACTTTCTAAAACAAGGCCACACATACTCCAACTGGGTCACACATACGAACAGTGCCACTACTCTGGATGGGTGCCTTCAAATCATAAGTCTATGAGAGGGGGGGCAAACCTATTCAAATCACCATAGATCTTTTCACTGACACTGTTGCTAGTGCCAGTAGTGCCAGGTTGGAACACTGCCATTATCATGCTGTCTGGGACTCTTCCACTGTTGGGGTTACAGGCCAGTGCTCTGTATTGAGCTCCTAAGAATGCAAACTCCTCAAGATTAGAAATCAAACAACTTGCCCATGGAACCATCTCCCTAGATGTTCTGGGCAGTTTTATATCAACTTGAGACAGGCTAGAATCATTTGTGGGCCAATGGTGCAGCTTGTATACATTTTCTTGATTGATGGCTGATAGGAGACAGAGCACAGCTCACTGTAAGAGATGCCACTACTGGGGAAGAAGTCCTGGCTTCTACAAGAATTTAGGCTGAGCCAGACTGGAAGAGCAAGGCAGTAAGCAGCATTCCTCCATGGCACCTGCATTGCTTCCTGCATCCATGTTCCTGCCTTCACTTCCCTGCGCTGACTTCCCATGGTGATGAACTGTGATACAGAATTGTAAGCTAAAATAAACCTTTTCACCTGTTGCTTTTAGTCCTGCCATTTTATAAATGCAATAGAAACTCTAAGACAGCCTAGTCCTAAGACATATTCCCCTTTCTCCCTCAGATTACTCTGTACAGTTCAGTAAATAATTTAACAGCTGTTGAGTTTAATAATTTAACAACTATTCCTCTACAGAGTTGTCTCCTTAGCCTTGATATGAGGGTTTGTACCTAGTTTCATTGTATCTCACAATACCATGTTTTGTTGATATCCCTTGTAGGCCAACAATTTTTAAAAATGAAGATAAAGATGAGTGGGTCTTAGGGAGAAGAAAGCTTGAAAGGAGGGACTTGAAGGAGTTTAGGGAGAGGAAACTGTGGTCAGGATGTAATGCATGAGAGAAAACTAAAAAAAAAAAAAAAAAAAAAAAAAAAAAAAAAAAAAAAAACCCACAATTCAGCATCAGAAATGTAAAACATAGAATGACTTCTTACAATTTAGTAAATAATTTAACAACTGTCTCTTTTGTTGGAGAGACAGCAGTAGGACACGTAAAGCATAGACATCTGGAAACAAACAGAAGGACAGCATGGTAGAACCTGAGAAAAGGGTTGGGATCCATGGGGTCAGATGCTTTACCAAGATCAAGGTATGGACTGTTCCTATGAATGCACGTAAATATGATGAGTCTTTTTAAACAAGCATTGAGAATCCATGTACCGTTGCTCAGCTTACATGAAGTTGTGTGACACAAATGCCATTTTACCCAATGTGTTGTTAATTTCTTACCTTAAACAAATTGGTTTTTTATTAAGGTTATCTAACCAGAATTATTCATCTAGGTAACTTAATCAGAATGATTTAGAGGATCTTAAAGGAGAATGGGGTTTAAAATATTCTTGGTGTTCATTATGCTATGGTAGAGTTTAGTCTGAGGTCAGAAAGTAACCCAGTGCTCAGCCTTCAGGGGTTCCTGACCTCTAGGAAACAGTTCCCCTGACAGAAACACTCTGTTGATTAATATGAAATGATGACCTCACGGCCTGGTCAGACAAATATTTTCTTCAAGCTTTGGCAACAGAGCAATCATTGTTTGTAAGAAAATCATCTATTCTTTTAGCTGTTTTAGCTGTTTTCAGTATTTAAGAGACGGCTACTGTTATCATAGCTCCAAAGACATGTTTGCATCACAAAATGTGAACTTATATTAACCCAGGAAAATTGAATCCTGGCCTGGTTTCTGCAGAGTCCGTCAAACATTCCTTTCTGAGATGCTGCCTCCTAAGTCATTGCATTGAGTGTTACTTTTACTTTTATTCACATGTAGTGGAATCTATATGTTAATGTAAAAGATGCTCAAACTTAGCCCCTGGAAAATGCTTTTACCTGCAATGATGTACAAATTATTGGACCCAAAACTTCATGTTTTCCTTCAGTTCTCACATGCTTCTGGGGATCCCAGGTGCCCTGGATTCCAACCTTCTCCAGATGTTTGCCAGATGTGCCATTCTGTACAGCTTATACAACCTGTTTATACTTCACTGTTTTTCATCTAACAAGGGGAATGATAGTCTTATGTTTCAAGATTAAAACATATTTCTGAGACTTCTCTCTGTGTGGATTTGTCTCTCTGGGCCTATGTCTATCTGTCTGTGTCATCACTTTTTAGGATCATCTTCTACTTCTGATTTGTGAGAGTAGACACAGGTGCTCTTGCACACCTGCATCCCACATCTATAACACCTCCTACACCTTTAAGGTGTTTTGCCCTTCTGTATGCTGGTGTACCAAGTATTCATAGCCTTGGAGGCCAGAGAAAGGTGTTGGATCCCCCACAATTGGCGTTACAGGTATTTTCAGCCACCACATCTGTGCTGGAAACTGAACCCAGGTCCTCAGCAAGAGCAACCCAGGCTCTTAATCACAGAGCTCCATCTCCAGCTTCCAATTGTACGATAATGATGAGGATTGTGATTATTAGTTCCTATGATTGTGAAAATTTGTTGAGAAAAGTTCATTTCTGCTAAATGTCTTAATGGACATTCCTAATACTGTAGAGAGACACCATGACCACAGCCACTATTCTAAAGTGAAATATTTAATTAGTTCTGGCTTACAGTTCAGACATTTGGTTCATTACCATCATGGAAGAAACTATGGTGATCTTGGTGCTAGAGAAGGAGCCATTAGTTCTGTATCCAGTCAGCAGGCAGCAGGTAGAGAGTGACTGTGGTCTTGGCTGGGCCTTCTGATTCCCCAAAGCCCACCCCACTGAGGCACTTCCTCTACCCAGGCCAAGGTCCTAAGAGTACTACTCCCTGGTGGCCAAGCAGTCAAATTTATGAGCTTACAGTGCTGTTCCTATTGAAACCATCACAGTTATGCAGGAGTTTAAAAAGAGTCGATATTGGCATTAATGTTAAGAAAAAAGTTAAAGCCATGACTTTACAAGAGAAAATTTAGAGTAATTACTTTACAATAATCAGTTATCTTTTTTTCCTGAATTTAGAACTATCTAGAATGTTAAGGTGGTCAGATGGTCTGCATGAAAGTCCTGCTTCATACATTTAGAAACATAATCATTCAGAAAAGTTTGCTGAGACAGGGGAAAGGATGGCGTTCATGGGCTGCAGTCATGCGTACACTGTGACCTCTCAGGTGCCAAAGGTTACTTCTCACCCAGGGGCTACACAGATTGCCCTGGTTAAACTCCATAGGTAAAAGAAAACTAAACCAAACTCCTGAACCTTGAAACTTAGCTGCTAACAATAAGAGTGTGATGGGAAAGAGAGGAGAGAAAGAAAGGAGGAAAACAATAAGCAGAACATACCATGTGTGCATGAAATCACCAACAGTACATTTAATAAAAACTATTAAAGAAAAGAAGGGAAAATTTCTCAAGGGGGTTGGGGAGATATCTGGGTCAGGAAAGTAGTTGTCTTAGATGTAGGAGGGCCTGAGTTCAGTCCCCAAAGCCTGCATAAAAACTAGGCACGGAGAAAACATAACTATAATTCTAGCATGAGAGGTGGATGGAGTCAGACAGATAATTGGGGCTCACTGACCAGGAAGCTTGCCTTGTGGGTACATTCCAGGTAGGTGTGTGTCCCTATAACTAAAAAAAAAAAAAAAAAAAATGAACAAAGCTTGAGGAATTACACCTAAGGTTGCTATCTGTCTCCACATGAGCATATCCACACATGAACTCATCCCGCACAAACATACACATACTATCACAAAAAGAAAGCATGAAAAAACTTAAGAGACAAAAGGAAACCCTTAGGGCATATGAAATGACTGTTCCAAAGTAGTTTGCTTCAGACTCTTCAGTGTTGAGGTAAGAAGTGAGCAGGACTAGCTTTACATATACAGATGTTATGTAGCAGTAGACCTGAGGCAACATGGCCACTGGCTTCTTTTACTTTCTACACAGAACCAAACACTTTAGAGAAAGAACAGTGGGTTCATTACCAATTTAGCTTCCTTTTCCAAAGCACAAAAAGAATAATTGATCTTCCCAAGCTTTACATGTTGGATCTGAACTACAAAAGTAAAGTGAAAAATTAAAAAATTTGCAGTGGGAAGAGATGACGTATCTGTAAATGACATTTGAATTTAGAAGATAAATTTCTAGAGATGGAATTACACTGTACTACAAATGTAGAGTACTTTTGAGGCACACAGAACTTGGTGTTCCCATTTCTCAATTGGTTTTTTGTTTGCATATGTTTCTGCTCATGTTTATCTAAATTAATTGGTACTTGTGCCAATAAGTACTAATCTAATACAGTGTAATTTGAGCACACAGCCACCCTTTATCCTGTACCTGAGGGACTCCACAAATGTTCTGCCCTGCGTTTCTATGCTAAGAACACCACTTGGACTGCTGAGATAAAAATGGTACAGAGAATATTCAGCAAGAAAGAATAAAAAAAATCACAGGTCACTTTGCTGTGGCCATTGACTCCAGTAGTGAGAATGTAGCCTCCTGTTCCCAAGAATGAAGAAAAAAGAGAACAAAGTGTCAAACTGACCCAAACATCCAGAGATCTGTCATTCCTGCTGAGGGAGCATAGTAGGCTTGCTGCAGAAACAATGCCTGGTAAAATTCTGTGTTCTATTCTTTCCCTCTCTTAAAGAAGACACCCATAGGTGTGTCTTACATAGAACAACTCCTTATCACGACTTCATGCATTTCTGTTTGCATAAGGCACACTGACAAAAGAGCAAAGCCATACCTATTGACAAAACTCACCACCACTAAGCAACTATTCCGACTTCACTTTTCCAGAGTGAGGACACTGTGACAGACAGAGGAGAGATTACACTGTAAAGTTTCCTGCATGTTCAGGGCCTATTTAAGTTGGATACAATTATTCACCGCATGGCAGAGGCTGTTATTTTCTTTATTAATTTATTCATATGAGGTTGTTTTTTCAATTGGTGGCAGTTATGTATGTAGAGAACAACTTTCATTTTTTCTTAACTATTTTCTTCCTAGATGTTTCTGTTGGCATTAACCTGGGCATATGTATGCAAAGCACTATCAGGAGCTTATATGAATTCCATGCTCACACAGATAGAGAGACAATTTGATATCCCCACATCTATAGTTGGATTAATCAATGGGAGCTTTGAGATAGGTGAGTTATTTTTACATTACTTATTTATATATATATTAATAATATTTTGCCCTTGTTTCCTGCATTAGACTATATAATCTGACTGTTACATGCTTCCTCATGTTGACTGAGTAGCCTGGTGTGGTTTGAAGAACCTGCTTATTTAAATATTCTCATGATGGAAGCTAGTTATCACCACACAGCCTGACACAGTCTGTTTCTCCAAAGAGTGGCAGGAGATTAATGGCATTAATATGTAATTCACCATTTGACAACTTCAAGAGAAGCTAAGGTCATTTCCTTGGTATTTTAGAAGGTACATGTGGGAGCCTGGAGGAACTTGCGTTCCAACTGAGAGATCAAATGTTTCTATTACCCTCCTGTATCTGTGATGTTGATGGCTCTCCATTGCTAATCACTAGGGAAGGTGAGGGAGTTTTACTGTGTCTGAGTTCAGAAACAACCCTGCTTTTGCATGATGAACTGGGACATGCAAGTACAAAGAGTGACCAAGAGAAATATTCTTTCTATACACAAAGTGACCTAGCAGCCTTGGTGTCTCTCTTCTCTAGTTGAATCATACATTTTGCTTCCTTCACAGTGAACTTGTCTTTAATGTATTTAATCAAAACAGCAAAGAAAATCGGGATTGAGAAGAAGCTCACCCACACCGAGGATGCTCAGCCCTGTCTCCCCAGTGCTTCCTCTTGCCCCCGTGTCCTAGGCCTTCAGTGGAGTCCGGATGAATGCCTTACATGGACCCCACACAGATTCTTGCCTCATGGTCTATGCGTTAGATGCAACAAATGTGAGACATTGGTTATTCAAGGTCCTATGGGACACAGTTCTGCTAAGGTAGACAGGCTAATATGAGGAGGGAATGTTTTTCTTTTAACCAATATATACATCAGAAAAGATCCTATTCATCCAGAGGGGATATAGCCATAGATTAGAAAGATGCCCAAAGAGTTCAAACAGTGGATATCCTGGGACATACCCTTCTGCACGACAACTTCAATGACAGCCAGGATGCAATAAGAAGACAGATGTGGGGCACACGCCACTCAAAATTGTGCTAAGTATCTTCTATTTAAATAGCAGATTAGAGAGAAACAGAATTGGAAGTAATGCGAAGGCTTCATATATCTTTCAAATGTTTAAGATCACTTAGAGGTATGCTGAGTCATTAATGAAGAGTGTTTCAGTTCCTGACCTTTCCTCTGTGTACAATAAGAGTAGGGTAAGCATTCTCATCAAATTGAAAACATGTAGTTTGTAGAGAATATACTCACATACTTGGTTCTTTTCAACTCACTTTTTTACATGTCCAAAGTCAGGATAATTCTAAATAGAGCTTTAATATTCTCCAGAGTGGAAGAGAACCTTCCTTAAGTGCCACAATTGCTTTACGTCTGAAAATAATACACAAAACTTCCTAAGCACCCATCCCTGTATTGAGATGGTTGGTTGTTTTTCTTCTTCTTCTTTTTTTTTTACTATTTGATATTCATAGTCTTTATTTTTCACATCAATTTATTCACTGTCCATTCATTTATTCCCATCCTTTTAAAAAAATGTTTTATTAATTTATTCTTGTTACATCTCAATGGTTATCCCATCCCTTGTATCCTCCCATTCTTCCCTCCCTCCCATTTTCCCCTTATTTCCCTCCCCTATGACTGTTCCTGAGAGGGATTACCTCCCCCTGTATATGCACATAGGGTATCAAGTCTCTTCTTGGTAACCTGCTGTCCTTCCTCTGAGTGCCACCAGGTCTTCCCTCCAGGGGACATGGTCAAATGTGAGGCACCAGAGTACGTGAGAAAGTCATATCCCACTCTCCACTCAACTGTGGAGAATGTTCTGACCATTGGCTAGATCTGGGTAGGGGCTTAAAGTTTACTGCCTGTGTTGTCCTTGGCCTTAGTTTGAGCGGGACCCCTGGGGAGACGGTTGTTAAACAATGGACCCTAGAGTCCAAATGCTGGAGAGGCTGTTGACTAAGAGCTGCTAATACTTTACTGACACAAGCATTCTCATTCCCTCTTCCAGGAAACCTTTTGTTGATTGTATTCGTGAGTTATTTTGGAAGGAAGCTGCACAGACCTATCATGATTGGTGTTGGATGTGCAATTGTGGGCCTTGGGTGTTTCCTAATGTCTCTACCTCATTTCCTCATGGGCCGGTGAGTATTCCAGTCCTTGATGATATTTTAGATTCAACTTTCACTTACAAGAAATGAGCCCCAGAATTCCTCTTTGGGGGGAGCAAAGCTTCCCCACAGTATAGGAGGTTAATATAGAAATTAGAAGATATGGTGTCTGGTCTACAAATATGATTTGTTACTCTTGTGGTCACGGATCCATGTAGGGTCCAATCCAGTCCATTTGTCAAGTGAGGACATGAAACACCCGTTTCAAGAAGGTGAGACACATGAACAGATTCTCTGAATCTACCAACCCTTAGGCTGGGTCCTTCATCAGGGCTATTTTGATGCTTTGGTTACAGGTGGCCTACAGTTTAACCTAATTATGGGGCACCAAGAGATAGAACAATGCCAAGGCTGATTTTTATTTTCTTATATACAAAAGTAAGTTACACAGAACATAAAAAAGTGAAATTTTGTCTCGTTATCTCTTACTCCCTTTCCTGATTTCTGGGGAACGTTTTTCAGTTCTTTTTTCTGTTTGCCTGAGTCTTGGTAGTTTTTAATACCTTAGTGTTAAGTGATATAAAAAGCTACTATTTATATTTTCATGACTATAAAAAATGATTTCTACCCTAGAAATATGCTATTCTTTGTTGTAGAACTTTATTTTTAACTAGATTTAATACTTAGCCCCCCAATTTTTTTTTCATTTTCTGTACTCCACCTTCCTCTGAACTTTGACCCTCTAGGCCAGCTCAGGGACATTTTAAAGAAATTCTCCTTCACTGTTTTCCTCATCAAATTGTTTTACTTCCTTCTCTCATCTTCCTCTTCCTCCTGCCTCCCTTCTCCAGTTTTCATTCTTTCTTTCTTCTTTCTTCACTTTTCTTTTGTTCTAAGGTATTCCATCTATTTTGTGTGAATGATTATTTGGTTTCCATGGATATGCGTGTCTGGTGTGCCCAGAGATCAGAATTATAGTTAGGTGTCTTCATGCCCCTTCAGCTGCAGGTCCTTTGAACTAAACGTCTCAAAAATTTTTCCTTTGGCCAAAGCTATTTTTACAGTCTGCTGTTGTCCAGTGGGAGGCATTAGCCAGGAAAAGCAGCCAGGGCTGCAGAAGAACAAGAGAATCTGAAAAGCTCAGTTGCTAAGGCGTCAGACCTCCTCTCTGAAGGCTCAAGGTCCAAGATCACAGTTTTTCTTTGACACGTCAGTGATCAATTTCTTTTTTTTTAATTTAAACACATTTTTTATTGAAAAATAAGATAATTCATATTACATCTCATTTGCCATCCCATTCCATGCATCCTCCCTTTCCTCTCTCCCTCCCGCTTTCACCCCATTCCCCTTCCCTATGACTGTGACTGAGGCGGACCTCCTCCCCTAAATATGATGCCGGGGCCGTGATCAATTTCTAACTGTGCTGACAAGTTTCTTATCCTCTCTTCTCCTTGGTAATCTCTTCTGAGGGAGCATCCTCTTATTTTCTCCAGAATTCAGGGACTCTTCCTGTTGGCTCTCCATCTCTTTCCATTGTCTCTGGATCCTTCAAGTACAGCGGTTCTTTGTCTTTGACTTTATTGTAATAGGTTGTCCTCATGATGGCCTTGGCTATTCATATCTAAGAAGGAATAAGAACAGAGAGCTAACTGGAAATTCTGTCTGCAAGTACAACTTGATTAGTGGGAGTTGTGTGTGTGTGTGTGTGTGTGTGTGTGTGTGTGTTTCAGTAGGATGAGTCAACAGAAGATTGAGCAGAGACTGGCTGATTTTGAGCTGTCTCTGAAAGAATTCCCTGCTCTTACTACAGAGGGAGAAACTTGGCTTCCAGACAAAAGAAATGGGAATATCACCTTTTAACATGCAGAGTTAAATATTGTAATAACCCTCATTTTTGGCCTCTGTGTCCTCACTGTACCCCACTTGGAGAGATGGAGGACAAGTCTGAGGATCTAGGTATTCCATAGGTGCACTCCAAAACTCACTTGAGACTTTGTTTTTGTATCCACCTGGGTCCTACATTAGGAGTCTCTTTTTTTTGCAGATTTCCAGGGAGGCCTGGAACATAGTTTATTATTCCCAGTAGCATGGTGGTTACGCTTTTCTTACCTTCTGATTTAGTGGCCATTCAAATATTGATGCCCCAAGCTCAAAGTTTTATTGAGCTTAATTTGACTATAATTTTAATCTCTTTCTTACATTTTAAAAATTAGATATTTTGTTTGTATATGTGTGGGATGATGTGTGATGGTGTGTGTGTGTGTGTGTGTGTGTGTGTGTGTGTGTGTGTGTGTGTGTATGCATGTGTATTCTTTCCTGTGAGGTCATTCAACAACTCTGAGGAGTCTGTTTCTATTCTCTCTACCTACCCTATGGGACCTAAAGGGAATCTATGTTGTCAGGCTTGCACATAAGCATCTTAACCCATCAAGGCATCTGGTATCTTACAAGCTCATAACTCAAGGCTCATGGTGGCCTCAAACTCACTCTGTAGATAAAAAGATATTCATGAACTTCTCGTCCTGTTGCCTGCATCCATAGAGCTAGAATTACAGGCATTTCCCACCATGTCTGGTTTTAAAATGCTCAGGATCAAAGCTGAGATTGTTGCTTACCAGGCACCAGTAGCCAATTGGGCTACATATTCATATCTAAATCGCTTTATGGTTGAAGAAAGGAGCTTTTTCCTTTTATTTATTTTGAAACATTCTTATGGCCATTTTATTGTAACTGAAGAAGAAATACATATTGAATGAACAATTGAATTTTAGGTGAATAATGAACCAAATGAAAGTTATTTTATCTTCTCAGGTGTTTTTGAAGGAAACCAAAAGATTCCAGAAGAAAATTTAAAATTATTTTTACATTTTATTCAATTTGATTCTATCAATGGAAAGAAATATTAGACTATTATTGTGCTTTCTCACTTTCTGCCAAAGATGATAATTCCTTGACTCTGTCCTATTTTCATGAGTTAATGAGTAGAGACACACAGTTCACTGACCAGCTATGTGGGGACCTCCAGGAAGCTGTTCTAAGGGAAAGTTATTTTGAGTTTTGTGCTATATCATGCAGCATAGAAAGTAGAATGTTGGTAAGTATAGCTCCCTACGCATTCAGAATTCATCAGCCTGTGATTTCCTTGGTTGTCTTTCATCTAAGAAAGTCTTAGAAAGAAATCCATAATACTCTCCATTGGAGACAGACATAGAAGAACACATTTTCCTCATTTTGTATTCTACCATTTTTATTTCTAGGACAAGCTGATTCTTGGTGATTTTCTCAAGTTAAATGATCAGTTTATTAGCACTTTTGGTCCCATGACACTGTGTTGTCAGTTAGTGGATTCTGTCACCCCTCTATGATATGTGGACTTTTTTGAGACGGGCTCTAATAAAGCCCACGCTTCCCTCAAATATGCAGAGTAAATGACACTGGCTCTGAGTATCTGATTCTCCTAGTTCTACCTCTCAAGTGCTTTGGTGACAGTCATGGGACATCATATGCAATTAGTGCTGTTCTGAAATTTAATGCCAGATATACATGTGCAGCCTAATGATACAGATCTCTCTCTCTCTCTCTCTCTCTCTCTCTCTCTCTCTCTCTCTCTCTCTGTGTGTGTGTGTGTGCGTGTGTATGTATGTATACATGTGTAGGTCACAGGACAACTCTATGGAGTTATTCCTCTTCTCCCACCTTCATGTGAGTTTCAGACGTTGAACTCAGGTCATTAGGCTTGTGCAGCCAGTACTTTACCTGCTGAGTCATTTGGCTGGCCCTGCCATGGGATTTTATGATGATGGGAGTGACTGCTGTGGAAACATGTCTTTACTGACTCTGGATGCCATGTTTTCAGGAAAGCAGGATTCAGTAATCTGCAGATGCTCCCATTGTACTCAGCTAGCTCCTCAGAGTGAGTGTTCCCTGTGTCCACACAGATATGAATATGAAACAACGATTTCACCTGCAATCAACTTGTCCTCGGATAGCTTCTTGTGTGTGGAAAACAGAACTCAGACCGTAAAGCCGACGCAAGACCCAGCAGGTTGATCAGTGCTTCTCATTGCTTTTTGCTCAGAGACTTGGCCACAGAATACTCTTTTATGAAGGGCTTTGACTATGACACAGGGTTTAGTAGGAAGACAAATAAGCAAAATGTATTTTGTCCTTCAGTGAAGTGAGTTATCTAATAACCTAGCATACTCTCCTTCCTGAGTTTGAATGTTCTTAATGAGACTCTGTTGTTTCTTAAAACATAAATTTAGTCTTATAGAGAAAAGTGATGTAGGCAGGTGGGCTGAGGGACACGAGATGATCTCTGTGGTTGGTCTGGTTTTGTTTCC
The DNA here is from genome assembly GCF_903995435.1 of Acomys russatus. NCBI lineage: Eukaryota > Metazoa > Chordata > Mammalia > Rodentia > Muridae > Acomys > Acomys russatus. Next base: position 64,489,180 of record NC_067149.1, on the reverse strand, counting down.
TGTTGCTAGAATAAAACACTGACCTGAGAAATGTATACTAAACATTTTGAATTATCTGTCAGCAACACTGTCAAAATGTTGTTTTCTCTTATTTTAACACAGACTGTGTGAAAGAAATCAAATCATTAATGTGGATATATGTAATGGTAGGAAATGTCATACGTGGAATGGGTGAAACTTCCATCATGCCTTTGGGTATTTCCTACATAGAAGATTTTGCCAAATCAGAAAACTCCCCCTTCTACATTGGTGAGTATGAAAATCATCCTTGATACTTGATACCCTATGAGCATATAGAGAGGGAGGTAATCCCCTCAGTCACAGTCATAGGGGAGGCGAGTAAGGGGAAAATAGGAAGAAGGGAGGAATGGGAGGATACAACAGATGGGATAACAATTTAGATGTAATATGAATAAATTAATAAAATGTATTTTAAAAAAAGAAAAGAAGATCATCCTTAAAAGGGTAGAAACCAATTATTGATTTGGATGCTTTGTGATTTTCAGAGGGTGAGCAGAGTGCTGCAACATTGTTGGTCATAAGACTGCTCAATGGGAGAATTTAGTAGAAGCCTAGGCAAGGCCCTTCATCAAGCTGCTTCTCACTGTTGGAGAGTCCTTTGGTGCCACCACATTATCTCAAAATCCTTTAAATGTTCCACAATATTTCCTGGAAATGTTCCTTAGATTCAATTTTTTTCTTTTTTTCTCTTTTCTTTTTTTTTTTGCTGCTGTTAGGTTCTCATTCTTTTATCTCTAAGTTTTTATGACTTTAATATTAGCCATTTTGTTCTCTCTGTCTCCCCCCTCTCTTTGTGTGTGTGTGTGTGTGTGTGTGTGTGTGTGTGTGTGTGTGTGTGTGCGTGTGTATGTGTGTGTGTGTTTGTGCACATGTGCACTTGCATGTCAATGTGATAGTCAAAATTCAGCTTTTACAAGTTGGGCTGTGGATTGAACTGTGGCCTGTGGTCCTTGGGCCAGGTTTGGTGGGCAGGTGCCTTTACCTGATGAAGCTTCTGGCTGCCCCTGTAGTGTTTTTCATGTTCTCATAAACATTCTTAGTAAGTAAACCTTACCAAACCCTGGGATAATCATTTCTTCTCTGTCATAGTCACCATAGCAGCTTACTTATCAGACCATCTCTTCTCTGTTTAGAGCTCTACAGCCTGCATCTCTATGATGTCACTTGTAAGGTTTCCTTCCCTATAGCCACCCTGCCCAGACATATTTCTTCACTGTTTTAATAAATATCTGTGCTTATTCTTCTGTTGTATTCTTTGAAATTTTCATAAAAATCTGCCAATTTTTTTTAGGCAAGAGGCAATTTAGTTCCATCTTCTTGTGTTGTCTCCTAAATACTGTGAGTTTATTGTGAATAATTTCCTTTATGTTCTTGAATAAGTCTGCCTGTACTTGATTATAAATGCATTACTGTATTTAGCAGTGTTTTTGGATCTGTGGCTTGCAACCCTCTGGGGGTCAGGTGACCATTTCACAAGGCTTTGCCTAAGAGCATCTTAAACCACAGATATTCACCTTATGGTTCATTACATTAGCAACTTTACAGTTACTAAGTAGCAACAACAAAACCTTTATGATTGAGTGTTACCACAACATGGGTCCAAAGCATTAGGAAAATTGGGAAGTGCTGACACGAGGAATATTTTTCAATTAAAGTAGACTTAAAAATAAAGTATTACTGCCTATCATAATGTTCTACTTGTAGGTTTCTAGAACCCTCTGGATCCTTCTACTTTGCTATTCTCCCATGCTTCTCTCATTTAGAGTCCCAATAGGATGTCCTCCTCTCTGTCCCAGTTTCCTGGTAAGTCCTGCTCAAACTAAGGCACCAGCCAAGGACAATACAGGTGGTAAACTTTAAACCCCTACCCAGATCTAGCCAATGGTCAGAACATTCTCCACAGTTGAGTGGAGAGTGGGATATGACTTTCTCACGTACTCTGGTGCCTCACATTTGACCATGTCCCCTGGAGGGGGAGACCTGGTGGCACTCAGAGGAAGGACAGCAGGTTGCCAAGAAGAGACTTGATACCCTATGAGCATATACAGGGGGAGGTAATCCCTCTCAGGAACAGTCATAAGGGAGGGGAATAATGGGAAAATGGGAGGGAGGGAAGAATGGGAGGATACAAGGGATAGGATAACCATTGAGATGTAACAAGAATAAATTAATAAAAAAATTTTTTAAATGAAGACAGCAAAGAAATAAAAATAAAGTATTACTATTGCTTTATAGTACAGTTTGAGATCAGGTATGGAGATTCCTCTAGAGCACCTTTTATTGTACAAGATTGTTTTAGCTATTCTGGGTTTTTTGTTTTTCCATATGAAGTTCAGAATTGAACTTTCAATGTCTTTAAAAAATTGTGTAGGTATTTTGATAGGGATTGCATTGAATCTGTAGATTGCTTTTGTTAGGATGGCCATTTTTACTATGTTAATTCTCCCGATCCATGAGCAAGGAAGATCATTCCATCTTCTCAGGTCATCTTCAATCTCTTTCTTCAGAGTTTTGAAATTTTTTTCAAACAAGTCCTTCACTTGCTTAGTTAGAGTAACTCCTAAATATTTTATATTGCTTGTGGCTAATGTGAAGGGTGTGGTTTTCCTAATTTCTTCCTCTGCAAGCTTGTCATTAGAAACCTACAAGTAGAACATTATGATAGGCAGATTTGGGCCCAGGGGTCCCTCTCAAACTGAGGCACCAGCCAAGGACAATACAGGCGGTAAACTTTAAACCCCTACCCAGATCTAGCCAATGGTCAGAACATTCTCCACAGCTGAGTGGAGAGTGGGATATGACATTCTCACGTACTCTGGTGCCTCACATTTGACCATGTCCCCTGGAGGGGGAGATCTGGTAGCACTCAGAGGAAGGACAGCAGGTTACCAAGAAGAGACTTGATACCCTATGAGCATATACAGGGGGAAGTAATCCCCCTCAGAAACAGTCATAGGGGAGGGGAATAAGGGGAAAATGGGAGGGAGGGAAGAATGGGAGGATACAAGGGATGGGATAACCATTGAGATGTAACAAGAATAAATTAATAAAAAAAATATTATGGTGGGTGGTGGTGGTGCATGCCTTTAATCCCAGCACTCAGGAGGCAGAGGCAGGCAGATTGATATGCGTTCGAGGCCGGGCTGGTCTACAAAGTTAGTCCTGGCTATACAGAGAAACCTTGTCTCAAAAGACAAACAAACAAACAAGCAAACAAATAAATAAATAAATAAAATAAAGCATTACTTAAAAATACCAAAAACAAAAACAAAACTACTCCCATCCTCCACCCCACCCCAACACACAAAGAGTGTAAGAAAACACAGGAACAGACTTAGAACTAATCAAGATTAATTAAACTAAAAAATTATTTTGTCCTCTTTTGAGATGTTTCAGTTTGGCAATATTCTTTTTTAGTGTTAATCTAGTCATTCTCCTTAGATTCCTTTACAGTAATCTAAGGGAAAAAATTGCAAGCACTTTTCTAACATAAGCTGTTAGTATACAGATCTCTTCATCAAAACTCTAGAGACAAATTATATACATAAGTCTATAAAAATATACAATAGCTATTAATATGAAAAGATAGATTTCATGTAGCTGGACCCTTGGCTACTTTATTGGGTTCTTTTTCCAACCTCTCTATATCAGCCCCTTCCCCTTCCTTCCAGTCTCCAGACACTTGGTAGGAGAGAAAGGTTAGAGGGGAAATGGGGCATCCTTATCATAGGCTTTTACATGCTGATTAAGGGCTTGAGGTCTTTGGGGCAAGTCTGATACTGTTCAGGATGTCTGCAACCAGCAACCTACAATCCAGCCAACAGCAAGCATGAAGCAGCTACAAAAGGAGTAGCAGCTGCTCCCTCTTTTGGGCCTTTGGCATTTATATACCCTCAGAAAAGTCCCCAGAATTCCAAACCCAAACTATCTGCGGCTGCCAGAGCATAAGACAAACACAGTCCCATAACACAACCAGAGTTGTTAAAGAAACTCTCACTACATTTTATGTATGTGCTTAGTACCCAATTAACTTAGTTTTCTAAATGAAAATCCATATAATCAGATAATATTATATATGTGCATGTATTCATAATCAAATAAATATAAATAAATAAGAAATAAAGAATATAGTTTCACATATCACTCTGTAGCTGAAGATATATAGAAGCCAAATATAAAAATAAGAGTTATCTATGCTAGATAGTAAGTAAAAATCAAGAGAAATGAGGTTGGTTCAGGAAGACATATAAGTACTGAGAATCCACAGGTCCACACACTGGGGGATTCTTGTACTTAATGGCTAGAGTGAAAAGAGGAAAAGTAAAACAAAGAGGATCCATGTGAAGAAAAGATGTCATGGAGGCTGGACATCTTGTAGGAATCATTGTGTAGAAGGCATCAAATAGCTGGGAGTGTTTGAGAAAACAGGAAAGATAGAAGTGTTGGGTTGGGTATTGAAAAGCCAGGCACACAGGAGGACTAATCCATAGAAACACAGAGAAAGAGAAAAGGACAAAATTTAAAGTGGAGACAAGGAAGGAAGTTGAAGTTGTTCATACCTGAGTTTTCTGTTGGTAGAGATGGCTCAGGAGAGATTCTAAACTGCAGCTCAGTTGGGAGATGCTGGAGACGGTTTCAAAGAAGCCAGGTGTGGTTGGAAAGGACCCGGACAGTGTAAATAATTAGTGTGAGGAAGGATACCAGGATAACATCAAAGAGAGGTGCTGTAAGGAGGACACATTCTTTTGTGGAAGTAAGTTTAAAGAGCGGAGCTTTGATAAGGATGCAATACAGGACATTCACTGTAACGCACACTCATTTAGAAACTGTGTTAGTTAAATAAAACTTTGGAGACAAATGGGGCTCACTTGGAGAAAAGAGGGTCATTTGTCTTACAATTGCATCGTAACAGGAAGTCACAGTGGCAGAAGCTTGAAACAGCTGGTCCCACCTACAAGAACAGAGAGAATGAGTGTATGCATGCTATGTCTTTGCTTGCATAGTTGTGGTCATGATTTTCTCCATTCATACACAGTTCAGAACTCTCTGCCTAGGGAATAGTGTTGCCCCAAATGGGCTCAGTCTTCTAACATCATTTAACACAATAAAGATAATCTCCTACTGACATGTCCACAGGTGAACCCAATGTAGACCATATTTCTTTAAGAGTCTCCTCCCAGGTAATTCTAAGCTATGCATAATTGACAACTAAAGCTAACCCATCACAGAGACACTAGAAACGTGGCTATGGAAGCATCAGAGGACCTTGCTCACATCATGGCTTTGATGGTACTACCTGTCACTGCCTTTGCCTTTATCTCAGCATAAAAGAGAATTTGGAAGGTGGCTTTAAGTAATGAAGCTTCTCTGTTAAAGTTCTTTCACTTCAATACATACCTGAGATAGTGGTTTATAAAGAGAAAGGATTTGCTTGGCTCACAGCTTTGGAGGTTTAACTGTATGTCCTTGGACTGTAGAGTTTGGCAACCTGTCACAAGGAAGCTAATTGTGGTGTCAATTAAGACCACTCATATCATTACAGGGAAGCTAATATAATGAGCAAGGGAATAAAATTCTACTCTAGATGACATAAGGACTCACCACCATGTCCTGCATTGAAGGGTTCCATCAGGCTCTAGTGGTGACCACTCTCCCTCCCCCTCCCCCCTGCCCTGGGAAACAAGTCTATAACAGCTAAGGTTCTGGGGAACATTCTATAATGAAACAATTAGAGCTTCTTTCCCAACGTTTATAAAAAAAATCCAATGTACATGTAACATGCACACATATATGTAACATATATTGATATCTATATCTATACATATGTTACAATATACCAAGCTTAATTTCTTTATATGTTGAATAAATTAAAATATCTCAGATAGTGTGGTGTGTAGCTCATTGAAAGATTACTTGCCTGGACTATTGGATTTGATACCCCTCTCTGGAAAAGGAGGAAAAGAAATCTAAGATAAAAAATAACTCAATCTCAAGGCTTTATTTGTACAAGCAAATTCTTTGTGTGTTCATATAAATTTTTGTATTTGTTTACTTCCAGGGATTTTAGAAACAGGAAAAATTATGGGCCTTTTAATTGGACTTTTGTTGGCATACTTCTGTGCAAACATTTATGTAGACACTGGATTTGTGAATACAGGTAACAAAATGCATTTTATTTATACAGTCCAATCCCTAGAGTGTGGGAGAATGGTCAGAAATGCTGTACCGGTGGCTCTTCTGATCCTTGGTTATATGTACATCACTTACCAATATAAGGGGAGCAGAGATAAGGATAAAATGTCACCTTCAGGTTCAAATCCATCATTCTCCCACCATATTTCAGCCGTGCATTTGGTTTACAAAGTTTGCATACATAGGTTTTTCAATGAGTCATATTGGATAACAAAAAAGTTTATAAAGGTTTCACATGACAAATAGAAATACTCATTTGCTTCTAAAAACATATCTACTATATGCTTCTAGATAAAATTAATTTCTAAAATAGATATACAAAATTGATAGATATACAAAGATATACAAAGACTGATTGGCTAACATGCATTTTTCTCATTTTATCATATTATCTCTCTCTCTCTCTCTCTCTCTCTCTCTCTCTCTCTCTCTGTGTGTGTGTGTGTGTGTGTGTGTGTGTCCTCATGAGGTCAGAGGAGGTCAGATCTCCTGATATCAGAATTACAGGAAGTACGGAGTTTCCATGTGTGTTCTTTGACTAGAACTCAGGACATATTCAAAAGCAACAGTATCTCTTAGCCTCTGAACTCTCTACAGCCCTCTTCCTCACCTCCTGTAATGTTTTGAGACAGAGTAAATCAGGTTAAAGCTAGTATGTTTCAAGTCTTGTTTCTGTCTTTTTGAAACATAGCTTTAACTATTATGGCACAAGTACTCCAGAACCCTTTCTTATTACTAAACTTTAATTTCACCTAGTTGATGAGCCTCAGGTACTTTTTATGCAGGTCTGAATTAGCCCAGTGGAGTGGCAGATGCCAGTAATCCAAGGCTTCAGGAAGAAGAGGCAAAAGATCATAAGTTCAAGGTCCAAAGAACAAATGACATACAAAGTTTATGCTCAGATGGAATATGAAGCTTTAAAACTTTCTACAGCTTACACAGGAAAGAATGATGCAAGCTCATACAGTATCTCTATTTCTTTACAGACGACCTGACCATAACTCCCGCTGACACACGCTGGGTTGGTGCCTGGTGGATGGGCTTTCTGATCTGTGCAGGAGTGAACATCCTCACCAGCGTCCCCTTCTTCTTTTTTCCCAAAACACTCCCCAAGGAAGGACCAGAGGATAATGTGGATGAGACTAAAACTGGCAGAGAAGAGAAGCACAGAGAAAGAGCCAAGGAGGAAAAACACGGAATCACTAAAGGCAAACAGGAAAACTTTAAACTCTATTTGGTTTAGCTGGTCTGTGGTTAGTGGGCACTTGTCACACTGTGCTGAGTTAAGGTAGCTTGTCACTAATCGTCCCTGATCAGCTGTGATAAACTTCTTCCACAGTTATCACTTGGGAACAACTGACATGATAGGGAACCTGATTTACCTTACATTAGGCTTTATGAAAAATTCAAGTTAATCTGAGTACTCTGTGAGCAACTTTATTTACCCATCTATTTGAAAATCTCATTTAATAGAAAATGTTAGTCTCATTAAAAAACATGAATAACCAGAAATCCAAGATGAAGATAAAGATAAATATCTGTTTGATAAGAAAAATGTAAATTTAGCTGTGAGCATTCTTAAGTCAAGGCTGAGCAAGAAATCATGACAGGTGACAAGTGCTCTACATTTGAAAGTGTGTGATAGTTTACAGAATTGGTCCCTTAGAACAGACTGTTTTAAACAAGCAGGAATGTCATTAACCTATGATGCACAGTGGAGATGGTTCTGTGAGAAACTAGGATGGGACAGAGGAGTATCTTGACACAGACTGCTGGAGGGAGCACTTTATTGAGGATATTGCTATTTGCTCCACCACTCATACCCTCCCAGATCTATATGCACGAAATAGTCACAAATCTGCCCTGAACACTACAGATCATGGCTGAGTGGCAAGTCATGCTGGGAGCCAGTGCAGGGGACTTAACATTCTTAGAATCATGGTCATTTTAGCGATTCTCCTTAAAGGGCCAGTACTGACTGCTCTGTGAGATTTTGTCATCTGCCAGATCAACATGATTTCAAAGATAGGAAAGAGCTGAGCAGAGAAGACATACAGAAAGTAACTGAGCACTGTGGAGACTCATTTAGAAGGACAGGGAAGTCAACAAACAAGACTGAGTTCAAAAGCACACAAGAGTTCTGACAGCAACCATCTCACTCATAAAGATGGATTTTACCACTAAATTCCATTTATTAAATTAAATTGTTCTGCTTCTACTTCTAGATAATTTATTCTTGATACTTTTCCCCCAACGAAATTCTAGGCTATTTATTAAGGATGGTATAAAATTAGATTCAAAGCAAAATTAGTTTCAGCCAAATCATCTTCTGTAAGATCTAATTCTTCTAGAGACCAGATCCAACCCTGACTCTCTGCTTCTTAAACAGCTTGAATCTCAGCTGCTACTTCTCCTTCTCCTTCTTCTTCCTCTCCTCCTCCTCCTTCTACTTCCTTCTTGTTTTTTTAATTTTTTATTGTTTGAAGACAGGGCTTCTCTGTTTGGCCTAGGCTGTCCTGGACTGGCTTTGCAGACAAGGCTGGCCTCAAAGTCACAGAGATCAGCATGCCTCTGCCTCCCTGAGGGCTAGAATTAAAAGGCATGTGCCACCAAGCTCTGCTGATTCTCAGCTACTTAAAGAGGGAAAAAAATTCATTAAGTCACTTTGAAGGTGCTTGGTATACACCAAATGAGTCAGCATTTTTTACAGTGAGACCGTTATGTTGAAATGTTTAAATATATCACTAGGTGCTTGTAATGCACAATCATGCTGTGAGGTGCTTGTGAGATGCTGATGCCGTCTGGGCTGCAGCATGATTCCTGGAGCCTTCCTAAGCTCTTAACTTATCCATTCTTGCATTAAAGATGGTAGTGTCAGACTATGAACTCAAACGTCATTAAGCTGGTTCTCTGCAGATTATAAATTACAAACGTCATCAAAGCTGGCTCTCTACAGATTATAGATTACAAACTACTCATCCTCTAGAGAATGCAGAACAGCAATAGAAGAAAAGGAGAGAAAAAGAAGGAGTGTGGCCACACACTTGACTCCATATCCTTCTCATTATGCTTGTCATTGGGCTCTGGCTCTTATATAGCCTATTGTGCCAGTAACTTCCTGAAGGGAGCTAAACGATGACATAGAAATTTAACCCCAAGAGGATAAAGATTTATAAATATATTTGTGTCACAGCACTGCATCTGTGAGAAGATTTTAAGAGAAGACAGGACACAAAATGCAAGGTCAAGTTAGCTTGGTGGTCTCTACACTCTCGTTTCAGATTTCTTGCCATTCATGAAGAGCTTGTTTTGCAACCGGATTTATATACTTTTCATCCTTATAAGTGTGCTCCAGTTCAATGCATTTAGTAACTCACTTATCTTCCTGCCTAAATACCTGGAACATCAATATGGAAAATCCACTGCAGAGGCAGTCTTCCTCATAGGTATGGGCTTTCATTATTTCTTCAGTACCGCTTCCCTGTACCACAAAGATATATAAACAATAAGAAGATGTGACTAAGGTACTACAGTGGAATTGAAATCTGTTAGGATATTCTTGTAGATTTCTTCTTCCCAGTCTCCAGGGAAATCAAGAAAAGAACGGGAAACGAAAAAGCCTGAAATATGCTCTAGTTCTCTCTCCAGTCAGAATGGAAATCATCACACCTATGGCAGGCTTAGGGGAAGCTCATACCAGTCAGTTTTCACACACCAATGTGTTACTTCAAAGAGGGATGTAGAGTCAACTCCCTGGGACTCTGTGTCTCACTCCCAGATTTTACCTCTGGGCTTCCGTTCTTGCTCTCCTTATTCCTCCTTAGTCAGTTGCTCGGTCCCTGGTGGTCTGAGGAGTCTGTGCAGCCACAGTCTGCTTTTCTTGTTGGCGCACTAGACTCAGGTATCATAAGTAACTTGGATTTTTCTTGGGTTCATTTTGCTCCTGAAAACTGAGGACCACAGGCTGTTGGCATCCACCTTACCCAGAGTTCTCTGAAAGTCCAAATCCCAGTCCTCACCCTGAGCCGTGTAATATTAAGTGCCAAGGTGTGGAGCTGCAGAGGATGGTCACTATGTTCCAAGCCTGGTCTGTACTATGATTCCAACCCAGCCAGGGTTTTCTCTTCCTGTGTCTTTCCTTTTTCTCCTTTGATATTGGCTTGGAAAGATTGTCGTGGGGGAAGAATGCTGGCCAATAGACAATGCACAAAGTGTTGTACACTTGATAAGCATGGAGTCAGAAATGACCTTTAAAATCATCTGGAGCTGAGTCAAATACCCACTAAACAGAGTCAAACAACTACATAAAATATCTAATATTGTGTGTGTGTGTGCACACGTGTTTGTGTGTGTATGTGCTGCCTATAAAGTCTTTATAGCCTGCCATAAATTATTAAAGAAATACTAACTACATTTTTAAGCTGACCTCATGGGACATTTGGAAGCCTCTTTTTATGTAATATGTGAGTAGAGTTAGGATTACTGTATATTACAACTAAATAGCTTCTTAAGTAAGATGTATTGGACAAATTTATAATATTTATTTTTATGCTTTCTTTTATAATATTATGCTACCTACATGCTTAGGTCTTCATACATTACCTCCAGTATGCATTGGATATTTACTTGGTGGCTTCATTATGAAAAAGTTCAAGATCACTGTCAAGAAAGCTGCGTACATAGCGTTCTGCCTGTCCCTGGCTGAGTACCTTCTATCTCTCTGCAACTTTCTGATAACCTGTGATAATTTCCCTGTCGCTGGCCTAACTGCCTCGCATGATGGGTATGTTGTTTCCTAATGAAAACCATACTATTTTCACGACCGCTAGTCCAAGAGTTCCATGTGATCAGGTCATTTTATTGCAACCTAATGGCGGTGATCCATGGTTCCATCTAACTTCCTCCCACCCACCTGTCCTGTCACAGCCCATTCAAGTGACGTGCTTATTAAACAGGTGTGGGAACTACCAGCGAGTAAGTGTAGGATTCCACATGCGTATGCGTGGTTGCCATGGTGATACCCTAGTCCGCTTTAAAGTGTAATAAAGGAAGATAACATAGGGCTTTCGGTCTAGATTATCTATGTATTTTATACTCCCGTCAACAGATAACTTTAAAAGTTTACTACACAGGCCAGCAGGCCTTCATAAGTTTCACGATCAGCTAAAGTTTAGCATAAATGAATCGAATACATGGTAAATCAACTTAAGTATAAATTTATATATGTCACTGGTGTACTTATATCTCATATACTCTGTAGTGTTAGATTTCACATTTAAATTGCTGTCTGGTCATATTCTGTATTAACATAGGAAATGTAAAACTTATATTAGAGCAGAGCTATATAAGCACTCACCTGTTAAAATGGAATTAAACATACCCTTGGGTGTTCCTTTCAAAGGGTTGGGGAGAGGACTCAGGGGTAAAGTGTTTGCTGAGAAGGCAGGAGGTCCTGAGTTCAGATACCTGGAACCTGTGTAAATTCGACCTGGTAGGGTATATGCAAGCCCAGTGTTTCTACTGTGAACCGAGCTGCACAGGGTGGAAACCCTGACATTTCAAGGGACTGCTAATCTGTCATTTGCAGCAGCAAACAGTAGGGGATTCTCTCTCCAACAAGGTCGAAGGTTATATTCTGACCCTCCACATGTGTGCTATTGTACAAGTGTGCCTATACACACACGCACACACAGAGACACAGACACACACACAAACACACACACACACACATTAAAGAGAGAGAGAACAGAGACAGAGAGACAAACTGAGAGAGACAGAGAAACAGAGAGATTCAAAGTAAAAATTCCTTTCGAAAGTCTTAAGAGTTGTAAGATTTAAATAATTTAAAATATACATCATAAATAATATATTACATATGATACATATCATCTGGTTTGAATCTCTTTTTAAGACAGGATTATTTTCATTTTCTTTGTAGAGGTAGAAATTGAAACTTAGGGGAATTAGTGAGTTAACATTAAATAGCTTCAACAACACCAAAGTAGAATTATACATACTGAGCTCATCTCAGTCATGCTGACTGAACACTGTATTCAAGAGACAGGGTTTAATTCAGCCACTGGACTCAACATTTTTTTTTCTTTCATTCCCATTGTAAGTTCTGAGCACTTTGTATGTCTGAGAAGAGCATAGCTGGTTAGCCAAATCAATCTGTTTTGGGGACTGAATGCAGAATCTATGTTATAAATGTAAATTTCAGATTTTGTTCAAGTCAACCCTGTCATTTTTTTTTACATCATGCAGAACAATGAGAGACTAGCCATCTTCAGGTTAGCTCGAACAGCACATCACTTTCCAATAGGGTAGGCACTTAGTGTTTGCTTTTGATGTAACTGAAAAAAAGCAGGCATGAGACACGTAGAGCAAATCATGTGTGTGCCAAAAACCAGTTTAAACACTTCACATTGATATTTGGATTATCTGACTATTTTCTCAGAAGACGAAAAATTTGTCTGTCTGTCTGTCTGTCTGTCTGTCTGTTTCTCTCTCTCTCTCTCTCTCTCTCTCTCTCTCTCTCTCTCTCTCTCTGTTTCCTTGTCTCTGTCTCTCTCTGGGTTGTGTGCATGTGAACATATGAATGCTGAGATGAAGAGAAGAAAATAAAGTGCTTGGGTACATTTTCAGCATCTGTAACATTATTTTAAATCATTTCAGAATTTGGCAGCCTTTACATGTGGAAAGTAAGGCCCTTGCTGACTGCAACACCAGGTGTAGCTGCTTAACAAAAACATGGGATCCAGTGTGTGGCGACAATGGCATAGCGTACATGTCAGCCTGCCTTGCAGGCTGTGAGAAGTCTGCTGGAACAGGAATCAACATGGTAAACACCCTTTCAGTGTTTGGGCTGCTGTTTGTGTACTGCACTAACATGTGCTGTGACCTAAGCCTACATCTGCTAAGAAGCAAAAATAGTCATGCCTAAAAATTCGATTTATACTTTTTGTGAACAACTCAATTTACTTTGTATATGCACACTTGCCCTTTCAATTCCTAAATATTATGTAGAGCTTTAACAGAGTCTGAGCATTATTTTGTAATTTCAAAGCAGTTGAGAACATTGTTCAAGTGATCTGAGTTAAAATGTTTGGACAGGATGGAGAGATGGCTCCACTGTAAAGAGCACTTGCTGCTCTTTCAGAGGACATGTTTGGTTCCCAGCGCACACATGGGGCAGCTCACAACCCCAGCTCCAGGCTATCTGACACCCTTCTCTGCTTTCCTCAGGCACCCACATGCACCTGTTTGTGCACACACAGATACAGAAGCATGCACGTAAATCCACATTAAAGTTGAAACTGTAAGTTACTCTGGACAGAACTTGACCTTTGTTGTGGTAGGATCTTATGAAGTCCAGGCTGGCCTCAAACTTGCTGTGTAGTTGAAGTGTACAGAAACTTTATTTTTTCATATCATGAGCGTTCTTCAACTATTTTTATGTATGCATGTGAGTATGTATGTATGCATGTTTGTATGTAAGGTGTGTGTGTGTGTGTGTGTGTGTGTGCAGGTGCCTTTGCCTATGGAAGAGAGAAGACAACCTATGCTGTTAAATCTCTGGCACCGGAAGACATTTCGGCTGGTAGCCTGATTATTTAGAATCTTAAAGGAAAAAAAGACATTTAATTAGCAGGAAATCGAACCCTGGACTTTCTGTTTCGGAGCTTGAAACCTTGTCAGTTGAGTTATTGGATCTCTCTGAGAAAGGGGAGAGCCCAATGGAACCTTTGAGAGGAATCTTGCTTTAAAATGTGGTAAGTTGTTTTGTTGAGGAGCTGTCCTAAATTCTAGAGGATAGGGACATTTAAGGATAGTTGTTAAGTTGGGAGGGGGGAGGGCGCAGACAACTCCCAGGGCTCCAGGATTGAGCCTAGCTGGCCAGAGGCTGTAGTCCTCAGACCTGGGAGATCCACTGTTGTCAGTGAAGTCAAGAACCACTAGAGTGAAGACCACAAGCCACCTTTTCCCAGCCATCCCAGAGAGTGCATGTAGTGGCAGCCAGCCTGTGGCCAGCCAGAGGGCAGGTCCTTGTCAATTTTATTTTTATGCCTGTCTTTGTACCTCTGTCCTTTTTGTTTTGGGTGTTTGAGTAGTGGGAATAGAGCGAGGCCCGGGGAGATAACCAGACACCTCCAGGCTCTAGAGTTCTTCCAGTGTAGACAGGCTGGCCAGGGTAGACAGTCTAGGAGAAGTACTTAGCTTGGGTGGGCACAGCCCTAGGAAAAGGTGCCAGTGCTGTACTAGGTCTGACACCCTTGAGCTTAACTTTTGTAGCCTGAAGCCAGATTGGAAAAGTTGTGGGTGGGGTCAGGATGTAGTTTTGCCTCTGTGCTGAAAATGGCAGAGACTCCTGTGGATTTTACTCCGGACAAACAGGATCATCCCTGATTTAAGTAATTTCGTTGTAGAGGCCTTTCGTGGGGGCACATTTAGAGCCCTGAAACTTAAGGGCATTGGTTCTTTCTTGCCCCAGCTCAGATGAGTCAATAGGCACTTAGATTTGTGGTTGGGGACTGAGGTGAGTTTGTTTACACTAGGGTTGACTTGTTGATATGGATTTAAACAGGTGTTGTCAGGGGAAGAGATTGTTTTATTTTTAGTTTGGATTGTACAGAAACAATTTGTACAACAAAATATCTTCTGCAACTCTGTAAAGAAGGGTTTTTGGCTAAAAAGTTTAAGGAGTCCCCAGGGAGTATAATCTGAGTCTGATTTTTCCTGACTGGGAACACTAGGAATTTTTGAAATTCTGGTCCCCAAAGGAGTCATGAGTAGAAGTGGCAGAGTCTGTCAGGAATTTAATCTGAGTTTTTGATCTTGTCACAGAATCATGGAGATTATAAGGCTGGTCTGTGGTATAGGGTGGGAGATAAGAGGCTATGAAGTTACTTGGCTCTTATTTGTTTTATTTATTTATTTATTTATTTATTTATTTATTTATTTATTTATTGGCTTTTGAGGGGGTGGTTCTATCTAGAAGCCTGGGAATCAGGGGTTGTTTTGTTCACTGGAAGTGGAATGGAGTGAGGGTAGCCTGTGTTTACAGTAGAACTCTGTGGGTAGGTGGGTGGTTGAATTGAAGCAGGGGGGGGGGGTGGGGTCGGGTGCGGAATAAGATAGGTAAGGCTGTCCAGTATGTAGCCCTCATAGAAATTTTTTTTTGGGAAGATTTAGGAAGGGTCATATATTGAATTAGTTTGAAACATTGGAGGATCATACTTAAGATACATGGAAATCGGGGAGATGTTATTATACCGTGAATATTTATATTTTAGACAATGGAGGCAACTCAGGACCATTTATAAGGGTTATAAATATTGCATGTGCTCATAAAAGGGTCCTTCTTACGTGAAGAACTGCTTCCCATGGTGATAGAAAAAGACAGGACGGGCTGCTGAGGATGGTCAGTGTTCCCTAAACAATTTCTTGTTAGAGGGATTCACCGCCATCACCAACACCAGCCTAGCGCAGTTTTCAGGACTGGCAGCCGCCCCAGATGTCTTTTGCTTGATCACTGTGTAACCAGTTTTTGTTTAGAGAGGCTCCCACACCCAGATGAGCAGTCAGGGTCCAGAGGTTAGGTTAGGGAGTCTTCCACCAGTGTCAGAGAGTTGCCCTCACCAAAAGGCTTCAGTCATTCCACAAACTCTATTGGACCCATGCAAGGGGTCTGACCAGAAGAGAAAAGCAGGAAAAGTAGATGATATAAAGATTTTTACCCCTGTCAAGCCTTTTTAGGCATGGGAAAACTCACCCTCCTTTGTCATGACTGGTATTTTTACTTTTTAGCAGTAGATGAAGATGTTGCCCCATGTTAGGTGCCAACTGTGGGCTCCTTTCTCTGGGAGGCTGTGCTAAGAATCTGATCACAGAGGTTTTTTTTGTTTTGTTTTTTTTTTTTTCATCCTTCTGGAGACTAGATGAAGAAGGCTCTGTCTGGTGAACCAGTCATGAAGCCTCTTCCGCAATGAGGGAACTTTCCATTCATATCCCCTAGCTTGAGGGAGCACTGAGTGTCTTAGCTGGGCTTGATACAATGGGAGTCTAGTCGGGGAAGGGAGCCTCAGACTTGTAAAAGGTCAGGTAACCAACTGCAGTTGGATAAAATAAAGACAGTCAAGAGTCAAAGAACTAGATATTACTTCAATAAGCTTAATGATAAAAGAAAGACAAAGACTGAGAGTTGTGCAGGGAGAAATGGAGGAGTGAGGGCCCCCACCTCAGACCTCTGGATTTTTAAACCAAAGGTATCTGAATTGCAGGAGCCACACCCTAGACAGTTCTGGACGCCTGTCTCCAGGGCAGCTTTGATATGTTTTTCTTCAAAGATCCAGCTTTTGATATCTTTTAGCCTAAAGTCTGAGTGGTTTGCTCTGAAAGTGTTCCTGATCCTCTTGGATTTGAGTTGTGTGCATGGTGACAAATATGGGTCCAATTGCATTTTTTTTTTTTTTTTTTTTTTTTTTACACATAGACATCCAGTTAGACCAGCACCATTTGTTGAAGATGCTATCTTTTTTCCATTGAATAGATTTGGCTTCTTTGTCAAAAATCAAGTGACCATATGTGTGTGGATTCATATCTGGGTCTTCGATTTGATTCCACTGATCAACCAGCCTATTGCTGTGCTAGTACCATGGTGTTTTAATTACGATTGCTTTATAGTACAGCTTGAGATCAGGTATGGAGTTTCCTCTGGAGGATCTTTTATTGTAAAAGATTGTTTTAGCTATTCTGGGTTTTTTTGTTTTTCCATATGAAGTTGAGAATTGAACTTTCAATGTCTTTGAAAAATTGTGTAGGTATTTTAATAGGGATTGCATGGAACCTGTAAATTGTTTTTGGTAAGATGGTCATTTTTTCTATGTTACTTCTCCTGATCCACAAATAAGGGAGATCTTTCCATCTTCTGATGTCATCTTAAATCTCTTTCTATGTTAATTCTCCTGATCCACGGGCAAGGAGGATCATTCCATCTTCTCATGTCATCTTCAATCTTTTTCTTCAGAGTTTTGAAATTTTTTCAAACAAGTCCTTTACTTGCTTGGTTAGAGTAACTCCTAAAACCAGAGACACTAGGTAAGTTAGAAGAAAAAGTGGGGAAGAGCCTGGAACACATTGGCACAGGAGACAACTTCCTGAACAGAACACCAACAGCCCAAGCCTTAGGGTCAACAATTAACAAATGGGACCTCATGAGGCTGAGAAGCTTCTGTAAGGCAGGAGACACTGTCAACAGAACAAAGCGACAGCCTACAGACTGGGAAAAAGATCTTCACCAACCCTACATCTGACAAAGGTCTAATATCCAAAATATATAAAGAACTCAAGAAATTAAACACCACCAAAACAAATAACCCAATTGAGAAATGGGGCTCAGAACTAAACAGAGAATTCTCAACAGAGGAGTATCAAATGGCTGAGAAACACTTAAAGAAATGCTCAACATTCTTAGTCCACAGGGAAATGCAAATCAAAACAACTCTGAGATTCCATCTTACACCCATCAGAATGGCTAAGATCAAAAATTCAAGCAACACCACATGCTGGCGAGGATGCAGAGAGAGAGGAACACTCCTTCATTGCTGGTGGGAATGCAAACTAGTACAGCCACTTTGGAAATCTATCTGGTGCTATCTCAGAAAACTGGGAATAGGGCTTCCTCAAGACCCAGCTATTCCACTCCTTGGAATATACCCAGAAGATGCTCCAGCACACAACAAGAACATTTGCTCAACCATGTTCATAGAAGCCTTATTCATAATAGCCAGATCATGGAAACAGCCTAAGTGTCCCTCAGTAGGAGAATGGATAAAGAAACTATGGTACATATACACTATGGAATACTACTCAGCTATTAAAAACAAAGAATTCCCAAAATTTGTGGACAAATGGATTGAACTAGAAATGATCAAGATGAATGAGTTAACCCAGAAGCAGAAAGACTCAAGTGGTATATACTCACTTATATCTGCACACTAGCCCAAGGGGCATGTCCCACGAACGCCTTCACTTACCAGGAAAGTGAGACAGAGGGGAGGACATCCTATTGGGACTCTAGGTGAGAGAAGCATGGGAGAATGGGGAAATAGTAGGATCTACAGGGTCCTAGAAACCTACAAGAAGAACATTATGATAGGCAGATCTGGGCCCAGGGGTCTTGCTCAAACTATGGCACCAACCCAGGACAATACGTGCAGTAAACTTTGAACCCTTACCCAGATCTGACCAATGGACAGGACGTTCTCCACAGTTGAGTGGAGAGTGGGTTCTGACTTTCACACGAACTCTGATGCCCCGTATATGACCACATCCCCTGGATGGGGAGGCCTGGTGGCACTCAGAGGAAGGATAGCAGGCAAGCAAGAAGAGACTTGATACCCTATGAACATATGCAGGGGGAGGAGATCCCCCTCAGTCACAGTCATAGGGGAGGGGAGTAAGTGGAAAATGGGAGGGAGGGAGGAATGGGAGGATACAAGAGATGGGATAACAATTGATATATAATATGAATAAATCAATAAAATATATTTTTTTAAAAAAAGAAAAAAAGAAAGAAAGTGTCCCTGCAAAGATCTAGCCTTTTACACATTTTAGGGTCTGCCAGCCATGTACACCCACCTATTTCCAAGCACAAAGCTTAATAGAAGGGAGTGTCTCCTCCACCTCCAGACAAAGGCCCACAGCTGTGTAGGTGAAGTGTACAGAAACTTTATATTTTTCATATCATGAGCTTGCTTCAACTATTTTTATGTATGCACATGTGTATGTTGTATGCATGTTTGTATATATGTATTTAGTGTGTGTGTGTGTGTGTGTGTGTGTGTGTGTCTGTGTGTGAGTGTGTGTGTCTGTGTGTGTGTGCAGGTGCCTAGGCATATGGAGGACAGGAGATAACCTAAACTGTTAAATCTCAGGTCCCATGTAATTTGTCCTTTGTCCTTTTGAGACAGGATCTCACAGGTGTTGAATGATTATTAATATTTAATGTTAAATTTTATTTATAATTTTAGTATAAATCAATGGTTACTCCTTAACCATACAGAGAGACTAAGATTCATTTTATTAGCCCAGAGCACAATACTGTGCAATAAATACTCCATTATAAACCTCCAAGCTAGTATATTTTACTCTATTCATATTTCCCACATTATACTTGTGTTTTACTCATCTCCTAGGTCTAGCTCATTCCTCCTCGTGTTTCCCAGTCTCCTCCACATGCATTCCTCTTGTACTCCTCTTCTTTCTCCTCCTCTCACTGACCAGTATGTTCTATCCTATTCTCTTATTGCTCAGTATTGACTAGTTGGCTTTTATTGGTAATACAGAAAACAAATGGTGACATGCTTACACAAACTCAAGACAGGAGATACTTAGAACAAACATCACAATCCAATGTCCAGATTGAAACCAGATAGTGAGGTAGAGAAATCAGCATTTGAATGAACCAGGGTTAACTGCACAGTCCACAAGGACATTATGCCAATACACTGGCCTGGAATTTGCTGGTTCTTGTAGGCTTCTTGGTAAGTGAGCCCCAGAGAATCACTTGTTCCCACCTTCAGAGCACCAGTGTTGCAAGCAAATCCTCTAAGCATGTATTTCTCATGTGTGTGCTGGGGATGCAAACTCATGTTTGTGTGAGAGTTTTCTGACTTTCATCTCTCCAGTCCCTAAGCATAATAGTTTATCATGATAAAGAGTCTAGCATTTTTCTTGATTGATAAGCAAGATTAAACATGAATTTTGATTCCTAACCAGACCTGGAAACAGAACAATTAAAAACATAAACTCTTTTCTTGGGGACATGACTATTTAATTGTAAGCACCTAATTATTCCAACAACATTCTGATTTACATTTTGTTGTAGTGCTTAGTACTAGGTAAAATATACCTAACAAGACATTATTTATTTATACCACAAGAATTATATGCTGGGACCCATGTTGTGTAAGGTTAAAAAGTATCTTTCATAACTTATTCCTTTACTTCTACTTATATGCCATGACAAACACATATCCATACATAGACATATTTATGCACACACATGCACACACACACACACACACGCACACAACACACACACACACACACACACACACAAATAACCTACCAACCAACCAACTGAATAATTAAAAATAAAGTGCATTCAGAGTAATTGAAGTTTTGTAAATTTAATCTGTTTATTTAAAAAATAGTGTCATTTAAAAAAACCTACATGCTCATATTTTGTGATAGAATTCTGACATACAAAAAGGAGCTGGAAATAAAGAGGAAAGGAAGCCTCTATTTTAATTAGTTAGTATTTTTTATTCAATGGTGTTTGTGCTCAAACTGTTCTCATTCATCCTAGGTAAGTTCTCCTCTTCTCAGTTATGTCAGTCATTAGCCACAACACTCTCCATTTGATCCAATATCTGTGTAGAAAATACAGAAGGTTTAACCCCAGTATTTTTCTTCCTTAAATAGAACACTGTTTTTTGTTTGTTTGTTTTTTGACAGGTGTTTCAAAACTGCAGCTGCATTCGCTCATCAGGAAACTCATCTGCTGTCCTCGGGCTGTGTAACAAGGGCCCTGACTGTGCTAAGATGCTGCAGTACTTTTTAATCCTGTCAGTAATTCTCAGTTTCATCTACTCTCTAGCAGCCATTCCTGGGTACATGGTTCTCCTGAGGTAATAAGTAACACCTTCATTTAGCTTTCTGTCTTTTCTTCTTCATAGTGTGTGCCTATATGAGTGATTGTATGTGCATATGCAAGTGTGTGTGTGTGTGTGTGTGTGTGTGTGTGTGTGTGTGTGTGTGTGTATGTGTGTGTGTGGTGTGGTGTAGGCTCCTGTGTGCCACTACGAACACAGGGACGTCAGAAGACATTGTTGGGGATTCAGTTCTCTCCTTCATCTTGTTTTGAAGCAAGGTCTCTCTTGTTATTTCTGCTGCTGTGCTGCCTGTGCACTCCAGCCTACCTGGGCCTCAAGGTCAAGCAGTCTTGTTTTCTCCTCCTATTTCACTGGGAATGCTGGGATTACAGATGCATTCCACTGATTTGGGTGTATTTATTTTAATATTTTACTAATGTTCCTGGGTTCTGGGGATTAAATTCAGATCACCAAGTCTTTATGACCAGAATGTATACTCACTGAGTCATCCCACTGTTGTCATTTAGATTTTTGTTCTTTTATATTAATGTTCCCAAGAGAGGCCCTTGTTATTGGTCCCTAGGACCTCAATGCTCTAAACATACATTTATCAAGACCCTTATACTAAACATTCCTGAATTTAGCAATAATTTAAAATTTGGTGGAATTTTCTCTCCCATCCTTTCTATTTCTGACCCTTATATCTTAAGCCTAAATGAACAGACACTGTGTTCTGACAGGTGAAGAGTGTTTGGGTAGCACTCACTTCCTGTGGCTCAGCCAACTGACTGGCACAGTGTGAAACCTTGTGTAAAAGTGACCGGGGTCCCTTGACCTCCTGAGCTCAAAGAGTCTTTGTAAAGAAACATGTATGCAGTGACAGATGCTCTCTAACCAGGAAGTACATTAGTGCAGTAGCATAGACTCTGGACAAGGAGGGTTATGAGGGCAATGGCAGATGCTCTCTAACCAGGAAGTACATTAGTGCATGAGCATAGACTCTGGACAAGGAGGGTTATGAGGGCAATGGCAGATGCTCAGCTCTTACACATAAAATGAGAATGTGGCAGAGCCAAGTTTCAAAGTTTATATTCTTAGCAGGTGTTCTTTGTAGTCTAGAAAATTCCACACACACTCACAATGGGAAAACAGTTCTACCTGCCTTTTATTATCTCATTGTAATTTAGCTGCGAAGTTGAGTTCACCATAATGTGTGACTAATTTATGTATAAGATACAATATCCTTATCGACTGGACCATGTTTGTCAATTCTTTCTTTCTTTGTGCTTTTCCAATTTCTTGCCCACTCTCCCTTTCCACTTCCTTCTTTATCAAATCCCTTTCTCTTTTCCTTATTTTTTTCTTTTCTCCTCTTCCTCCATCACACTCCTCTTCTCCTCTCTTGTCTTCTTTTATTTTCTCTCATCTTCTCTGGTCTTGTCTTCTGTATGTCCTGTCTTCTCCTCTCCTTTTCCCTCCCCTCCTCTCTTCTCATCCTTTCCCCTGATTCTACCCTTCACACATACTCGAATACGTTAGATATATGTCCTTATTTGTTCATTTCTCTTGTAAGATGATATATTTTTATATTCATGAAATGCAGAAGTGGTATATGCCCTTCTTCAGTTTATTGGTCATGGACAGATAAAGGCACCAAGTATTGATAATTTTTAATTCTTATTTTTCCTGAGGGACATTTGGCTGTGACATTTTTCACCCCAACACATGCCAGGCAGTTTCAGTTGCTGTTGGTCAGCAGTGTCTCCTTTCTCCCTCAATACTCCCTGTGCCTTAATTCAAAAGCTGCATGCTCAGTTGATAAGGGTATCTTTTCCTAATAGTGGAGGATGGTTATAGGTGAAGGGCACATGAGCAGCTGAACTCTCCTGTTAGACCCTCCCAATATGCTCTGGAGAGATGCTCTCATGTTTGTTGTGTACCTGCTTCCACTTCCATCCCACACTCACCTGCTCAGTTCTCTTACTTTCTAAAGTTGACTCTTCAACTGGGTCTAAGAAAATGTGGCCAGATGAGGGTTTAATGTATTATTATTTAAAATATTTTGTGTGTATGTGCTAGTCTGAACATGCATGAGTATGTTTTTGTGTTCCTGTGTGTGTTTGTCTGCCATGGCATGCATACTGAAATGAAGAAACATTTCCCAGGAGTTGGTTCATATTGCACCACATGGGTTCCAGGCACTGAACTCAGTTTACCAAGGTTAGTGTCAAGGAAATTTATCTACTGAGCCATCTTATAGGATCTAATGTGTGCTTTATTGGTGTAACGAGGGTAAGGGGTATTGAAATTATTTTTCTTATATGTCTTTGCCTCTTCTTGCTGAATTTGATTCTTTCAATACAAATGATAGAAAATATAGCACTGCTGTTTGCATACTATCATTATTTTTCTTGTCTGTTGTGTTTTCTTAAAGTATTCCATGAAATGACTTCCAAAACAAAATTTTAACAGTTATACATATGAGCAGCTGAACTCTCCTGTTAGAACCTCAAATATTTTTATTTTCTTACCCAAGGATGTACTTGGTGGGAAAAGACAATATTTTAAAATGGCTTCCATATTTCTAATTTATAAGAATATTTTTTCAGTTTTTATCCTTATGACCTTATGGCTTCCCTTTTGAATGTAATTCTCAAAACTATCTAAAGTCTATATTTGTGGGCAGTATAGTGGAGAAAAATATTTAAAGTTATTAATCCATATAACAAAGTAATTTTCTCAAAGCCATATCATGGGTAATCGGCTCTTTCTTTTTTTAATATGTGGGAATTCACTTACCATACCTTAAATTTTTATATGGCATATGTTATATTTTTTATCAATGTTAGAAAAAGCCTGACAAACAACTTAAGAGAAGGAAAGGTTTGTTTGGCTTGTGGTTTCAAAGTTGGGTCCTTTATGTTATGTTTGGCATGGTGGTTGCCACTGTCATCAGGAACCTCTTTATCTAAGTTAGCAGAAAAATCTCTGTTAAGGAGCTCAGCTGTGCTTTAGATGTGTAGGTCAGAGGACAACTTTTAGGAGTATTTACTCTCCTTCCTCGGTATGGGTTTAACAGAGGCAGAGCTGTACCATTCTCACTTTCGGATGAAAAGCTAAAGCATTAGAACCATGAATTACCACTGTCATTGGAGGATGGTAGGGCAGATATGGATTTGTGTGATGAAATTTTATGTATATATGTATGTATATATCACATATATTTTTTTCAGGTGTATCAAATCTGAAGAGAAGTCATTGGGAGTTGGAATACATACATTTTGCATAAGAACATTTGGTATGAAGAAGTTCTTCAACATATCAGACCTATATTAGGTGCTTAGTAAACACAAATAGTTTTGCCTAAATAAGAAGACAGAAGTTATCTTGTTAACCGGAAATACAACTCTTGTCTTAAAGGGAGTACAGGTTTATTCTAGAATCAAATCATGAGTGACCATGACACGGGCACACAGATTCAGGTTGTCCAAATATGTTGTAAAATGAGAGCTATTTGGGATGTTCATAGTTCGAGAATAAAGGAATCCATGAACAAGGCACTTCTCAAATATACCAGTCAGAACATGAGATAGGGTAGTAACAGCGAAGCAGGGAATGCTCTGCTGTAGATACTGATGCTATCCGCAGGCACTCTTAGGGCTTCAGTGGGTGGAGGCTCATGACCTCCTAAGTCAAGACATCACCAAAGTTCCTTGTGATAGTCACACAGACATGTGGTCAGATACAGGGATGGGGCAATGAATGATCAATGAGAGAGGTAAAGATAATTTATCTATGCATCTGCAATATCCCAACTGCCCACGTGCAGGATGTTCCAGTGACCTTGTAACATCTTTAACATAGATGTGCCCTGACCACTTTACCCTGAACTTCAGGTTCCAAGCCTTTGTGCTTGGAAATTACCACTTGTAATTAATTTGAGAATGAAGTAACTATAGACATGAAAACTGTTTCTCCTTCTCTTTAAAGATTTCACCTGAACTTAATTACACCTTTCATCTTGTAGTAGATTCACCAATAAAATGAGAAGGAAATGGTTTTGTTAGTTGGGTGTACAGAAAACCAATAGAAGAGATTTCAGAAAATACATGAGGGTCATGATTATGAACTAAATCAATACTTTCCTAGCATCTTATACATGGATTTCATTTGTTGTGATCCAGAAATTTTATATCAAGGCATAATTCCTCAAAGCAAGTTTAGAGCATTTGATTTGTAATTCATTATATTACCCTTTCAAAACAGGGAAATTGAAGTGCTTCCAAATAGCTAACATCTTTCTCTTCCTCTCTTTTTTTCTATCAGTGGGGTGGGTCTTTTGTAGTTATTGTTGTTAATCTGGGGTGTGGTGTTTTTTTCTCTTCACTGCAGGCGGAATCCCAGGACCTATTTTCCTTGGTGCCTTGATAGACAGAACATGTTTATATTGGGGAACTCGGAAATGTGGTGATGCAGGGGCATGCAGGATGTATGATATAAATAGCTTCAGGTAAAGATAACTTTTAAGACCTACTTTTGGAGCATAAAATGTCCTCATTCATATACAACATTTTCTTGAGTGGTAAGATTGCATACGGCATCATTTTCAGGATGCACATGGATGGTATGGCTTTCTTATTTATATATTTTAATATTTCCCCATTTTTACAAAGTGCTGGATACACTTGATACCTTGAAGCAGCAGGGCCAGAAGTATTTTGAGCTGAGCTAGTATGGCAGAACACAAGAGATAAACAGGACAGCAAGATTCAGGACCTGGGAGAGCTGTGTTGTAGGTATGAACTAAACCTCTCAGCACGTACCTAACCAGATCCATGGACCGAGAGGAGGGACCCCTCTCTTCTGCAGGGTTTAGGATCACAGAGTCACAGCACATTTAGGCAGCATGGATTGTGGCATTCTAAGTCCTGAAAAGCGCACATCTCACTCATGTTTGCAGCCTGAATTGATGAGAATCCCAAATCTGTGTAGTACCATGCAGTTTAACCAAGTGTCCCAGGTGCTGTAGCCAGTAGATTATCTGGAGACTTTGTTCATCTAATTATGACTGACAATCTCATCTCTGTGAACCCAAAAACGCCCCCATTGCACTTCGAGATTAGCCACCACAGCAAGAGAACATGTCTCCATAGAGTGATTGTGGCACAAGCTTGCTGATAGTGTCACAAATGAGAGGAAGATGCCACATACGGAAATAACTAAAGCCATCACCACCAAGAACCAGGAGACCCAGGAGCCTAGTATTTGAGATCTGGGTGCATCTAGTGATGACTGATCCCATGCTGCTGCTTGGACTAAAAACAGCTACTACCATGGTTTCCACCACTCTCATTGCTTAGCAGGCACATGCCACTAACAGTATAGTGAATGAACTCTGGGTTCACTGATGTTCCACCCCCAAGATCATGCCAGGTTGACCTTGAAACAAACTCTGGCTCTTACCCTGTTTTCTGTCTAGGGTAGTAAGACCAAGGAAGCCTACAGAGTAACTTTGTTTGCTACAGACTGCACTGTGGCAAAGACTCCTTGTTCCTAAAGCCTCTTCGGTAAAGAAATTATTCCCTTCTTTAAGTATGAGCAAATCCTACTCTTTTTTTTTTTTTTTTTTAAGTCAGCACTATACTGAGAAATTCTGGGAGAGAAAAGTGATGATCGTTGCCCTGTCCAAAGTGTTTATAGCTGTGGCTGGCTGAAATCCCATTTTCATCCTAGGATACCTATAGTGACATAGTGAAAAGACTCAACTACCTCTGTCAGCATATCTGTATGTGTTAAAGTTCCAGTTGCCTGACTTCCCCAGAATGGTGGACTGTATCCCGGAATTGTTAGCAAATTAACGCTTCTTCCA
This sequence comes from Acomys russatus, assembly GCF_903995435.1. Taxonomy (NCBI): domain Eukaryota; kingdom Metazoa; phylum Chordata; class Mammalia; order Rodentia; family Muridae; genus Acomys; species Acomys russatus. The sequence continues at coordinate 64,462,441 of NC_067149.1, read as the reverse complement.
TAAACTGATTTTGTAAATTGTTTTGTTTTTTTTTTAATAGTGGCAGGAAAATGAACCAAGATATTTGTTAATCTATTATCCATTTAGAAAAAATTAATTATATTTATATACTGTTATATCTAAAGTGTTAAGAATCTGCACTTATATACTTTATTTATACTTTCTTCTATAGATGGAGACCTGATCATTTTTTCTATTCTTGTTTGTTTGTTTGTTTGCTTGCTTGCTTTTCTTGTCCAATATTTGGCTGCTTTGTATATAGTACTGGCTGTTCTGGAACTAACTTTGTAGAACAAGCTGGCCTTGAGATATATTTATCTATGCCACCACCCAACTGTTGGGTTTAAAGGTCTACACCATCAAGCCCTGGCTACATTTTCTCTGTTCTTATGCAACCCCTGCCTCCCAAGTGTTGGGATTAAAGGTCTGCACTACCAAGCCCTGGCTAAATTTTCTCTATTCTTATGCAGTCCAGGATCTCCTGACTTAAAATGGTAACAACAACTCTGGGCAGACTCTTCTCATCTCAGTTAATGTTTCTTGGATGTGTTTACAGGTTAACATACTCCACTCAGGCAGATGCTAGATTGTATGGAGTTGAAACTATACCAGGTTTTAGTGTAGGCACGTTGAGAACAGGAAGGAATACTCTCATAGTTATTTAGAAATGTGCATATGTCAAAAAAAATTTTAAACACATGAAATCAAAAAACCTTAAGGCATATTTTATCAGATTGACAAAGAACAAATTCTTATAACGGTATATAAGTTCTCCTAAGAAATGGTGGAAGTAAAAATTACCTAATTCATTTTAGGAAGCTTGTACTGTCCTCATGATTAAACTGGACAAGTTCTTCAAATGAAAAGATGGCTCAGAGTTTGAGAATACATATTACTCTTGCTTAGAACATAAATCCAGATCCACATTGGGAGGATCATAACTTCCTCTTAGTACAACTCTGAGGTTGATGTTACTCCCAGGACTCATGATCACATATATATTCAGATAGCAAACATCAATGCATAAGTTAAAATAAAATCAATTATAAGATAAATTGAATCCTGTACATGCCAAATTCATGTATGAAAATTAACAAGTCGAATTTGCTAACTAAAATGACTGAGTCATTATTTTAGATATACAAGGATGGCAATATCACACCAACTCTGAGGAGAGACCACATTAAAAGTGACCTTATGATGTTTTACACAAGTGTAATCAAAAAAGGAGTTCCCTTAGCATAATTTAGCATGCTTCTGCTTGCTTGTTTTGCTCAGTATTTCAGAGACCATGTGATAATGGCAGGGGAGGCATGGCGGCAGAGTGTGAAGTAATGGCACAGGTGGCTAAGTTTGAGGAGGCTGGTTATGTTGATTGCTCTTTCTGGAAGCATTGAGTGCTTCCCACATTCATGGTGGGAATTCAATGCCATTCAAACCTTTCTGAAAACATCCTCATAGACAAACTCAGAGATACACTTCTATAATGATCCTAAATCCAGTTGGGATGACAATGGAAATGAGCCAAAACAAACATGAAGAGAATATGCTTAAAGTTTTATGGATTTTTTGACATTTTAGCAAACAAAAGTAATAACTCAGTAAGATATATTATATAAAATACTTGGGCATAATTATCTCCATGTGATATTCTTCAAGGCATAAAGGATCTGTAAGAATATACAAAATTAGCTCTCAAGAAACATTAAGATTTAATACAGACTAGTTCTTTTCAACAGGCGCATTTACCTGGGGGTGCCTGCAGCAGTAAAAGGATCAAGCTATCTCCCAGCATTCTTCATCCTAACACTCATGAGGAAGCTCCAACTCCCTGGGGAAATCAACTCTTCAGAAACTGGACTTGCAGAAATGAAGCTCACAGAGAAGGACAGCAAATGCTTAGATGTGCACAGAAGTCCTGAGGTTGAGAATGATGGAGAACTGAAAACTAAGCTGTAGTGAGTTTTCTATTGGTCTGTACAAGCTCATAACAAGAATGTACATTTCATTTGCTTTGCATCATAAGAGGTACTATAGGAATTATTTTTTTAATGTGTAAAGACATCAACAATTATTTTTAATCATGATCAAAATATTCACTGATAGCATTTTCAGAACTTTGGGGTAGCACCTAAGATTTTTTTGGGAAGTCTTCTTTGGAGAACCCACACTGAACTTTAAAACTGCTTTTATTTTCAAGATGGAATTGCAAATTGCATTTTATTTATTTTATTGTTTTAAATTCAATCAAAGGAAGTGTTTGCTTCTCACTTATCTTCAAATAGCTTTAAAATTTTCCTGTTCCACAAAATCTTTACTTTCATTGAATTTACTGTTCTTTATTGAATATAGTTAGAGCTGAAAATGTTCATACTGGTCAAGTCACATTAAAATAATTTGTTCAAATCTATCCTTTCCACATGAAAAATGTTTGTATGTGTCTTTAACAATTTAGAAGTTGTTAACTTTCTTTATTTATTCTAGATTTTGATGCTTCCAAGATTAGATTTCTCATTAATACGTCATCCCTTTCTTTCATTACTTATGTCACACATTTGATCATTTGTTTTCAGCACAGATTTAATCAGGTTATTAAAATCATGTAGAAAAAAGTGTCAACTTTTTTCTAGCATTTCAAAGCTAGCCATGAAGCTATTTATTAAAAGCAAGTGTTTGAGAAAGCCAGTCCTTTCAAAGAGCATTTGGAGAGATGGGGTTGTATCTCAGTGGTACAGTGCATGCTGAATGCAGGGGAGGCCTCGAGTTAAGCCCCAAGGTATAGTAATATGCTGAAAAAATAAAATAAAGTAAAATAAATCAAGATTTGACACAGAATAATATGTTATCACAAGGCTATTTTCTCATATTCAGGAGGCATCTTAGGCCCAGTGTCATTGTATCCATGTGTCCCCAGAGTGCATGGCTATTAACTTTCATAATCATCTTAAAGTAAAACCTTTCAAGAGGGGCCAGCTAGATGTCTCAGTGGAAACCAGCATTTGCCACCAAGCCTGACAAGTTGGGACCAACCTGGTAAAAGGAGAGAAACAACTCTTGAAAATTGTCCTGAGCTGGGCACAGTGGATTAAATTTATAATCCCAGCTATTGTCATAAGGTCATTGCATAATTAAAATGCTGATTTCTGTAACATCCATATCTGGTTGTAATCCTTGTTTTAAGAATCACCTGTCCCAATATTACACAAACACTGCTCCCCAAATATCTCCTAATATTCCAATAAAGCAGCTTACATCCAATTACTGAGCAGGGGAGAGAATAGGGCTGGACTTCCTCCCTGCCAGAAGAAGAGGCATTAGAAGAGGAGGTAGAGATTTCAGTAGGGCATTTACCCACAGGCAGAGATGCAGGAGAAATAAAGAGGATTCATCTGGAGAAAGAAAGGACTAAAAGCAAGTAACTTGGGAATTTTGGGAAAGATGTAGTTAGGACAACATCAAGGGTTAAGAACAGACTCAAACTGATCAAGATTGTGTTGTAAAGCTTTATAAACAAATTAAAATAGTATCGACATTTGTGTGATAGCTGGGTTAAGAAATAAACTAAGAGAAATAAACGTGATTATATAAAAATAACTTCATCATCCAGCCCACAGGAAGGCAGAGGCAGAGGCAGAGACAGATGAATCTCTATGAATCTGAGGCCATCCTGGTCTACAAAGCAGAGCTAGGACAACCAAGGCTACACAGTAAAAACCCTATCTTGAAAAACCAAAACAAAAAATTGTCATTTGCCCTCTACACAGGTACTTGGTATACATGCCACACACCCCCAAAATCAATCAAGCAAATAAATAAACATATAAATAAGAATTAAAAAGTTTTAAAGACTATCTTTTGCTGGAAAATCGATATCAATAAAATTCATGGTAAACGTTAAAAACAAAATCAAGTTGTTGTGGTTTTAATGAGTAATGTCCCTCCTAGGCTCAGGCAACAGGATATTTGGATTTCTGTTGGTGATGTTGCTGACAGAGGATTAAGGGATGCATCTCTGTTGGAGGGAGTGCATCACTGGGCTGGTTTACATGTTAAAAGCCTCACCTTACTTCCATTTCACTCTCTGCTTATTATTTTGCTTGAAGATATGAAACCTCAGCTTGCTGCTCTAGTCACCATACCTGCTATTTGCTGTCATGCCCCCTTGTCTTGAGGAATGTCTATCCCCCTGGAATTCGAAGCCAAAATAAATATTTCTATATGTTGCTTTGTATGTAGTGTTTAGTCACAACAGTAAAAAATAATTGATGCAGAAGTCATTAAATTTTGTGGGTGATACAAATGAAGAGCTTTTAAGGAACAGCAAGACTTTCTGTATGGAGTGCTGCCTGGGGACATATTGATGTTTGAGTACTGTTCATAACTGGCCCCATCCTTCACCTGGACATTTCGGGAGAACTTGCGCTGGGGACATGGGACCAGAAGTGCTAATGCTGCCCACATCCAGATGCAGTACTTGGAAGAGTGGACCTTTCACATCCGAGAAGTTGTAGGTGAGCCAATGCAAGGATATCAGTATGGAGACCTGGCCCTTCCATTCATCTTCAATGTAGTGTCATGGGTGAGAAAGACGATCTCCACCAACTTCACACCTAACCACCTGCGGCAGGTGGGAGACATGGCTCTGGGATCATGAGAGCAGGAGAGCTATCCTTATCCCTCACCAACTGCAGGACTCCAGATAACTGAACCTCACCTGGGCATCACAGTAGAACAGATCCTACTTGCAGGGTCCCAGGCAAGCCATCATGTTGCAGGATATTTGATCACTGTGAATCCCAAGATTGTGTTATTAACTGGGAAAATCTGTTTCTAATTGTGGTGTTGCTCAACCCTAGCATAAATCCACGAGATTTCTGCTTGAATATTGTAAGCAGCATTAAATAAAGTTAATCCTACCTAGGTCAAGAGGTGGAGAAAATAACCAGTTGACAGGGAGTGAACCAGGAAAAAACCATAGAGAGTAAGAGGAAGTCAGAAAGAAGGACAGAAGGACACACAGGAAGTAGAAGAAAGCAACATTCAGTTGGAGGGTTTTTTGAGCTAGTACGGAGAGGGAGAACTTCCTTTTCCTTCTGATACATCAGCTGAGAAGAAAGTTCAGCTGGGTGATCTTTTTCTGCCTTGTTGAACTAGGAAGCACTCATCCTAGCATTTGGCTCCCTCGTCTTCGTCTTCATTTGTAAAAATCGAACTATTGAGGTTTTCTTAAAAGCAAGACTCCAGCATCTGGCTTGGTAGTCTTTATTAGTAAACTTGAACAATGGAGTTAAAAATAAAACAAAATGTTTCACACTCCAACATGTGGCCTGACCACAAGGACAGAGAAATCATTCCAGCTGAGGACAAACTGAGAAGGCATCAGATGTGGTAAGACATCTGAAAGTCCTTTAGGAGAGAATTAAGTAATATTAAAAGAAAAAAGTCTTTCCTTTGTTAAGGATGAGATATATCATAACACAGGGCATTAGGACCCTGTATAGTGCTACTTTAGATGTCTTGAGAATAGAAGCAGGAAATGAAAAGACAAATGACTTAACTGAGATTGATAACCATCAGTCTGGTAACTCATATTTTATCCTTAATAGTCATAGTGGTTTTGTGTTAAGTATAAAAGTCGTATGATAACTGTGTCAAATATTAAAAGTGAATTAATAAGATACAAGCCTTAGATAGATTTATAAGTGAAAATAAGAAATGTACTAATACACAGAAGAACTGAGGCAAGAACCTACCATACCACTGCATGATGTAAATGAAGTAAATGAATAGGGGTGACCCAAGGTTCTTTAAAAAAACCAACCTTACTTTATCCGGTTGTCGGGAGCCGGTCCGCCATTACAGGATGGCGCTGACTTCCCGTTTCCTGGTTCTTCACAGAGGCCCTTATGGCCAGTGCGCATGCGCAAGCACGTCACCCTTACATAACCCGCTTACGCAGGCGGTATGCTAATTAGGTATTCTCTAGAGCACCAATGACGGGAGGACACGTCCCTCTACGCCTTGATATTTCCTATATAAGCCTCGGGCTTGTCGGGGAGAGGGTCCTTCTCCATCAGTCTGCAGAGAGCTGTACAATAAAATCGCTGTCAGAAGAATCCTGAGTTGCCGCGTCTCCTTTATCGGCGAAAGGTGCGCGCGACAAGTGGTGCCGAAACCCGGGACCTGCCGACCCCTGGGTAAAGGAACGACTTGAAGGACCCCCCGACTGCTCGTTGGAAGAGGATTCAGAACTGACAGCGTGAGAAGCCTAGGCACTTTTCTGCAAGGTATGATTTCTTTTGTGTGGTACGGTCCGCTCTTGCTGGTTGCTTTCGTTAAATCATGTATAGAAGATGAAAGATACAGAGAGACAGTTAGCGAGGGGCAAAAGGCTTTGGCCGACCACCAAGATAGTCTATCAGAAGCAGAAAAGGAAAGAGGTTTAAAGAAAAGGAAGAAACCTCAATCAAAAAGATCCGAATTAAAAGGGAAACTGAAGGAGGGAGAGAAAGAGAAAGCCAGTGGGCTGTATCCCGTCTTAGATGAATTTAAAAATCTTAAAGTAGAATCTTCCGCCTCTGAGGAGACGTCTTCAGAGGACGGGGACTTGGGATCTGCCTCAGAGGAGGACGAGTTAGATCCTGAGGAGCAAATAGAACTGGACGAGGAGGCTGCTAAATATGAGTCAGAGAGATATGGGGTTGATCCGCCATTCGCCCCTAGGTGTAGACCATCAGCACCTCCTCTAGAGGAGAAGGTGATGTTGGTAGAAAATAAAAGGATGACAACGAGACCTAAGACAGCTAGCTCCTTGATTCCAATGGAAAGATGTAATTGATAACAAATGGAAAGGCCCGGATCCAATATTAATAAGATCCAGGGGAGCTGTTTGTGTTTTTCCACAGGACCAAGAAAATCCAATTTGGGTGCCGGTGCGGCTGACCAGGATAGGGAAGAAGGACGAGAGCGCCTGGCACCTGGGCGCTTCGACTATATTGGCCATAGCCACCAGCTGTTCCACATTTGTGCGGTGCTGGGCACGCACTTCCAGCTGGAGGCAGTGCTGGTTGATATGGGCTCCCGCAGAGCCTGGCTGGCCACACAGGAACCCACCCTGGTGGGGACGGGGTCATTTGGCCTTATGTTGGCGGCGGGACTAGTTTTCTGTCTTTGGTTGCTCTGCAAATTTAAAAGACAACAACAACGTGACAGAGTTGTGCTTGCACAGGCTATGCTTGCTGTAAAACAAGGGGCATCTCCCCAGATTTGGCTTAACATGCTCAAACATTGAGACACTATCTTGGTTCTAGCATTCCTGACGGGCACAGGTTCCCATTGCACCAGGATGCTACAGGATAGACCTGTGTACCTCCCAGGGCTCGAGTTCCCATTGCACGGGGCTTCAGGTGTACAGGGTCTCCGACCATGTGCCTTCCTTGATCGCTCTCTGCTGAGGAAGTGGAGAGCTGGATCGGTAATTTCATGGCATTCGTTTGGCATTTTAATTTGAAATTTAAGGGGGAGATGTCGGGAGCCGGTCCGCCATTACAAGATGGCGCTGACTTCCCGTTTCCTGGTTCTTCACGGAGGCCCTTATGGCCAGTGCGCATGCGCAAGCACGTCACCCTTACATAACCCGCTTACGCAGGCGGTATGCTAATTAGGTATTCTCTAGAGCACCAATGACGGGAGGACACGTCCCTCTACGCCTTGATATTTCCTATATAAGCCTCGGGCTTGTCGGGGAGAGGGTCCTTCTCCATCAGTCTGCAGAGAGCTGTACAATAAAATCGCTGTCAGAAGAATCCTGAGTTGCCGCGTCTCCTTTATCGGCGAAAGGTGCGCGTGACATCCGGTTACAATATAAGAACTGCCAGCAGATGATAGGTGCCCCCAAGCTCGTAAAGAAGTTAAATAGAATCCTATAGAAATGTTAGCATGGGGAGATTTAAGGAAGCAATCACTGCATATGGTATGCATTTACTTTATATGAAGCAGTTAATAAATTCATAGGCAAATCAGAACAGAATTATCCCCAAGACTGGAAAGATTTGTCAACACAATACTGGAAGCTGATCCTCAGTTCCGATGGGGAAAATGGTGGATAGAGGAAGCGAGAAACAGAGTTACAACTCGAATCCAGAGCTATTAATATTTCTAAGAAGTAGTTCCTAAATAAAGGTCAATTACAAAGGCAGCTTGAAATTGATGATGACACCTTCCTGCTATGTCATTTAGCTACTTTAAATGCTTGGGAAGAGGCTGAAATATCAGAAAAGAGGTTTGAGATACCTACTAAAATTACACAAGGCTGAAAAGAAGCTTTCATTAAATTTTTTTTTTTTTTTTGCACAGATTCACTGAGGCTATAATTAGAATAATATCAGATTCAGAAGTAAAACAGATATTAATCGAATCTTTGGCTTTTGAAAATGCTGATTCAGAATGCAAATGGGTGATTAGACCTTTAGAGACAAGATCAGTACTAATAGAGGAATGGATTAGAGATATGGCTGATATTGGAGCTCATGTTTATGATGCTAAACAGATAGGAGAAGTAATTTCTAAAAGACTTAGGAAAAATATAAGTATCAGATATTTTAACTGTGGCCAGCAAGGCCATTTGAAGAGTGATTATAGGCAAAGTGTTACTAGGAACAATGTTTATGTATCTGTATCATAAAGATATGCCTTCTGGATATGCAGAAGGTATGGCAAAGGCTGGAAATGGACTAATGAACGCAGATCAACAAGAGATTGGCAAGGTAGCCCTTTGGGAAAGTCTCTATGGAGCCTTCTGGAGGCTCCAACATCAATTTAAATTCAATCATCCTCTTCAGTGTCAGAGAAACTCATCCACAAACAAATAAAAGACTTAATGCCTCTTGTTAAAAACAGCACTGCTCTGGATGTAATCAATGATAGAACAGTTTTAATAGATAAAACAAAGAATTCAGGAGAGACCTGAAAAAAAAAAGTATTTTGGCAAGCTGATACAAATGACCAGAGATCTAAGCTAATATATATATATATATATATATATATATATATATATATATATATATATATATATATATATATATATATATATATATATATATGTAAATGGCATTAAAATAGAAGGCTTAGGAGGCATAGGAGCAGATGTAACAATAATATCACCAAAATCTTGGCATCAAGATTGGCCTCTTCAGGATATAAATATCCAGCTTCTAGGGATTAGAATTTTATCTCAGATAAAACAAAGTGCAAGATGGTTTTGAGTGTATAAGGCTAGATGACAAGTAGGAAAATTAAAGCCATATGTGTCTAATGTAGCTATGAATTTATTGTGACATGATTTGTTGCAGCAGTGGAAAACACACGGATTAGCGTTCCTCCAATCTCAGAAACAAACCATAAAATAAAGACTATTCCTGAGAAAGATTATAATCAAACAGGAGAGATCTCCTGAGTAAGGAGAGGTGATAGTTCATCAGACAGCTTGGTAACTTAGTCCAAACTAACTTACAAAGACTAAAGTTATTTATTCAATTAAAGGGATATATTTGTTGTTGTTTGGTATTAAAAAACACAGTTAAGAGATCTAAAATGTTTTAAGAAAATTCAAAGAGTTACTGCATTTAAAAATCTGTTTTCTAAATCTCTAAGAATTGATGTGATTTAAAGCTTAAATAAAATAGTTAAGCAGGGCAATGGCAGCCCATGCCTTTAACCTCAGAAGAGAAAGGTGGATCTGTATGTTAATTGTTTTAAATATCTAGAGTTACAATGAACAGGTTAGTGTTGGTTCATACATTTAATCTTAGCACTTGGGAGGTACAGGCCTTTGACTGTAGTACTTAGGAGACAGAGGAAGGCACATAAGTGTTACAATGACTTAATTGTAACCATTGTAATGATTTAATTAGTCACGTGCCAATGGTAGGCTGAAATTCAGGGTGAATGTCCTTTGCAATAAAAAAGTAAATACACTTAAAGGTATATCTAGTTTTAAGTATTCAAAAAAATTTTTTAAATTTTCAATTGAAAGGTAATACTTTTCTATTTCCAAAAACCATTTTGTCCTAGGAAAGATATAACTCACCAGAAAGGAAAGCACATCCCCCAAGACAAGTATTCCAGATGATCCTGTTTCACAGACTGACTCAATAGTTATTTCTTCAAAAATCTGATTCCAGAAAAACTTCAAAATGACAAGAAAAGATGACCCAGTCTCATAGACTGTTCCAGTCAGGACTTCATTTAAGCCTGAATTTTCATTACACATAGAGACTGGACAGCAAATGTTACAGCTAACTTTCTTAAGACTTGATCACTTTCTCAATTTGTTTGGCCCTTTAAGGAAACTACATGTCAAATCAGTAGGAAGCAATTTTAAGAGAACAACATCCCATTCCCAAGAAGTGAGGTGGGTGGTTTTTATTATTCAAGGGGTAATAAATATTTTAGGGGTTTGTCATTTCAGGAGGTTGGTTACAAGTAGTTAATGATCCTGGTCAGGGAGGAAACAAGATAGAAGGAGATTAGGCTCAGGGATTTCTCCCTTTCATTTTTTTTTTTCTATTCTTCCTTATTTCTTATGTAGGGGAAGAAGGGTTGAAAAGAATAAAGGAGGGTATAGAAATAATATAGGAATGATAAAAAGGGGGTAGATCATTGAATTTACTCTTATAGATCTTTATATATTTATACAAAATTAAGGTTATATTTGGATACATTTGGTATAGATCCTTGCACACTGTTATAAAATTAAGGTTATATATTGGTTACAACATTATGTATGAACAATTTTCAGGTATTATACCTACGTAATTCTTAGAAATACAATGTGATGTTCTAGTCATTTTGAAAGCTACTATCATAAACTGTTTAGGATAATTAAGAAATGTAAATTAATAGTCAATCAAAATTGTGTTTTGATTTAGTTATTCATGGGTGTTCTCTAAGTTGAACACATGTTAAGAAGCTAAAAACAAGCAATTCCGATAGACTGAGATAGAGAGATGGTCTTCAAATATCCTCAGAGATCCACAGAATATACATGTAAAGATGTCTTGTTAATTTAAGACTTTTTTTTTATTAATTTATTCTTGTTACATCTCAATGTTTATCCCATCCCTTGTATCCTCCCATTCCTTCCCCCCCCATTTTCCCATTATTCCCCTCCCCTATGACTGTTCCTGAGGGGGATTACGTCCCCCTATATATTCTCATAGGGTATCAAGTCTCTTCTTGGCTACTTGCTGTCCTTCCTCTGAGTGCCAGAACAATATGATAGGCAGATTTGGGCCCAGGGGTCCTGCTCAAACTAAGGCACCAGCCAAGGACAATACAGGAGGTAAACTTTAAACCCCTTCCCAGATCTAGCCAATGGTCAGAATATTCTCCACAGTTGAGTGGAGAGTGTGATACGACTTTCTCACGTACTCTGGTGCCTCAAATTTAAGACTTTTTTGACAGTGAGACATATCAGCTCCCGGCAGCACCCTATATTACATCAAAGAAGGTGATGAGCATTGAAGAGCTTTATGGAGTTTGCTTCATTTGTGGCAAGCAAGCCCTGGGAAAGAAAATGACCTTCTTTCAACTGCAGGCAGAGTACACTCCAAACTAGATAAACTGGGCACAGGAAAGTTGACTGCCAGGCTTTACAAGGACAAAGTAGGCAAGTCCATCATGATTCTTGCTTTATAGAAAAAATTGTCAGATATTCTGAGCTAAAATGCTGAAGAAATTGCTCCAACATTATGGAGAAATCTTGGGTAACTGTCCAGGCAACCAGCTATCTCTGTCATTTCTATAGTTTTGGAAGCTGCTTGCCCTGAATTTCCTGTTTATTGAGGTAATATTTGTCCTTCTCTGGTCTCTGATAGTTAAAAACTAGTTATAGTTTCACAATTAAGCTTACGTTGTTTAGGATTTAAGAAAAAACTCTAAAGAGGTTTTTTTTTGTTGATAAATACAAGTTATGATAGAAAGTGATTTAAGTTTACAAGTTTGGACTGACAAATATATGATCGACAGTAGAATGCTATCTCCAAGATTGCTTAGTACAAATGAACTGGACATTGTGAATGTAATTTTCGACAGATAGTATATAGTTTATTGATGTTAGAAGAAAAAGTCTTTTCTTTCAGCAACAAAAGGGAGGAGGAAATAGATCAGTAGCTTAAAGTTCTCATGCGTCCCTGCAGAGAGGCCTCTACTGAACTGTGGGGACCAATGGAATTAGCTAGCACATGGCTTACTTGATGGTTCATCAGCCACTAACAGAATCAAAACTAATAGAAAGTAGCATCCTATAGACCAGAGGATGGAATGGCCATATTGAGGAAGGGACCCCAAAATTAGTGTAGCAGTATCAGCTGTAAGACAAACAACTAGGAAAACAAAGGGAACATCTCTATCTTTTCCAGCTCATGGTGCAATGGTATACCTGTAAGGTCATCAAAATGGAGAACCTACTAACTGGCAGATCACTGAAAGCCAGCTTTGGCACAACAGGCCAGGGCAAACTGAGGCAAGGGGTAGAGTCAGCAGCTGATCACCCAGCAGACTTTTTTTCTGAGGGTAAAAAACCTGACTTCCATGGTTGGAACTGATTGTTACTGAAAGCGGCTTCCACTGATATTGGCAAGCATAGGCCAGAACAGATTGTAACTCCCTCCATAGAGAAACTCTAAACTCTTTTAACTCTTCAGGGGCCAGAGCTGATTGCTCCTGGCAACTGTAGGCCAGTTCTGCTTCTAGCTGGTAAGAAGCTCTAAACTCTTTTAACTCTTTAGACTCTATACAAGCTACTGCTGATGTCTCTTGGCTTAGGCTGCCACTGCTGGTGGTTAGCAGGCCACTGATAATGGCCAGATGGTAAAAGAGAAACACACACACACACACACACACACACACACACACACACACACACACACTCACTATTCACTCATATTTAGTGTATGGTGAATGGAGCAAAGCTTCAAATCCAAACATTTATTTTTTTCTCTTAGCTTTGTATACTTCTGAAAACAAAGTTTTCTAATAATAAGAAAAATTAGCCCATAACCCTGAAAGCAACTATCACACAACAAATACATTTTGTTACATAAGAGGGAGTTGTAGCAAGATTATTGATCACATGCTTTCCTACCAAAATGTGAACCAAGCAAACATTCTTTATCTAGCTTCCAAAACAATATTTTTTATCTCTCTTCCATTCCAAGAGTTTATTATAAATTCAAAGCAATTGGTTGTTAGGTATCTTCCACTCCACAAGCTCATTATAAGTTCAAAGCAAAAGTTTTTTATGCTGTAGGTTAACAAGGTTTTGTTTTTGTTTTTGTTTTTGTTTTTGTTTTTTTTTAACCAAGAAACAGGTCATCTATCTTAGTCTTATTTTTGCAGTCTTGTATAGTTAAACTTGCTAATCACACATTCTCTGCTCTTACACTCATAATAGAATTACCCATACCTAGTTAATGGATTTTCTTATCATGATGCACACCGATATCTGTGATCTCATCCCTGGACCTAACCTAGAGTGAATGTTTTCCTTACTCATTAATCTGTCCCAAATGTATTTTTCTTCCAGGTGGTTTATGTGCTTATGATGCATGAGAGCTCACCAAACTACTTTTATAATCTTTGCTACTCTACTTTTGATTCTATCTTTAAATAGTCTATCAATTATCTTAACTTTTAATTTCTTAAAAGTATTTGATTTATATCAGGAATTGTATAAAATTACCAGGAATTACATAATCATCAATTCATTATCAGGTATTACAAAATCATGAATTCATCTCAGCAGTGTTAGTTCATAAAAGGACATCTTCATGTTGATCTGCAGGTGACCTGCCCAAAAGAATAAGCTAATACCCGGGAATCAATCATGCCAGACTACAGGCTGTGAGAGTCTCCCCACACCCAGTCACACCATGACAGAAATATGAGGATACAGAAATGACAAGCATGAAAAGGCATATCAGCAGCAGGAAGCAACCTAGAGATGAAGGCCCTTTGGCCATGCCTCTCCAGGATACACCCACTGCAGCCATGCAAAATGGTGGGCCATCTCCAGGAAGCTCAGCTGCTCACTGCAGTTCTTCCTTCATGGGGACTGCCAACAGATAAACGTCAAAGATGTCTCAACATGCATACATGCATGGCATAGAAAGAATCTGAAAATAATGAAATAATGAAATAATGGACAAACCGATAATTAACTAGTTTAATTAAGACTAGAATATGAAATTTTGCCAGGGAACAAATTCAGAATAAATCAACAAGTAGGATATACTGCATATTTGAAAAACTTGAATATTTAGTGCTAACACTAAAAAATAAGTGGAAATGGAAACAAAATTAAACCAGGACAACCCTGTGAAAATGCCTGGTATAAGCCAGGCAGTGGTTCAAACCTTTAATAATAGCATTTGGAAGGCACATGCCTTTAATCCCAACACTTGGGAGGCAAAGGCAGGCACAAACGTGTTACAGTGATTGAAGTTTAAAAGCTCCTTGCAAATGGAAGGCTGAAATTCAAAGCGAATGTCCTTTGTGGTCTAAAAATAAATAACTTAAACCTTGAATTTTTATATGAAGAGAAATGAGAATATATGTGTATTTATCCACACATACTAAAGTATCTTCAGTTTCAAATTTTCAAAAGATTTTTAAAATTTCAATTAAATATAATAATTTTTCTGTTGCCAAAAAAATTGATTATTGTAAATATGATTAAATAAAGTCAACCATAGATCAAGGGGTAGAGGAAGCAACCAGTTGACAGGAAGTGTACAAAGGACTATTAAGGAAAAAAACCGTAAAGAATAAGAGGAAGTCAGGAGAATGGATAGACAGACACATAGGAAGGAGAATGGAAGGATTTTCAGTTTGAGAAATCTTGTTAGGAATGGTGTAGCAGGAGGGGGCAGGCTTTTGGGGATGTCAGCTGAGGAGAAAGGCCAGCTGAATGGTTTCTCTGCCTCCTTGAGCTAGCAGACTTTCATCTCAGCATCTGGCTCCGGAATCTTCATTGGTGAAATCTAACTATTGAGATTTTTGTCAAAAATAACCACCAGACCTATAGGAGATTTGGGACTGCCAATATCTGCTGTGCAGTGACAGAGGCCAGGAAAGAGATGGCCCCCTTACCCCTTGCCACTTGCACCAGACAAGAGAGCTGGCCTCGAGGTCATCAGAGAATGCAAGAGCTGTCCTTTCCCTCACCTACTATAGCACTCAGGAGAGCAAGCCCTGCACTTAGCCTGGGCAGCATAGTAGAGCTGGCCTGGATTTGGGGATTGCAGGTGAGCCAGCTCTGAATGTGTGAGCATGGGAGGGCAGGCAGTGCCTCTTGTCTGCTGTGTAGTGGCAGAGGCAAGGGAGAGATGCTCTTCTCCCCTCCCTTATCTCTTGCCTCCTATGACAGACAGCAGAAAACACAAGACAATGACATTTCACACTTGGAGTCCTCTGCTTCAGAAGTCCAGTAGTCTGGCCAGGAGAATTTTTTTTTTAAGAAACATAAGGCTTATAGCCTCAGTGCACAGCTGAAATGATAGAAATCAACCAGAGCCTGTGCCCCCTGAGTGTTCCCTTGTTAAGTGATCCACTTTGGGCCTTTCTAGCCCCTCCACTTGGCCACCTCTATGGTTCCTCAGCTATTGTGTAGCCTAGTCTTCAGCTCTTAGCATCACCAGGGTTCCCTCAGAGCTATAAGGCAGGTCAGAAAAAAAAAACTGTTGGATCTTATCGAATTACAATTAAGACAATTTGACTGAGTCCAGATTTACAAAAATAACTAGACTCACTGTTCACGTGGTCTCTGGAGACATCTCTGGCAACCACAGACTATGGAAAATATTGCTGTGTCCAGCTTACCACCTAGAATCTTGGTGCCCCTAGGTAAGAAATGGACCAGATAGAGGTAGGCAAAAAGACAAGAACTATTAATAAGTCATTGGCCATAAGGAGTCTAAAGGAAAAAGACGCTTTATAGATTTAATACAGCATACTTTAACAAAAAGGGGAATCAAAGTTAGCACTTCCCAATCAACTGCTTTCTTAAAATTTGCACAGAGATGTATTCCTTGGATCCTGCACATGGGACTTTGGATTTAGAAACCTGGGATACAGTAGGAGCCATTTTAGGCAAGCTTTAGATGCTGCCAAGCAACAAGAGAAGGAAACCTTGCCCTGCTCCTCCGCAGGGAAAGTCAAAAGTCAAAAGAGAAACTTCACCATTAGTTGAAAGACTAAACATAGGTCCCCACTATATGCCATTTTTCACAAAACTTTTAAGATTGAGAGTGAAAACAATGAGGATGAAGATGAGGGTGATCTACTCTCTCCCAAGGAGACATATTAAGAGGAAGAGGTCACAAAACTCCATAATTGAGATTGATCTCTTTTGATATCTAAATCCCAGTCCCAGGCTAATGAGTCTAAAAAGGGTAAAATCCCTGTTTCTTTACTAGGAACTAGAGGGGCTCTTAAAGAAGCTCATCGTTAGGAGAAATGATTGGCTACTAACCAGTTATTTTTGATGATGAAAGGGATGATAAACCTTCATGGGAGTTTACCCTATAAACTTTGAAAAAAAAAACATAAGCAGGCTACTTCAAATTATGGACCCACCTATCCACATACAATTACTTTAATGGAAAGTTTGGGCAGTAGATCGATGGCTCCATATGAATTAGCAAGAAAGGAAACTACCTCAGAAAAAAAAGTTGGCAGGAGAGGGACTAGGATGACTCTGGATATGTTAATGGGAAGTAGAGTCTGGGTTCTAGTTAAAGATCAACCACATCTTACTGGACAGGTTCTCACCAAATGTTCAGCTACTGCTATAGCAGCATGGAGAAGGCCCCCTTCCTCTGATATTAAGACAACAGCATTAATTAATATTAGACAAAGGGCTGATGTGCCTTTCAAAGTTTTCTTATCCCTCCTGATGAAAATATCCTTGTGAAGAAAACAGTTCCTCAAGATGAAGCTGTGCAAATTATTATTAAACAGCTCGCTTTTGGGAATGCAAACTCTGCTTGCCAGAAAAGACCAATTAGGAAATCAGGAAATCTTAATCAACTTGTTAGAGTATGTTCTGAGATCATCCCTTCCTATTTACAAGGAGTAAATATTTAAAAGGTCAGAAAAACTATATCCAACGAAGGAGGGAAAAAGCATGTTTTTAGTGTGACCAATGAGGTCATCTTACTAAGAGACTGTACAAAGAAAGAGAAAAAAAAAGGATTCACACTTGAGGGACAGCCCTGAGCTCTATCAGAACGCCATAGACAAATATAACTTTCATTAATAAGCCCAAAACAACATGTCCTAGATGTCGAAAGGGCCTTCACTGGATAAGATAGTGCTATTCCAAATATCATAAGGATGCAACATTGCTCCTTTCTATAAGGACTCAAGGAGAAAGACCTAGCTCTGCTAATGAGAGGAATATGATCCCAGTATGCCAGCTGGGAAACTGGGTATCGGGCCAACCTCAGGTCCCTCAAATTATAGGGGTCTCACAAAACCATTTTTTCAACCAAGAAGTGTCTAACAACTCCTTCACACTACCCCAGGCAGTGTAGAATTGGATTTCAGTTACACCACCCCAGCAATATTAACCTCAGATTCTACCATAACTTGTACACACTGGGGGGTTTCCTCACTCTGTCTCTGGGATTTATTCTTGGAAGAACCTCTACCTCAGTATAAGGAATTGAGGTCATTCCAAGGGTAATTGCTTCAGATTGTACAGGAGAGATCAAAGTTATGCTTCAGGGACAGAGAGTTGCACAATTGCTCTTTAAAATTTTTTTAAATTACTTTAATAGATACAAATATTGTTACACATGAATAAAATAAACTACATGCAGCAGGAAGAACCATGAGACAATCAGGAATTGTATAAATGTTACATTCACAATGATTTGGCTATTTTTATTTGTCAAACTTTAAGAAATTATCTTTCCTATCATGTCGGGTCTAAATTTCTGAATGAAAATCAATATCTATTTAGAGTCCCAATAGGATGCCTTCCCCTCTGTCCCAGTTTCCTGGTAAGTGAAGGCTTTCGTGGGACATGCCCCTTGGGCTAGTATGCAGATATAAGTGAGTATATACCATTTGATTCTTTCTGCTTCTGGGTTAACTCACTCATTATGATCATTTCTAGCTCAATCCATTTATCCACAAATTTCGGGAATTCCTTGTTTTTAATAGCTGAGTAGTATTCCATAGTGTATATGTACCACAGTTTCTTTATCCACTCTTCTACTGAGGGACACTTAGGCTGTTTCCATGTTCTGGCTATTATGAATAAGGCTGCTATGAACATTGTTGAACAAATTTTCTTGTTGTGTGCTGGAGCATCTTCTGGAGCATCTTCTGGGAGAACAGCAAAATAAAAGGATCCAGAGGGTCCTAGAAATCTACAAGTAGAACAATATGATGGGCGGATTTGGGCCCAGGGGTCCCGCTTAGGCTGGGGCACCAGCCAAGGACAATACAGGAGGTAAACTTTAAACCCCTTCCCAGATCTAGCCAATGGTCAGAATATTCTCCACAGTTGAGTGGAGAGTGTGATACGACTTTCTCACGTATTCTGGTGCCGCACATTTGACCATGTCCCCTGGAGGGGGAGACCTGGTGGCACTCAGAGGAAGGACAGCAAGTAGCCAAGAAGAGACTTGATACCCTATGAGAATATATAGGGGGACGTAATCCCCCTCAGGAACAGTCATAGGGGAGGGGAATAATGGGAAAATGGGGGGGGGGGAAGGAATGGGAGGATACAAGGGATGGGATAAACATTGAGATGTAACAAGAATAAATTAATAAAAAAAAAAAAAAAAAGAACAGCAAAAAAAAAAAAAAAAGAAAATCAATATCTATCATATCTCATCTCTATTAACTTAAAATATGTATCTTGATCTAAAAATATCTTAACCCCTAACCAACTAATCTTAATTGTAAGACTAAACTATCTGGTCTTCAACTTCATCAGAGACTTGAGAAGGGATTTAAATATGTGGGTGAACCAGAAGTAGAGGTTAGCAGCTTCCAAACTGAAAAAAAAAAAAAAAATGACTGAGACAGTTTATTTCCTGAACAGTCACCTAACACTCTCTATAATGTTGGAGCATCATCTTTGGGCTTCTAGCACAATCTCTGACAGACTTATTTGCAAGGCACGAATTATTGAGGACTTGCTTACCCTGTCTTAGCAGAGTTTGGCCATTGGCTCTGCCTGCATCTAAGCTTGTCCATTTTTAGGCAGAATTCTGTCTGTGGAAGAAACAAGGACATGTTTCCCAGTAGCTTGTTTGTCACATTTGAAGCCAACCCCATAAGGAGGTTCACTAATGTTGATCATAGATACAGGGACTGATGTGTCCTGTTTTGCTGGGAAAAAATTGCCATCCTCTTTGCAAACTTAAAATACTCCATCTACTTTAATTGGCTTAGGAAAAAGTGCCAATGTGGCAGAAAATGCTCAGATTTTAACATGGTCAGATGAAGAATCTTCTGCTTTCTTTTGTCCCTATGGGATTCCATCTCTATCTTTCACATTATGTGAAAGAGACATTTTGAAACAGATGGAAGTTCTTTTGATAAGTCCAAATGATAATGTTGCCGCTTAAATGATAAAAATGAAATTTGATCCCAATAAGGGACTAGGGAAAAAATAGTTATGGTATCACAGAACCCACACAACCTAAGTAAAATCAAAATAGACAGGTATTAGGATTTGATAAAAAAGTCTTTTTCTATGGGCCACTATTGAAATAGCTGTTGACTCCATTACTTGGAAATTTGAAAAAAAAATGCCTCAAATAGTCTTAGCCTTTATCAAAAATTTGTAAATATTGCTTTACAAAAATTAGAGATTAATACTCACAGGTTTATTTGGTTCACTTTATTGATGATATCCTCGTGTCTCACAAAGACAGCGGCTACCTAGAAGACGTATTACAACAACTGATTTTTCAGTTGTCAGCCTATGGGCTTAAGGTGGCCCTAGAAAAGTTACAGGCACAACTTCCATTTAATTATTCAAGTCATATTTTAAGGACACAAACAGTGACTCACCAGCCTTTAGAATTAAGGCTAGATTAAACATTTAACAATGTTAAATGATTTTCAAACACATTTAAGGGATACAAATAGGATTCATCTTTTTAAAAGATGGCCATTACTGAGCTTAATTCTTTGACATGCTGAGGAGGGAACTCTCCTCGATGTTCTCTCCCTTAGAAGCCAAAACAAGCTCTGTAATTAGTACAAAAAGAGATTTCAAGCGAACAATTAGAGTGAATTAATTACCGACAATCTTGGGATGTCCCTGGCAAAATGGGCCACTTGAATGGATTCATTTACCTGTGACAGCTAGAAAAATTCTTACTTTATATCCCTCGTTAGTTGTCTCTTTAATCCTTAAAGGGAGAACTCAAAGTAAGGAAAGATCTGGTTAAAATGTTTCTATTATTATGATTCCTTATAATGCCAAAAGATAAATCACTTTTTTTCTTTTTTCTTTTCAAGACAGGGTTTCTCTGTGTAGCCTTGGCTGTTCTGGACTCAATTTGTAGACCAAGCTGGCCTTGAACTCACAGTAATCCACTTGCTTCTGCCTCCTGAGTGCTGGGATTAAAGGCGTGTGCCACCACACCCAGCAAATCACCTATTTTCAAAAAAAGGTTTTTTGAGGCAGGATTTCTCTGTGTAACAGTCCTGGCTGTCCTAGACTCACCTTTGTAGACCAGGCTGACCTTGAACTCACAGCGATGCACCTGCCTCTGCCTCCCGAGTGCTAAATCACCTTCTTATGCACGATGAATCATGATATGTATGCTTAATCATTTTTACAGGGCAAACACTACATCATCATCTAATTCATCCTATTTTAGACTTCCTAAAATCACATCCAACAATTTTCCCATCAAGGGCGTCTTAGGAACCCTTACCACAGCTGCCTCCCATAGTTTTTACCAATGGCTCATCTAATGGAACATCTGTAAAAGTAATAGATCAAGAGAGTCATTCATGGATGACACAGGGCAACTCAGCCCAGAAAGTTGAATTAATGGCTATAATCTCTGTCTTTTCTGATTCAAGGGCTGTTAGTTATGCAGCAGTGCTGAAATTTAATTTCCTCACACCTTTCAAAAGAAGTAAGGATCCTCAGGGTACCAACCTTCCCACAGGTGCAGCTTTCAAGTGGATTAGTGCCACAGAGAGGATGAGAGCCACTGGCAGCTTTGAGATGCATATCACTCTCAAGTTCCCTGAAAAGAGAGAGCATTGAAGTCAAGCTACCTCCTTCAGTTGTGATTAATACAATTTAAAATTAGAGCCTCAAAAGAAAATTCAAAATATATTTTTACAAGGATCTATGTTATTTTATTGATGCTTGTCAACACTGAAGTAGTTAAAAAATACTGAATTTCATTTTTTAAAACCCGGTAATTTATAATATACTATTCTTTTACTCCTTGCAGAAATAAGTGCTACAGGTAACACTAAGATTGCTTTTCTTTTACTAAGTAATATCTTCCCAAGCACAGCATGTCCTTAACCTTACAGTGGTAGGTGTCAGCAGTTCCAGAAAATTCTTTGACAGCCATAAGCTTCAGGAACCACAGCCCAAGCCTGTATGTATGGCTGGGTAACTTGCAATCTGGCTCTTATCTATCCCTGGCTTTCTTAGCTCTGTCCCCAGACAGGCTCTGGCATTAATTTACATCTTGTAGATGAAAAATGCTTCATAGGCAACCAGAGGAGGTGGGCCACCATCACATTAACATGTGGGTAAATATTAGCAAATCACAGTCTGTGTGCTTTTGTGTGGTTAATGGTGCATCAGGGGCAGTAGCAGTTTGGAGTTTCTATTATAGTGAATAAAAGTGAAAATTTAAACAATTAAGTGTATCAATAAAACAATAATTTATGGAATAGTTATAAGCAAGGACAATAAGACATATTTTGTAATACCACAATGAGAAGTATTTTTAAAAGTACATAAAAAGGAAAGCTAACTGGACTTGGTGGATTTTTTTAAAAGGAGTACAGGTATTTAGGAGGTAGTACATGAAGTAAGGGGTAGTCTGGGAGGAGAAGGAGGGGAGGGAGTGGAGGATGGATTTGATCAAAGCATATTGTATGAATGTATGAAGTGCTCAAAGATAAAAAAATAGATATTTAAAAAGACAAAAAGTGTTATTTATAATGATCCAAGGAAACAGCAAAAGTGTAAAATCAACAATTTTATATCTAAATATCAGAAGTTAGAGACACCTCATTGTACGTAGGCACACAGAGTTTAATTCCTTCCTTATTTATTTATTATTTAGTGCGTGTGTGTGTGTACATATTCAGAACTACAATGTGCATGTGGAAGTAAGAAGCACAGCACAGTGGACAGCAGGTCCTCACAATGGAAAACAAGCACGGACCCTCCAAGCCACCCTTCCAGTATTACCTGAGCACCATCTAACAGTCTCTTCTCACTTTCATTCCCTCTCTACCGTAGTTTGATGTTGGCAATTGAATGATCTCAGGTTTCCTTACTTTGGAAAATATACTTCTCCTGTGATGTTGCTTCATAACCGGTGACACTAGGTGACCTTTAATGTCAGTTCAGAGGCTGAGAATACCCAGAGGACTGTTACCCTGACTGCTAAGAACTTGTTACCGCACTTAATAGTTACAGGTTTTCACAGACTTTGCCAATGATTGCCTGAAAGCACTGTGCAACTAAGAATGGAAAATAGAGATGGATGACTTACATGATTTGTTTGTCATTTATTAGCTGAGATTTTTTAAGTAGGTAGGCTATCCCTCCTTATCTGTTGCATTACATTTAGTCAGGTTAAAACAAATCCAAAATATTATTTGATTTCTCTTGTTGGGCAGTTTTAGTAAAGCTTGAGATCAGGTATGGAGATTCCTCTGGAGGATCTTTTATTGTACAAGATTGTTTTACCGATTCTGGGTTTTTTTCCATATGAACTTGAGAATTGATCTTTCAATGTCTTTTAAAAAATGTGTAGGTATTTCGATAGGGATTGTATTGAATCTGTAAATATCTTTTGGTAGGATGGCCATTTTCACTACGTTAATTCTCTTGATGTATGAACAAGAGAGATCGGTCCATCTTCTGATGTCATATTCAATCTCCTTCTTCAGAGTTTTGAAATTTTTTTCAAACAAGTTCTTTATTTGCTTGGTCAGAGTAACTCCTAAATATTTTAAGTGGCTAATGTGAAGGGTGTAGTTTTCCTAATTTTGTCCTCTGCATGATTGTCATTTGTATCAGGAAGGCTACAGACTTTTTTGAGTTAATTTTGTATCCAGCCAATTTGCTGAAGGTGTTTATCAGCTGTAGGAGTTCTCTAGTGAATTTTGGGGGTCACCTATGTACACTATCATATCATCTGCAAATAGGGAAAATTTGACTTCCTCCGTTCCCATTTGGATCCCCTTGTGTCTTTTTGTTGTCTTATTGCTCTGGCTAGAACTTCGAGTACTATGTTGAAGAGATATGGAGAGAGTGGGTAGCCTTGCCTTGTTCCCAATTTTAGAGGAATTTCCTTGAGTATCTCACCACGTAATTTGATTTTGGCTATTGGCTTGCTGTATATAGCCTTTATTATGTTGAGGTATGTGCTTTGTATGCCTGATATCTTCAAAACTTTAAACATGAATGGGTGTTGGATTTTATCAAATGCTTTCTCTGCATCTAAGGAGATGATCATGTGGTTTTTTTCAGTTTGTTTATATGGTGGATTAAATTGTTGGATTTCTGTATATTAAACTATCCCTGCATGCCTGGAATGAAGCCTACTTGGTCATGATGAATGATATCTTTGATGTGTTCTTGTATTTGTTTTGCAAGTATTTTATTGAGTATTTTTGCATCAATGTTCATAAGAGAAATTGGTCTGAAATTCTCTTTCTTTGTTGGGTGTTTGTGAGGTTTAGGTATCAATGTGACTATGGCCTCATAGAATGAATTTGGTAATTTTCCATCCATTTCTATCTTTTGTAGTAGCTTGAAGAGTATCAGTATTAGCTCACCCTTGAAGGTCTGGTAGAATTCTGCACTGAAACCATCTGGCCCTGGGCTTTTTTTGGTTGGGAGACTATCAATAATTGCTTCTATTTCTACAGGAGAAATGGGACTGTTTGTCTGTTCTTCACTCAATTTTGGCAAGTGGAATCGATCAAGAAATTGTCCATTTCCCTTAGATTTTCAAATTTTGTGGCACATATGCCTTCAAAGTAGGATCTTATGATTCTTTGTATTTCTTCAGTGTCTGTTGTTATGTCTCCCTTTTCATTTCCGGTTTTGTGGATTTGGGTACTGTCTCTCTGCCTTTTAGTTAGTTTGGCTGATGGTTTGTCTAGCTTGTTGATTTTCTCAATGAACCAGCTCTTGGTTTTGTTGATTCTTTGGACTGTTCTCTTTGTTTCTAATTTACTGATTTCAGCCCTGAGTTTGATTATTTCCAGACATCTATTCCTCTTGGGTGTTTCTGCCTCTATTTTTTCTAGGGTTTCCAGCTGTGTCTTTAAGTTGCTTATGTGGGATGTTTTCAATTTCTTTTTAAAGGCACTTAGTGCTATGAATTTTCCTCTAAGCACTGCTTTTGATGTATCCCACAAATTAGGTATGTACTTCATTTTCATTGAATTTCAGGAAGTCTTAAATTTCTTTCTTCATTTCTTCCCTGACCTAGGTGTCACTAAGTAGAGAGTTGTTTAGTTTCCTTGTATATGTGGCTTTTTGTTAGCTCTGTCATTGTTGAAGTGCAGCCTAAGACCATGGTGATCTGATGTGATACAAGATATTATTTCAGTCCTCTTGTGTCTGTTGAGGCTTGCTTTGTGACCTACTATGTGACCAATTTTGGAGAAGGTTCCATGGGGTGCAGAGAAGAAGGTATATTCCTTTTTGTTTGGGTGAAGAATTCTGTAGATATCTGTTAGGTTCATTTTATTCATGACATTGGTTAATGATGTTATATCTCATCTTAGTATCTGTTTCAATGACCTATCATTCAGTGAGAGTGGGGTGTTGAAGTCTCCCACTATTACTGTGTGGGGATCGATGTGTGGTTTAAGCTTCATTAATAGATCTTTACAAATGTGGGTGCCCTTGTATTGGGAGCATAGATGTTCAAAATTGTAATGTCATTTTGGTTGACTTTACCTTTGATAAGTATGAAGTGTCCTTCCTCATCCCTTTTGATTAATTTTGGTTGAAAGTCTATTTTGTTAGATATTGAAATGGCTACACTTGCTTGCATCTTGTGATCATTTTCTTGTAATATTTTTTCCAGTCTTTTACCCTGAGGCAATGTCTATCTTTATGGGTGAGATGTCTTTCTTGAATGCAGAAGAATGTTGGATCTTCTTTATGCATCCATTCAGTTGGTCTGTGTCTTTTTATTGGAGAATTGAGACCATTGAAGTTGAGAGATATTAACGACCAATGACTGTTAAGAGTCTTAATTTTGATGTTAGTTCTAGTAGAGCATTTGTGTGGTTGTGTTTCTGCAATGGTGTAGTTATTTATTTCCTCTGTATTTTTGGTTGTAGCTTATACCTTTCAGGTGAAGTTTCCCTTCTAGTACCTTCTGTAAAGCCAGATTTGTGGATAGGTACTGTTTGAATTTGTTTTTGTCATGGAATATTTTGTTTTCTCCATCTATAGTTATTTATAGTTTTGCTGGATAAAGTAATCTGGCCTGGCATCTGTGGTATTTTAGGGTTTGTAGGATCTCTGTCCAGGCCCTTCTGTCTTTTATGGTCTCTGCTGAGAAGTCCAGTGTATTCTGATAGGTTTGCCATTAAATGTTATTTGGCTCTTTTCTCTCGCAGCTTTTAATATTTTTCTTTGTTCTGTATATTTTGTGTTTTGATTATTATGTGATGGGAAGTTTTTCTTTTCTGGTCTATTCTATTTGGTGTTCTGTATGCATCTTTTATGTTTATAGGCATCTTTTTCTTTAGGTTGGGGAAGTTTTCTTTTATGATTTTGTTGAGAGTATTCTCTGGGCATTGAAGTCTGTCATCTTCTCTTTTCTTAATGTCTATTATCCTCAGATTTCTTCTTTTCATGGTGTCGTTGATTTCTTGGATGTTTTGTGTCAGGATTTTTCCAGATTTAGCATTTTCTTTAATAGTTGCTTCAAGATCCATGATTGTGTCTTCTAGACTTGAGATTCATTCCTCCATCTTTCGGATGCTGTTAGACAGGCTTGCCTCTGTGTTGCTCATCTTCCTCTCTGAGCTCTCACATTCCCCTTTTTCATCTGTCTGTGTGTTTATCATTGAATCTATTTTCATCTTTAGATATTGGACTGTTTCATTGATTTCTTTCATCTGATTGTTTGTATATTCCTCAGATTCTCCCATTGCCTCTTTATAGGCCTTCAGAGCTTGAATAGTTTTATTGATTTTCTTCATCTGGTTGTTTGCATTTTTCTTAATTTGTTCCCATGCCTCTCTATAGGCCTCTTTTATGTCTTAGTTGTTGGCTATGTCTTCCTGCATTTGATTATGAATTGTATTTGTTTCCTCCATTATCATTCTCATTACTAAGGATTTGAGGTCATTTTCTTGTGTTTCCATTATGTTTGGGTCCTCTGTGTTGTTTTCTTTGGGATAGCTGGGATCTGGAGACAACATATTGTTTTGTTTTTTATTTTGGTTTTTGTTTTTTGTTTTTGTTTTTTTTTTGTATGATTTTACTCTGTTCTTTAGTCATCTTGTCATTTCTGTTTTGGGGAGGTAGCTTCCAGAGTTGGGTGGAGGGAGTCTGAGAAAAGATTCACCCATTTTCTCATTATTTCCCTAGGTTGGAAGCTCCGATGCTTCACTGCTCTGGATGGCAGGAAGCCATCCCCGTAGTTTGAGTCTCTAACAGCCAGTGATCCCCAGCTCCCCTGTACTGTGTGTGCTGTAATTATCTGTGGTCTCAGAATGCATGCTGGGTCAGGCCAACTTATCCACAGCCTTCTGGGTTCCCTTGTTGCACTGGAGCTCTCTAGGGACTGACACAGTTCAGGTGGCAGGGGGTCTGATGGTCACTCAACTCCCTGTCTCCCTGAGATTTCCTTAGTTCTGGAGCTCTGATGCTCCTCTGGTCTGTGGTTCCTGGTAGCATTTTGTGACCCAGACTGCTCGCATAGTCCAGGTTAGTGTCATGGGGCCCAAACCGCACACACACTCAGTCCAGTTAGCGTCTATGGACCCAACGTGAGCGTTGAGTCTAGTTCTCACCTCTGGACTCCAATGGGTCTCCGGGCCCAATCCATGCATTTAGTCCAGTTAGCGCTGTGTCCAACCAGGGTCTTGGGCCCAAACTATACACTAAGCTCACCAAGTTCAGCTAGAGTCTCTGGACCCACACTTCCCATCATGTTCAGCTAGGTTCTCTGGGCCCAAACCCTGTGCTGAATTCAGCTGGAGTCTCTGGTCCCAGACTGCGCTCCGAGCTCAGCTAGAGTCTCAGGGGCTGAACCATACACTGAGCTTAGCCAGAGTCTCAGGGGCCAAACCACACACCAAGTCCTGTTTGGGTCACTGGGCCCAAACCACACACCAAGCTCAGGCAGAGTCTCTGGGCCCAAACCACCAGCCAAGTTCAGCTAGGTTCTCTGGACCCAAACCACATGCCAAATTCAGCTAAGGACTCTGGGCCCAAACTGCGCTCTGAGCTCAGCTAGAGTCTCAGGGGCCTAACTGCGCGTTGAGTCCAGTTTGGGTCTCAGAGCACGAGCCGCGAGCCGAGTTGCGCTTGGGTCACAGGGCCCAAATCTTGCACTGAGTCCCCTCTCCTGCAGCAATTCCCACTGGTCACCATGCCAATTGCCTCTGCCAGAGGGTTCCCAGCTGCCAACCTCAGCTGCCACTGCTGCCGCTATGGTCCTAGAGCATCTGCACTCCTCCTATGTTTAGAGGCACACAGGTTTTCTGTATTTTGATCCTTTCAAACTGTAGAATACTCCTGCTGTAGTGCGGTAGGGAGCTTGGTGTTCCTGGTTAAGAATTCCATGACATTCCCTGAATAGTTTACTGGAGCTCCTTCTAAACACGGTCCATGCTGCCACCATCTTGGAGAACCTATTCTCAATATTTCATAATCTTTATTATGCACCCATGCAGGTTTGTGTTAATTAATTCTTTCTAGAATTTTTCAAAGAACATTGCAGCTTGAATCCCTACTGTAAATAAATGAGCTTTCAAAGTGATTCATGTGGTGTGGGGAGATTATTCAGAAAAGCACTGGTTGCTCTTTCCAATTAGCAGGATTTGGTTCCTAGCATCCACATGGCTGCTCACCACCAACCACTGGAACTGCAGAGCATCATATTGGCCAGGGCTTTCTATTCTGATTTTGCCAGATGGGGCCTAGATGTAAGGACAATATCACTTATTAATAAGCTTTACTTTTCATGTTGAGTTATATGTACATATTATGTGCCCATCAGTCCTGGTTCTGGTTGAATCCAGCCTTATCTCAGCATCCTGCTTGTCTTTGTGCTCAAAAGATGCTGTTTTAATTAGGTCAGTGCTATGATTTTGGATCTCACATGGCAGTGCCTACCATATTTTTCAATATGGTAAATCTGACATGTTTATTTTTTGACTAAACTTTTAGTTATTATACCTTTTTATATTGATTATTATGTATTTATTTATCTGTATTTGCTTGTGGGCATTTATATTAGTGGCACATATATGACATGTGTGTGACCCAAAGGAATCATCCCTCTCCTCCCAGTGTCTGGTTCCCAGGAATAGAACTCAGGGTTCCCCACAGGTCCTCCTTCTGTATCTAAAAGGAGCTCCGGTCTTATGTCATCCAGGATGTCAATGTATGTCTCACCTGTCATGGGAAAGCCCATGTATATCATGAACTTCCTGTCTGAGGTTGATCATACATTCCCTGGAACTTACCCGTCATTGAAGACTCATTTATCCAGATTTGGGAAGTGGGATTGTCCATAGCTAGGGACAAGACTGCTCGTTTTAGCCTGAATTGTTGAGCAGCGTGTTGTGTGTAGTTGACATAGACGCATAAGGGAGAAACCCCCCATTTGTCACAAAATAATACCAATGGCCAAGGTTCCATCCCACTCCTTTATCAGGTTTCCAAAAGTCTGCAATCCTGCAAAAATGTGCCTCCCGTAATAGGGGGAATCTGAGTCCCATTAATTTTAACAAATTGGGAAGCCAATTGCTCTGTATAATTTGTAAAATTTACATCCCAAGGTCCATCCAAATATTGATTGAGTGTGTGCAGGTGATGGGAAGCATTAGTGGCTGGAACAGGGGTGACACAAGTATGGGAGTACACAGGGGAGCGAGTAACCATGTGCACGTCCTACAACATGTCAAAGTACTTCTGCCCCCTTTAATTGCTTCCAGCATAATTTTAATCTCTCCCATGCTATCTTTATCTATCGTCCCAGAAATCACCTGTACCCTTCTCATGACAGCATTGCTTTTTCCAAGTAACAGTCCAAAGGTTCCTGACGGTAGGGGCCCCAGGACTCCCATGCCTATAGCCAGGGGTCCCATTTGAGGAGTTGGTATGACTCAGGAGGAGGCACAGAGGTCCAATCCTGTGTTTCCTGGGGTGCCTTGGGTGAGGTCTCAGACAAAAGGAATTTTTTTTGCAAGACAAATTGGATAGAAGGGGTGACTCTTTGAACATTCTCTTTGGCAGGTGCCTGCAAGGCTCTATACACCTGCCCCTGTAAGGCATGGAGCAGGCCCCGGTTCCCATTTCCTTGCAGGGGATTTTCCTGGACTTCATTTAAAACTGCTTCAGCCTTCCCAAGGTTCTCTTTCACTTTCCTGTCTTTGCTAAGTAAAGTGTCTCTCACTAACCTCCAGAGAGAAAAGGTAGCTATAAGAATCATCTCTGGGCCTTCCTTATGTAAGGTCTTTTGCAAGTCTGACTTTACCTGGTCCCATTCAGAAAGATTTAGCACAATGTTTCAACTGCAGAAAAAAACAAGTAATATTTCCACTGCAGACAAAAACAAGTAATGTTTCAACTGCAGACAAAAACAAGTAACGGTCAGTACCAGCACAGCTGCAGTTCCCCCAGAGGAATGGAAAACAGCATTCTGGCAGGAGTACGGGGGGGGGGGGGAGGTCTGTATATATTTGAGACAGGAGAAAGGTGGTGCATTATGGAAATCTCCATGTTTTTTGAAGCAGCCTTTGCTTTTCAACTTAAAAGTATAATAAAAGACTTGAAAAACTTTTTACTGTGGGGGAAAAGTGGTTGGAGCCAAGCCTGATGACCTGAGTTCACCCCTTGGAATCCACATAATAGGAGGAGAATACCAGTCCCTGAAAGTTGCTTTTTGACCTCCATACTGTAGGTCCCTACTCCCAAATAAATAAATGTTAATTTTTTAAAAAGTTTTTTTAACTTAAAAAATAGTATAATAAATGCTCATTGTCAACAAATTGGAAAAAAATAGGAAGAGAAATAAAGAGAAAAATAACCCATTGCTCTTAAAAAAATGTGTATCAAGAGGGTAAAAACATGTCCTAAGATAATTTGTATCTTGTCCTGCAACATTCAAACCTCCCACAGTCACTGACCAATGATCTAATCAGTTCTAATTAGTTAATTGGTTTTGCAGAAGTTTCTCTGGTTTGTGCAAGACACAGGGTTCCTTTTCAATTCTTGTTTTGTATAAAGATGTAGTTTTATTATTGACATTTGATTGTATGAATTTACCCATTTAAAAATATAAAGTCCTGCTAACCCGAGGTAATCAGGAACTCACTAAATAGAGCAGGCAAGGCTTGATATTCCTGGAATCTTTTTGTATTTGCTTCTGGAGTACTGGAATTACAGGCATGTTCCATAAGAACTGTTTTTTGTTTGTTTGCAGTTGTTGTGTTTTAATTATTTGTAGTTGTATATTTTTAAAGTTGTAAAATACTGAAAATTATTAGTCAATGCTGACTTCCTTCAAGTTTATTAAAAGCAGTCAAAATGCACAGAGAAGTGAAGGAGCACTAAGTAGCCCCAATCATGGCATACAATGGGCTAAGAGTACAAGCCCTGGCCCAAGCAGGGCAAACATTGCAGATGGATTTTGCCCCTTTAACCCTTTCCTCTCCCTAGCATAAAACCACTATATTCCTAACACTTGTCTAAAAGGTCTGTTCCCTTATTTGTCCACTGACTCAATTATGAACAAACACCAAGGTCCATGAGTCAAAATCTCATTGTTTGGTTAATATGTCCTCAAGGTTAAGGTCCTCACCCTAACACCCAATCCCTCTTCTCCCCTTTTAAAGAGCACTCCTACAGAAACTGTCTCTAATGCTCTTTTGTTTTTCTTGTTCTTGCTGCTGCTGCTGCTGCTGCTGCTGCTGCTGCTGTTGCTGCTGCTGGTCGTGCTGTTGCTGCTGCTGCTGTTGCTGCTGCTGCTGCTGCTTCCTTTGCAGCTCCACCACTCTCTACAACTCAGAGGTAATAAACCTTCTTTGTGCTCAGAATTCGGCATCTGTGTATGTGTGGTGCTGGTTCTTGGGGGTTGATCTCACTTTCAGTGCTTCTGTGACTTGGGTAATAACTTGAAAAGGTCCACAGTATCCCCAAAACAGCTTTTACACTTTCCATACTGCTGATACTGGTTCACTTCGTCCAATCGTGGCTAATTGGTGAGGTTTCCCCTTAGTTACCATCCTAACCACTCCCCAAGACATAAAATGATGAGAGTTGAGTGTCCCTGTCATGTCTTTTGGAGGTGGAGCAATGCATCACACCACAGCAGCCATGGTGGACTCCTGTGGACCACTGTTAGCACATTCTGTCTGGGTCAGGTTGACTGGCAGTTTTCCTTTCTCTGGTGGCCATTCAGCTTTATGGTCTTGTTATACCAAACCTACCTCTGCCTTCTCTCTCCTCTTCAGCTACTCACTCATCTTAACCCTTACCTATCCTAAACTTCCTGCTTCATCTTTTCCTCTGACAAAACTCCCCTTACAGCTTACACAAACACAGGATCCCAAATCTCTTATATCTTAATTCTGCTCTACACTTCCAAGGCTACCTCATGTCCTTACTTTGTTCAGTGGAGTTTCATTTTTTCCACACTTTCTCTCCTTCCTTGGACTAGACAAACCCTACAAAGCTAAGCCTAAAATCATACTAGACAAATGAACCTCACACTCTTCAGATATCTCCTTAATATAATATTTTAAATGATCATCCTCCCATTAGAGAGATTTATTCATGCCTAATATAAACCCTAGGGTCTCCAAAGAAGACAGATAGGGCACTGTAATTACTTCATCTAGATTATGGTAATGGTAACCACCAAGTAAAACTGCCTCATGCCTTGCCTGCTTCAGGGCTCAGTTCAAACTGTAAACACTTTTGTCTTGATTCCCATACTCTGCCTTGTCAAATTAAGGACAATTTTCCCAAGTTTCTCCCCTATAGAAAAAAAAATTCTTTCAGACATGGGTCCTAGAGCCAAGGAATCACTGCTCTGTGTAGGAGCTGAAGACCTATGACCACTGTCCAGCCATCAAGACCACAGGATCCTAGGACAACTGTCTGGATAATGAAAAAGTCTTTGGCATTTTAATTCATACATATTCCTTTCAGATCATACCTCCTACTATAATATATATCCTTTCAAGATGTGATATTGAATGAGCAACCAAAACCCACACTATATCTCCTTCCCATGCTGCACATCATGCACCTCTTTCTATTATACTCAAAGACCCTTTGCCTACATCTCTAAACCCTAACCCTCCCTACCCTTAGCCAGCCTCTGAGGCTTCAAACCCGTTAGTCAACACCTTTTATCCAAACTGTTTCTATGGGTAACCTCTTCACTCTACAATTCTCCCTTATTGGTAGTCAAAAAAAAAAAAACTAGTAAAACTTTTATGTTTGCTTCAAGACTTTCTCTCTGCTAGCGTTCCCATTGTCCCTCTCTGCTCTATGATCCCCTTCATATAATTGCCTTTCAGGCACTGACTATGCACCAGTCTTTCCTTCCCCCTTTTTAGTCCTTCCCTCTTCAGTTGCCAAGAGGCCTCATTACTCAATTTTCTCAGCTCCACAAGTTACCAAATCTCACCTTAAGAAGCCCAACTCTGCCCCACCAAATAATCTACTTAGATGTTCTTTCACACAACCCATAAACATCTCAGTTTAAACCACCTTGCCCATGTCCATTCTTTCACCTTTCCTGAACAAAATCCAAGCTTTTAAAATTAAAATGTTCTCATTTCTGTCTCAGCCCTTTGTCTCAATATCTATAGACATTTCCAAATTTTTACTTCAAAAACACATAAACACTTTCTAGGACTCATGTTTGCTCTTGTTGCCTATTTCACCAAAACTCTAAACAACACCATCCACAAGTGACTTGTCTATTCATTCTTGTCTCAGCCTCTCTGCTCATCACTAAATCTAACAAATTAATCCCAATCAATTCTGACCCATTCACAATCAATCCCCCCACTCTTTTCAAAAACTCATCACAACATGACAGCCTTTCAAGCTTCCTTTCATTCTTTACAAATAATTCCACTTTGCTCTCAGGTGCCACGGACCACCGAGGGGGCTTCTAGCCATGGAGAGCAAGGGTCCTAGGATATCAGGTGGGGACGGGTTCGGCATGACAGACAGACACGAACACAAGGGGGGGTTCAATGCTGTTGCCAAAATCTTTACTTGAGCTCAGTGGTTTATACAGTCATGACAGGAACTTCTGCTAGCTGCAAACCACAGTTTAAGAGATACAGATCAGGTTACAAAGTGCAAAGTACAGCCATAATCAGAAACTAAAAGTACAACAAGGTCCTCTGGCTATGCACAAGGGCCAGAGATAGACTGCGGTTAATCACTTCAGAAGGTGGCATGAGCTTTTCTTAGAATTCGCAGTCAGCCAGGCGAAGCTGGCTCCTTTCTCAGGCATGTTATTATCAACAGCTTTTACCCATGAGAGAAGTACAAGTCTGCATGTCTGCAGCCCATACTTAGATAAAGTTGTTATATTCTTTTACACATCTTAACATTTCTAATAGTCTCATACATTGTAAACCAAAACAATCCCATGGGGTGCCATTCTTTATTACCACCTTGGTGAGTTGTGTAATTATGTCATTTTTCTCTGTTGCAGTTAAAGTGCACCATGGAGGTCTGGCCCTCAAGATTCTTTCCCAGGGACTCAGATCCTAATATCTTATCTTTTTACCATCCATAGTAACCCCTCATGTTAAATCCTCATCCTACACTCCTATATATGGTAATGGAGGGTGGAGAGTGGTTCTTAGAGCTATGGTCCTCTGTATTTGGGTCCCTGCCACCATTTCCCTTCAATCCAGTCCTAAGTTGTCCCATTTTCTGTTTTACTGGCAACTCCCGGGACTGCTTCACTCTCCTCGCTATCCTCACATTCCTGGATATGCCTTCTCTTCCTAGAATTCTTTAGCCTATACTCCAGCTGTTGCCATTTGTCAAGTGCCTCCTGTACAGTTGCATTTTCTTTCTGTATCAACTGCACAAACACCTTCACCCCCAAGGTGTAGTTTCATTTACAGTCATGCTTCTGGTACTGTTTAATATGAGACATTCAGCTTTCTGCGGAACTACTTCATCCACGGCCACCATTGGTTCATTTCCCGATGGACTGACATCAGGTTTCTCAGTTACTGAGATGTTCAGAGGGTAAGAATGGCCTTGCCCTGGAGGTGGACTTAATAAGAATGCATGAGTGATTATAAAGCAAGGAAGGAGGAAAAGCAGAAGTAGGCCAATAACCAGGCTCTGTACACCCAGGACTCAGGATGCTCGTCTCAACAAATACCTGGGCTTCTACCAGGGACCCTTGCAAATCTGGTTGCCCATCACCTGACCAATGTCAGAGCATCCTCCAAGCCGATAAGGTAGCATGTCACACAGACTCTAGCGGAGTGGGTGTGGCACTCAGGTACCCTACTACATAGCCCATATAACAACATGTCTAACCTTCATTCAACACAGGACTTTATCTGCTACTTACATCAAGTATTTAACTCTAATACTAAATCCTATCTATCCTTCATCCGAACACACTTCACTCTCACCCATCAGATAAGACATTTGTACAAAATAGAACTTAAACTTACAATTCGTAAGTGCAAGTTATAAGAATATATTATAAGGTCTGAGACTACATAAAAGCTTAAGTAAGTTATGAGGGTGTGAGAAAGTGAGTTTTGGGTCTAAGAAAGTAGCTTAAGACATATAAAAGCTTGTTTAATCTACTTCAGATGTCCATTTTTCCCTTTCTGAGTAAGATTTAAGTATCCTTCCTTGGGCCTTCCTTGACTTTTTTGGGTCTGTGGATTATAGTGTGGTTCTGCTATACTCGATAGCTAAAATCCACTTATGAGTGCATACCATGTGTGCCTTTCTGGGTCTGAGTTGCCTCATGCAGGATGATCTTTTCTAGTTCCATCCATTTGCCTGAAATTGCAATGATGTCTTTTTTTTTTTAAATATCTGAGTAGTATTCTATTGTGCAAATGCACCAAATTTTCTCTATTCATTCTTCAGCTGAGGGACATATACATTAGGGTGCTATGACCATAGATGAACTAGTGTCCTTATAAATGATGGAGCATCTTTTGGGTGTATTTCCACTAGTGGTATAGCTGGGTCTTGAGGTAGATCTATTTCCAGTTTTCTAAGAAACTTCCATATTGACTTCCACAGGGGTTGTACAAATTTGCATTCCCACTAGCAAGGGAAGAGCATACCCCTTGTTTCAGATCTTCATCTCTCAGAGACATAAGGACAAATTATAGTGGCTTTGCTTGATAAAGTTCTAAAGACCTCCAACTACCCAGCATTATCTCTAGACATCCAGAACAGCTGTTGAGATTTTGATTGATGAAGTTTAAAAGATCTCCAGGTGATCATCACTGCCTTCAAATATTATCTATGATTCAGGTCTAATTTTCCTAAAAACTACTTTGAAATATACTTTTTCTTCTAAAACTACCTTTCTCTCCATTTTTCAGGCCTAATGAAATTTACACTGGAAAACTTTTTCCCACAAAGAATGTTGAAAGAGAGTATCTGGCCACAGGCTTGAGCAATGAGAGAGATTTGACTCTTACTAAATTAAGCAGCCAGACAGAAATTGCTTGAAAAGAAAGTTAAAACTGTCATAAAGGTACTTGGTTAGTTACTGTTAGCCGTAGAAAAGTAAAACTTGTTCTTATAATAAATCAAAAGTTTCTTTAGACTCTGCTTTAAGAGCAACAGAACATAGGCTTGGATGATCATGCTTTACAGATATTTTACAATGGAGGATCCCTTGGCAGTTAACATAAGCTTAGATAAATATGGATGCCACACCTATTAGTTTGGGGTGAGAAGAAAGTCATTTTTTCTGTGTTAAGAATATTTAGTTTCAAATCATATCGATATGCCAATCCTGTAAGCACAATGTCTTAAAGCCCATTTATTATTAAGCTTTCCCAAGTATTGTTTAAGAAATGATAATCAGGTCATGCTGACCATTGCTAGATATTGATTGGTTTTTGCTGTATGCTTTATTGTAGGTTATACCAAACCATGTGTATTTCTTTGTTGGACTGTTTTCTTGTTTTGTTTATTTTTAAATTCTCTATTGATGTAAAAGATGAAAAAAATCATGATGTAATCTGTAATAAAAAAATTGAAGTTCACTTTAAATAAAATACTAAGGTTGGCCCAGGACAGAAAGAGATAGAAGAAAAATAAAGTTCTCTGGACTAAAAGACCTTTCAGTTTTGCACCACAATTTATGTCTGGTCCTTAATATTTCTTTTCTCCTCTGTTTCTCAATCTCTCTTCAACAATTAGTTCCTTTAACTAATTGTTCAGCAGTAGTTGGTCTCTATAGTCAGCTGTTCCTCTTCTGTTCAATTTTTTCTACTGTGGAACCACTTTTTCTCTCTTGTCTCTGATCCCAAAGTTGGTCTATGGGACTCAATAGCAACTGTAGTCCATTCTTATTGGTGTTAGATTGAATCTCAGAGTCTTTTTGGTTTGCATCTCCCTAATGGCTTGAGCTTTTCTTTAAGTCATCTGCCTCTTACCTTGAGAATCTTGTTTATCTCTGTACCCCATTTTTGACTGGATTATTTGTTTTTTTATGTTTAATTTCTTGAATTATTTATATATATTGGATATTAGTCCTCTGTCAGATATAGGGTTGTGCAGTGCCTGCGCTGCTTGTCTAGGCTACTGCAAGGGTCTGCAGATTGAAAAGATGACACAACAATGGGTCATTCATGCTAAGAGAACACCGTTTATTGGGAGTAACAGAACTGCTTATATAGGGGAGGAACCAGCAATCAAACAGCACTGTGCAAAGTCCCCAAGAAAAAGCAAACCAAGGGCATAATAATGAAACGCAAAACAAGGAAAATGAAGGCAACCAGTGGAGCACAATGTTTCAACTGCAGAGAAAAACAAGTAATGTTTCAATTGCAGAGAAAAACAAGTAATGGTCAGTACCAGCACAGCTGCATTTCCCCACAGGGTTGGTGAAGATCTTTTTCCATTGTTCTATTGACAAAAAAGTCTCAGAGACTGAACCACCAATCAAATAGCATGGTCAGGCTATAATTATACTCCCTACACATATGTAGCAGATGTGTAGCTTGGTCATCATGTGTGTCCCCTAACAATGGGAGTAGAGGCTTTCCCTGACCCTGTTATCTGCCTTTGGATGACTTTCCTCTAGCTGGCCTGCCTTGTCTGGCCTCAGTGGGAGGGGATGTGGGAATATGATTAGTCCTATTGCAATTTGGGGTGCCAGGGTTGTTGGTACCCCATGGGGTCCTTCCTTCTCTGAGAAGTATGAGAGAGGGAAACTGGGGGTACGGATGTGAGAATGGAACTGGAAGGAGAAAAGAGAGGGGGCTGGAATCGGGCTGTAAAGTGAGTAAATAAATAAATAAGTGGAAAACAGAAAATGAAACTTGTTTCAGATTCCTATCCTTCTCTCTATGCTATTGTTTGGGTCGCCAATCTTTTACCATAACTGAAAAACATAAGCCTGCTGTCTTTTCTACACTTTACAGTTTAAATGATGACTCGGACAGGGAAACTGGACAAAGTTCCTTAACACTATTAGAAATGGTGTTTCTAGCATCCTGATAACCCATCTTTAGTATCTTGATGGCACAGATGTAGTAATTTGGTACGCATTTACATTTGACAACCTGCCTCTATAACTTTCTGAAATTCACATTCCACTGGTGAATACACTAACTGGAAGGGTTTTGAACATGGTTTGTCCCCTTCACGTCTTATATGAAAACTTAATCTCCATCGTGAGATAGTAGGAGATAACTGATCTGAGAGGAGTCACTAAATTGGATTCCTCCTATATGAATGGAGCAATTTATCACTCTAATTAATGGGAGTTATCTCATGTGATTGTGTTATAAAAACTACTTTAACTAGGTCTCTTATGCCTTCATATTTCTCACTGTGTGGGGCCCTGTTCTTCCAGCACTCCAATAGCAAAAAGACCATTTCCTTGGTGAAATCCAACAGCCTTGAATGAAAAGAGTGAGTTCAAATAAACATTAAAAATGTAATCAGATACTCATTAGCACTGCTTCATTGGCAGCAGTAGATGTACGAGGATGTTAAACTTGATGTTTGTTACAATTCTGGCAAGTTCTTTGTGCTACCTAAGCTGCCCACTATCTTCTACTGTTTTTCAGAGTTAAATCTGCACTTGAATTTCATAGAGCCTTGCCCTAAAATATTTTTTCAATATTTTATTTATGTATGTATGTGGGTATTCTGCTTGAATGTATGTTTGTGCACCATGCATACACAGTACCTGTGGGGGTCTGAAGAAGACACTGTGTCATCTGGAACTGGAGTTACGAGCAATTATGAGCCACCACATGGGTACTGGGAACCAAACCCAAGTCTGAGAACAAATGTCTGTGTAATTGTCACAGTGACAGTGACAGAGGGTGGGCTGTCAGATCTTGTTTGTATGTCCTCTGGATAAGGTCCACTTCTTTGCATTTTTAAAATGGTCCCTTCTCTATTATCTCCCTTGAAATTTTTGAACTTCACATTTTATTTAGTGTGAACTGTTGCCTTCCTGAGCTTTCAAGAGCTATACCAGAAGGATGCTAGCTTTACTATGGCTAAATATTAAACTTTGATTGACTCTTGTATGACAGGCATGGTGGGGGTAGGGTAAGGTGAGTATTAAGGCAGTATAAAATGTGGGTTTTGTAAAGGACAGGTGAGTATGCAGCTTGTCAAATGCTAACTATATTTTGCAAATACTAACTTTATAATGCAAATTTTCCAGAAAGCCTGCTTGGAAACTGTTTTGTTTTGCTTGAAAAGATGACATACATTGTGAAACAACCATTCACTCACTATCAGTGTTGAAGTTTCTACTTCAC
Source organism: Acomys russatus (assembly GCF_903995435.1). Lineage (NCBI taxonomy): Eukaryota > Metazoa > Chordata > Mammalia > Rodentia > Muridae > Acomys > Acomys russatus. Next base: position 64,422,946 of record NC_067149.1, on the reverse strand, counting down.
TGTGTTCTCACTGTCACTTTAAATGAACACAAACAAACCAACCAACAAACATGTAAGAACTTTCATTGGCCTTTTTATCTTAAACAATTGCTGCTTTTGAGCTAGGGAAACAAACAAGTAGATAAAGTGCTTTCCAAGCAAGCATGAATGAGTGTAAAAGCAGGGCAGGTGTGATGGCACATAATCCCTGATACAGAGAATTTCACTGGCATACTGGCTAACTATACTAGAGATGGCTAACTAAACTAGAGAGAATCTGTCTCAGTATACAAAGTATGAATGATAAAACACACACACATGCAACACAATCACATGCCTACACATGTGATTTTAGAAATGTGATCACACTTAAACACATACACACACACACTTTACTTTCCTTTACTATCTTCTATGAGGAAATTCTTCCTCATATATTTCTGTAGGATTCTAATGTATTAATGTAATTCTTCAATATCCTTAATTAATCAGCTTATCATAGGTGTCATATCTGCCATGAACTCCCTGTGATTTTTAAATAACTTTTTTTTATTCCTACATTAACAGTTGACTCTTAGCCATGTGCCATGGTGGTGTAGTGGTATATGCCTGTAATCCCAGCACTACAGAGGCAGAGGCTGGTGAAACTCTGTGAGTTTGAGACCAGCCTGGTCTACAATGAAAGTCCAGGGGAGCCAAGGCTACACAGAGAAAGTCTGTCTCAAAAAACAAAAACAAAAATGAAAAACAAAACAAAACAAAGACAATTGACTTAACAGGTGATATTTTGAAGTTTTATTTACTGGGCCCATACATAGATTTTTTTTTTTTATTCTGTGTTTCCATGCTAAACCAAAGTTGTTAGTTTGTAGATTAAGGTGGACACCTGCATTCACCCATCTCCTCCTTTCCAGTCAGCTAAATACTTCTTGTACACTTATATTCTTGATTAACTGCTTTGCAAACAAATCTCATCCATAATCTCAGACTTGAAAGTCAATTGAATTCCTTGATTCTTCACTCTCTTCTATTTAACATCTTTTTTTTTTTTTTAATCTTCATGGTGACTGTTTAGTGTTTTTCATTTTCCTTGATTGGTCCACAATGCCTTGCTCACTTTAGTTTCTGTTGGTCATTTTGTCCCTTTCAGTGAAAGAACGATGCCATGAGCATGTTCTCTTACATCCCTTTACCTCAAATTTTCTTCATTGTTCCCTTACTGTTATTTGTAAAGTTGTTATTTCTTTTACATGTATGGTTATTTTGCCTGCATGTCTGTCTGTCTGTCATGTGTGTATAGTGACCTCAGAGAACAGAAGTGGGTGTTGGATCCCCTGAAACAAGAGTTATAGGTGGTTATGATATTCCATGTTGGAAATTGAACACACGTACTCTGCAAGCTCAGCTGTTCTCTTAGCCACTGAGCCATCTTTCTGGCCTCAGCTTTCCTTTCTTTGACATAGCCCACTACCCCTTCTTATATAAGAACTATGCCTGGGAACATATAAATAGCTGTGTATCTATAGATTATCTTACTAAAATATGACAGATTTAAACAGCAAACCATCTATGTCTGTTCCTAGAGAGGGGGTTTAATGGCTGGGAGAGGATGTAAGAGTCTCCATGTTTCTACTAAATGGAAGGACAGTGTTTCACTGAAACCAGTCTAGCTAAAGTTCTGGCCAAAAGCAGATAGGAAAACAATGCCCAAACCAAATGAAGCAACATCAAGCAAGAAATTAAGCAGGTATTTCTCCTGTGTGGCAATCTAGTAAACACAGAAGCAAGCAGTCAGAGGACAAAGTGCACAGCGAAGATAAAGAGGAACAAACAGAATTTCAACAGGACTGAATATTAGAGAGCTTAAAACTTTCTGGAAAGGCTTAAGTCAAGGCAAGTATCTCAAGTGTGGAAAACTGATTCTTCTGTAATCATCTCCACATTCTCTAGATATGTTGGTACAGGAAGTGACACTGATGCTATTCACAGCTGACTCTGTTAAAGGCATAACTCATGATTTGAACCTCTTGTTCAGCTTCTCAGTCTATACTTAAAATGCATCCAAACTCACAAACTGGCTAGATTGCTGGTGAAGGGTTTGTCTGTGTTCTTGTCTTGTTTTGCATAGCAAAAGTACACAAAGGGGTAGCATTTTTGATGTCTGAATTTCCCCAGAAAGGCATATTCTACATACCGTACTTCAAATATAGGAAATAAAAGTGTGTGTGTGTGTGTGTGTGTGTGTGTGTGTGTGTGTGTGTGTATTCAGGCTAAAAATGTGAAATTTAGTATTGTCTCCTGATTTCTGATTGCAAGAAACTGGTCAAAGTAAAATAAGATTCCCAGAATCAAACAAGTCACTGTTGATTTTCCATGTTCTTCCTTTGCCTGGTATTGGTTGGAAGCTTTTCAGCTGGAAGACACCCAATAGGCTGTCTTTGATACAGCAATTTGGGGATGTGGGAAATAAGTGCTTTTCATAAGATTCTTGCTGATGTGACTCTTTTTCCATTACCAAAGAGAGGACCTTCTTCTAAGGCTTCTTCACATATGTTCTTCTTGCTTGGCCAAGGTGAAGCAAAGCCTATGTTTCCTTAACTCAGTTGTACAGAGTAGGTGGAGTGAACAGCATGCATTTTCTGACGATCACAAGCTGTGGATAGTTAGTGCATGTTCACTGTGTGCAGAGCTGTGTTCTGTGACTGAGATGTCATTAAGAACCACCAAGGGATGGGATAACAATTGAGATGTAATATGAAGAAATTAGTAAAATATATGCATTTAAAAAAAAAAAAGAACCACCAACCAAAGTGGTTCCCCCTGCAAGGGTTTATGCTCAGTGTGTATAGAGTGTCAGTACTGTAATGTAGTTATTGCTCTAGAGATCTTCTTTGTAGTATGCTCACCCACCTACTGAGCAGACATTTAACCATACATCTTTAAAATAAAACAAACAGTGCAAAATAGTTTAGAGTTGTAGCTGGGTATACTTCTACTCTTCATATGAATGCTAAACAACAGACATATGACATTTTTGTCTACTTAGTAAAAGTGCAATGAGCTGTTTTCATGATCACTGATGATTGATATGGATTTGTCCACATACTGTGTGATCCTTGCAGGGTCCTAAACAATCATGTGCTAACAGGAACACTGTGCACTTGGCTGTCACTTATTCTGTATGCATTTCTCATTTAGGTTCAAAGTGCTAAACAGAGGAGTGTGACAATCAGTATTTGGGTTGTGCAGGTTGTACAAGGTTTTGTTGAATCAGTGAACTAGATGTTGCTTTGCCTCTTTTCCTCTACGGATATGCTTGTGATGCTTCTGAAAGATAAACTGTTTTCTACAGAAAAGGTTGTCACATTAGAGGAAGGTGGGGGCTAAATTATTAACATTTAATCTATTTTCAAGTGCCTTGTTTTGTATGTTTTGTTTACAGTTAAGGCTTTTGTTTAAAAAAATTCTGACATAGCAAAAGTGTTTTGAAAGAAATCATCAAGATGGTGATAAACACTACCCAGATGGTTACTTAGTACTCATAAAAAGAAATATTCAGAAGTATCTGGGGACTGCCTCTAGTTTCTCTTGGCTAAAAAATAAACTTTAGATATTTTTAGCCACTAAAGAAAGTGAAGACAGCTTTGACATCATAGAAGAGTAAGCCCTGTCTTGCTGATGAGAAGTGTGTATAAATGTTACATCTTTGAGGAGAAAGTTGAGAGCCAAGGAATACCAACACTTTACACTGCTCAACACACATCACAAATGGATTTGTTAGGGCTTAAATTATTCCTTTTTGCATTTACTATAATTAAACAATCAGAGAGTCAGCAAATGGTATGGAGAAATTATCATTAGACTACTTCCTGCTGAATGGGGACATCAAAGTCCTTGGGACAAACTTGACCTTCATCACCAGAATATAATTGGGAGTCCCCAGCCTCTGATAGCTACTGACTGTCAAACCTGAAATAGCAAATAATTAAAGGTCTGGTTAGAAAGCTTTTGGATTTATTATTGAAGAAATCTAGACAAGAGGTTTATAATGCAGGATGTGGCTAGTAGGATTAAGAAAAGGAGAAGAAGGGTAAGAAAAGTATTATCCAACTCCCTGTTGGACTTTCATTGAGCCACTGGCCAGAGGCATGGAGATTTCTTACAGTTTTGGAGATCTGTCTGACATTGTTGAATCTTGTCTTTTACAATACCTGACTGGTTGACATAGAAGCAATATTCCTACCAAAGGAAGAGATAAAGACCACCCCTCTTTGCTGTTAATAAATTCAATCATCACTGATTCTGTAGCACTATTTGCAGCCTATTTCTTCCTGGAGAATAGCCACCCATTGGAGATCCTAAAGGAACTTTTATGAAAACCAATGGTAATGAGAGGTGAGGTGAAAGAGTATACTAATCCAATGGGTAAAGCTATAGTGGTCATTAATTTGACACAGACTGAACCAAAACTCTCCAAAGTGACCAGAAAGAGTGTTATTCAGTAGCTGATATGCAACTAGGATGGCCAAAATTTGTCCAATGGTATTTTCAGAAACGAGGTAGGTAACCTATTTAAGTTTATTGCCACTTTTTATAGCAATCTTTTTGGTCATAGAAAAAAGAAAAATATGAAGGATAGATAGATAAGGGAGCTGTAGGGGATTGAATTGGCCTTTGACAGCCTGTCTTTCATAAACTGAGTCCAGTAACCAGAAATTCCAGAGATAAATTTTGAGCTCTGGCCATCATAGCAGCCATAGAAAGTAGTGGCTGGCTGTGTACAGCAGCAAGGAAAGTAAAAAACAAAACCAATAAACACATAACAGAAAAGTCACACACTCAAAGACCAGTCAGAAACAAAGGATGCAGGGACCACTATCACTCACATATTCAACTGACCCTGAATTGATTTCCATCTCAGCTCCATTATTAACAATGAAAATTATAGGTACACCAGAAAACAGACCCATCTGCAGAAAGAAAAAAAAAAAGACACAACTTTCCAAACAATCAGGAGCAGGGAGGTAGGCTACATCTCACCTTTTGCCCTGGATAAGAGTGAAAGAGTTTTATAATAGAATAAGAGGGGAATGATGTTTGGCTATAGAGGGGTTGTGTGCACCCTATATCTGAGACTCAACCTAGGAAGCTGTTAAGGGAAAAGATTGTTGCAGATCGTGTGGTTTGGAGGAGGAAGAATAGGAGGACAAGTAGCAAGCCTGGAGTCAAGAGGACGCATGGAGCAAAAGACAGGAGGTACAGAGGCTGCTACTTCAGCTAAGAGGTCCTTTCCCAGCAAGGGGACAAGACACATTGGTACCACTTGGAAAGAGTGGGTAAAGAGAATGCCCCCCAAAATACATCTAAGTGGTGAGGTTTGTTAAGGCTATACCCCTAATCTAGCAAAAGACAAAGTAGAAGGAGAGGTGGATGCCCAAAACTCTGTTAGGACAGAAAAAGAGGCCCCAGTTTCCCAAGGAAAGGAGATACTGATACTGTGATGGCTACCTGGGGCTTCCTGTTAGATATGCACGTGGTTGGACCAAGGAGACCTGGGATTCCTCAGTTGTCCATGGTCAGACCTAAGAGGGTTGGAGGATGATCTGGGCTTGATGTCCTCATGCCTTGAAAGATGGGAGGACAGTCAGTCACCCAAAGTACCACTTGATGTCACCACAGGCATGGTTGGACTAGTTTATGAGAGTTTGGACAGGCCCAGGGCCTAGTGACTCTCCCAACTGCATCTGAAACAGTGACAAGGAGGCTCTTGGGCTTTGAGAATACTTAAAGCTGAGAAGAAAGATGGCTTGGAGATATGAAAGTCTGAGCCCTGGATATAGACAGAAGGCACTGCAGAATGGAGAAGAGAAACAAAGCAGCCAGTGAAGAATATGTGCATAGGGGTGTGTGAGCTGCAGTTGGCCTACTCCTTTGCTTTCTCTGTCTTGTGCTAGTGCCACCTTCACGCTCCCACTTTGCAAACTTACAGCTTCATCACAGGTAACGTAAAAGACAGTTTGTTTACATTGTGTGGGGGTCAGGGCTTGGAGAGGAGAAAACAGAAATAGGGAATCGGGAATCTCTTTCCATTTTCATGATTGCTCCCAGTATTTGTGAAGGTCAGGAATAATGTTAGGATCCAGGGTGCAGTTAGGTAGCTCCTTGGATTGACTATCTAATGGGAATTGAGGCCAAATCTTATGTATGGCTCTTCAGGTCAGTTGTGAGATGGAGAGACTGGGGATTTCCTAGAAGGCATCCCAAAGGGGAGTGAGAGACTATGGAAGAAAGTGTTCTCATGGATGAGAAAGGCAGGGGAAAATGTCACTCAACCTGTAGGCATGAATGTCCCCAGAACTCAGAGAGCAATGGAGGAAGATACAGCTGTTCAGTGGGTCATCACTCCACTCCATGGGGGTCAGGGCTTTAGCCTTGCTAAGTCCAAGGAGAGACTCAGTGTCTGGTACTAGAGTTTCTGCATATGTCAGAAGATGAAGAGGCCAGATGGCAAGGACAAAAACCAAGCTCTAGGAGGAGGCATCTCAACCATGGGAATAGTATCACAAAAGCGAAGAGATCATAGAGGAGATCTAGGATTGTAGGCAGCTTCAAAGGGAGGGTAGGAGAAGAAGGCAGTAAGTTGGCCAACAGTCTGGTTGGACTTAAGGAAACTGCAACATTGGAGCTCCAAGGCTAGGGAGATGGGGTCGGGTGAAGAGGGCCAGCCAAAGCACAAAGATGGTGGCTATGGGTGACTTCATCACCAAGAGTACCATAATGGAGCCAGATGTCCAATGGCCACATCCTTGTACTCAGGGAAACATTTACACAGACCAAAGAAGAAACTGGCCAATGGGATGCTGAGCATTTGGTGTGCTGGGAGGTGAATTTGCAGTTGGTGAGGTGGAGATCAGCTTAGAACCCAAGGGATAAGCAGGTGCCAGGAGAGCCTATCAGAGTCACAGACCAATGTAAGTTTTGCAGTTCTGAGGGGAAAGGTGTCCTGGCAGGTGAGAGCCAAGGAATACCACAAAGTCACATCACACACCAAATCTCACCCAAGAGATTTGTTCGGAAGTAAACAATCCAGGAGTGTGGCTCAGAAGAGAAGCAGCAGAGAAGTGAGGAGAAAGAAGGGATTGTATAGGATTTATTTGTTGTAGGAACATTCCAGGGTGGGAATTTGTGGAATTTCAAGTCCAGAGCCTGGGCTTTTTACTCTGTAAGGCAGGAGCTGGGTCCAGCTGTTAGGTTAGTTAGAATGTTCTGTGACTGGAGGTCCCCATGGGGGGGCGGGTCTTGGCCACTTTCATGTCTCAAGGGGCTTGCAGGGTGACCATGGCCAGCTCAGGCATGGGGAAGGAGAAACAAAAGGGAAAAAAGGTCAACAAGAGATTGCACTAAATAGAGGCATGTGAGGAGAGTTGAGGATTTGATGTTTCATCTATATTTGGTGTAGATTTAGATTGTGAGCATTCTCTCCTGGAAATCATGCCATTCTACCATTCTTCCCAATGGTCCTCTCAGGAACTTAATTGGACTTGAAGTTTTATGTGGGAGCCATGAGTCTTGGGGTTATATTGGTTTGTCTGTTAAGAACTGCCAAGAGATTCCCTATAATTTTCATCAATATCCTGTGTATCTTCAGCCCTATTTACACAATAAGTAAGTTGTACCTGAGCCTACATGGCCCAATGCTATGCCAGTGTAGTTTGATCTATCTTTACCTGTCTGTCAAATATCAGCTATCTGCTATCTATTTTAAAGAAATTTTAGCTTTCCCAGGAGAACCATAGGTTCCTAGGAATCTGAGTCCAAGTGACTTGATCTGCTACTAAAGTGTCATAAATTACTTCACTTTTCTATAGAACAGCAAGCTTGCATTTTTTTGTTGCTGTTGTTTGATGTTGGCGCTACATGCAGTGACTGGCACATAGTAGGAATTTGATAAGTATTTGTGTAATTTCAAGGCAGTAAAGAGAACTAGGATCATACGTAATCACTAAGAGGTAACAGGGATTTAGAATTGTGGTAAATATTTAAATGTTTTAGAAACTTATAGCCAATCTAAATTGCTTGTTAAATGGATGCTGTTCAGAGGACTTTCACAAATTAGTGCTGTAGATACCCTGAGAAGTCATACAGGCATGTTGAAGTAGATTTCCTAGGGTAAATACAAAAAATATCCTATTTTCAAGATACACAATAGATAGTTTAATGAAGCTGGTACAGTTCGATAGAATTTTTCATTTTCCTCCATTGCATATACATACTTACACTGACATATTACCTATACAGAGACGGACATGTTTGCCCATGCATCATATGTAGGTCATAAATAACTATGGGTAGGCCTTTATTTATGTGTCTGGTCTTTCCATAAATGCTACATTTTCAAACCTGGAATTATATTCTTCCACAAATCATAGACTTGTTATTGTTACTTATGTTATTTTAATGATTAAAATGATTCTGAGTCTTCCAAGGTTTCTGTGAATCAGCAGTGCCCCAGAAAATGTTTCTCTTCTTGAAATTCCAGGGAAGTTTTGAAATTCAAAGAGCTTAAGAAGGAAGCCTGGTCAGACAGCCTGTACTTCACTGAGACAGAGGTTACTACAAACACAGCAGCCTTCAAGTGAGTTCAAAAAGAGACCACCTTGGTCTCTTTTGCTTTGGTTAAAGAATTTTAGGCTTTATTTTAACCACATAGTCATTAGCTTAAGGACAGAGACTAACAGGTTCCAAGGCTATTTTTTTATTTAAGTAGTTTATTCAGATTGCATTTCAGTTGTTATCCCCTCACTTGTATCTTCCCATTTCCTCCTCCCTGCCTCTTTCACCCAATTTCACTCCCCTAGGTCTGTGACAGAAGAGGACCTCCTCCCTCAAAATATGATCACAGCCTATCAGGTCTCATCCTGGTAGACTGCTTACCCTTCCTCTGTGTGCCAGCAGACCTCCCACCAAGGGGAAATGGTCAAACAGGGGGCACCGGTGTTCATGGCAGGGACATTTCCCTCTCTCCACACAACCATGGAGAATGTGCTATATCTGAATAGGGGTTCTAGGTTTACTGCAAGTATTGTCCTTGGTTGGTACAGTAATTTGAGCAGCCCCCCCCAAGTCCAGATTCGCCAGCTTTGATGGTCTTCTTGTAGGATTCTAGGACCCTCTGGATCCTTCTATTTCCCCATTGTACAATACCTGTCTCACATGGAGTCCAAATAGGAAGTCCCGGTATCTATCCCAATCTCCTGGTAAGTGAAGATTTTCAGGGAACATCCCTGTTGGGCTAGTGTCCAATTAGAAGTGAGTATATACCATGTGTATCTTTCTGAGTCTGGGTTAATTCACTCAGGATGATCATTTCTAGTTCCATCCACTTCCCTTCACATTTCATGATTTCCTTGTTTTTAATAGCTGAGTAGTACTCCATAGTGTAAATGCATTACAGTTTCTTTATCCATTCTTTGATTGAGGGACATCTAGATTGTTTCCAGATTCTAGCTATTACGAATAAGGCTGCTATGAACATGGTTAAGCATATGACCTTGTTGTATGGTGGAGCATCTTTTGAGTATATTCCAAGGAGTGGAATAGCTGGGTCTTGAGGTAGCCCTATTTGCAGTTTCTTTGAGAGAGTGGCAGATTAATTTCCAAAGTGGCTATACTAGTTTGCACTACCACCAGCAATGAAGGAGTGTTCCCATTTCTCCATATCCTCACCAGCATGTGCTGTCACTTGAGTTTTTTTAATCTTAGCAATTCTGATGGGTATAAGATGGAATCTCAGAGTAATTTTGATTTGCATTTTTCTGATGACTAAGGACATTGAACATTTTTAAAGTGTTTCTCAGCCATTCAATATTCCTCTGTCGAAAATTCTCTGTTTAGTTGTGAGCCCCATTTCTTAATTGGGTTATTGGGTTTGGTGGTGTTTAATTTCTTGAGCTCTTTATATATTTTGGATATTAGTCCTTTGCCAGATGTAGGATTGGTGAAGATTTTTTCCCAGTCTGTAGGCTGTCACTTTGTTCTATTGACAGTGTCTTCTGCCTTACAGATGCTTCTCAACCTTATTGGGTCTCATTTATTAATTGTTGACCTTAGATCCTGGGCTGTTGGTGCTCTGTTCAGGAAGTTGTCTTGTATACCAATGAGTTTCAGGGTCTTCCCTACTTTTTCTTCTAACCGATTTAGTGTCTCTGGTTTTATGTTGAGGTTTTTAATCCACTTGGACTTGAGTTTTGTGCATGGTGATAAATATGGGTCTACTTCCATTTTTCTACATTTAGACATCCAGTTAGACCAGCACCATTTGTTGAAGATGCTATCCTTCTTCCATTGAATATATTTGGCTTCTTCGTCAAAAATCAAGTGTCCATAGGTGTGTGGGTTTACTTCTGGGTCTTTGATTCAATTCCATTGATCAACCAGCCTGTTGCTGTGCCAGTATCATGCTGTTTTAATTACTGTTTTTTTATAGTACAGCTTGAGATCAGGTATGGAGATTACTCCAGAGGAGCTTTTATTGTGCAGGATTGTTTTAGCTATTCTGGTCTTTTTGTTTTTCCATATGAAGTTGAGAATTGATCTTTCAACGTCTTAAAAAATTGTGTAGGTACTTTCATAGGGATTGCATTGAATCTGTAAATTGCTTTTGGTAAGATGGCCATATTTTCTATGTTAATTCTCTTGATGCATGGACAAGGGAGATCTTTCCATCTTCTGATGTCATATTCAATCTCCTTCTTCAGACTGAAGTTTTTTCAAACAAGTCCTTTACTTGCTTGGTTGGAGTTACTCCTAGATACTTAATATTACTTGTGGCTATCATGAAGGGTGTAGTTTTCCTAATGTCTTTCTTACCATGATTGCCATTTGTATAGAGGAAGGCTAATGACTTTTTTGACTTTTTTTTTTAATCCAGCCACTTTGCTGAAGGTGTTTATCAGATATAGGAGTTCTCTGGTGGAATTTTGGAGGTCACTTATGTACACTATCATATCATCTGCAAACAGGGATAATTTGACTTACTCCTTTCCCATTTGGATCTCCTTGATCTCCTTTTGTTGTCTTATTGCTCTGGCTAGAACTTTAAGTGAGCAGCCTTGTCTGGCCTCTGATTTTAGAGGAATTTCCTTGAGTTTCTCTCCATTTAATTTGAGGTTGGCTATTGTCTTGTTATATATAACCTTTATTACATTATTATGTTCCTTGTATGCCTGATCTCTCCCAAAATTTAAACAAGAATGGGTGCTAAACTTAGTCAAATGCTTTTTTGGTCTCTAAGGAGATTATCATGTGTTTTTCTTTCAGTTTGTTTATATAGTGCATTACATTGATGGAATTCTATATATTGAACTATTCCTGCACACCTTGAATGAAGCCTATTTGGCCATGGTGAATGATATCTTTGATGTGTTGCGGGTTCAGTTTGTGAGTATTTTATTGTGTATTTGTGCAACAATATTCATAAGAAGAATTGGTCAGAAAAAGAATTGGATCTTTGTGAGGTTTATGTATCAAAGTGACTCTGGCCCCATAGAATGAGTTTAGTAATATTCTATCAATTTCTATTTTGTGAAGCAACTTGGAGAGTATTGGTATTAGCTCTTCTTTGAATGTCTGGTAGAATTCTATGCTGAAACGATCCAGCCCTGGGCTTTTTTGGTTGAGAGACTTTTAATGACTGTTTCTATTTCTGTAGGAGAAATAGGACAATTTAATTTATTTGTCTGACATTGATTCAACTTTGGCAAGTGAAATCCATCAAGAAAATTGTACATTTCCTTTAGATTTTCAAATTTTGTGGCAAATAGGACCTAATGATTCTTTGTATTCCTTCAGTGTCTGTTTTTATGTCTCCCTTTTCATTTCTGAATTTGTTGATTTGGATAGTGTCTCTCTATCTTTTAGTTAGTTTGGTTAATAGTTTGTCTATCATGCTGATTTCTTCATGAACCAGCTCCTGGTTTTGTTGATTCTTTGAATTGTTCTCTTTATTTCTAATTTATTGTTTTCAGTCTTAAGTTTGATTATTTCAAGCCATCTACTCCTCTTGGGAGTTTCTGATTCTTTTTACCCTAGCGCTTCCAGATATGTTGTTAAGTTGCCTATATAAAATGCTTCCAATTTCTTTATGAAGGTCTTAGTGCTATGAATTTACCTCTTAGCACTGCTTTCAATGTATGACACAAACTTGGGTATGTTGTATCTTCATTTCCATTGAATTTTAGTAAGTCCTTAATTTCTTTCTTTATTTCTTCCCTGATGCAGTTGTCATTAAGTAGAGAGTTGTTTGGTTTCCATGTTTGTGCAGGTTTTATGTTATTTCTGTTGTTGTTGAAGTCCAGCATTAGTCCATGGTGTTCTGATAGAATACAAGGTATTATTTCAATCTTCTTATATCTGTTGATGCTTGCTTTGTAACCTACTATATGATCAATTTTGGAGAAAGTTCCATGAGGTGTTGAGAATAAAGGTATAATCTTTTGTGTTTGGGTGAAAAGTTTTGTAGATATCTGTTAGATCCATTTGATTCATGACCTCAGCTAGTGTCATCATTTCTAGGTTTATTTTCTGTTTTGTTGGCCTATTCTTTGGTCAAAGTGGAGTGTTGAAGTCTTCCACTACTAATTTGTGGGGATCGACGTGTGGTTTAAGCTTTGTTAATATTCCTTTTACAAATGTGGGTACCCTTGTATTGGAAGCATAGATGTTCAGAATTGTAATATCATCTTGGTTGACTTTACTTTTGATGAATATAAAGTGTCCTTCTTTATTGCTTTTGATTAATTTTGGTTGAAAGTCTATTTTATTAGATATTAAAATGTCTATATCTGCTTGCTTCTTGTGTCTGTTTGCTGAGAATACCTTTTTTTCAACCTTTTACCCCAAGGTAACGTCTATCATTATGGATGAAATGTGTTTCCTGAATGCAGAAGAATATTGAGTGTTGTCTATGCATCCATTTAGTTTTTCTGTGTCTTTTTTTTTTATAATTTATTTTTTAATTTTTTTTTATTATTTTATTCTTGTTACATCTCAATGTTTATCCCATCCCTTGTATCCTCCCATTCCTCCCCCCCCCCATTTTCCCATTATTCCCCTCCCCTATGACTGTTCCTGAGGGGGATTATGTCCCCCTATATATTCTCATAGGGTATCAAGTCTCTTCTTGGCTACTTGCTGTCCTTCCTCTGAGTGCCACCAGGTCTCCCCCTCCAGGGGACATGGTCAAATGTGAGGCACCAGAGTATGTGAGAAAGTCGTATCACACTCTCCACTCAACTGTGGAGAATATTCTGACCATTGGCTAGATCTGGGAAGGGGTTTAAAGTTTACCTCCTGTATTGTCCTTGGCTGGTGCCTTAGTTTGAGCGGGACCCCTGGGCCCAAATCTGCCTATCATATTGTTCTACTTGTAGATTTCTAGGACCCTCTGGATCCTTTTATTTTGCTGTTCTCCCATGCGTCTCTCATTTAGAGTCCCAATAGGATGCCTTCCCCTCTGTCCCAAAACGGTTCAAGCTCTGAAGACTTTTCTGTGTCTTTTAATTAAAGAATTGAACCATTGATGTTGAGAGATATTAATGACCAGTGACTGTTAAGTCTTTTGATTTTGATGATGATTGCAATATAGTGTTTGTGTGGTTATGTTTTGCAACAGTGAAGATATCTATTTCCTGTGTTATTTTGGTTGTAGTTTGTCACTTTGGGTTGGAATTTTCATTCTAGTAACTTCTATAGGGCTTGACTTTTGGATAGATACTGTTTGAATTTGTTTTTGTCATAGAATATCTTGTTTTCTTCATCAATGGTTATTGAAAGTTTCACTGGGTATAGTAGTCTGGACTGGCATCTGTGATCTCTTAGAGTTTTCATGACCTCTGCCCCCAGGCCCTTCTGGCTTCTATGGTCTCTGCTGAGAAAATGGGTACAATTCTTATAGGTTTGCCATGATATGTTACTGAGCCTTTTCCCCTTGCTGCTTTTAATATTTTTCTTTCTTCTGTACATTTTGTGTTTTAATTATTACGTGGTGGGAGGATTTTCTTTTCTTGTCTGTTCTATTTGGTGTTCTGTGGGCCTCTTGTATGTTTATAAGCATCTTCTTCTTTAAATTGGGAAAATATTCTTCTATGATTATGTTTAAAATATTTTCCTGGCTTTGGAGTCAGGCATCTTCTCTTTTCTCAATGACTATTACCCTCAGGCTTTGTCTTTTCATGGTGTTCTTGTTTTCCTGTATGTTCTGTGTCAGTAGTTTTTCAGATTTAATATTTTCTTTTATAGTTGCATCAAGTTTTTCAATTGTATCTTCTACGCCTGAGATTCTTTCCTCCGTCTCTTAAAATCTGTTAGAGAAGCTTACCTCTGTATTTCCTGCTTTCTTCTCTAAGTTCTCTCATTCCTGGTCTTCCTCTGTCTGTGTTTTTATCATTGTTTCCATTTTCATCTTCTGATCATGAACTATTTTATTGATTTACTTCATCTGATTGTTTTTGTTTTCCTGAATTTCTTCCTGTGATTTCTTAATTTCCTTTCTATAGGCCTCTTTCCTGTCCTCAATCTGTTTGGCTGCATTTTCCTGCATTTATTTACAGATATTACTACTTTCCTCCATTATCATCCTCATTACCAAGGACTTGAAGTAATTTTCTTGTGCTTCAGTTGGGTTTGAGTTCCCAGGATTGAATTCTTTGGGATAGTTGGGTTCTAGAGATGCCATATCATTTTTTCTTTCTTTGTTTGTTTGTTTTTTGTTTTTGTTGTTGTTGTTGTTTGTATTTTTACACTGGTCTTTAGTCATCTTGCTGCCGCTGATGTTGGGAGGTAGTTTTTGGTGTCCTTCACTGGTTGTTGAGAGCAGTTCGTTAGTGAATGTCTATAGGTCGAGAATCCTCAGGAAACTCTTCTCTGGATCAGGCAGGTTACCTGGTTTTATCTCCAGGGGCTTTGCTCCACACCTTGGGCTCCCCACTGGGTCATCAGAGGCCAGTGCTCCTCCTCTGCAGCCCAAGGATCAGTATGAGGTAGTGTAAGCATACCTGGTTATCCTGTCTTTGGCTGGGCTTTGAAAACCCTGCCCTCAGGTACTGGGGCTTTGGGGGCCTGGGCTCAGTCTTCCCTAGAGCGCCAGATCCCCCAATGGATTGTGGAGGAGGCTGGCTAGGCTTCTGTTTGATCCACTTAGGCCAGTTCAGTCCTGCCTGAGGGCACTGGAACCCCCACTTAGTTGGAGCGGCTGGCTAGGTTTCTGACCAATCCATTCAGGTCTTGCCACCTTATATCAGTCAACTGGAGAGGGAAGCTATAGAACTGTTGCTGGCGAATGTGTCCTTAGCCACCTGGGCCCCCCACATGGGTGCTGGGCTTTAGATACTGCTCCAGCATTGTCACCAGCCCCTGGGGCTTTCTGTGGATTTTTGGGGTGGTCTGAGATCAGAGCCACCCATTTTCTTGGGTTCTCCCAAGGCCATAATATCCAGACTCTTGTGCTTCATAATCCACAGTTCAGTCGCCGATACTGAGTCCATGTATAAAGCACAGCTGCAGCTTGCAGGTGGGTATGGGTCCAGATACTAGGGACTGGGCACCCATCTTCTGTGGGCCAGTTGGATAGCCTGAGGCCAAAACCACCTGTGCTCTGCACTGTGTAGACCCCCTCTCACTTAGGGTTCCCCAGGTCTTTCAGTCTGTAGCTCCCAACAGAGTTCCCAGTATTTGTCCTGCAGATCAGATATCACGCATGTTCAGCGCCACCAGCTTAAATCTCTCCTCCAAGGTTATCTTTAATATCACCAAAGAATAGGTATAGTTATTTGTACTGGCTTTTTCAATAGATTTCAAACAAACCCAATCCTATCCTATGAAGTTATTTACAAGGTCAATCAAAGTAAAAATCTTTCTAGGTATTTTTATAGTATTCCCGATACAGGTAAAATTGTTCCTATTCAAGTGTGTGTGTGTGTGTGTGTGTGTGTGTGTGTGTGTGTGTGTGTGTGTGTGTGCAGAATTTATGTATTTATGGGTTTGTATGTATGTGTTTACCTAAGTATGTACACATGTGCATTTAATGGAAGCTAGAAGTCAATGCTGAATGTCTTCCTGTAGAATGTTCTACTTTATCTCTTATGATGGGGTCCCTTCAGTCAACTTAGTGGTTCATTAAATTAGAGTGCCAGGTTGTCACATTGCACTGATCTTGCTGTCTGAGGTCTCCCTGTATTGGGGTTACAGGCAGGTACATAGAAGCCCAACTTTATCCATAGTTACTAAGAATTCAAACTCAGGAACGGAAGCTTAGTAATCAAACTCTTTACCCACTGGGACACCTCCCCAGTGGTGCTGCACAGTTATATATGACGTCAACACCAGTTAGAGTCATTTGGGAAGAGAGAACTTCAATTGAGAAAATGGTCCAAGGATATTCTTACAGTCTAGCCTATGGTGCATATTCTTAATTGATTGTCGATCTGGGAAGGCTCAGCTCACTGGAAGAGTGGCTATGCCTGGAAGGTAGTCCTAGGCTGTATAAGAAAGCAGGTTAAGGAAGCCTTCAGGAGCAAAGCAATAAGCAGCATTCCTACATGGCTTCTGCACTGTCTCCTGAATCTAGGTGCCTGCCTTGAGTTCCTGACCTGATTTCTTTCAGTGATGAACTGTGATGTAGCATTATGAGATAAAATAAACCTTTTCCATTTAATTTGCTTTTGGTCCTGGTATTTTATCACAGCAATAGAAACTCTGCCTAAGATACCCTATCCCTAAGACAGATTCTTTGGATAGCTTCTTACAGTTCAGAAAATAGTTTATTTAACATTTTTTTGTTTTCTTACAAAGATAGCAGCAAGATATTTAAAGCATAGACATCTGGAAACAATCAGAAGAACAACATGGAAGAACCTGAGAAAAGGGTTGCAACCCATGGGGTCAGATGCTTTTCCAGTATCAAGGTAGGGATTGCTTTCATGTATGCAAGTATATACACAGGAAAGTCTTTCAAACAAGCACTGAAAGTGTTTGTAATATTGCTCATCTTACAGGAAGTTTTCCAATACAAATGCCATTTTACCCAATGTGTTGTTAATTTCTTGCCTTAAAAAGTTGAATTTATAATTATGGATGTCTATCGAGGATTATTCATTCCAGAAACTTAGAATGATTCAGAGCAATGGTTCTCAATCTGTCAGTCAAGACTCTTTTATAGGTCTAATGAGTATTTCACAGAAGTTGCATGTCAGATATCTTACATATCAAGTATGTAAATTATGACTCATGACAGTAGCAAAATTAACGTTACAAAGTAGCAACAAAATAATTTTATGGCTGGGTCAACACAACATGAGGAACTGTATTAAGGGATTGCAATCACAGCACAAGGAAGGTTGAGAACTACTCTAGAGGTTCTAGAAGAGGAATGGGTTTTAAATGTTTTTGGTGTGTATTATGTTACAGTAGAGTTTCATCTGAGGACAGAGGTCAATCTAGTGCTCAGCCTTCAGGTTCCTGACAGAACTAGAAATCAGTTCCACCAACAGGAGTGCTCCATTTACTAATATGCAGTGGTGACTTTATGACTTGTCTGGAAAGATATTTTTTCAAACATTGAAAATGTAATATTCATTGTTTGTAAGAAACGAGTCCATTCTGTTAGCTATTTGGTTGATTTTTAGTATGTTAGAGACAACTATTGTTCTCATAGCTCCAACGCCATGTGTACATCACAAAATATGAATGCAAGAAATTAGAGCACTGGCCTAGTTTCTGCACAGTCCAGTCCCTCAAATATTCATTTCTAAGATGCTGCCTTCTAAGTCACCCTTTTAAATGTTCATTTTAGTGTTTATTCACATTTACTGGAAAGTATATATTAATGTAAAAAAGACTTCATACTCAGCCCCCAGAATTTGTGCAAAACCTTCCAAGTTTTCCTTCAGTTCTGAGGAGCCCAGGTTCCCTGGATCCTAACCTTCTCCAGATACTTTCTAAATGTGCCATTTTGCACACTTTGTACAACCTGTTTATATTTCAGGTTTTATTTGAAAATGGTAATAGTAGTATTACATTTTAATATTTTAAAAAATCAGTCTGATCCCTCTCTCTCTATGTATATCTGTCTTTCTATGTCTGTGTCTGTGTCTGTCTCTGTATGTGTGTGTGTGTGCTCACCTTTAGGCTACCTAATATTGCTGATATGAGAGATTTATCCAAGGCACTCATCTGCACCAGGCAACTTCTCTTTCTCTGATCTGTAACTCCTTCTATACCTTTAGAATGCTTTAATTTCTTTAAATAAATGTTTTATTTTATTTATATGTGTGCTTTGCCCTCATGTGTGCTGGTACACCATCTGTGTGTCTTGTAATTTTGGAGGAAAAACGAAGGTGTTGGATCACCTGAAACTAGAGTGAACAGGTGGTTCTGAGCCACCACGTAGGTGCTGGGAACTGGACACAGGTCCTCAAGAAGAGCAGCCAGGGCTATTAACCAGTGCACCACGTCTCCAGTTTCAAGTCTTCAGATAAGAACGACTACTATTGTGATTACTAGAGAACATTTGTAGAGAAAAGATGTTTATCTTTCTTAACTGTTTTAGAGTTTTTATTGCTATGAAGAAACACCATGATCACTGAAACTCTTATAAAAAAGATACTTAATTGGGCCTGGCTCACAGGTTCAGAATTTTGGTTCACCATGGCTGGAATAATGGTGGCATGTAGGCAGACTTGGTGACAGAAAAGGAGTTGAGAATTCTACATCAAGATTGACAGACAGCAAGAAGTGTATGTTACTGGGCTTGGCTGGGGTTTCTGAAACCTCAAAGGCCATCCACAATGACACAGCAAGGCCACACCTAATTGTGCCAGTTCCTGGTGGCAAAGCACTCAAATCTATGATCTTATGAGGGCCATTTTTATTCAAACCATCACAGTTACTTTGGAGTTTATTAGTTACATGTATCAGTGTGGATGTTTTGGAAAATGTTCAAACCACTAATTCATATGTCAACATTTAGTGGTAACTGTTTGAAAATAATTATATTCCTCTCCTCTGAATTTAGAACTATATAGGAAGTTGAGATGATCAAAAGGTCTACATTGCCAGACTAAAGATTCTGCTTCTTGAGTTTAGACATATAATCATTAAGACAAAGTTTCCAGGACAGGGAAATCATGGACTCCATTGCCTTCAATCATACATGCCATGGCACCAATGATTGGTTCTAATCCAGTAGCCACACAGATGGTCATGGTTAAGCTACAAGGATCAACAAAACCAAACCAAAACTCATGAGCCCTGAAAAAGGACTGCTAGGAACAAAGATTTTGATGAGCAAGAGAGAAGAAGAAAGTGATAATCCAAGTACACATGCCTGTATAAAATAATCAAACAGTAATGTACTCAACAAGAATTATTAAAGAAAATGTATCAAGGGAACTAGGGAGACACTTCAATCAGTAAAGCATTTGTTTTTAAAACAGGGGAGCCCGAGTTCAGTCCCTAAAGCCTATATAAAAACTAGGCATGTCAACTTATAACTGTAATCCCAGCATGGGGAGATAGATTCAAGCAGAGACTTGGGGCTCACTAATGAGCCAGCCTTGCCTCCTGGGTGAATCCATGTTTTTCTTTAATGTATAAGTCTTGAATAATTGCACCTTAGATTGTCTTTTGATCTCTCCACAAACATATTTATACATGAACTCATCCCACATGAGTCTGCACACATATACAGAGAAAGAATGGGTGAAATTTTTCAAAAGAAACAACAAACAAACAAACAAACAAAAAAAAGAAAATTCCTTAAGGAAGCATAAAAGACTGCTCAAAAGGAGTTCTCTGGAGACTCTAGAATGTTGAAGGAAAAAGTCAATAGGATTAGCTTTATAAATACAGTTGTTATAGCAGTAGACCTGAATCAGCATGATCATTGTTTCTTTTACTTTCTCCACAGAACCAAATATTTTATAGAAAGATCAGTTGCTCAATGCCTATTTATATTTCTTCTTCAAAATACAGATGGAATAAATGATCTTTCCAAATCTGATTTTTTTTTTTAATTTGGTAAACTTTGATATTAAATACAGGACCTGAATTATAAAACTAATTTTAAAATCATTGAAATGCCGATCACATCCTCTGAAAGAATTACTGTGGGAAGAAAGAACAAAATGTTTATACTTTTGATCTATACTAAATTGGTTTTCATATTTCCCATCCAATTCTTTCTTTCTTTGTCAGTGCTGTTATTTTTTTAAATCTATTTTATCAGGGTTTCTTATGTCTCAAACTCCATTCCAATCATTATCCACCCTAATACCTTCTAATCCCCCAACACTAGGTTGGAGAGAAAGAAGGTTAATGTGGAAAGGTGCTGTAGGTCACTTTTGCTACTTCCTGCTGGTTAGGGTCATCTGGTTTCTTGGGACAAGTCCAATCTTCATTTCAGAATGTCTCCAATTTCTTCTTGTCAAATTGCAACAACAGCAATCAGGAGCAGCAGAGGGCAGCAGAAGCAGTGTTATTCTTCCTCGGAGACTTTCTGTGCCAGCCCCCAACCTCTGGGCTCTAGAATTTATTGCCTTTCACAGTCCTCAGAATTAAATTATCTGCAGCTGTCAAAAAGCCCCTCTCAGAGCCCACACGAGGCAAATAATTTGTTGCTGTGGATAATATAAATCAGTCCCATATCCCACATCTGAGATTAAAGCAAAAACATGTTTACATAAGATAACTGAGTTCTTAAAGATCTCAAACCTTTCACTATATTTCCCCCTTTTAGTTTTAAAAATGACTTTTTCTCTAATATGAATGAGACTGACTTGTTCTTCCTTTCTTAAAAGGAGATTATCAACAAACCAAACACATTTTGATCAATAGTTTCTTCTGTAACCCAGTAATTCTCAACTGCCTTTATCTGGACTGGTTCATAATTTTTGCTGCAGAGCCTTGAGCTAGGTCTCCAGGGCTGTTTCCTGACAGCAAGAGGTCACCTCGTTTATTCCTTTTGTACATACATTCACTAGTCAAATGATGCCTTTAAGCGCAGTATCTACAAACCCTGGGGAGCCTGGATATTCCATTATAGCCAGAAACTGCTTGTTCTCATCTAAGAGTGAGAGTGTCATAATTCCCTAGAGATAATGCCGCTGCCACTTTGAGCTCCGAGGTTTCATCCTCACAATTTCTTTGTAAATGGCCAAATTCACTGCAATTGAAGTACCAAGTATTTTGATACCTGAGACCTCTAGCTATGGTTTGTCCCATGATAGTGGCATGATACTCCTGAGAGCCAATATCAGTTGTGTCTCTTATCCATTCATCTATTGGGGCTGCTTGGACCTTTAATGGTCTAATTATTCTTGTACATTCAACATTTGCATTCTCAAATGCTATGGTCCCTATTGACACCTGTCTGGCATTAGGGTTTGGTATGGCTTTGTTTACAGCTCAAACCAATCTCTGCAAGAAGTCTGTGAAGGTTTCTCTAGAGCCTTGTATTATCTTAATAAATGAAGTAGATCTTTTTGGTTGGTTGGTTGTTTTTGAGACAGAGTTTCTCTGTGTAGCCTTCGCTGTCCTGGAACTCACTCTGTAGACAAGGATGGCCTCGAACTCACAGAAATCCACCTGACTCTGCCTCATGGGTGCTAGGATTAAAGGGGTATGCCACCATCTCCCAGCTATGAAGTAGATATTTCCCCAGGCTCCTCAGCCATAGCCCAAGCTCTTAATGCTGCCAAGCAGCGTTTTTTTTTAAGCAACACTATCAGATAGAATTTCTTCTTGTAGGTCTTATAACTCTTTACCAAGTAATTGATCTTTAGCCACATTTATCCCTCTTGTATTATTCTAGTGTTCTATTTTCTTCCATTCATGGTGATAACCACCCTGACTGCTAACCAGCTTCTAGCATAGCTGAAACAAAGCCCTTCCAATCTTGGAGAATAATTATGTTTTGGGTAGCTTAGTTACTTAATATTTGTTTAATGAAAGGGGAATGCATCATATAGGAAACAATAGGTTCTTTAAACTGCCTTAGATCTGACATAGCTATTGGACATCATGTTACCTCATTATCTTCATGGTCAACATCATTAGCAGGCATGTGCTGCACAATTACTGAGGAAACTGATGTGACTTTGCTATTCTAGGTAACTCCTCTGGCAGTGTGCCTGGCTCACGATTAACCCTTTTTTGTCTGCACAGCCTCTGCTCTTCCTGGTCCCTTACTTCATGAAGGGGCTGCAGGAACCTGAAAGCAAAAGCGCATGGAACAGGGTCGGGTGGCTACTGTGAGACACTCTGGCTCTCAGTTAGTAGGTGTCAACCCTTTTGTTCTCCTCTCTCTGACAGGTTTTGCTTTCCAAGCACTCCCATCCCTATCTAGAAACTCTCTCATTGCACATCCAATCTGCAATCCTTTCACAAACAAGAGTAATGAGTGACACTTCTGGTTTTTCAGCAATTCTCCCAATCTTTTGTAAAACAACATGTAGGAAGATTACAAAGCAAAACCAGAAAATCTCCTCTGGGAGAAAACACAGCAGCACCCACCATGGACTTTTAGCTGACATGCAGAAACAGTATTTTCACTCCTTCATGCTCTGATATCTCCCCTACAGCATTAAACACCAAGCTTCCCATTATACCTAAAGACATCTGGTCGCCACTTGTAGGCATCTTTATTTGTTATATTTGTGTTTCTTATATCTCTTATTCCCTTCTCCCTTTCCACCCTCATCCACTCTAAACCTTTAAACCCCCATCACCAGCTGGAAGACAAAGAAGAGTAGTGTGACAAGGAAGCATAGGTCTCATTTGCTACTTCCTTCTGTATAGGGTCATCTGGTTCTTTGGGGCAAGTCTAATCTTTGTTTCAGAATATCTTCAACTTGTTCATCTTTTCAAATCACAACAATAGCAACCAGGAGCATCAGAAGGAGCAGCGTCAGTGTTCTTTTTCCTTGGAACGTTTCTGTCCCCTTTTCCCTCTCTCTGGAATCTGGATTTTATTATTTCTCCTGAGAGTCCTCATAATTAAACTATCTGCAGCTGTCAATGAGCCCCTCAGAGAGCCCACATGAAGCAGATAGTTTTTTGCTGTGGACAATCTGAATCAGTCTCATATCCTACACCTAGGATTTTAAAAAATGAAAAAACAAAAAACATGTTTACATAAGTTTTTAAAGATGCCAAATTTTCTATTACATTTTTTCTTCCTTCCTTTCTCTCTTTCTTTTTTCCTTCCTTCGTTCTGTCTGCCTTTCTTCCTTCCTTGTATATATTTTCTATCTGGCTTATCCAAATTAATTGGTAATTGTAACAATAAATTCATAAGCAGAAAATACTAATGTAACATGGTATAATTTTGTCTTCTTTGGCTGAAATAGTACAGAAGATCGAGAAGCTGAGATGATGACATTTACTATCAACCAGCTGCTGGAAGATAAGTTGAGGGAAGCAGGAAGCTCAATCACTACATCACTCAAAAGAGAGTTATTTTTTTCTCTTTTTTATTATTAATTTATTCATATTACATCTCAGTTGTTAGCTCATCCCTTGTATCCTCCCATTCCTCCCTCCCTCCTGCTTCCCCCCTTGTTCCCCTCCCCTATGTCTGTGATTGAGGGGGACCTCCTCCCCCTGTATATGCTCATAGGGTATCTAGTCTCTTCTTGGTGACCTATTATCCTTCCTCTAAGTGCCACCAGGCGTCCCATCCAAGGGACATGGTCAAATATGGGGCACCAGAGTTTGTGTAAAAGTCAGATCTCCTTCTCCACTTAACAGTAAGAAATAGTGCTGGAATTCAATTCACTACATACATGTTTGTTCATCAGTGAAAAGTTATACTTATCATTTCCTATATATTTATGTTTTTCCTGTTGTTTTGCATTGCTTTACATATTTGTGTTGCTGTTGCTGTTGCTGTGTATAGATGTTTCTATTCCACCTGCCTATCTTTCCAATTATCTCTGGAAGTGAACATAAATTTTTGTAGGTAGAAAAAAAAAAAGAGAGAGAGTTATTTAGTCACAGGCAGGTACTTGGACTGCTGAGATAAAGTATTACAAAGAATACTGCACCATGAAGACAAAAAATATGTAGGCCACTTTGCTGTGGCCATTGCCTCCAGTGGTGAGAACATATTTGTTGTGTCCAAGAATGTAGAAAAAGAAGACAGGGTATTGATTTGGCCCAGGACATCCAGAGACCTGTCATTTCTGCAGAGAAGGCACAATAGGCTTGCTGAAGAAACAATGCCTTTGTGTAATTCTGTGCTCTGTCCCTTCTCTTCTTTAAAGAGAACAACATTTGTTCTGCAGATAAGAATATAATGCCGCAGAGAAATCTTGTCTCAAATAAAACACAAATAGCTGTGATATCTTTCTGTGTGAGTAAGGTATACCAATAAGAGAGTAAACCCATAACTATCAACAAAATTCATCACTGCTAACAAAATATTCTAACTGCATGTTCAGAGTGAGGAGATGGTGACAAACAGAAGAGAGATTACACTTTAAAATTTATTGTATGTTCAAAGGCTGTTTATGTTGGGTACAATTCTCCACCTCATGGAACTGGCTGCTTGGTCATTAGATGACAGATATATAATCAGAAAACAAAGTTCTCATTTGTTCTTCTTAAACATTTCTCTTCCTAGATATTTCTGTTTGCATTAACATGGGCATATCTCTCCAAAGCACTATCGGGAGCTTACATGAATTCTATGTTCACACAAATAGAGAGACAATTCGATATTCCCACATATATAGTTGGATTTATCTCTGGAAGCTTTGAGATTGGTGAGTTATTTTTACAGATACTTACCTTTATATATTTATATTTTCACATTTTAATCTTACTGAGTTACATACTTCCAGGTGTTGATTGAAGAGCCTATTGTGATGTAAAGGAGCCAATTATTTAAATATCTTCCTGATAGCCCCTAACTATTGCCACATGGCCTGACACTATCTTTTTTTCCTGGGGAGTTGCAGAAAATTTAAAGTATCAACATCTAATTCCATCATTTGATAAATCAAAGAGAAGCTAAGGGACTTTCCTTGGAATTTTAGAATGTTGCTGTGGGGGCCTAGAGGAAATTGTATTCAAAGGAGAGAGCAAATGCTGCTGTTCCCATTCTGTGTCTGTGAGGCTGACGGCTCTCCACTCTCAGTCACTACGGAAGATGAGGGAGCTTTCCTGTATCTCAGTGTGTCATACACAATTTCTAAGAAGAATAGATGAAGTTTAATCTGCTTTTGGGTGATGATATAGGATATGCGTGTACAAAGGGTGAAAGAGGAAAATATTTTCTTTATAAACAGAGTGCTCTGGAAGCCTTGGTGTCTCTCTTCTCTAGCTTAATCATAATTTTTCCTTCTTTCATGGTGAAATTGCCTTTGATGTATTTAATCAAACTGACAAAGAAAATCAAGATTGAGAAGAAGCTCACCCACACTGAGGATGCTCCATTCTGTCTCCCAGGGTCAAGATCTTTAGTGCATATTATTCCAGTCATGTCTAGGCCTTAACTGGAGTCAGGATGAATGCCTTTCATAGACATTACACATATTCTATTAATGCTCTATATGTTATGTGCAGCAAGTATGGCCCTGAAGAGTTAAAGGTTTCCCAGGCAATGAAATGGACAGGTTAATGTGAAGGATAGATTTATACAGAGGGTGAAACATCAAAGATTTTGTGTGGGCATTGAGCCATTCCAGTTTATAGGAAATTGTTATAACATGAACCTAGAGAGATGTGCAAAGATGAGAAATGGATAGAGACTGTAGCTTGCTCTGGACTATGTATTTTACCTCTCAGGTGGCTGAGAGCCATTATGAGGTTGGAATAGAATATTGATCTGACTGTGCTGAGGACTCATATTG
Source organism: Acomys russatus (assembly GCF_903995435.1). Classification (NCBI taxonomy): domain Eukaryota; kingdom Metazoa; phylum Chordata; class Mammalia; order Rodentia; family Muridae; genus Acomys; species Acomys russatus. Next base: position 64,397,060 of record NC_067149.1, on the reverse strand, counting down.
AAAACCCAATGATATTTGATTTCAGGATAATATTTTACTTGCAAAAATTAAACCATATAGGCAAAGAATAAGCTGATTACACTGAAGTAAAATTATCAGAACATTTAAACAGCCCATCAGGCAGAAATATTTGTACTTTTTAACAACAAGGTAAATATTAACTAATCTTATTTTCAAGTAATTATTGTCTCCATGTCATTTTGCAGCATTACAACAACCATGATGTCCTAAGCCACTGCTTATACTTTTAATGGTGACAGAATCATGGCTGCTCAAGTCACTACTGCTTCCTACTTTACTAAGGACAGAAATGCTAATGTAAAGTTAATGATTATTAGAAATAATTATCACTCAAGTTCACACACACACATGCTCATGCAAAATAAACAAAATTTTAAAATCTAGTTTCTCTGAACTCCATGGATTTTAGACTAAAGGTTAGAAATTCCTGTTCAAAGAAAAAATAAATCTTTTTACTACCACTGGCCATGGCAGGTGACTAAGGGGATGTCTTAAGTAGAAAAAGTTTTGAGAGAAAGGAATTCACCTTGGCTGATGAAAACAACATTTGGTAGGCATTTCCCTAATTGTTTTGCAAGTGACTTCCCACTAGCCTGAACAGCACCTTACCTCTCACCCACTGATTATTTGAGAAATATAACAAGGCAATGGAAAAGATGAAATCACCCTAATGTGAAGAGAGAATGTTTTTCTTCCCAGTAACTGTTTCAGACAAGATCATGTACATTCAGGGGTGCACAGCCATAGGCTAGAAAGATCCAGAGCTAGTTCAAACAATGAGTATTCTGCATCATGAAATCTATGACAAGGTCTTTGGAAGCAAAAACAGGCTGCAGTAAGGATAATAAGAATAGAGAGGAGAAGCACAAGGCATTCAAAATATCAACACATTTCTTCTACTTAGACAGCAGACTAGAGAGAAATAAAACTGGAAGAAACACAAAATCTTCAAATAGCTTACAAATAGCTAAGATTATTTAGACATTTGCTAAGTCATCAAAGAAAAGCATTTGGATTTTTTTAATCTTTCCTTTATGTATAACATGAGCAGGGTAACCATTCTCATCAAACTAAACTTATGTAGTTTGTAGAGAACTTACTTATATATTTGGTTCTTTTCAATCTTGTTTCTGTGTGAATAGTACTAGTGATTGAATCTAGGGCCTCGCACACATTAGTCAAGCATTCTCTCGCTCTGTATTCAGCCCATTAACTAATTTTTTAAAGGAATTTTCACTAAGTTGTCCAGAATGGTCTTGAACTCATTCTGTAGCCCAGGTCAACTTGGACCTTGCCATCTGCCTCTCTTGACCTCCCAGAAGCTGGGGATGACAGGTCTGTGGCTTTAGGCCCCTGTTTTTCTTTCAAGTCTCAAACATGTTTGTCAAAGGCCTCTCTGTCAGAACAGGGCTTCCTGCTTTACACCAAAGCTTTCTCCTAAAATACAAGGATGAAATTTTGGGTAGACTCCTGCAATGTAGACCTATGAACTAGCTGGAGGATTAGGACTCTTATCTCTGCTAACAGTATCACCTTGTTTAAGGAAAGACATAACAAAAGAAGCAAAAATACAGCTTGGCCACACTGAGCACTAAAGGTGTTTTTAAATTGTAAGTTTAAAAAAAATTAATCCATTTGCTTCTTCATATAGTAGGCATGACAGGAGAGGGCAGGATGACACCAGCTTTTGTATTTAATCTCAAAAACAAGATAACTCTGAATAGACTGTTTAATATTCTCCAGAGTGGAGGAGAAGCTTCTATCAGGGTCATAATTGCTTTACATATTAAAACAATACACAAAACATTCTAAGCACTCATCCCTATATTAAGGTGGTTGTTAAGCAATGATCCCTTAAGTCCAAATGCTGAAGAGGCTATTGACTAAGAGCTGCTAATACTGTACTGAAACAAATATTCTTTTTCCTCCTCCCAGGAAACCTTTTGTTGATTATATTTGTGAGTTATTTTGGAAGAAAAATGCACAGACCTATCATGATTGGTGCTGGATGTGCACTTATGGGCCTAGGGTGTTTCATAATGTCTCTACCTCATTTCCTCATGGGCCGGTGAGTATTCCTGTCCTTGATAATATTTTAGGTTCAGCTTTCACCTAAAAGAAATGAGCCCCAGAATTCTTCTCTGGGAGGAACAATGCTCTCTAAAGCACAGAAGGCTAATATGGAAATTAGAAGATGTGGTGTCTGGTCTGCCATTATGATTTGTGACTCTTGTGGCCTCACGTCCATTTAAGGTCCCATCCAGTCCATTTGTAAAGTGGGGACATGAGACACCTGTTTCAAGAAGTTGAGACATAAGAAGTAATTCTCTGTATCTGTCAACCCTCGTGCTGGGTCCTTCATCAGAAATATTTTGATATTTTTGTTACAAGTGGCCTATAGTTTAATAGAATCATTGGTTTACCAAGAAATAGAACAATGTCAAGGCTGATTTTTATTTTCATGCTTACCAAAATACAGAAAATTATAAATATGTTGATTTATCTCTTACTTCCTTTCCTGCTTTTTGGGACAGTTTTCAATTCTTTCCTCTTTTTGCCTGAGTACCTTTTTTTGTGTCAAAATATATATAAAATGTAATCTTTACATTAGCATGACTATAAAAATTGTTTCTATAATACAATAATCTTTTTTCTTGTTGTTTTTGGGTTTTTGTTTTGGTTTGGTTTTGGGTTTTTTATTAATTTGTTTTTGTTTTTTGTTTTGTTTGTCCTAGACTGCTTTATAGACCAGGCTGGCCTCAAACTCCCAGAGATCTGCCTGTCCCTCCTCCCAAGTGCTGGGATTAAAAGTACCACCCAGCATTATTCTTTATTGTAGAAGTCACTATGAATTTGTTTTACTTCTTTCCCTCATCATTTTCTTCCTCCTGTCTCCCCTCCTCTTTTCACTATTTCTTTCTTCTTCCTTTTCTTTTTTAAAATATCTTTCATCTCTTTTAGGTGTGTGTGTGTGTGGTGTGTGTGTGTGTGTGTGTGTGTGTGTGTGTGCGTGTGTGTGTACTGTGTGTGTGTCTAGTGCAAACAGGGATAAGAAGAAGGGCTTGGATTTCCTGAGCCTGGAGTTACAGAAGAATGTCAGCTATTACGTTGGTGCTGAAAAATGAATCTAAGTCCTCTTCAAGAGCAACAAGTGTCCTTAACCACTTAGTCATTTCTCCAGACTGGTTTTTGCTTTTCTTTTGGAGACAGGGTCTTGCTATAGAGCCGAGTCTTGTCTGGAATTTAATATGTACCGGCTCTTGGAGATTCTCCTGCTTCAGCTTTGAAAGTGTTGCTGCTATAAGTACGAGCCTCCACAACCCCCTTCCTTTGTCTCTACCTTGCTGTTAAATACCCACTGGAAGAGTAGCCTATCCTCTACTCTCCCGGGATTCATGCTGTAGAGGAAAATTTCCCTGTAGACTGTGAAGACATTCTCAAAGTTGATCTCTTTGGAATGAGAATTAGTATTCTAACTTCTGTGGCCAGTTTCTTTTCTTTTTCTTTTTTCTTCTAGATCCACAGCCTGAATGATGATTTATGTTCGTTCTCTGCCACCTCAGGCAGGACATTTTGTTATGTGTCTTACACACTGTTTTCCCTTGACATCTCTTCCTTCATCCTTTTGCTGCTGCTACTTCAGCACTCGTATCATAGTTTTCATTCATCTCTTGCCATCTTTGTTTTCTAACTCCATGTCTTCTCATCTCCTTGGTATTTCCTGGAGATAACTTTGTCATCCAGTCTCTTGAACGGGCTTGTCACTCATATATCATATTTAAGTCTTTCATTGTCAAGGACACCTCTCTACCTAAAATGTCTCTTCTGAAGAAAATCTTATTTTCTTAAGAATTCAGTGTCTTTTCCTGTGTGGCTTTCATCTGCCTCCATTGTCTCTGGCTCCTTTAAATGTAGCTTTTGTTTGTCCTTGGCGTCACTGTAATAAAGTGTTCCCCTGATGGCCTTGGTTATTTATTCATACTTAAGGTGGAATATAATATTTAAGAGAGGATCGAATGAGCAACAGGTGATTGAGTAGGGACTGAAACGATTGTGCAGGACTGGCTACTTCTGAGCTACCTTGAAAAATAAGTATTACTTATGGTTCTAGGCAAGAATTCTATGCTCTTGCTAAGGAGTAGAAACTTGGCTTACAAAGCCAGGAAAAAGGGAGACTATAGCCTTTTAGTATGCTGAGTTATTTAAAAACATAATGACCTTTCTTTTGGCCTCTGTATTCTCAGTGTACATTCTAGTGAACAGGCATGGGCCACCATACTTAGTTCATGTATTCTAGACCTTAAATCTAGAGTTGCATGTCCAGCCTAGTGATACAGATTCCTGTTTCTATCTACTTACTTACTTACTTACTTACTTGTGTGTGTGTACACATGTGTATACCTGTGTGTATGTGTGCATATGCATGAGTGTCACATTTGTGTTTGCATGTGGGTTACTGGATTGAGCTCTGCCCCTATCATATTATTGATGATAACTGAAGTAACTGCTGATGAAACCAAGTTTTTACTGGCTCTGGATGGCGTTCTTTCAGGGAACCAGGCAATCATCCATCTGCAAATGCTCCCTTTGCACTCAGCCCATCACAGTGAGTGTGTTCCTGTGTCCACACAGATATGAATATGAAACAACGATTTCACCTGCAATCAACTTGTCCTCAGACAGCTTCTTGTGTGTGGAAAACAGAACTCAGACCGTAAAGCCAACGCAGGACCCAGCAGGTTGATCAGTGATTCACATTGCTTTTTGCTCAGAGACTTGGCCACAGAAATACTCTTTTATAAGGGCTTTGACTATGACACAGGGTTTAGTAGGAAGACAAATAAGCAAAATATATTTTCTCCTTCAGGGAAGGGAGTTATCTAATAACCTAAAATGCTCTCAACCTGAATGTGAATATAAATTTTAAGAATTTCTTTCCTAAAGAGTTTCTTTCTTAAAGTGGGTATTAAAAAAATAAGCCAAAGACAGCCACTCCAACACATTGCAGAGCTAGTCTCACAAGGAAAAGGGCTTAGATGGATTTAGACACAATGTCATCTATGTGATTGTCTAGTTTAGTTTTCTGTTGCTGTATAAACACTGACCTGAGAAGTCATTTACAGAAATTTTTGAATTAATTGTTAGTAACACTTGACTGTCAAATACTCATGTGTTTTTTTTTTTCTTTTTTAATGCAGAGTGCACGAAAAAATTAAATCATTAATGTGGATCTATGTAATGGTAGGAAATGTCATACGTGGAATAGGTGAAACTCCCATCATACCCTGGGTATCTCCTACATAGAGATTTTGCCAAATCGGAAATTCCCCTTTATATATTGGTAAGTGTGAAATTAAGCCTTAGGAAGATAGAAACCAATGATTTATTTGATGCTTGTGGTATTCACAAGAGTGAGCAGAGTGCTACAGCACTATTGGTCATAAAATTGCTCAATAGAGGAATGACAAATAGCTCCAGACAGGCCACTTCATCAAGCAGCATCTCACTGTTGGAGAGCCCTCTGATCTTTATGTCACCAGGCCTTTGATGCTGTCACACTGTCTCTAAACCATTAAGAGAATCACCAACATTTCCTGAAAATTATTCCTTAGATATAATTGGGGTTTTGTTTTCTGGTTTTTTTTTTGTTTTGTTTTGTTTTTTGTTTTTTTTTTTTTTTTTTTTTCTTTTTTCTTTCTTTCTCTTTCTTCTTCTCTCTTCTCTTCCTTCGTCTTCTTCTCTTTCTTCTTTCTTCTCTTCTTCTTCTCTTCTTTTTTTTTTGTAGATATTAGGTTCTCATTCTTTCACCTATAATTATTGAAGCTTCATTATTGGCCATTTGTGTCCTGTATAATTTATTAAAAAATAGTCTCTCTCCTCGCGCCTCTCTCTCTCTCCTCTCCTCTCTCTCCGCTCTCTCGCTCTCTCGCTCTCTGTGTGGTGTGGTGTGTGTGTGTGTGCGCGCACACACACACACGCACATATGTGTGCACTTGCATGTCTATGTGGTGGTGAGAAGATAGCTTTTGGGAGCTGGCCTGGGGATTGAACTGGGGTCCTTGGACCATATTTGGTGAACAAGTGATTTTATCTGCTGAACAATCTGACTGGCCCTGTAGTTTTCTCTACTAATGTTCTCATAAACATTGCAGTGTAAGCCTTAATAAACACTCTTTTAGTTATGTCTTCTTTATCATGTTCACCATACCAACTGTTTTTTCTATTTACCATGTGCTCTATTTTCCCACTCAGGGCTCTGCACCCTGCTTCTCTATGAAGTTAATGGTACAGTGTCCTTCCATATGACCCTGCAGCCAAGAGAGGTTTTATCATCACTTTAACAAATATCTGGATTCATTCTCTTGGTCTATTCCATAGGCTTAGATTTTTCAAAAACCTACTTTATTCAGGGTTCTCAAATACTTCTCTCTCTCTTCTAACCTGCTGACCAGATATAGAGGACAAAGAAGGTTAGTAGGAAATGGGGGGATTGTGAACCTTTTTAGAAGTAGTTCCTTGGAGCAATTACTTCTTCCTTGTCAGTAGAGTAAAATAGAAACACCAACCAGAAACACAAATCAGCAGCAGCGGCATGATCCAGCAGAAACAGCTAGACTCTGCCAAATTGGCACCAGTGCGCCTAAGCGGGCAGAATCAGCTGGAGTACCAAAAGAAACTGTCCGGCACGTTTGTCTCTGCAAAGTGAAGATCACTGAAGCAATGCCATTTGTCTCACTGTTGGTGGGCTTCTATTTATATTATTTCTAAAACATCATATGTACTCTTACGTGTCTGGTTTCAGCAAACATCGCATGCAACCTCACAAGACAGCTTCCAGCAAAACATCACATGTCTCTCACGGGTCTGTTTTCAGCTAACAAAGGTCACATGCCTCTCGTTAGTCTGTTTTTAGCTGACCAAGATCATGTGCCCCCTCATGAGTTGGTTTTCAACTGAGGATGAACTAAAAACATTTACACATTCCACATTTGGGACCAAAACAAAAAAAAATTACATAAAAAAAGCCAAAACTTTCACTACAATATTCCTTGAAATTATCTTTAAAAAAAATCTGTGCATCTTCCAGAGTAGGGGAAATTTAGTATCCATCTTCTTATGTTTTCTCCTAAAGGATCTGAATTTATAATGAATAATGTGTTCATGTTCAATCTGTAGTTGATTATAAATCCATAATTTTGTATATGCAGCGATTTTCAACCTATGATTGGCAACTCTTTTGGGAGTGGAGTGTTCACAGGGGTAATATAAAACTATAATAAAACACATAATGTAAGTAAAATTTACATTATGATTCATAGAAAATTACCATTTTTAAGTAGCAACAAAATAATTTTATGGAGGAATGGTATTAAAGGATTGCAGCATAAGAAAAGTTGTAAGCACCTGTATATGGGATTTTTTTAATTAATGAAGACAGAAAAACAAACAACAAAACAAAAACAAAACCAAAGAGGCTAAGAGAAAACAAGAAGAGGCTTAGGATTAATGAAGATTAATTAAATTTTAAAAATAGTTTTTGTTCCTTTGTTCTCTTTAGATCCTTTCACAGACATCTAAGGAGAAAAATACAAGCACTTTTCTACAATGAGACCTTAAAATATGGATCCCTTTATCAAAAATCTAGAGCCAAATTACTTATATAAACAGATTAAACATAAAACTATATTAAGGTAAATAAGATACATGATTTGTGTATCTTATGTTTAGTACATAATAGCATAGTTTTCTAAAGTGAATAACTATAAATTATATATATTATAGATATTACATGTATGTGTACATAATCAAAAAACCATAAAACAATTAAATTAAGATATATGGTGCTATAGTTAAAGAGATATAGATGCCAAATATGAAAACTAAGAGTTATTTATGTTAGACAATAAGTTAAAGAAATAAGAAATGAGGTTGCCTTGGTAAGACATATAAGTGCTGAGAATCCATAGATCCACACACTGGGGGATTGTTCTATTTAGTTGGTAGAGTAAGAGGAGGAAAATCAACAAGGTGTATCTATGGGAACAAAATGAAGTGTAAACATATAGTTTGGAGAAGGTGTTAGGAGGAAGCTGACAGAAGAGAAGTTGGCCAGCAATGTTAAATATGTTAAGAGAATAAATATCAAAAATAGAGAAAGTGATTTACGATAGAATTCACAGGTTGTACCAAGAAAGCATCTTAGAATCAGAAAGCATCTGTCTGTATATAATGAGAGCCAAGGAGTCCAGGTAGACAATGTAGGACAGGAAAGAACCCAGTAGAGGTTGGAGATCTTGTAGGAAGCATTGAATACAGGATCCCATAGACCAGCTTCAGGAAGAAAGTAGAGAAATTCCTGGTGGCTCTGCAGCAGGGAGAATTGATCAGGCAGGGAACAGCTGGCCAAAGAGAACAACTGTTGCTGAACAATTTGTCAGAGAAATTAATTGTTGAGGGGAGATTAAGAAGAAATATTGATGACCAGAAATAAATTGTGTGCAAAACTGGAGGGTCTTCTAGCTCAGGAGAACTTTATTTTCCTTCTGCTATCTTCCTTGGGCCAACTCCAGTACTTTATTTAAAGTGAAGTTCAGTTTTTTTCATTACAGATTATGCCATTTTTTTCTTTTATAATCAGTAGAGCATTTAAAAATCAACAGAGCAAGAAAATAATCTAACAAAAAAATCTAAAAGGTTCTATATAAACTGCGATAATGGTGAACATGACCTGATTATTATTTCTAAAACAATACTCATGAAAGTTCAATCACAATTTCCCCAGGCTAAAGCAATTGTGTTTAGATGACTGTCATAGCCACATAGCTTGAAACTAAATGTGCTTAACAGAAAAAAAAAAAAAAAAAAAAAAAAAAAAAAAAACAAAAAAAAAACAACTTAATTTACTTCCCATCCCAAACCAACAAGTGTGCTGTTCATCTTTATCAAAGCCTAAGCTAAGGGGTGTTCTACTGTAAAATATTTGTAAATTGTGACCTTCCATGACCACTTTCTATTGCTCTCAAAGCAGATTCTTAAAAAACAAGTTTAAATTTTCTACAGCTAACAATATCTAACCAGGTACTGTATGTCAAAGTCCCAACTTTCTTTTCAAACAGTTTCTGCCTGGGAGCTCACAGTAGTCAGAGCCAAAACTCTCTCATTGTCTCATGCCTTTCACCAAATGCCTTCTTTCAAGTTTTTCTGTGGGAAAAAAAATTTCCAGTCTAAATTTCATTTGGGCTGAAAATAAACAGGAAGGCAGTTTTAGTTGAAAAACCAGATTTCAAAGTAGTTTTTAGGCAAAATTAGACCTGTACTATAGATAATATTTAAGAGCAGTGATGATCTGCTGTAGCTCTTTGGAACTTTGTCAAGCAAAGCTTCAACAGCTGTTCTAGATGTCTAAATCTCATGCAGGGCAGTCAAAGATCTTTGAAACTTTGTCAAGCAAAGCCTCCATGACTTTTCTTTATGTATCTGACAACAGAGCATCAAACAGAAGGGAGTGTTTGAAGGAACAAGGGAGACTAACCCAAAAAACCATGGAGAAAGGAAAAGACAAAATTTAAAGTGGAGAGAGGAAGGAAGTTGAAGTTGTTCATATCTGGGCTTTATGTGAGTAATGATGACTCAGGCGAGACTATGAACTGCAGATAATTTGGGAGGTGTTGAAGGTGGTTTCAAAGAAACAAGGTGTGGTTAGAACCAAGAAAAGTAAAATAATTAAGATAAGAATGAAGACCAGGATAATATGAAAGAAAAGAGCTATAATGGAGACACATTCTTTCCATGAAAGAAGTTCCAAGGGTGGAGCCTCGTGATGAGGATGCATTAAAAGAAATCCATTAAAGCACACATTCCTTTAGAAACTGTGGTTATTTCATGTTGTTACTATGAGAAAATGCAACTTTGGAGGGAAAGGGGCTCATTTGGCTTACAATTCCATCACAACAAAGTAGTTGCATTAACAGGAGCTTGAAGCAAGCTGGTCACACCCCACAAGAGCAGAGAGAGTGAGTGCATGATATGCTTTGCTTGCATGGTTGTGCTCAGCTGTTTCTTACATTCTTCCACAGTTCAGGACTCCCTGACTAGGGAATGGTGCTGCCCACAGTGGGCTGGGTGTTCTACCATCAATTTCCTTATTAAAAAAATCTTCTACTGGTATTTCCATATGTAAACCCAGTGTAGACAGTACTTTATTAAGATTCTCCTCACAGGTTATTTTATGTTGTGTCAAGTTGACAATAAAAGATAATCATCAAAGGGACACTTGAAAACACAGTTGTGGATACATCAAAGGACCTTTCTCACATCATAGCTTTGATAGGACTGCCTGTGAGAGTATAGCCTTGCCTTTAACTCAGCAGAAAAGAGAATTTGGAATGTGGCTTTAAGTAATGAGGCTTCCATGTCAGTCAACTTTCTTTCCCTTTAATAAATTCCAGAGATGATGGATTCATTTGACTCATATCTTCAGAGGTTTTAGTCTGTGTCTTTGGACTGTGTAGTTTGGAGGCTTCTCATGAGGCAGCTTATTATGGTGTAAGGATGAGTGTAGTAAACTATTCATCCTGTGATGGGAAAGCAATGCAAAGCATGGAAGAGGCCTTGAATCTACTCCAGGTGACCTAAAGACCAAGCACCATGCCCTATTTAGGAAAGGTTCTACCAGCTGCAGTGGTGCCATCCCGAGAAGCAACTCTGAAACATATTGTCTTCTGGGAACTTTCAATATTGAAACAATAGGATCATCTTCTTTCTCAATAGTTATAGAAACCAGTGCATATTCATGTAACATACATATGTACATATAGCATATACATGTACATGTAATATTGATACCAAATTTAATTTCTTTATGTGTTGAATATGTAAAAATATCTGAGGTAGTGGAGTATGTAGCTCAGTAGTAGAGCTCTTGCCTAGCCTATTGCATTTGATAGACCAAGCTCTTAAAAAGAAGGAAAGGAAATCTAAGATTATAAATTATTCAATCTCAAGGCTTTTGTGCAAGAAAACTCATGTGTACTTATATAAATGTTTGTCTTTGTTTACTTCCAGGGATTTTAGAAATGGGAAGGATGTTCGGCCCAATAATTGCACTTTTATTGGGATCTTTCTGTGCAAGTATTTATGTAGACATTGGTTCTGTGAATGCAGGTAACAACACAATGCAATTTATTTATACACTCCAGGCCCTAGAGTATGGGAGAATGTTCAGGAATGCTATTCCACTGCTTCCTTTGATTGTTAGTTAGATAAACACCACTTACAGATGGCAGACCTAAGGGAAGAGGGGTGAGGATAAAATGCCACCTTCTGTGGCAAAAGCCACATTTCAGGCACAGCTTTGGTTTAAAAATGTTACTTACAAAGGTTAGTTTCAGTGAGGCAGTCACTGTGGATAACAAAACAGATATGTCAGTTATGTAATGGACATCAATTTATAAAGTTTCCACATGACAGACAGAAAAAATCATTTAATGTTGTAAAATGTCTCACCACATACTGATAAATAAAATTAGGTATTTTCCTTAGTTTTATTATTTATTTACTTTACATTCCAATGGCAGATTTCTCTCCCTCCTCTCTTTCCAGTCACTCCCTCTCACCTCCCTTTCAAACTCCCCATTCACCCATCCTCACCTTCTCCTAAGAAGAGGGGAGTTCCTCCCCGCGTATTTCATCCAGCTTTGGAATATCAAGTTTCCGTAAGGATGCTGAGGATAGACAAGGCATCTCAGTTAAGAGAAAGGGATCCAAGGGCAGGCAATGTAGCCAGAGAAGGCCCTGCCCCTGCATTAGGAGCTCCCACACGAATACTGTACTGCACATGTGTTACATATGTGCAGAGGGCCTGGGTCAGTCCCTGCATGCTCTCTGCTGGGCACTTCAGTCTCTATGACTTTATGGGCCCAGATTAGTTGGTTCTGTAGGTTTTCTTGTTGTATCCTTGGCCATTCCTCCCCCTCTTCCACAGTATTCTTCTATCTCCACTTAATGTTTGGCTGTGGGTCTCTGCATCTGTTTCCATCCGTTGCTGGGTGAAGCCTCTCGGATGACAGTTATGCTAGGATCCTGTCTGCAAGTATAGCAGAATATCATTAGTAGTTTCAAGGGTGCGCACCCTCTCCTAGCATGGCTGTCAAGATGGGCAAGTCATTAATTGGCCATTCTCTCAAATTCTGCCCCATCTTTTACCCCTGTACATCTTTTAAACAGGACACATTGTGAGTCTAAGGTTTTGTGGCTTGATTTGTGTCCTCTATTAGAAGTATTGTCTGGTTATAGGAGATGCCAGCTGAGGCTCCACATACTGCCCTCGGCCCCATTATAGGCACCTTAGCTAGGATCACCCTCATAGATTCTTGGGAGTTTTCATTGTCCTAGTTTCTACCTTGTCCCACAGATACTCCCCCAATCCAGTTCTCTCTCCCTACACTGTCTCTCCTCCCATCTTCTCCCCACCTCATGCCTCCTGTTCCCAAGCCCACCTCCTCCCCCAAATAGTTTTTTAATAAATACACAAAACAAAAAATAATAGGATATCAGGTACTTTGTGTAATTATTTTTATTTATGTATTTGTGTGGAAGAAGAGGTTGCCTGATGAAGTCAGAGAGGGTGTCAGTCATCCTGAAATCATAGTTATAAGAAGTTGTGAGTTCCAGAGAACTCAGGACCTCTACAAAAGCATTACTACCTCTTGGCCCCTGAACTGTTTCTCCTGGCCCTTCCTCACCCACTGTGATGCTTTGAGACAGGAATATATCAGGTTAAAGCTATTTTCTTAAATATGTCTTTTTTAAAATGTAAGTTCAACTATTGCTCCATGTAGTGCTCTAGAACCTTCTCTTCTTATAATTTTAACTTCACCAAATTGATTTTCTGTAAGTATGAACTAGTCCAGTAGTGTGTTAGATGTTTGTAATCCCAGAATTTGGGAAGAAGACATAAAAGATAACAAATTCAAGACACAAACAAGAACAAATGTGTGAATAGTAAATAAATGATGTACAAATTTTATGTCTAGATGAATTTATGGATGTTAATAATTTTCTGCAGTTAAGAGAGGAAAGAATTATGCAAGCTAATACAATATCTACATTTCTTTACAGACAACCTGACCATAACTCCCGCTGACACACGCTGGGTCGGTGCCTGGTGGATGGGCTTTCTGATCTGTGCAGGAGTGAACATCCTCACCAGCGTCCCCTTCTTCTTTTTTCCCAAAACACTCCCCAAGGAAGGACTAGAGGATAATGTGGATGAGACTAAAAATGGCAGAGAAGAGAAGCACAGAAAAAGAGCCAAGGAGGAAAAACACGGAATCACTAAAGGCAAACAGGAAAACTTTAAGCTCTATTTGGTTTAGATGGTCTGTGGTTAGTGGGCACTTGTCACACTGTGCTGAGTTAAGGTAGCTTGTTACTAATCGTCCCTAATCAGCTGTGATAAACTTCTTCCACAGTTAGCACTTGGAAACAACTGACATGATAGGGAACCTGACTTACCTTACATTAGACTTTATGAAAATTTCATGTCAATCTGAGCACTCAGTGAAGAAACAGATTTACCCATCTGTTTCAAATGTCTATTTTACAAGAAATAATAATCAAGTTAAAAATATTAATAATCATAAATTCAAGCTAAACATAAAGGTAAAGAAAAGCTGGTTTGATAAGAAGAATGTTAGTTTAGCTGTGAGCATGCTTGAAGTCAAGACTGACTTTCAAGATGATCTCAAGAGAAATCATGACAGATGACATAATCATCTACCTTTGAAGCTGTGTGATAGTTTACAGGAGAATTGGTCCCTTAGAACAGACTGTTTTAAACAAGTGGGAATATTACCAACCTATGATGCAGAGTGGAGATGGCTCTGTGAGAAGCTACGGTGGGACAGCAGAGTGTCCTGGCACTTCATTGATGACATTGCTATTTGCTCCACCACTCACAGCCTACACACCTATGTACACTGAGTAGTCACAAATCTTCCCTGAGCACTACAGACCATGGCTGAGGATCCAGTCACAATAGGAGCCCCTGCAGGGACTTGAACGTTCGTAGAATTATGATCATGTTATCGATTCTCCTGAAGGGCCAATACTCAATCCTCTATGTGACTTTGTTGTCTGCCAGATCAATCTGATTTTAAAACTAGGACAGAGCTGAGCAGAGAAGAAGACATACAGAAAGTAACTGAGCACTGTGGAGACTCATTTAGAAGGACAGGAAGTCAACAAACAAGATTGAGTTCAAAAGCTCTCGGGAGCTCTGACTGCAACCATCTCACTCATAAACATGGATTTTAGCATTAGAATCCTTTTTTTTTCCATTAAAGTGCTCTGATTATTTTAAAATTAGAAATCAAAGCAAAAACCATGAAGGCATGAAATGAAAAAGACTGTTAAGTGTGAATTTCAGCCAAATTATCTTCAGTAAGATCTAATCCAATCACTAGAGACAGGCTACAAACGTGACTTTCGGCTTCCTAAACAGAGAAGAATTGTGAGGTTCCTGATATACACCAAATGATTGGCATTCTTTACAGTAAGACCTTCCTATTGAGATGTTTAAAAGTATCACTAGGTGCTTTTTATGCTTGTTCTGCATGAAGTCTTGGTGAGATGCTGAGGTTGTCTGCACTACAACATGATTCTTGGGGCCTTCCTACACTTTCTATTTTTTGCACAAAGGAGTGATAGCATCAGTGTCTGAACTCAGACTTCATCAAAGCATGTCCCTTGCAGATTCCAGAGGACAGACTAGTCACTTCTAGTGAATGTAGGATACTAATAGAGGGAAAGGAGAGAAAAAGAAATGAAAATGTATGGCCAAAGACACAATTCTATCTTCTTATACTTTTGCTTGACTGACACAACCGGGTTCTGGTTCTTTTGTAGCCAGTTGTGTCACTAATTTCCCAAAGGGACTTAAAGTATGATATAGAACTTTATCCCCAAGGGCTAATGATTTGTCAAATGTATTTGTGCTACAGCACAGGATCTGTGAGAAGATTTTGGAAAAGCACTGGACACTAAACGCAAGGCCAAGTTAGCTTGACGGTCTCTACATTCCCTTGTTTCAGATTTCTTGCCGTTCATGAAGAGCCTGATCTGCAACCCAGTTTACATGCTTTTCGTTCTTACAAGTGTGATACAGATCAACGTATTTGTCAGTATAATGACCTTCATGCCTAAATTCCTGGAGCAGCAATATGGAAAATCGACCGCAGAGGCCATCTTTCTCATAGGTATGTACGTCCATCATTTGCATAGTAGCACTTCCTGCTCAGACAATAGCATGATAAAACTATCCCCAAGGACCTGATAAACATGAAGATAATGTGACAGGGTGACTACAGTACAATTGGTATATCTTAGGATAGTCTTTAAATTTTTTTTCATTTCAGTCTCCAGCAAAATCAAGAATCTATAAGGAAGGGAAGAAGCCAGAACTACCCTCTCTGTTCTCTTCAATCTGAATAAAAATCATTGCAGTTATGGAAGTCTTAGGGAAGCTCATATGGGTCAATTTTCAGAGTGGGAATAAACTAATTCAAAGTGGGATACAGAGTCAGCTCCCTGTGACTCTGTCTCACTCCCAGATTTTACCCCTGGGCTTCCATTCTTGCTCGCCTCCTTCCTCCTCAGTCAGTTGTTCAGTCCCTGGTGGGTCTGAGGAGTCTCTGTAGCCATAGTCTGCTCTTCTTGTTAGCGCACTAAACTCAGGGATTATAAGCAACTTTGGAATTTTCCTGGGTTCATTGTACTCTTGAAAAATGAGAGTCACCTGTTGCCAGAAACCCTGTTGTATAAAGTTTCCTGAAAGTCTGAATCCCAGTCCTCACACTCAGATATGTAAAGTTAAATGTCAAGGTGTAGAGCTGCAAAGCATGGTTACCTTCTTCCAATCTTGGTGCTGACATGTGTGAATGCAACCTGGCCAAGATTTTCTCTTCCCTTTCCTTATTCTCCTTTGATCTTAGCTGGGGAAAGAGGGTCAGGGAGGCAGAGTGCTGGTCAACATTAACAATGGACAAACATGGTTCTGCACTATACGCGTGGACTCGGCAACAACCTTTAAAATCACCTGGAGCTAAGTCAAATTCCCAATAAACAGAGTAGAAAGAAATAAATGAAATGTGTGTGTGTGTGTGTGTGTGTGTGTGTGTGTGTGTGTGTGTGTAAAATACTCAATAGGTGTTTATGACCTACTGCAATTGACTAATCAGATGCTAAGCAGTTTTTTAAAGTGAGGTTATGGGCATTTGAAAACTTTTTATATATATGTGAGGGAGTAGGGGTTATAATCAGTGTATACTCAAGATGAACAGTTTCCTAAGATGTCATGAGCAAATGTATAACATGTTTATTTTCTGACGCGTTTTCTGAATACAATTTTGCTTGCATTTACAGGTGTTTACACATTACCTCCAGTATGTATTGGATATTTAATTGGTGGCTTTATTATGAAGAAGTTCAAGATTACTATCAAGAAAGCTGCATGCATAGCGTTCTGCTTATCCTTTTCTCAGTTTCTTCTCTCATTCTGCAACTTTATATTGACCTGTGATAATTTCCCTGTTGCAGGCCTAACTACCTCTTATGACAGGTATGTTGTTTAATCATAAAGAGCAAATTATTTTCACAATTGCTAGCCTATTTTCTCCAAGAGATCATTTAATAATGATTTAATGGAAGTGATCCATGGTTATCTTGTAGGTTTTTTCCCCTCATAAACTCTATACCAGCTCATACAAATGTAGGCAAGTTCCAAGAACTACTATTGATTAGGTTTATGACTTCACAGGCATACAGATGGTAGCTTTAAAGTGTAAAAAAAAAGTGTAGTAAAGTGTAAAAAATTAGGTTTTGTAGCCTACATTACCCATGAATTTTATACTCCCACAAACAGCACTATAAGTTGAGTATGAGGTCAGCAGGCCTTCATATGTTTCCACAATAGGCTCAAATTTAGCATAATTGAATCTAATACATAATAAGTCAATTAATGTATTCATTTTTTAAAGATTTATTTTTTAAGCATACAATGTTCTACCTGCATGCGTGCCTGCATGCCAGAAGAGGGTACCAGATCTTATTATAGATGGTTGTGAGCCACCTTGTGATTGCTGGGAAGAACAGACAGTACTCTACCTCTGAGCCATCTCTTCCGTCCCCTATCTTGTGTACACACACACACACACACACACACACACACACACGCACACACATCTATATATACATATATGTCACTGGTATAGTTATATCTCATGTACTCTGTAGTCTTAGATTTCACATTTTAAAGGTTCCCTGATCATATTCTGTATTAGCATGAATTTGTTAAAACAGTATAGGACATAGTTATAAGATCAAACAATCAATTAAAGTGAAATAAACCATACATGTGGAGGTTCCTTTCAAAGGGAGAGGACTCAGTGGTAAAGTGCTTGCTGAGCTGGCAGGAGCTCCTGGGTTCAGATACTCAGAACCCATGGAAAGCTTGACATGGTGTGGTCCATGTGACCCCAGTGTTCCTACTGTGACCTGAGGGGCACAGGCAGGAAAATCCTGAACGTTCATGTGCCTGCTAGTCTGGCATTTGCAGCAGTGAACAGCAAGGGACTCTGCCTCCAGCAAGGTGGAAGGTTATCTTCTGACGTCCACGTGTGTGCTGTTGCACAAGTGTGCTTACACAAACACATACATGAAAGAAAGAAATTAAAAGTAAAACAATTTTCAAAATTCTTAAGAACTGTAATATTGAAATGATTTCAAATAAAAATAAGTAATTATATTTATATAATAATATACATAAATATTATATGCCATCTAGAAATTTGCCATTCACTTTAGAGGATGTATATAGTGAAATTACGGAGCAATCAGTGAGTTTACTGTAACTGGCTTCAACACCCCAGGGTAGAATTAATGCCACTGTGTCCATCTCCAGTCATGCTCTCCACACACTGTGTTTGAGGGACAGGATTTGAATCCAGCTGCTAGAAACTCAGCAGATTCTTCGTTCACTCCCCTGTAATGCTGGGTATTTCTACATCTCATCAAAGCGTGGCTGGTCAGTTAAACCACTCTGTTTGGAAGCTACATGAACATCTATCTTATATTTATGAGACAACTGCAGATTTTGTCCCAGCCAGCTCTTTCATTACTCTCCATCATGCTGTCAATGTGTTATGAGCTTCAATTTAGTTTTAATGTCATCATAAGTTTCTTATAGTGTAGCAATTAATGTTTACTTTTAAAGAAATTGAAAAAAGGAGTCATGCAACCACTGAAATAGATAATTTGTGTGACAAAAACAGTACAAAGACCACATGTTACTGTTCAGATGATTTTGTTTCTATTATGGGGTAGAATAAGATTCTCTCTCTCTCTCTCTCTCTCTCTCTCTCTCTCCTCTCCTCGCCTTCTCCTCCTCTCTTCTCTTCTCTCCCCTCTCTCCTCCTCTCTCTCTCTCTCTCTCTCTCTCTCTCTCTCTCTCTTCTCTCTCTCTCTCTCTTTCTCTCTCTCTCCTCTCTCCTCTCTCTCTTTCTCTCTCTCTCTCCTGTTGTGTGTGTGTGTGTGTGGTGTGTGTGGTGTGTACATGGTGAATGAAGAAAAAAAATAAAGATTTGAATGGGTTTTCAGTACCCATAACAATATTTTAAATCATTTCAGAGTTCAGCAGCCTCCATATGTGGAGAATAAGGTCCTTGCTGATTGCAACACCAGGTGTAGCTGCTTAACAAAAACATGGGATCCAGTGTGTGGTGACAATGGCATAGCGTACATGTCAGCCTGCCTTGCAGGCTGTGGAGAAGTCTGCTGGAACAGGAATCAACATGGTAAACACCCCTTTCAGTGTTTGGGCTGCTGTTTGTGTGCTGCACTAACATGTGCTTGTGACCTAAGCCTACATCTGCTAAGAAGCAAAAATAGTCATGCCTAAAATAGTTTAATATTTTTTGGGAACAAATCAATTTAATCCACATACTCATACTGGGTGCTACAATTCCTAGAGAGTATGTAAAGCCTCGTCAGAGTCTGAGCATCATTTTGTGACTTCAAGGCAGTTGAGAACATTATTCAAGTGATCTGAGTTAAAATGTCTGGACAGGATGGAGAGATGGCTCCACTGTAAAGAACACTTGCTGTTCTTTGAGAGGACATGTTTGGTTCCCAGCACCCCACATGGGGCAGCTCACAATGCCAGCTCCAGGCCATCTGACACCCTCCTCTGTCTTCCTCAGGCACCCACATGTACCTGTTTGTGTACACACAAATACAGAAGCATGCACGTAAATCCACATTAAAGTTGAAACTGTAAATTACTCTGGACAGAACTTGAACCTTTGTTGTGGTAGGAACTTATGAAGCCCAGGCTGGCCTCAAGCTTGCTGTGTAGTTGAGGTGGACAGAACACTTACCTTTTGTATCACAATAGGTATTATTTATTTATTTAGTGGTGTGCAGGTGCCTGTTGCATATGGAGGCCATAAGGCAACCTCAGCTGTTGACTCTCAGGCCCCACGCACTTGGTACTTTTGAGACAGGATCTCATGGCCTGGAGTTTGCTGCTTCTGTTAGACCATCTGGCAACTGAGCCCAGGAAGTCACCTGTCCTCACCTTCAGTGCACCAGTGTTGCAAGCACATCCTCTGTGCATGCATTTTCCCATGTTTCCGGGGATGCGAACTCAGGTCCTCATGCTTGTGCAGGTCTTTACTGACTGTTCCACCTGTCCGGCGCTCGCCATGACAGTTTAGCAAGATAAAGAGCCAAGCAAGTTTTCTTGCCTTAAACATGTTGTAATACTTACAGTTGGGCGGGTAATCAGACCATGAAATATATTTTAAAAATTGACTTTATTTTTTTTCCATTTTTTTTATTAATTTATTCTTGTTACAATCTCATGTTTATCCCATCCCTTGTATCCTCCCATTCCTCCCCCCCCATTTTCCCATTATTCCCCTCCCCTATGACTGTTCCTGAGGGGGATTAATGTCCCCCTATATATTCTCATAGGGTATCAAGTCTCTCTTGGCTACTTGCTGTCCTTCCTCTGAGTGCCACCAGGTCTTATTTTTTAAATAAACACTTTTATTTGTTGGCATGACTTTGTTTATTAGTAAGCAACTAAGTATTCCATCAACATTCTGAAAGTTATTTTGTTTGAGTACTTAGTAGTAGGTTAAAAATGCATATTTTTTTTGCTTTTTAAAAAGATTATGTGGCAGTTATAAAGTTGGAGCAATGGGTAAGGTATTTGACACTAAGCCTTAACACCAGAATTATATTCTGGGACTCACTTCGTAGAAACAGAATACTAAACTCGCATAACTTATTCTGTGACTTGTGCATGCATGCCATGGCACACACATATCCACACATAGACACACTCATGCAGATGTATGCCTACACATATATGCACACATAGATACAAGATAACCAAGTAAACAAATAAAATTAAAATAAGGCGTGAATTCAGAATATGAATTTTTGCACATTTGTTTCAGTGTATTTAGAGAAGAATAATACTATTTTAAAATATACCTTTTTATATTTTATGATTTCTGAGATAGCAGAAGAAACATAGAAATAAACAAGGAACCTCCTTTTTTGTCAGTATTATTATTTAATGGTGTTTGTGGTCAACACGGGTCCTCATTTGAACTGTATGAGTGTTCTTCTCCTCTGAACAGTGTCATTGGCCACAACACTCTCCATTTAATCTAACTAGCTGTGTAGAAAATTATGACGGTTTGGTCCCAGTATTTTTCTTCCTTCATAGCACACTTGCTTTCGTTTGTTTTTTGACAGGTGTTTCAAAACTGCAGCTGCATTCGCTCATCAGGAAACTCATCTGCTGTCCTCGGGCTGTGTAACAAGGGCCCTGACTGTGCTAAGATGCTGGCAGTACTTTTTAATCCTGTCAGTAATTCTCTATTTCATCTACTCTCTAGCAGGCCATTCCTGGGTACATGGTTCTCCCTGAGGTAATAAGTAACCCAGCCCCTTCATTTAGCTTTTTCTTTTCCTTCTTCATAGTGTGCAAATGTGTGTGCATGCGTGCGGGCATTTGTGCCTGCGTGGGTGCCTGCATGCCTGTGTGCCTGTTTGTGTGTGTGTGTGTGTGTGTGTGTGTGTGTGTGGTGTGTGTGTGTGTGTGTGTGTGGTGTGTGTGAATGTGGATGTGGGCTCCTGGTTCAAAAGACAGTGTTGAGGCAGGGTCTCTCTTGTTATTTCTGCTGATGTGCTGCCTGTGTACTCAGCCTATCTGGGCCTCAAGGTCCCAAGAAATTCTGTTTTCTTTCCTACTTCACTGTGAGAATGTTTGGATTATAGATGCATGTCACTGATTTGGACTTCTCCGTTTTATTTTTTTTACATCTGTTCCTGGTTTTGGGGATTGAACTCAGTCATCGAATTTTTGGAGTAAGCACTTTACCCATTGAGCCATGCCACAGATGTCATTTAGATATGTTTTGGCCATTTATTTTATTACCTTTCCCAATAAAGGCTTTGGAGTCATGATTCCTAGAACATCAGGGCTTTAAGATACCTTTATCAAGACTCTTATGCTAAGCATTGCCAAATTAACAGTAATTTAAAGTTCACTGAAATTTTTCTTCCTGTCCTTGTCCATTTTCTCCCTAATTGCCCCTAAGTGAACAAACTTCGTTTTGCAGCTCGACACTAGTTGCCTGGCACTCAGTCCCTATGGCTCAGCTAACTGACTGGCAGTGTGAAACTTTCTGGTGTAAAAAGGGACCAGGCCCCCTTGACATTCTGCTGTCAATTTGTCTTTAACAGAAAACATGAATGCGTTAATAGATCCTCTCTAACAGGAGTACATGAAAGCAGTGTAGATATTCATCTCCCTAACACAACGGAGGAAGTTGCATTTCAAAGTTTTTATTATTATTATTATTATTATTATTATTATTATTATTATTATTATTATTATTATTATTATTATTATTATGTGTTCTTTTCAATCTAGCAAACTCACACACACTGTCAATGGGAAAAGGTTCAACTCTACATTTCTTTTCTCATTGGAATTCAGAAGTAAAGTTGCATCGCTATGATCATCATCATACACTGCACCAAGGTTCTCCAGTCTCCTTTCCTTTCCTGTGCTCTTTTGTTTCCTTGCCCACATGCCCTTTGTGGCCCCTTCTCCTCCTCCTCCTTTTCTCCTCCTTTGCTTCCCTCCTCTTCTCCCCTCACACTTCTCTTTCTCTTCTTTTCTCTTTCCTCCCCTACTCTGCCCTTCCCTCCCCACCCTTCACCTCCTCTTCTCTCTTCTCCAACTACCCTTCCCTCCCCTCCCTTCTTCTCCCCTCTCCTCCCCTCTCCACCTACCCTTCCCTCCCCTCCCTTCTCCCCTCTCCTCCCCTCCCACATACCCTTCCCTCCCCTCCCTTCTTCCCCTCTCCTCCCCTCTCCACGTACCCTTCCCTCCCCTCCCTTCTTCTCCCCTCTCCTCCCCTCTCCACATACCCTTCCCTCCCCTCCCTTCTTCTCCCCTCTCCTCCCCTCTCCACCTACCCTTCCCACCCCTCCCTTCTCCTCCCCTCTCCCCCCTCTCCTCTCCACCTACCCTTCCCCCTCCCCTCCCTTCTTCTCCCTCTCCTCCCCTCCCTACCCTTCCCTCCCCTCCCTCCCTCTCCCCTCCTCCTCCCCTCTCCACGTACCCTTCCCCTCCCCTCCCTTCTTCTCCCCTCTCCTCCCCTCTCCACCTACCCTTCCTGCCCCTCCCTTCTCCTCCCCTCTCCACCTACCCTTCCCTCCCCTCCCTTCTTCTCCCCTCTTCTCCCCTCTCCACCTACCCTTCCCACCCCTCCCTTCTCCTCCCCTCTCCTCCCCTCTCCACATACCCTTCCCTCCCCTCCCTTCTTCTCCCCTCTCCTCCCCTCTCCACCTACCCTTCCCCCCCTCCCTCTCCTCCCCTCTCCTCCCCTCTCCACGTACCCTTTCCTCCCCTCCCCTCCTCTTCCCTCCCCTCTCCTCCCCTCTCCACCTACCCTTCCCTTCCCTCCCTTCTCCCCTCCCCCCCTCTCCTCCCCTCCACCTACCCTTCCCTCCCCTCCCTTCTCCCTTCTCCCCTCTCCTCCCCTTCCACCTCCCCTTCCCTCCCCCTCCCTTCTTCTCCCCTCTCCTCCCCTCTCTACCTACTCTTCCCTCCCCTCTCAACTTCCTTCATCTGCTTCTACTCATCGTGCACATTCAGTGGAAGAGGCTAAACATATGTCCTTATGTATTCATTTTGCATTCATACAAATGGAGACGCAGTTTATACTTTGCTTCAGTTCATAGGTTCATGGACAGATAAAGGCACCAAGTATTGCTAGTTTTTACATCTTAAGTTCTTGCAAGTGAGGGACATTTGGCTGGACATCTGTCACCCCCACATGCCAGGCAGATTCAGCTGCTGTTGGTCAGTGGTGTCCCCTTTCTTCCTCACTACTCCTGATGCCTCGGTTCCAAAGCCGCATGCTCGGTTGGTAAGGAGGACTTTTCCTCATAGAGGAGAATGGTCATAGGTGAAGGCAGATGAGCAGCTGAACCCTCCTGTTAGAGCCTCCAACATGCTCTGGAGAGATGCTCTCATGTTTGCTGTGTATCTGCTCCCACTTCAATCCCACGCTCACTTGCTCAGTTTCTTCTTTTCTAAAGTTGACTGTTCAACTGGGTCTAAGAAAGTGTGGCTGGATGAGGTTTTAATGTATGACCATTTAAAATATTTTTCATGAAATTGTTTCTAAAATGAAATCCAAACAGTTACATATAATTATTTTCTTGCCTAAGGGTATATTTGGTCAGGAAAAAGAACACATTTTAAAAGGTCTTTCATAGTCCTAACGTATAGCATATTTTTCAGTTTTTATCTTTACGGTTTTATAGGCCTCCCTTTGTATGTAGTTATCAAAACCATCTCAAATCTATTCTTTTAGGTGGAATAGAACAGACAAATTCTAAAGTTGTTAAATCCATATAACAGAGTCATTTTCTTAATTTCATAGCATACATAAGGGGTACATTCTCTGTTTATCTATGGGACTGTATTTACCGTACCTTGAATTGTTATGTGACCTGTGTTTGCTTTTTTATCAACATGAGAAAAAGCTGGCAAACAACCTACGAGAGTAAAGATTTATCTGGTTTGTGGTTTCAGAGGTTTTGGTCCATCGTAGTAGGCATGGCATGGTGTTTGTCATGGTAACCAGGAGACTATTCATCTAGGTTAGCAACAATCGCTGTTAATGGGCTTATGCGTGCTTCAGATATGAAGGTTAGAGGCCAGCTTTCAGAAGTCCTTACTCTCCTTCCTCTATGTGGGCTTAACAGAGGTAGAGCTGTGCCAGTCTCAAGTGAGGATGAAAAGCTTAAGCATTGGAATCATGAGCTATCATTCACTGTCATAGGAGGATGACAAGGCAGATTTGTATTTGTGTCATGAACTTTTATGTATGTATGTAGGAATGCATGTCTGTGTGCGTATGTATGTTCATATGTATATATGTATTTTTCAGGTGCATCAAGTCCGAAGAGAAGTCACTTGGGATTGGATTACATACATTTTGCATAAGAGTATTTGGTATGAAGAATTTTCCAACATATAAGACCAATATTAAGTGTTTAGTAAACCAATTAATTTTTCATAATAAGAAGAAAGCAACTATCTTGTCAACCCAAAATACAACTCTAGCCTTAAAGGGAATAAGGGCTTATCTGGAATCAAACATGAGGGACCATGACATGGGCACACAGATTCAGGTCACCAAAATATCATATCACAATAGGAGAACTGTTTAGTGATATTTATAGTTAGAGAACAAAGGAACTCAAGAACAAAGCACTTCTGAAATATATCTGTGGGTACATCAGGTAGGTTGGCTACTGTAAAGCAGGGAATTTTCTGCTGTACGTTCAGACATTATCTGATGGCATTCTTAGTGTTTGTGTGGGTGGAGGCTAGTGACCTCTTCAGTCAACACACTCTCAAAGGCTTCATGTGATAGTGACATGGATATGTGTTCAGACACAGGGATGGGGCAATAAATGATCAGTATGAGAGGTAAAGATAATTTGTCTCTGGATCTGCATTATCCCAATTTCCACAGCCAGGAAGATCCAATAACCTTGTAGCATCTTTAATATAGGGTGTTTTCTACCCAGTTTTTGCTGAATGTCAGTGTACAAGCACTTATGTTTGGAAATGGCTTCTTGTAATTAGTCTGAGAATGAGGTAACTGCACAGATGAAAAACACTTCCCCTTGACTTTAAAGACCTTACTTGACTCTAATTATGCCTTTCATCTCTTAGTGGATTCAAGAGTAAAATGGAGTGGAAAGGATTTTGTTAGTTGGAGGTACAGAAAACCAATAGAAGACATTTCAGAAAATGCATGAGTGTCATGATCATGAACTCAATGAATATATTCTTCTCAACTTATATATAGCTTTCATTTGTTGTGATCTAGAAACTTTCCTTTAATTTATAATTCTTAAAAGTAAGTTTACAGCATTTGGTTCATAAACTGTTATGTTGTTCTTTTTAAATATGGAAAGTGATGTAATTCCAAGTAGAATTACATCTCTCTCTCTCTCTCTGTCTCTCCTTTCTTTCTTCTTATAAATAGGCTAAGTTTGTTGTTGTTGTTGTTGATTGTTTGGGGTTTGGTTTATTTCTTTTTTCTCTCTTCATTGCAGCTGGCATTCCTGCACCTGTTTACATTGGTGCTTTGATAGACAGAACATGTTTACATTGGGGAACTCTGAAATGTGGTGAGCCTGGGGCGTGCAGGATGTATGATATAAATAGCTTCAGGTAATGATAAATCTGAGATGGAGTTTTGTAGCATAAAATGCCCTTATTCACATCTAAACTTTTCTAGAGTGATAAAATCACATTTCACTTATTTTTCAGAAAGTACATAGATGGTATAACTTCCTTATTTATGTTTTAATATTTTCCCATTATTTCTACGGTGCTTAATACATTTAATCATGGGTGGATTTCCTAAAATCCTTTCAGAATACTTTAGAAAGGGAGCAGATATCAGCATAGAGGCCCTGGAGCAGAAGGGAAATTTACATCTTGAGCTGAGTTAGCATGGCAGAACACAAGAAATAAATAGAAGAACAAGATTCATGACTTGGGACAAGGATAATACAGATAGGAACAAAATCTCATATTTCCTACCATCCTTTACCTATGGACAGAGAGAAGGGACTTTTCCCTTCTGCAGGGGTTGGGAAGACAGACTCTCAGAAGATTCATGCAGCATGGATTCTGGCATCTAGTTCCTGGAAAATTCACAGCCCTCTCATGCTTGCAGCCTAACTAGATGAGAACCCAAAATCTGTGCAGGGCCATGCAGCTTAACAAACTGTTCTGGGTGCTGTAGCCAAAGCCTATCTTGAGAAGGCAACTTATTATATTTGACGAACAGTCTCATCTCTGTGAATCTATAGATGCTACACTGCACTTAGTAGTTGGCTGCTTATGAACACAACTTAACTCAGAAGAGGGACTGTGGGAACAAGAAACAAAACATTGAGAGTGTCACAAGAGTAGTTTGCCACAGATAGAAATACCTGGAGCCATTACCCTGAAGAACCAAGACACATGGGTACCCACCATTTGAGATTGGGGTACATCCAGTTGTGGGTGTTTTCATGCTATTATTTGTTCTAAACACTATTATTGACATGGTTTCCACCACTTTCCAAGCTAAGCAGGGACCTCACTAACAGTACACTAAAAAAGTTGTGTGGGATCACTGCTGCCCCACCTCCAGGGGTTATGACAGTCTGATCCTGAAGAAGACTGTTACCTTGTTGCTCTCTAGGGCTGCATTCCCAATGAAGCCAGCAGAGAAACTTTGTTTGTTACAGAGTGTATTGTAGCAAAGACTCCTTTTGCTTCTATAACCTCTTCAGCCAAAAGGAATTTTTCCCACTTGATGTTTCAGGGTGAGCATTATACTGAACAGTTCTGGGGGGTAGGGGAGGGGAAAGTGCTGGTTATTACCCTGTTCCAATATGTGTATGTCTGGAAGTAGCTGAGGTTCCATTCCTGGCCTGGTATGCCCATAGTAACAGTGTAGAAGGACTCAAGTGCAGTCAGTGTATCTCTGTGTGTTAAAGTTTCAACTGCCTTGACATCCCCACAATGGTGGACTGTGTCTCAGAATTGTGAGACAAATTATCAAGGTCTTTCAAAACAGTGACAAGGAAATAAGCTAAGATATTTCCTAATCTATTATACATCTAGAAAAAAAGACAATTATATTTCTAGACTGATATATCTAAAGTACAATATACATATATATTGTAATTATATATTCCTTCCATAAAAATAGCCATGAATATTTTCTCTTCTTATATAGTCCTGAATTTTGTATCTGAAGAGTGTTACCTCTCACTGTGTTCTAGATCTTCTCACCTCAATTAATGTAATCAGAAAATGTCCCATGGTCATTTTCACAAGTCAAGGTAATCCACACAGGCCTTCACTGAAACATCCTTTCCAGGATATTCTAGATTGTATATTGACAGGACTGTACATCACACAATACTTTATTATAAATATGTTGAGAACATGAAGGAAGACTTTCATAGTTATTTAGAAATGTGCACATGTCAAAAACACCTATTTTCCAAACACACTACTTCCAAACTCATTAAGGCATATTTTATCAAATTTACAAAGAATAGATACCTTATAACAGAATACAAGTAACTGAAAAAAACACAAAAGGAAAAATTACCTAATTCATTTCAGGAAGCTTGTACAGTTTTCATGCTTAAACATGAAAAATTATACATGAAAATGAACAACTCAAATCTACTAATATATGACAGTGACTAATAGGACATATTTTATGCAGGCCAGGTCTGCTTTTCCACTAAGGGTATCCAGGCACATTGCACACTGAAGCGTAGCTGGGACAGGTGGGTGGACACAGGATTTGGTTGGCACGAGTGCTGAAGAAATAACCTCTGGAGACAGTTTTTACTGAAACAGCTCTGTTTATTGGAGGGAGAACAAAGATTCTATAAACCTTGGTGAGTGGATAGGGGTTTTCAAGGTGAGGGTACATCATTGGCTGGGACCAAGGTGCTGGGAATGTTTCATTTGCATGAAGAGGCATTCTAGGTGCTTTGCTGGACATTTCCCTTATAAAGAAAAAGGACATATGTTTTAAAATATTGATATGCTGTGTTCCACGAATAGATTTTTTTTTGATATTGAAACCCTTGTATGTCTAAAATTGTGACAGCTGAACTGTGAAACTGCTGGAGCTGGCCTGGAGCAGGAGTGAGTTCAAGATGTATCCAAACCTGAAAATCTTGTCATGAGACTGTCAGGAATAGAACTGTTCCCTCCATGTTATGGGCCTGTATCTAGCCTTGTGACTCTCACCTCTGCCACCCTTAAGGTAGTCACATAACCTGGTGGCCTATAATTCTAGATTGTCTGAAATTGACAGCACTACGCATCGGACCATATTTTAAAACTAAACCTTTCTAAACCATCCTCCTAGATGCACCCAAGATGTATTTCTGTATGGTCTTAAATTCAGTCAGGTCAACAATGGAAACTTGGTATCACCAACATGAAAAAATGCATTTAAACTTTGCTGGTAAAAGTCATCTTATGGCATTTTAACAAACGTAATTATTAACGCTCCAAAAAAGATTATGTAAAGTACATGGGAAAAATAATCACCAGATGTTTTTCTTCAAAGAATAAAGGATCTGTAAAAATATACAAAATTAGCTTTCACTAAACACGTTAAGATTTAATACAGATTAGTTATTTTTGTTGTTGTTTTGTTTTGTTCTTGGTTTTTGTTTGTTTGTTTGTTTCTTTGTTTTTGAGACAGGGTTTCTCTGTAAAGCCTTGGTTGACCTGGAATCTCTTTGTAGATCAGCCTGGCCTTGAACTCACAAAAATCTGCCTGCCTCTGCCTCCCCAGTTGCTAGGATTACAGTCATAAACCACCACCATGCCCAGCTCAACTAATTCTTTTCCACAGGCGCATTTACTTTGGGGTGCCTGCAGCACTAACAGGATCAAGCTATCTCCCAGCATTCTTCATCCTAAGATTTATGAGGAAGCTCCAACTCCCTGGAGAAATCAGCTCTTCAGAAACTGAACTTGCAGAGATGACGCTCACGGAGAAGGAAAGCATGGATGTGCACAGAAGTCCTGAGGTTGAGAATGTCAGAGAACTGAAAACCAAACTATAGTGAGTTTTCTATTGACCTGTGCAAACCCATGAAGAGAATGTACATCTCACTTGCTTTGAATCATGAGAGATATTATAGGAGATATTTTCTTTTCTTTAAGGACCTCAAAATTATGTTATTCATGATAAAATAGTTACTGATAGCATTTTCGGGACTTTGGGGTAGAACTTAAGATCTTCTAAGGAAAGACTTCCATGGTGACCCTCACACTGTACTGTAAAACAGCCTTCCTATTCAAACACCATTTTCTTTTTTAACTCAATCAAGGGAAGTCTGTATTTCTCACCTAACTTCAAAGAGCTTTAAATTTTCCCTATTCATAAAACATCAGTTAATTCTACTGATGTTATGGTTTGATAGTGGAGGTATTTAGAGCTGAAAATAAGCATCTGCATCTGTCTTTATCTATTTAGGAGTTGCTAACTCTCTTTGTTTTATTATAGACATAATGCTTCCAAGATTAGACTTCTCATTAATGTGTCATTGAAAATCCCTTCTTTCATTACTATTGTCATACAATTGATCGTTTTGTTAGGAACACTGACCGATTTAATCAGGTTGTGGGACATACTGTGATACATACACTACAGCTTTATGATGAGATGTTTCCTATGCTTTGTTTTATTTGTGTGTGTGTGTGTGTGTGTGTGTGTGTGTGTGTGTGTGTATTTTGATTTGGGAGGAAGGTAGCAAGGGATGAGGGCAAACATGAGGGAAGAGGAAACTGAGTAAGACTGAGGTGCATGATGTGAAAATCACAAAGAATCAATAAAAAGCTTAAAAAATAATGTAGCAAAGATTGATAGAAGTTTCCTTATCAGTTCAAAGGTGGTTATGAAACTTTTTTGTTTTGTTTTTTGCTTTTCAAGACATAGTTTTTCTGTGTAATAGCCCTGGATGTCCTGGACTTACTTTACAGACCAGGCTTGCCTCAGACTCACAGAGCTCCATCTGCCTCTGCCTCTTGGGTGCTGGGTTTACAGATGTGTGCCACCATGCCCGGCTGAAACTCTTTCTTAAGAGCAAGTATTTGGGAAAGCCAGTTCTTTCAAAGGTACTTTGTAAAGATAGAGGCCTCTCACACTTTTTGGCAAGCATTTCATTGTAATAAAAGTCAATAATATAACTTTTATGGTTCAGAGAAGATATAAGACAATAAAATAATAAGGTACAAGGCAGCAGATATATTAGATGAGGAGTTTATTAAATGAGCATAGGGAGAGAAGGAAAGGGGAGGGGTACCCCAGAAAAAGAGAGAGAAAGACAGAGACAGAGAGACATACAGAGGGAGAGAGAGAGAGAAAGAAAGAAAGAGAGAGAGAGAGAGAGAGAGAGAGAGAGAGAGAGAAACAGACAGAGACAGAGAGGGGAATAGTAAGAGGGAAAGTAAGGGTAAGAGAGGGAGAGTAGAGAGAGCCACCAGAAGGGTTTGTCCTTTTTTATAGCCCTGGGTTGGGCCATGCTCCCATGACAGGTAGGCAATGACATGACATCATAGGTAGGCAGACTGAAGCAGAATACCAACATTCCTCCCTTTTTTTATAATTAAAAAAATTAGGATGTTGGATTTTTTTTAAATGTAAGGTAAGTTTAAATATAAATGTAGGTAAGGGGGGAAGAGAGAGAGAGAGAGAGAGAGAGAGAGAGAGAGAGAGAGAGAGAGAGAACAGTAGCAACAAAATATCCGTATTATATGGTGAAGAGAAAAGAAACCCTTTCCCTGAAGGTTTAGGGTAAAGTGTGGGGTATGTCAGCCATGTTCTGCAGCAGATAGGGACTAAAGAGTGCTGGGAGAAATTGGAACTGTTTGTCCCTGGCCTGGAGCACACCATTTCAGCCTTTTGTAAATGGATAAAAGGGGAAAGTAATCATCTTAATTACTTCCTGCTGACAGTAGGGTGGCAACAGGAGATTAAAAGGCTGAAATGTTGGCCAGGTTATGGAAGAAAAAGCTTTTGCATTTGCTGTCCAGGATCTAAGAACATCTGTGGCTAGGAAGGGCAATGCAGGTCCAGGTAGAAGGAACAATACAAGTCCAACTGTCATGATCTGTGAGATTGGACTGGAGCACTTGAGGGTAGCTGTTTTGTCAATGTCCTAGATGTAGGAAGTCTAGCAGGATACTACAACATATATGTGAGCAGAAGACAAAGTTAATAGGTTAGGGTGATAATTCCCTCTAGGTGGACATTTGAAACTCTTATGAGAGCAAAGAGAAAAAGCTTGAGAGTAATGAAAGAGACAATGTTGACAAACTTGAAAATTTTGGGAGAGCAAAGAAAAGTTTTAACATGGGGAACTTCCTTCCATTTTACCTGATTGTTGGCAATAATTAAAATGGTTTAGTTTTGGATCTGTCTAAGTTTGGTTGCAGAGGAATGTAAGATTAGCAGCCCTTAATGTGTGCATAGGGATTTGAAATTCTCTAAAAGACATCCCAAAGGCATGCTAAGAGGAATAGGCATTTGGACATCTTCCATAGGGAGGTGAAGCCAATAATCTGTTAGCATGTCCCCAGAATGGATAGTGACTCAGCTACTCCTCAGTACTGAGCAGCAACCAAAAGAGCTCAGCTTTGCTGTTGAGCTAGCCTGGGGACACAGCCACCTACCTAGTACACTAGGAATTTTTCAGAGGCCAAGCAGCATCGGGGTCAACTGTGTCAGTTCTCACCCAGTGGGAACTATCCTAATTATAGGTCAGCAAGAAGAACCAGCCACAGTCATGGAGACTGGAATTGGGTAACTTCACTCCCAGTGAACCAGAGAGGTATCAACAGCCTCTCAGACAAAGGGAAGCATTTACGTGACTAGGAAGGGAGAATTCAGTTGGTGTAGGGGGCAGAAAGGTGGCAGTCAGGTAGTTAGGTGAGGGGACTCCCAAAACCTGTGACATGGGGAGGAATCCTACCCTTAGAGATAGGAAATAGGTGAGAAACTTAGGCTGTGGATTGGCAGTGCTTATCTGGATTCTATTTGACCTGAGAACTTTATAAACTTCTTCTAACTTCATAAAGGGAGGTAAATTTTAGACATGTTAGCATCATCACTGTTTGTAATTTGTAGTAAAATACACATTGTTAGACATATACACATTGGGGGAAAAGGCAGTAGACATAAGCACAGCAGAGGCTTGGGAAAAGAACTTAGTGTTAAAGGCGCAAATACTCTTTGAAGTGAGCTTAGGAAAAGAAGAAGACTTATGGAACTTATCTGACACCTGTGAAACAGTAACATGGGGGAGGACAGAAACCTCCTGTAAAGCAGAAGGCAAAAGCTCACTTTAGAATCACTATACATCATGAAAGATTGGAGGTATACAACTTTAGCACAATGAGAAATGTTTTAAGGAAAAGACAAACAAAAGGAAATTTAAAATCTTGAGCTTGGAACTATGGTAGCATTATATAGTGGAATATTTTACCGTAGTTAGACTAACAAATGAGAGCTCCATTGATCAGTGCCAACACTGAACAGTTAATACAACAATATCAAGAAGAAATAAAACATATTTTAGACATTATAACCTTTACAATGTGCATTTACCAACTTAAAACACTTTCTTAGACCTTCTGGCATTCATAAGACATCTTTCTGGAAGCTTTAAGACATAGGTGAAATTGCTGTAAGGAGTCACTGTCCTTTAGCTAAAAGAATGGTAACAAGGTAGACTGTATCTAGACCTGACCGTTAAAGTTTGCTCTCTTGCATATGAAGAGGGCTAAGAAGGTATCTGAAGCCTCCTATGACAGAAGTTGGCCATGTGACTATGTAGCCCAGGTATGGGGTTAAAACAGATCTGTAGCATTACCCTGGGTTTGGCAAGGCTGCTAAATCTAAAAGCCATCTGTACTTCACCAGGTCAAGGAGCTTGAAGGCTAGAAGTGTCTACAGCTCTTGTGCTGGTTGAAAGTCCAATGGTTAGGCACAGAGGACAAGCCTGCATGTGAGCATCTTACCAACAGTCAAGGCCATGGGACTGGTGTCCCATTGTGGATGCAGCAGCTGTGAAAGGAGTGTCTCCTGTTTGGCCGCATCTGAAACAGGTCCTTGCAGAGCTGGCTCAGGATGGACACTAGCAGGAGGGGTCATTGCAGACTTCTATTTTCTTCCCTCAGGTGTAGTGGCTACGCCCTGGGGTATAGTTTTTCCATAGTTGAGCCTGTGAAGAAGACTCCTCTCAGGATTTAAACATTTACCAGTTCCTATATGAGGGTTCAGGAAACATCTTCGCCTTTCAGTTTAGATGGGATCAAGACCGCAATCTTGTCTATCTTAAGAATATTTAGATAAACAAACTTTGTTTGTAGTTTATCTTAATGCTTAAGACTAAGACTTTAGGCTTTATCACTGTTAAGTTGGAGTATTAAAAATGTAAACACAGTCCAAAAAATAGCAGAACAGTTTTTTTTTGTTTTTTTTTGTTTTGTTTTTGTTTTTTTGTATAATCAATAACATTACATTTAGTATTTTAGGTTAAACATGTTTTAAGGCAATGATTTTAATTTTAACATTGTAAACAAATGAATGTTAATACAGCAGAACATTATAAAATAATTTAGAAACCGTATTAAATCCATCATCCAGGACGCCTGCAGTTGAATCCAGGGTGGTTGATGGTGACAGGAGGACCAGCATTTATTTACTTGTCTAGGAAATAATAAAGCCATAAATTAGAAACAAAAACATAATCTTGAAATAGACCTATACAACCTTGAAATAAGAAACATTTTGAACCAGGATACAATAAAATGAAACTTGTTTTTATCTGAAAGTTGATAAACAGAGTTTTATATATGGTCCAAACATCAAAACAAAAAAGCAATCCTTTTTTTTTTTTTTTTGAGAGGAGAAAAAGAAATCAGAGACAAGTTTTATTTTTAGTTGACAGGCAGCCATATTTGACTCTCTTAGTCTATAATTTACTGAATTAGCACAGCTGCCAGTCGCTGGTCTCAGAGAAGATTAACTCTGCTCCTGGCTTTCCCTTAGCCGCCTTTAGGAAGGCAGGGCTTAGGGAGCAGGGGTCCTGCATATGACTCTCCAGTGAATCTCCAGCAAATGAAAGGGGAGGGCCAGGGCAGTGGTGGGAAGCAGGGGGCGGTCATGTGGTTGTTCTTAAAGATGGCTGCTTGCCATGTGGTTGTCCCTTACCAAGACGGTGGCTAGTCACATGGCTACCCTTAACAAATATGGCGCAGAGGGCAAAGGCTCCACCTCCTCCATCCAGGACCAACAAGATGACTGCCACGTGGTGTGAGGAACCAGTGGCAGGCAGATTTGAAAATGTTCTCAGGCTGCAGTGAGTTGGAGTAGCTAAGCACAATGCCCTCCAGTGGGGCAGGAATAACCCAAACCCAGAGGATTACACGAGGCGCACCCCAGGGCTGGGGTGGGTGTGGGTGAGTAGGGTTACCTTCATGCTGGCTGGCAGAATGCAGCCAGCTCAAAGTCACTCTAATCGGAGGGACCCAAAATTGGCTACGCTCTGTGGTAGGTATTTGCTTATCAATAGGAGAAACCCTGTCATGAACAGTACTGTTGCGGGGCCGGGTGTAGCCATGTGGCAGAGTGAATCACCTGTGTTCTGGGCTGGGTCCTGGGAGTGAGCAAAGTGGCAGAAATGTATCTCATCTTAGAATTGCAGTTTGAAGGGAGGGCAGTGATAGGTTCAGAGGGGGATGAACGGAGACAGAATGAAGTTTCTGTGAGAAGTGTGGTAGGACTAGTTCAATAGAAAGGATTCCAGACTTAAGATAACTATGGACAAGCCTTTTTTATACAGGGCCACCAATTTTATTATTATAAATAAGATAGAAGGCAATAAAACAGTAAGATACCAGAAAGCAGATATGGTATTAGATGAGGAGTTTTATTAAATGAGCATATGGAGAGAAGGAAAGGGGAGAATGGGACCCCATTGAGACAGAAGAAAAGAGGGGAAGAGTAAGAGTAAAAGTGGGAAGGTAGAGCAAGAGCCACCAGCGGGTCTGTCCTAGTTCCATGCTCCCATGGCAGGTAGGCTGCCCGAAGCAGAATCCCAACTATAACAATGGTATAAACCCATTAAGATGGAGAGGACCGAGGAAGGAAAGGTGACAGGTGGAGGTCAATTTACTAAGGTAACATATGCACAGTAAAGTGAGAGTATCTGCATACCAGAGCAGAAGGCAGGCAGGTACACTCTTCGCAGCTCTGTGGTAGCCTGACCATTAGTGGGAGAATTCACAGCTTTGTTCCTTGAACTGAAGCCAACCCACTTCCAAGAAGGAAAGGGGTATTTTGCTCTTGCTTGCAGAAGTCTCAGGACATTATCTCTCCATCCTGCTGCTTTGGGCCTGTGTTTTTGCAGCACATTGGGGAGGAAACTCCTAGGAAAGAAGCTGCCGATGTCATGTTGGTTGAAAAGCAAAATGAAAGAATGGAAGTGGCCAGGGAGCTAGTATCTCTTTCAAGGGCTAACCATTGGGGATCTAAATGCACCCTGTAAGCCCCACCTCTTAAAGCTCCCACCACATTTCAAAAGCTCCATGCTAATGACTAATATTTTAAAACATGGCCCATTGGGCCAAGATTCGAACCAAAACAACACTGAAGAGAAATCAGACAACCTAACTGAAGGAATTTCTGCAGTTATCTTCCAGGTTGTTATGATTTCCTGAATTAGTGAGTGTGCATTATAAAAGAAATGTTTCAGGGGGATGAGGAGATGGTTCAGCATTAAGAGCATGTGCTGTTCTGGCTCAAGATCCAAGTTTTGTTCCCATCACCCACATCAAGGGTTTCACAGCCACCTGTGATCCCAGCTCTGAGTGATCTGATGCATCTGACCTTGCAGCCTTCTGTGCTCCTATGCATATGCCTAGCTCCTGGGGTTCACCCCTTATGAAGGAGGCAGTTTTTCACTCTAAGAGCACAGATTCTTCCTTGACACATCATAGTGGGAAAAGCAGTTCAAAACCACAGGCACTGGAGTACTTGGGGAATTTTCTCGTGGTGTCCATGAGGTCTGGGATGGTGGGTTATTATTCTGACCTTGATTCTCCCCAGTGTGTGATCATGGCACAGAAGCCAGAGGTAGAGGAGAGGAGGAGGAAAAATGCAGAGAGACCTGAAGGTGATTCAGTTTTCCATTTAACATTGCTATGTGTCTGAACATAACAGAATACATAGTAGTTTAGCCAATGTAACCAAAATTATAAGAACTTAGAAAGTGAAATTCAAAATACACAGAAGCTGAAAAAAAGAAAAGGTAGGAGAGAGGCAATAAATGTGTCTTGCATGCCATGCCATGAAACTGAACACTCTGATATGAGTTTGTTAGCACAGTTGAGTTCATTACCATAGGAACCAAGGAGATGCTTGCAAGCTAGCAACTTATTTTTGCTGGACTACTGTGAGAGTTAGCAGGAAGAACAAAGGCCTAGGCATTGATCTTCCAATATAATTTATTTTTTTATGCCTTGATTTTTCCCTCAGTTCAAATAAAACATGATTAAAAACAAGTTTTCATAACAAATTATGTATAAGTTGAAGCAAGATTAACAGTAGTGCTCTTTATATAAGAAGAAAAAGTGAACCCTCCATTTATTTTTTGTTTTGTTTTTTGTTTTTTGGATATCTAAACGATTACCAAAAGGAGGAAGAAGTAGAGAACCTTCTCCAATAGTGAGCATATAGTGTGCTGATTCCTAGAATGGTTAATTCGCGTGGAAAGGTATCAGATATCAATGTCCCCAGTGTCTGGTGCTTGGTTCTCATGATGTCTTTTTTTTAAGACATAGGAGAAAGCATTCCAAATGTTGTACATATACAATAGTTTTGGCAAGTTTGACACACAGCACATATGACAGCAGGTATGGAAAACAACAGATACATTTGCACAATAACACATTCTTCAGTCTTCACTCTTGCTGGCCTTATTTTCCATCGCCAGATATGTAGAGACCTCATTAATGAATAATCCATATTAAAAGGATGAGAAATTTTGTTATACAAACATAAGTTCTTGTGTTCCCAGGAGTCAGGGATGAGCAAGCAGGTTAGAGTTTAAACCAGAGATAATCTAAAAATCTCTTCCTTTAAAATGTAGCTGGAAAAAAGTTTTTTAAAATTAATGAGAGGAAATACTATCCTGAAGAGACCTGTAGGACTCCTGAGAAGTTTGGCCTTGGATTTCTCTCCACATCCCTGCTGCTTATCAGCCTGTCCCAACTAGAGCACAGAGAGTAACAGGCAGAGCTGAGTCTGGCATGGGCCACAACCCACATTATCTGCCGTCCAGAGAAGGCTCATAGGATACTTGAGCAGCTTTGGGTTTGGATATCTCTCTGTCCCCTGCTTACTGGAATGGAGTATCTGCATCACAGAAAGTGAACCAGCAGAGGTGAGTCAGGCCCCAGCCATGAAACACATTATCCATCATACCAAGGAGGCCTACGAGTCACCCAAGCAGCTTTCAGCTTGAAGCTCTCTAAGTTTGCTTCTCTCTTGCCTCACCCAACTGGGGCACAGATTGGGAAGCCAATAGAGCTGAGCTGGGTGAAGGATAAAACACCCATTGTCCATCATCCTGAGAAGGCATCTTGGAAGCTGTAGCAAACAGCCTTCAATTTGGAGCTCTTTCTGCTGTCTCCTGGCCTTCCTGGCCCATGAGAAACACACACAAACAGTGACCCCATTGTAGGAACCTCCAAGTCTGCGAATGCTGGCGACAACCAGATGGCTAAAGGCCAGAGCAAGGAGACAAACACGCAGAGTCATATGACACCACGGGAAGCCAGGTATCCTATCATAGAAATCCCTATAGATATGAACCCCCACTAAGCACAAGAAGATTTTAAATCTGAGGTAATGAAAATGATAGAAGCCTTGAAGTAGGAAAATAAATATCTCAAAGAAAAGCAGAAAAATACATTCAGACAGATAACGGAATTGAATAAATCTTATAAAGAATTACAGAAAAATTCAATCAAATGGGAGAAAGAAATGAAAGACATGAATAAAAGTATTCAAGACATAAAAAGGGAATTAGAGCAACAATAACAACAAAAACACATAATCTGAGGTAATCTTGGAGTTGGAGAACCTAGAGAAGGGAACAGGAACTTCTGACACCGATAGAATACAGGAGATGGAAGAATCTCAAGTGTAGAAGATATGGTTGAAGTTATTGATACATCTATCAAAGAAAATGTTAAAACTAAAATGTTCCTGACACAAAACATTTAAGAAATCTGGGGCACTATAAAAAGCCAAACCAAATAATAATAGGAATAGAAGAAGACTCAAAGCTTCATAGCCCTGAAAACATTTTCAATAAAATCATAGAAGAAAACTTCCCCAATCTAAAGAAAGAAATGTTGATAAACATACAAGAAGCCTACAGAACTCTAAATAGATTGGATAAGAAAATAATGTCCTCTGGCCAGTTAATAATGAAAACATTAAATGTACAGAGCAAAGAAAGAATATTAAAAGCTGCAAGAGAAAAAGGCCAAGTCATGTATAAAGGAAACCCTACCAGAATTACACCTGATGTCTCAACAGAGACTGTAAAAGCCACAAAGGCCTGAACAGATGTCATGCAGACACTAAGATACCACAGATGCCAAACCAGACTACCATAACCAGCAAAACTTTCAATCATCATAGACAGAGAAAGCAAGCTATTACACAACAAAACCAAGTTTAATCACTACCTAGTCACAAATCCAGCCCTACAGAAGATACTAGAAAGTAAACTCCAACCCAAGGAGGCTAATGACACCTAGGAAAATGCAGGAAATAAATAACTCCATATCAGAAAAAAAAGGAAACACACACACACACACACACACACACACACACACACACACACACACACACACCACTACCACCAACAGAAAAAGAAAAAAGAAACCATAGGAACTAACAACTACTGGTAATTAATGTCTCTCAATATCAATGGCCTCAACTCCCTAATAAAAAGACATAGGCTAACAGAATGAATGCAAAAACAGGACCCATAATTCTGCTGGATTCAAAAAAACATACCTCAGCAATAAAGATAGATACTACCTTAGAGTAAAGGGCTAGAAAAGGGTATTTCAAGTAAATGAACCCAAGAAGCAAGCTAGAGTAGCCATTCTAGTATCTAATAAAAGAGACTTTCAACCAAAATTAATCAAAAGAGATGGTGAAGCCCACTTCATACTCATAAAAGGAAAAAATAACAAGAGAACATCTCAATCCTGAACATCTATGCCTAAAATGCAGGAGTACCCACATTCATCAAAAAAAAAAAAAAAAAAAAAATCACTAAAGCTTGAAACACACATCGAACCAAACACATTAATAGTGGAGAGACTTCAGCACCCTACTCTCACCAATAGATAGATTACTGAGACAGAAATTAAATGGAGACACAACAAAATTAATAGACATCTTGAATCAAATGGACCTAACAGATGTCTGAAAAACATTTCACCCAAACTCAAAAGACTATTTCTTCTTCTCAGCACCTCAAGTAACCTTCTCAAAAGTTGACCGTATACAAGGTAACAAATCAAATGTCAACAGATACAAGAAGATCAAAATAGCCCCTAATGTATTAATAGAGCATCATGGATTAAAATTGGAAGGCAACAAGAGAAACAATGGAAAGCATACAAACTCATGGAAACTGAACAACTCCTTACTCAGTGACCTTTGGGTCAAGACAATATAAAAAAAGACATTAAAGACTTCATAAAATTCAATGAAAATAAAGCACAATTTACCCAAACTTATGAAACACAATGAAAGCTGAGGAAAGTTCGTGCTACTAAGTACCTTCATAAAGAAATTTGAGGGATTCTATACTAGCAAAGTAACAGCACACCTGAAAGCTCTAGAACAAAAAGAAGCAGACACACCCAAGAGGAGTAGACAACTGGAAATTATCAAACTTGGGGCTGAAATCAATAAATTAGAAACAAAGAAATCAATTCAAACAACCAATGAAACCAAGAGCTGGTTCTTTGAAAAAAAATCAGAAGATAGACAAACACTTAACAAAACTGACTAAAAGTCAGAGGGAGAATACTCAAGTCAACAAAATCAGAAATGAAAAGGGAGACAAAACTACAGACACTGAGGAAATACAAAGAAACATTCAGTCTTACTTCAAAAGCCTATTGCTACAGAATTTGAAAATCTAAATGAAATAGCCAATTTCCTTGATAGCTACAAAGTACTAAAATTGAACCAAGATCAGATAATCAAATTAAATATTCGTATATCTCCTAAAGAAATAGAGGCAGTCATCAAAAGTCTTCCAACTTAAAAAAAAAAAAAAAAAAAAAAAAAAAAAAGTCCAGGGCCAGATGAATTCAGCCCAAAATTCTACTAGACCTTCAAAGAAGAGCTAATACCAATTTTCTTCAAATTATTCCACAAAACAGAAACAGAAGGAACATTATGAAACTCATTTTATGAGGCCATGGTCACCTTGATACCTAAATCACACAGACCCAACAAAGAAAGAGAATTTCACACCAATTTTCCTTATGAACAAGGATGCAAAAATACACAATAAAATACTTGCAAACCTAATCCAAGAATACATCAAAAATATTATTCACCATGATAACGTAGGCTTCATACCAAGCACGCAGGGGTGGTTCAATATATGGAAATCCACCAATATAATCAATCATATAAGTAAACTGAAAGAAAAATACCACATGATCATCTCCTTAGATGCTTAAAACACATTTGACAAAATCCAAAAACAATACATGTTAAAAGTATTGGAGAGATTGGGGATGCAAGGCACATATCTAGACATAGGAAAGGCAATCTTGTAGACAAAGTCAAACTAAATGGAGAGAAAATTAGATCCATTCCACTGAAATCAGGGACATGGCAAAGCTGGCCACTCTCTCCACAGCTCTTCAGTTTAGTACTTGGTGTCCTAGCTAGAGCAATAAGACAACTAAATGAGATCAAAGGGATACAAATTTGGAAAGGAAGCAATCAAAGTATTGTTATTTGCAGATTATAAAATAGTATACATAAGTCATCCCAAGAATTCTATCAAGGAACTCCTACAGTTGACAAACACCTTCAGCAATGTGGCTGGGTGCAAAATCAATTCAAAAAAATCAACAGCTCTCCTTTATACAGAAGACAAACAGGCTGAGAAAGAAACTAGGGAAATAACACCCTTCACAATAGCCACAGAAATGATAAAGTATCTTGGTGGAACTCTAATGAAGCAAGTGAAAGACCTGTATGAAAAAATTTTCAAGTCTCTGAAGAAAGAAATTGAAGATATCAGAAGATGGAATGATCCTCCATGTAAATAGATCTATAAGATTAACATGGTAAAAATGTCCATCTTACCAAAAGCAATCTACAGATTCAATGCAATTCCCATCAAAATGCCAACACAATTCTTAAAAGACCTTGAAAGAACAATTCTCAACTTCATTTGGAAAACCAAAAAACCCCAAATAGCTAAGATAATCCTATACAATAAAAAACCTTCTGGTGGTATCTCCATCCTGGATCTCAAGCTGTGCTATAGAGCAACAGTAGTAAAAATGGCATGTTATTGGCATAAAAACAGACAGGTGGTTCAGTGGAATTTAATGAAAGACCAAGAAATAATTCCACAAACCTATGGACACTTGATTTTTGACAAAGAATCCAAAAGCATACAGTGGAAAAAAGATAGCATCTTCAACAAATGGTGCTGGTCTAACTGTATGTCTACTTGTAGAAAATGCAAA
This sequence comes from Acomys russatus, assembly GCF_903995435.1. NCBI lineage: Eukaryota > Metazoa > Chordata > Mammalia > Rodentia > Muridae > Acomys > Acomys russatus. The sequence goes on along the minus strand of NC_067149.1, from coordinate 64,355,011 downwards.
TAGCCCTTATTTATCACCCTGAAACTGAAGTCCAAGTGGATTAAAGATCTCAACATAAACCCTGACACACTAAATCTGTTAGAAGAAAAAGTGAGGAGGTGCCTTGAGCTCATTGGCACAGTAAAGAACTAACTTCCTGAACAGAATGCCAGTAGCTCAGGCTCTAAGATCAAAAATTAATGGGACCTCATGAAACTGAAGAGCTTCTGTAAGGCAAAGGACATCGTCAATAGAACAAAAGGATCCTCATTAACCCTACATCAAAAAAGGAGCTAATGTCCAAAACACATAAAAAACTCAAGAGGTTAAACACCACCAAATCAATAAACCAATTAAGAAGTCAGGTTCAGAGCTGTACAGAGAATTTTCAACAGAGAAATATCAAATGGCAGAGAAAGGCTTTAAAAATGCTCAACATCCCTAGTCATCAGGGAAATGCAAATCAAAATGACTCTGAGATTCCATCTTACAACTGTCAGAATGGCTAAGATCAAAAACTCAAGTGACAGCACATGCTGGTGAGGATGTGGAGAAAGGGGAACACTCCTCCATTGCTGGTGGGAGTGCAAACTTCTACACACACTTTGAAAATCAATCTGGCTCTTTCTCAGAAAATTGGGAAATGTGCTACCTAAAGACCCTGCTATTCCACTCCTGGGCATATACGCCAAAGATGTTCCACCATACAACAAGGGCATTTGCTCAACTATGTTCATAGAGCCTTATTCATAATAGCCAGAATCTGAATACAACCTTAGATGTCCCTCAACCAAAGAGCAGGTAAAGAAACTGTGGTTCATTTACACAATGGAATACTACACAGCTATTAAACACAAAGAAACCTTGAAATTTGCTGGTAAATGGATGGAGCTAGAAACGATCATCCTGAGAGAGGTAGTCCAGCTTCAGAAAGAAAGAAAGCAGTTGAAGAGAAGGAACAGGAAGAGAACCTACCATAGAGGTCCTCTGAAAGACTCTACTCAGCAGGAGATCCAAGCAGCTGCTGACACAAAGCCAAGCTCTGAGGTAGAGCACAGGGAGTTTTATGGAAGAGCTGGGGAATTGAGGGACCTAGAGGGGTCAGGAGCTCCACAAAGAGACCAGTGGAACCAACAGATCCAGCTGCAGAGACTGATACACCAACCAAGGACCATGCAGGGTGTGGAACTGCACCCTCTGCTCAGATGTAGTAGATAGGCAGTGCACTCTCCTTGTGGGTCCCATAATATGGGGAGTAGAGACTGCTTCTGACATGGACTCTGGCTACCAAACATTGATCACTTTCCCCTGGCGGGGTAGCCTTGCTAGGCTACCAAGGAAGAGGATACAAACAGTCCAAATGAGACCTGATATGCTGAGGTCATATGTTAGAGGAGGAGGGCTTTCCTTTCTGAGGACTAGGGGAGGGAGGGAGAGCGTATGAGGGAGGGAGGGTGGGATTGAGATGTTAAGTGAAAATTTTTTAAAAATTTAAATAACTGGAGGCAAAAGAGATGGACAGTCGGAGGTCTCTGCAACTTTGTCAAGCAAAGCCTCTATGACTTATCCTCATGTGTGCGACACTATTCAAATTAACAAGATAAATACTGTTTCTCCCATGGGGCTCCTGCAGAAGTCCTGGTCAACTGATCTTCTATAATGTTCTGCTGTATTAACATTCGTTTGTTTACAATGTTAAATTTTAAATCACTGCCGTAAAACATGTTTAGCCTAAAATTCTAAATCTGACATTATTGATCATACAAAAATATTGTTCTGCTCTTTTTGGACTGTGTTTTTGTTTTCAACGCTTCAAGTTAACAGGGATAAAACTTAAAGTGATAGTCTTAAGCAGTAAGATATACTATAAACAAATTTGTCTATCTAAATAGTCTTAAGATAGTCTGTGGTCTCACTGTAGTCTTAACTAAAAGGCTGAGAATAATTCCTGAATCCCCCATATAGGAACTGGTAAAAATCTTTAAAATCCAAGAAGAGCCTTCACTACAGGCTCAGTTACAGAAAAAACTATACTCCTGGCCTTACCCACTAAGAAAATAGAGGTTTGTAATACTCCCTCCCACTGGGTTCCAGCCTGAACCAGCTCCAAAAGGAACCTGTTTCAGATGCAGCCAAAAAGGAGATACTTATCTCACAGCTGCTGCAGCCAGAATGGGACACCAATCCCACAACCTTGCTTGTTGGCAAATTGGCCTATGGATGTCAAAATGCTCACATGCAGACTTGTCCTCTGTGCTTAGTCACTGGAGGTTCAACCAGCACAAGAGATGTAGACACTTCCATCGATCAAGTTCCTTGACCTTGTAGAGTACAGAGAGCTATTAGATTCCGCAACCTTGCCAAACCCAGGGTAATGCTATATGTCTTTTTTAACCTTATACTCAGGCTGCATAGTCACATGGCCAAATTCTATCATGGGAGGCTTCAGATACCTTCCCAGCCCTCTTTATATGCAGGAGTCCAAACTTTTAATTGTCATGTCTAGATACAGTCTACCTTGTTACCATTCATTTAGTGAAGGATGGTACCTGCTTACAGAAATTTCACCTATGAGTTAAAGATTCAAGAAAGATGTTTTGTGAACGTTAGAATGTGTTTTAAAGTTGATAGATGCTAGTTATGAGTGTTAGAAAGCCTAAGAAGGTGTTTAAAGAATGTTAGAAGGTCTAAGAACGAGTTGTAAGTTGGTGAACGCAAGTTAAGAAGGTTAAATGTCTGAAAGACTTTTTATTCATCCTGTTGCTATGTTATTGTTGTACTAGCTGTTCAGAGTGTTGACACTGATCAATGGAGCTCTAGTTTATTATTCCAACTATTCCTATCATAGCTCCAAGATTTTAAATGTCCTTTTGTTTGTTTTTTTCTTAAAATATTTCTCATTGTACTAAAGTTATATATATCCAGCCTTCTGGACAGAGGGAAGAAGCCCCTCTTTCATGGTGCGTTCTAGTGCTGAAGAAAGCCTTCGCCATCTTGCTTTACAGGAGATTTCTGCCCTCCCTATGTTACCGTTCCACAAAGGGCAATAGGCTTCTGCTTTTCCTAAGCTCACCTCGGAGTATCTGTGCTTTAACACAAAGTTCTTTTCTCAAGCCTCTACTGTGCTATGTGTCTACTGCCTCTTCCTACAATGTGTTCGTGTCTAACAAAGTGTATTTCACAGCAGATTTCAAACAGTGGTGATGCTAAATTTATTTCCCTTCATGAACTTAGAAGGATTCTTGTAAGCTACAGGAAATCCATCTCTCAGGTCAAATGGAATCCAGATAAGTACTACCAATCCACAGCCTAAGTTTCTTACATATTGTCTATCTTAAAGAATGGAATTCCTTCTCCTTTTCATTGGTTTTGGGACTACCTGATTACCACCTCCCTGCACCCAACACCAGCTGAATTCTCCCTTCCTAGTTGTGGAAACCCTTCCATTTGTCTGAAAGGCTGTTGACACATATCCGGTTTTCTGGGAGTGGAGGTACCCAACCCTGGTCTGCATGACTGTGGCTGGCCCTCTTTGCTCACCTATAACTAGGACCATTCCTGTCGGGTGAGCTTTCTGACATAGCCACTGTCTCTACCGCTGCCACAGCTGTTCAAAACCTCAATCACTGGGTAGCTGCATCCCTAGGCCACCTCATCCATTGAGATGCACTCTTTTGGTCACTAGTCAGTGCTGACGAGCTGCTGAATAGTCTGTACTTGTTTTATTTTGTCATTGAGTCAATATCCTTTTTGGGGGGCACCCTAGGAGACTACTGGCTTCACCTCCTCAAGGAAAACAGTCCATCCACCATGTCTCCAGGCTCTTCTGAGATGCCTTCTGAGAATTTAAAATCCCTAAACCCACATTAAGGGCTGCTAAGCTTACACAACTCTGTAACCAAACTTGGACAGATCCAAAACCAAACCATTTTAATTATTGCCAGAAATCGTGTAAAATGGAAGAAGTTCCCCATATCCAAACATTTTTCTTTGCTCTCTGAAAAATTTCAAGCATTGTCAACATTGTCTCTTTCCTTAATTTCAAGCCTTTTCTCTTTCCTTTCTTGAGAGTTTCAAATGCATACCTAAAGGGAATTTTATCCCTAACCTACAAGCATCTTCTGCCCACATATATGTTCCAGTATCCTGCCAGACTGCCTACATCCAGGATATCGCCAAAGCAGCTACCCACAACTGCTCCAGACCAACCTCACAGATAGTGTTAGCTGGACTTTCATTGCCCCTCCTAGCCACAGATGTTAGTTTGCCCACGACTGATAAATAGCCCATGTTGTGTGCCACCAGTAGGCTTTGAATTTTTTTAAACCTATTTCATTGGGGTTCTTTAATGCTTATACCTTCCTTCCAACCCACCTATGTAGCTAGATAGATAAATGCTGCTTGTTTCTAGCTATGTACTATCTGCTTAACCCTGAAAACATATACAATAGACTAAATACGCTTATTCTGTATTTATCTAAACTGTTATCTGACAAGACTACAAGTAAGATTATAGGTGATTAGCTACTAACTTTCATTTCCAACCATTCTGAATAGTTTATAATAGTTAGTTTTCTTAATACTAGAACTTTACATAGCATTTTGAAGTGTGTTGCATATGTATATTACATTAAGCAAAAGTTGAACAAAATAATCTTAAATTTCAATCAATATACAATACCAATGTAAAATATTTGAGGATAGTCGATTCAATACTCTAACTTTTGTCCTATAATTCTATATCCTTCCTCCTTGTTTTTATCCCAAGTGTGGGAGGCAAAACTGCCTTTAGTTTGCCCATAGCTGATAAGTAGCCTCATTAAAAGTGAGTTGTAGTGGACATAAACATGTTTTTTTTTCATCCTCTATGACACCAACTCCACAATGCTGCTAACACTACTTCAACACGAATACTATTGGCAAAAAATTGCAACAACAGAAATCTTATTTGTTCTTGGCAACCAGATGGTTTGGAAAACAGCCTGACAGTGTCTGTCAGGAATGTCCTCCACACACACCATTTTGTATCCATCAGCAATGGAAAGCAGCCTCTGTGGTTCTGCCACCTGGCAGTGTTCATTCATATTTTACTCTTTTAGGGAGCTGCCGTGGATTGTCCCAGTGGGGTATAGGTCCTTGGTCCTTGGAAACAGGAGTTCTCGAAGTGTCGGTAGACAAAGATAGGTGAAGTGACAAACCGACAAACCCAGAGGTAGTGTTTGAAACTGAGTCTATTTTGCAGACAAGCAAGCTAGGTTTTTATACACATTTTTTGAAATGGGGGATGTTTTTGTCGTTACGTTTTTTTCATACAACTGAAAATACAGAATACAGAGTAATAATGTCGTCATCAATCTTGAACCATCATTCTTAAGTCATTAGATTGGTAACAGTGCACGTGTGCCCTCTTTATCAAAGGTCAGTGTTCGCTCATTATGTCAAACATCTGTGAGTCAAGACAGTTTTTTCTTAGCTCTTTTCATCACTATCTGGAGCTTTCTTAAACACTTAATTTGTAAGTCATAATATAAACTATTAAGTGGTGATTAATTCTTAGCCATGTTTGTTTTCACAAGTGGAGCAGAACCTGGATGGCCCTTGGCTGCAGTCCCAAGTTAGGGCATCTCCTAGCAACACAGGTTTCTGATAAGAAAGTAGGTCAGAGAGAGAAAACAGACAGATTGTTGCAAAACAAATGATTAAAAAGAAAGGGTGGCTGCAATCAGCTCCTGGCAGGAACATCAGACCCATTCCAGGAGGCTTTCCCTTGAGTAGTGTTTGTCACCTCAGGTTGTACAGTGCCATTTGTGACACAGACTCCACTGGAGGGGTTGTGACAGGAAGCTCAATAGATCTATAAAACATCCTTGTAACTATGTCCATTTCTTCTCCCAGTTTGTATTTTATCTTTTGGGTTTTGTTTAAAACTTTTGTTAATAGAATTTTAAAAATATGTTAGAAGGTTTGGGTCATGATGCAAACATACTTGTGCTTCCCAAGTATACATGTGCATATGAATAATACATGCTTTATAATTAATAAATATTTAAATTTACAATTAATTAAGAAATATCATTTCCACTTGTTCTCCCAAAATAATATTCAGTTGTCTTCTCGGCCCACAAACAGAATATTAAGTATCTCCTTTTCCCACTTTGTAATTAGACCCTCAGTTGGTGACCATATGCTGATTCCAAAGGCAGAGACAATGATGTTTGGGTGTGAGCAGAGTTTTTTAAGGAAAAAAAAACTATAATTGAGCAAAAAGTCTATCTCTTTTACTCTTACCTACATGGCTTTGGACAAGTTATTTATCCTTCTGCCTCCATGTCTTTGTATTTAATGTAAGAAATGAACATAAATGTAATATTATTTCTACTGGTACTTAAATGAGATTGCTTGATATAATGCTAAATATAAAGAAAGCATTCGTTAACGACATTAGTTATTCATTGATTGTTTTGAATTAGTTGTATTAAAAATACTACTAAATGGGGCTAAGCAGATTGCTCAGAGACCAAGAGCACTAACTAGCCCTGAAGTGAACCTGAATTCTGTCCCCATATTCACATGCTGGCTTACAAAAATGTGTAATTCTAGTTCAAGAGAATAAAATTCCATGTACTCTCTGCTGGCACTACGCACATGTGATGCACACACATACACATAAGTAAACACACTCACACACACTTTAAAAAGAGCGTTATACCATTTATCAATTAGCAGAGTCGAAGAGAAAATCAATTAATAAAGAATATCTATGACAACTCACCTGAATAGTCTGGAGTTATATACCCTACAAGCCCCACATTCTCCACAGATGGTGAAAGACCACCTCATGCATGTTCTGTCAATCAATGCTCCATAATAAAATTGAGCTAGAATTCCTCCTACAACAGGAGAGGAAAAGCTATCAACCCAAGACAAAAATTTCAAATGTGCCTAGGTGGTATATAACATTGATACATTTTTAAGAAAGTAAAAGTTGAAAGCTTTCTTCTATTGTTTCTGCTTGGATATGTGCAAGAGTTAATATCAATAAATTTATCCAAACATCATACCATAGAGTAATATCATAAACAGCTTTGGCATATCAATACCATTCCACCACAGGTGACGAAGGCGATCTACATGCCTGTATGCTCCGTAATTAAAATACAAATTGTCTAAAGCATAGTTAGCGAAAAGGAGAGTGTTGTTAGTGGGGCATGGTCATATGTCATTTTTTTCTTCTTCAGATACCTCTAGAATAGCTGGAGTAGGATTCTAACTTCATGACTAGTGAAAAGAGTACTTATCACAATGATACGAGTGCACCAGGAGCTTATGCAACTCTTTTTTTGTTTTGTTTTGTTTTTGTTTGTTTTTTTCGAGACAGGGTTTACCTGTGTACCCTTGGCTGTCCTTGAACTCACTCTGTAGACCATGCTCACCTCAAACTCAGGAAGAAAACTAAAACCGGGGCTAAAGGGAAGAGTCAGTGGTTTAGAATGTTTGCTGCTCTTGAAAGCAACAGGGTTTAGTTCTCAGTATCTACCTCAGGGATTTCGCTGCCTATAATTCCAGTTCCAGGGCTTCCAATTTCCTATTCTAGACTCCATGAGTACCGTAAGCAGGTGATGCACATACCAAAAAAAAAAAAAAAAAAAAAAAGCATGCGTATACACATATACATAAATAAATTAACTAATTAAATAAATCCACAAATAAAATAAGCATGTTTGAAGGTGAAAAAAAAAAAAAAAGAAAACTAAAAACAGAAATCTTACACCGAAACTCTCTTCCCACGGAAGTGGAGGCCCAGCCTGATGGATCAGTCATCTCCGCCATGGGATGTTGGCTGCTAGGTGCGGACCAGCTCCCTTTTTGGTGTCATTTGACTTTAGTGTCCAGCATTTTCTTCCCACTTGTTTAAATATCATTTGAAGTGTCCTGAGCAGTTCAGTTTAGGGCCCTTGCTGGTAAATTTTTGTTTTGTTTCTTCTGATTTCATGGCTTCAATAGTTGGCCTAATGTGGTTTTGTTGAAGTGTGCAAAAGTGCAGCACAAGGTTTCTCAAAAGCTCGTGTGTAGTACAGAGAGGTAGCCGTTTCTCACTGGTGTTTTGACCGACTCTTAGATTGGCTCCATTCTTAAACTTGCCCCAGATTGGATGGACATGTTGAGATGGACATTCGGGTGCTTTTTGGCTATTTTTCTTCTATTTTGATGATCACATCCCAAATTTCATGTAAGAAAGTAATTTATACATCTCAATTTTACTGATTTCATTTTAAAAACTTGTTTTCTTTTCATAGATTTATTTGATTTTTAACTAATTTTTATGTGTATATTTGTGCGTGCTTCTGAGTGCAGTGTGACAGAGGACAAAAGAGGGCATTGATCCCTTAGAGCTCAATTTATCTTTCTTTCTGGTTAGATGAAAACTCTCAAAGGAATGGCCTTTGCATTATAAAAATTATTATTCAGATCTCCATGAGAGGCCAACATCTAAGTAGTGAGGATTTGCCATGCTATGACTTCAAGAGAGCCTAACAAATATTTGCACTTAATTTTTTAATAAAATGTAGCTAATGCTGGCCTAGCCTTTTAAAGTTCTGAGTTCGGAGTTCACAGATGTGAAATTCCAAGTCTGGCTACATTTTTATGTTTTATTCTGTAAAAAATGTTGTGAGAATATCTGTATTCAGATTTATAAAAATATTGATTTCCTGTAGCCCATTCAGCCAGGGCCCTGGGAAAAGACCAGATACCTGCATATAGGTATAGGTCACAGAACACTCCCTGCTTCTTTACAGCTATGATTGTTGTTAATAAAAAGGTCTACTGATATGGTTCACAAAGCTGCGTATCATAACCAGGAGAGTCAAGAAAGTTATGTATTCTGGACTCTCATGTATGCAGCTGTTACGTTAAAGGTAGTGACCATGTTATCACCATGCTAAGTAACACCCTTATTCAGGGCTGGAGAAGTAGCAAGGCGTTAACAGTCCTTACTGCTCCTATGGAGGACCAGCTTTCTGTTCCCAGCACCTACACTGGCAGCCCACAACCATTTGTAACTTTAAATCTAGGGGACACAGCACTCTCTTCTGGCTTCTTCAGGAACCTGCGCTCAACTACACATAAAATAAAGAATTCCCCATGTGTTTTGAGAACCCAGTATGTATTACACTTCAAGCATCAACTTTCTTGACATGTGAGTGATCCTTAATCTTTGCAGGAAGGTTACGATACTTACTGAGGTTTTTAAATCATATTCCAAAATGCTGATTGCTCTTTCTCAACTTCAAGGACTATGGACACTATGACAGGAAGATTACTTGAGCAGTAGGCTCCCTAATCAGACTGGATAACATAGTGAAACTCTGTCTCAACAATAAATGAATAAATGAATGAATGAGTAAAGAAATATAAATAATAAATAAATAAATAAAGTCTTCAAGAGGGCTTATACAATTAAACAGGAAAAACATTAAACACAGAATAATAAAAATTTAAAACATTATAGTTATATATTAGGAGAGAAAGCAAATACAGAGTGCTTGGTTAAAGACAGCATTAGTTCAGCAAAGCACATGCTGCCCCCAAGGGGCTAGAAGCCATAACTACATTTAATTTGAGGAGTTGGATTTTTTTTTCCTTGGTGTGTGTGTGTGTGTGTGTGTGTGTGTGTGTGTGTGTGTGTGTGTGTGTGTGCTTTGTTTATTCTGTAAGGAAAATGAAGAAAATCACCAGAAAAGATAATGTGTCAAAGTGGGAGGGGGAAGCTGGACCTAGCATGAGGTGAGAAAACAAAAGAGTAGATCAATTGCAGCGTGCACATGCCTGCACTAACTCTTCGCTCCCTGGTGAGTCTGTCTGTTGCCTTTTCCAGTGTCCTCTTTCTATAACCAGGGCTCAAAAATTCCCTTTCTCTAAACCCTCTTTGTTTTCAGCTTACTAGATTCAGTTTTACGGGAACTTGGGATTACTTTAGATGTCTTTTAGGTAGGAGTGGTGTTAGACTGCTGTTTTGTGCTGGCCCACTTCAACTAAATGCTGGCTCAGGAATTGGGGTATACTCCATCCCCACTATTCCTATCTATGCTTATTTAAAGAGTTCCTTTTTAAAAATCTATGTTCCTTGTGAGGCGAGCCTCATGATTACGTGACAGAGAAAGGAGAGCAAGGCAAAACAGGAGAACAGACTGTCCCTATGGGGACTGCTGCTAAACCTCTCACGCTCTCTTTGTTTTGGTTTAACTCTGTAAATCTTTTCTAATATCTTACCTCAAGATTTATAAGCATGCTACAGGATATTTGATCCCATTGTGATCCCTGAGATTGAACTGTAAATCCCTGTTTCTTGTAGTTGTGCCTTAACACACCTTTAACCCAAGAGTTTTGTTTAATATAAACAGGTGGTTAAGGTGTGGTTCAACCAGCCTTACAAATACCTTTAATCCAAGAGCTTTCTGTACACAGGGTTTAATAAAGTCAACCCTAGGTCAAGAGGAGGAGCAAGAAACCAGCTGACAGGGCTTAAAGAGTAGGAGGGACTTTGAGTTGAGGGGTATTTAAGACAGTGTGTCAAAGTAAAAGGGCACTTCTTCAGCTTAGGGTTTTAGCTTGGCTCTTAGCTCTGTAGTTCTTGAGCTCCTTAGCACCCTGGCCTCTGGCTTTTCTGGGCTTTGAGCAAGCAAGGCTTTGGCCTTTTTGTTGTTGTTGTTGTTGTTGTTTTCTTTTTTTCTTTTCCTTCTGGGCAGTCAGCTGAGCGAGTGAGCCTTTGGGGCCTCTTCCATCAGGGCATGAGCCAAGTAGGAAATTCTGCTGAGTTCTTTCTCTGCCACTTCAAGCTAGCAGTTTTTTGTTTTTGTTTTTGTTTTTGTTTTTTTACCATAGCATCTGGCTCCTGGATCTTTATTGGGGAAATAATATGATCAGGGATTTTTAATTAAAACAAAATAAGCATATTAGGTATGACTAAAAATTGTAAAATATGTAATAAAATGTTTAACGTAAAACTTGTAGCACCAGTGTTGATAGTTTAAAAATCTATACACAACTAAAGGGATGATGTGGCTTGTTGCCATCTTAGCCACTATTTACCCATCAGGATTAAGGTATCACGTTGCTGACTTCCATCTTTCCTATGGTTGGAAAGGGTGGATTTTGACATATGACTACACTCCCATCTTGATTAAAAGCGACCACATAGCATAAGCCAACAAAAGGGGGGAAAACCTTCCTCCTCCCTATGAAGCCCAAAGCAGAAGATTTCTCCATTATTTTCAATCATGCTAATAATGAATTAACTACAATTTCTTTTATTGGCCTCAACCCTTAGTCCTTTCTTTCCCTTTCTAGCCTCTACAGTCTTCCTTTCTCTCCTCAGTAATAGGCCATCATAATCAGCCTTTTCAGGTACCCACTTTCAGCCCACAGACAGCCCTTCTGCTCTTTGTTCCTGCCCCACCATGGAATGCCTTTTACCTACCCCTACCTGACCTAAGCCAGCAACAGTTTTTCATTTGTAGGAGGTGGCCAGGGTAGAGGGTTTAGCTATGGTACATTCCCCTTCTTAGTAAGTGAACTCTCTCAAATAAAAAAGATTGGGGTCCTACAGTGCTAATTGTTCCACCTTCATAAGAGAATCACAGCATAGTTCCCAGTCTTACCATAAGACCTTCCTTGATGTTTATATGATTTTCTCCAACAGTCTTCTCCCCAAGGAGTACAAGTGAGTCTGAGACCAGGCTATGGCACAGGCAGACAAAATCTACCAAACTAATATCATCCATCCTGTCAGAACTAAGGTATTTCCTTAACCAAATCTTGAATGAAACTGAAACATGCTGGAGGATATTTTAGCTAGAGACCAGTTTATAGCCACAAGACCACCCTTAAAGAGGCAAATTATGAAAAAAAAATCCAAGAGGTCATCCAGAACAAACACAAGCATCTATTTCAATTCCTAAACCATCTTACGAAAGCCCTCTTACAATATACCAATCCAGACCCAGAGTCCACAGATGAAAAGCAACTCCTTATGACCTACTTATTCTGCCATAGTTCTCTTGATATTTATTCTGCCATAGTTCTCTTGATATTAGGGACAAACGTAAGTATCTAGAGAAAGAACCCCTGACTCCTTAAGCCATGGGAGACATGAAAAAGCTTGAAAACAAAACTATAATCCATAGCAGCCTCCCAAACTCCCAAAGCCTGGGAACTGGCTGGTCCCCGTCTTAGAGGCAGTCAACAAAGTCATCAAGCCGGGGTCTGTCCAAACCCTCGCAAGTCATTCCACCAATGTCTACAGTGGCATCAAGAGGGCCATTGTCCACTGACAGTCCTTATGTCCTTCGTGGCTTGAGGACATGTAGCCCAGATTACCCTCCAGCCAGTCTTGTAGGTCTGACCCTGATGACCCTGGGCCCTTTTGGCTTAGCAGGAACATTAGGTAGTCATTACAGTATGGAGAAAAATATCTTCTTCTTTCAAAAAACTTGGGCCACTTTTTCAGTCCTGACAGAATATCGGGGTCCACCTCTCTTTCTCATTCCTCTATTATCATAATAGGGGGACAACCTTGGTAGCTTCACTGAACCCCACCATTTAGTTGTATTTTAGGGGTATTCCCTTTACCCACTCCTCCCTAGTGGTACCAACCTGTCCCCTTGCTTGGAAGAGACCTCCTAACTAAAGTAGAAACTCCTATTTCTTTTGTTCCTCCTTCCTCTTGACCCCTTCTCGTTCTCCTCCAAACCACACAGTCTTACACATCTTTTCCCTTACTGGCTTCCCAGCTGAATCCCCAAGGATGGGATACTCAACACCCCTCCATAGCCAAGCATCATCCCCTTCGCATCATTCAACTCCAGAACTCTACCAATGAAACAACCCATGCTCAATACTCACTCTCTTGCCAAAACCTCATGGGTCTTACGCATCTTGTCTGCGGTGTCTTAAAAATCTTCTGTACCTGATTCTTCCTCCTCATAATTAAAAAGCCCATGGAGCCTTTCATTTGACTCAGCATCTCCAATTTATTAACTCTTGAACGGTCTTATTCATTTCTTTCGCTTGTATAATTGAGTTTTCCTGGTTTTTTTTTTCCCCCCTAAGGAATGTAATAATTTTCCCTTTAAAGGCCTCTATCATCTTCATAAGGTTAGATTTAAGGTCATCTTCTTGTGCTTCAGTTGTGTTAGGATATTCAGGGCTTCTTGTAGTAGGATATCTGGGCTCTGGTGGCACAACATTGCCCTGGCTTTTGTGCTTGTGTTATTACACTGGCCTTTAGCCATCTGACTGTCCCTGGTATTGGCTGGATGTTCCCAATGCAGGACTCATTACAGAGACAGGCAAAACCTTGGGCCTGACAATGGAGCTCAGGGAACAGCCCACTGCTCACCTTTCTGATAGCTGTGCCTCAGATGGACCTGAATGTTCACAGGGTCCTGTAAGCCTCCCCATGAAGGGAGGGAGAGCAGTGGTCCTGATAACAGAGCTCAGGGGATAAAGCATAGCTCACCCCTACTGGCTGTGCCCCATGTGGTCTAAGCAGGCAGAGATTGGCAAGGAGGGGTCTAAACTGGATGTCCCTGGGGCCCTTCACAGACCTTCTCAGGAAGGCAGCAATGAGAGTCAGGGACAGCTGAAGCTCACCTCTGCTGCCTGTGCCCCAGGTGGAACAGGCAAACATGGATTTGGTGTGGAAGGCTCTACGCTAAATGCCCCTGGGGCCTCCACAGGCTTCCTCCATGGCTTTCATTGTAACGAAACCTGCTGATTAATCTTTTCTTTGATTCATATTTTCTTTTTGATCCCACATACACATTCATAAGCAATTGCTTTTCTTCTAAAATTGAAATGTGACCACATTATGGAATGTGCTTTTGTGTTTTCCCAAAAGCATAAGTTGAAACCTTAGCCACAGGTAGGTGACTATTGGCAGGTTGTTGGTTCTTGAGAGTTCAACCTTCACACTGGGGTGAGTGACCTTATGACAAGAGAAAGCAGAGTGCTTGCTGTTAGAGGAAATTCACCTGAACATCCAAAATGACAGGCATCACCTGACCCGGGCTCTGATGAGATACTGATTTCAGCCTCAGACCACAGTGATGGGCAGAATGAAGTGCTGTTCTTTAGGTTGCCCGATGTGCACATTTCTCAACAAAACATGCAAGCTAAAAAGAGGTTTTTGATGCATTTAAAGTGTTGAGAGAAATAGTAATAAAACCTGTTAACTAAAAGCTGTGCTCATAAAACTGTCCTTCAGAAGCCAAAGAGAAACCAGTATTTTCCACGCATGAGTAAAATGTGTGGGAGCTTGTTACAAAACTTGCACAGTAAGAGAGGATGAATGAAAACAAAAAGATGACAGACAGATATATGAAACTACATGGCGATGTACAAACCCATGGCAAAGAAAAATAAAGCCACACAGAGCCTTATATTATTAAATACAAGTAGCTGCACCACCTATTAATCTAGCATAGAGTTTTATCTTTAATTCTTTAATTGTAAAGTATAAATGTCTCCTTGAAAAATGGATAATAACAGAGATTTTATACACAGCTGAGCTGATTATTACATAAAACTATATCTTAAATCCAGTTTTATTGATAACCACTAACACTATATATAATATACACAAGAGAACAAGAAAGAAATAAAAACCGTGCCGCTATTAGAAGCGCTAGACCCGGAGAAAGCCAGCAAAAGAGGGAAAGTGAAGAAAAACCACAACATGGAATGACAACTGGCAACGTTGCAACAGGAAGAGTTTCTTGCCAGTAGTTGCCTTAATGTGAAGAAATTCAGCATGCCAAGAAAGCATGTTAATTAATTTAAAAGATAAAATTCAAATGAAACTGGGGCTGGGGAGATAGCTCAGAGGTTAAAAGCACTGACTGCTCTTCCAGAGGTCTGAGTTTCTGTTCTCAGTGTACACATGGTGAGCTGGGGGAGGGGAGGTGGGGAGGGGCTGGAGGATACCCCAGCCATTGTCAGGGGACCATAGAAGAGATACAGAGTTGGCAGTTGGCAAAGGAGACATGAGTTAGGCACACTGGTCAGGGGACTCCTGAAGCTCTGACTGACTAGCAATCAGGTCACTTCTTTATTTATATGAGGATTAGAAGTACAGAGTTTATTTTTATTATCAGCCCTATAACTCCAACTCAAAGAATCTGAAGAATGTCTCTTCCAAAGTAAACACATTTATTACATGACAGCCGGCTTTTAGCCTGGCAATATTTGCATTTTTAAAGCATTCCAGAGAAGCAGAAAATATATCTTAACTGGTCTTTTTATGAATATCAAATATTAATACCTAACTCCTTTTACTGTATTACTTCACCATCTAGGCTATAAAGTAGGAAAGGTTATTTTAGTCAATCTATCTTATTTACTGAGTTATATTCCTCCAGAGATGTATCTTGCATGATTCCCGATCTATAGCGTATATTTTCAAAGTGCTCTGAGCATATTGCTTTTTTTTTTTTTTTTTTTTTTTTTTTTTTTTTTTTTTTTAGAGAGGCCTTCAGTCTGTTACAAATTCTCCTGGACAGTCAAAGTTTGTCAGTTTATGCTGTATTATTTTTGAGTTTCTTGAGGAGTGGATACCCCAAGGACATTGCTGGAATCATGGTCTCATTCAGGAATTCCTAGGCTAGTGCTTATATGTAGATACCACAAGCTCCAAGGCATAAGGAAGACTTCCAATAGGGCCATATAAAGCTATTACCCTAAAGGCATAAGGGATAATAAATTTAGACAGCATTTTCACCAGAAAATACATAAAATTAATCATAATGCAGAAAGTTCCCAAGATGCAACTGTGTGTTAGACCAAAACCTAAAGTGTGAGACAGAATAACAACATTCTCAGTATTCAGTTTAGCTGTGCTGTGTCTGTGTCAAACAGCTGTGCTGGCTTCATGACTTTTGATATTTCCAGTAGATATGGTAGTGCCAATGGTACTCACAATTTTCTGTAACTCTAGTTCCAGATGATCTGATGCTCTCCTCTGGACTCCAAAGATATCAGACATACATATGGTGCACAAACATGCTTTAAGGGACAAGACTTGGACACGTAAAATGATGCAATGATAATTTTAAAAAAATAAAAAATAAAATGCAGCTAAGACTCTCACTGCATGACTGTGTTCTAGGAAGTTATGATGTAGTAGCCTCTTCTCAGTGTTAATATAGAACTATTTCCATGTACACCTGATAATAATCACCAAGAAGGCTGCAATGGTTTCTAAGGCTTGTTTGAGTCACCTCAAACTTCCCCTTAAACTTTGTGCTCAAGATAAATAGAAATAAAAATTAGACAGATAGATAGACAGAAACTTGACAGACAGACAGACATCAGAAAAGAGAGAAAATTTAGAGGAAAGTGCTCTGGTCAGATAAAAATCCAAAGAATGAAGAGGCAGCCACATATCCAACAAAATTTATATCAACAGGCATAATGTGAAAACAGAAAGACCAATCAACTATGGAGGTAAAATAATTATAATACGTACACACTTGACGTTAAAACTCCTAAGCACAAAAAGCGGAGGGTGTTAGAGCAGAGAGGAAAATCACACTGCAGTAGCATCAGTGAACATGCTTGCTGCTTCTTGCCATCGATGAATCAAAGAGAAAGTGAATGAAGAACTACAGAAACCAATAAGAGCAAACCGAGAACTAGAGAGTGGTCCAGGAGTGGCAGCCAAAGTAAACCATATCGCGGTATATTACACGGTTTTTCATGCCGCTGCACGCACACACACACACACACACACACACACACACACACACACACACAAACACACCTTTGAATTTCATTCCTGAGGTACTGCCTAACTTTGTGTGTGTGTGTGTGAGAGAGAGAAACGTGGTTTTACAAGGAACTTGATTTCACCATAAATTCGAGGAAGGCTGGCAAGAAAGCACCAGGGAACTCTGTCCCAACATGCCAGCTTTGAAATTATGAGTGCACACATCCACATCTTTTTTTTTTCCTTTATACCTGGGTCCTGGAGGTCAAACTTAGGTCCTACTCTCACAAGAAAAATGCTTCTTTACTGACTAATCTACCTCCCTAGCTAGAAGCATTTATTAAAATACTAAACATGAAATATGAAATATTTTCCCTACCCTGATGGGAAGGAATTAGAAGACAATAGCAGAATAAAAAGAGGAATATCCACATATGTATGCCATAAACATTCTTAAACAATCAATGAGTTATGAAGAAATTTCAAAGTATTTTAGAAAATACTTGGAAATAAATGCAAGTAAAGACCCAATATTTCAGAATTAATGGGATGTGATGAAAACAATAAAAAAAATTAGAATGTGTTTGGGTATCATTACTAAAAAGAAGAAAAATAGCAAACTGCATAATTTGTTCCCTGAAAAGACTAGGAATAACATAACAAACCAAACCTAAATTAAAAGAAGAATGAAATAATAAAATGACTATTTAACTATCTAAAATTAGAAAGGAAAGAAGGAATATATAATGTGCCTCAGACATTAAAACTGAATTGTAAATGGTACCATAAAAGGTTATATGCTATCAAACTGGGATAAATTCTTAGAGGCATATAATCTACAAAACTGACTCAAGAGTCAGTAGCAAGTTTGAGCATACACATAACTAGTAAAGAGATTGGGCAATAATAAGAATACCTACCAAGAAAATCCAGAGACAGACGGCTTCACTCAAGAATTCTAGCAAAAAGAGGTGAATTAAACAACCATTTTCAAACACTGAAAACACATTAGCACAGCCAGCTTTGCTTTCGTGTGTTGTTTCTATTGCACTTATTTAATACTCAAAATAAATGTTTTTGCTTCCATTTCCTCTAGATATTCTAAAAATTACTTTCAAAATCCCTATATATTAGTCATTTAAAAGACAATTGATGGGGGCAGGGAGCTGGAGGTTTCTGCTATGTTGTTTTACCTTCTTCCATGCCTAGCACAGGATAAGCAAAGGTGCTGTCTGGGTTTGCTTCTGGTTTCAGAGCATCCAGACACCATTGATCACCAGTGCTGGAAAAAAATGAAGCTGAACAGGGCAGTTGCATGTTAGCAGGTTCCTGGTCTGGTGGTGAATGCCAGGGTATTTGTGTGGAGGGGGGAGGAGGGGAGGCTTCTTAGAGATGGTTTTCAGTGAACCAGCTTTTCTTTACTCAGGGGAATGAGAGCTACATAAACCTTGGGAAGTGGGTAGGAGTTTGTGCGTGAGTGTACATCATTAGCTGGCCCTGAAATGCTGAGGATGCTTCATTTGCATAAAGAGGAATTCCAGGTGCCAGCTGGGCATGTCTTCATAAGGAAAATAGGAGGTTTTAACCTGAAACCTGGCCACCAGGCTACTTGAATGCTTCAAGGGTAACAGAAGTGGAGGGTCACAAGACTACAGGCACCAGGGCATGCAGGCACAGAATAGGAAGGGAGCGATCCTTACTCCTGCTGGTCTCAAGATGAAATTTTCAGGGTTTGGACTTGTCTCAGCCTCATTTTTGTTACAGGCTGGATCTCTGGTCCCACATCTCACCTGCCCCAGTTCTCTCGCTTTTTGTTTTATAATGAGGAGGTGTCTTCAACGTCATCAGCCTCTATATTGGGACTGGTTTGGTATTGAACCAGAACCTGACTTGCAGTGGTTTTTTGTTTGTTTGTTTGTTTGTTTTTGCAATGATTCTTATCTGCACTCTGGGAAACTGGATAAGACAGGGTGTCAGGAAAAGTCGGGCTCCAATGGCCCGTGTGGAGCCAATGAAGATAAGAAGCCAAACTACCAGAGGATTTGAGTACCATGGGATAGGGGTGTGGGGCACACGGCATACCTAGAAATCTCACTGGAGTTCTGTGAGCATTTGTATGTTTTGTCCCTCCAGCCCAGATTCACTGACATAGAAGTAACATTCCTCCCCCAACACAATGCAACTCCTTTACTGTTCAGGAGTCAGTAAATCCAGGGCTCCCCAGTTTTAGAGAACAAGCCCTACTAGGGCGGTGATCTTTCATTGAAGGGGCTCAAGACTGTCAGTAGTGGAAGCCATTGCCCAGTCAAGCTTGTCCTGGAAGTCACTAGCCAGATGGTATGTTTGGACAAAGGCCATTCCGGTGGCTCTGTGGCACCCAATGTGATGGTGAGACCCAGTCTTACCATAAGCAGAGAGTTGAAGATCTCTCTTTTCTCTCAATCTCCTCCCCCACCCCACCCCCACTGTAAATTAAGTTCTTCAGGCTCATAGAGATAAACTTGGAGACTAATCATTAAAGAGGTGCAGAAACCTTGAAAAGGGGGTTTGATGTAAGAATTGGTAGTGCTATTGCACCAGAGAAGGATACGGGGCAGGTGGCTAGGCTAGTACACATTGGCTTGGTGACTGTGACGTTTTGTGGCAAGGGTCTGTGGGGGTCCTGAAGTGAGGTGTTAGTGGGAACAGCTAACATAAGATCTGGGAGAAGGAAGCTCAGAAGAAGCATTGAGGGGAGTTGGGGTGGGTGGCTAGTGGAAGGAAATGGGCTGCACATTGGATGTATTGGAGCCAGGAAAAGGTGGCTTGGACCTCTTTCTGAGTTTGGTTTTCCTCTTGAAGAATGGTAATCTGGGTAAAAATTGATTTGGAGGCAGGGACAAACTGGCAAGGGACCTGTAGGTCAGCTATGGGGTCTTTAGCATAGCCATTATGGTAGAGCTTACCCAGGCTCCCATTCACCTTTGACCATCCCAGGGATCGCTGGTGGAAAGCTACAAATGAGTTTTAAGGTTGGCAAGCACGGCACCACCTTGACTGGTGGATTCAATACTACAGCCTCAGTGTCTGCAGCCTCCATATATGGAAGCTTCTTGGAGGTAGTCACCTGTGTTGTGGTAGGGAAAGCAGAGGGAAGGGCTGGAGATAGTGAAGACGGAACTGTGGTGTAGAGGAATCTCAGTCCTGGTCTGGCATCCTTCAAGTGGGCATTCCTGGGTTCCTATGATTTTGTTATGTCCATTATAAGTCTCCCTAGCAAAGAAACCCCAGTGGCGGGTATTAAGGGGGTTAGGAATAGGCTTGGTAGTAGCAGGGTTAGAATAGGGGAATACAAAAATATCCATAAGAACAGTGGGAAAAGAAGTCTGCAGGTGGTACATGGCCTGGACAGTGGCCACCATGTCATGAATGACCTGTGGTATGTCCTCTACATCCTCAGACCTTTTGCTCTGAAGACACACAATATTTTAAGGGTAACATTGTAGTCACATTGCTGCGTGTGTGTGTGTGTGTGTGTGTGTGTGTGTGTGTGTGTGTGTGTGTATGTATATATATGGAATGTGTGGTCTGTACAAATCAGCTAATGATGATTCTCTGCTCTATGTCTGAGCAAGTGAAAGCAGTCAAACTTTATGTCCCTTTGGATTGGATAACAAGATTTTAATATAAATCTCCATTCGTGCCATTAAAAGAATGACATGTAACAAGTCAGGAGGACCAGATAGCCAAAGAGATTTGTTGGCTATGCAGAGACATTCCTGTCTCAGTCGGTCTTTTGAGCTGTCCCCATGTAGAATGATCAGCATTCACATCACCTGTTTGTTTTTTTCTGGGCTTCTTCCTTCATGTCTGTAGCCAAGATTTTTCATTAATTTTTATTAATTTTGAAATAATCCACAGTGTTTTGCTTCCTGTTGAAACAAGAGAAAAATTTCTTCCCCAGTATATGTAAAAAAAAAAAAAAAAGAATTATAATAAAAATAAATAAATAAAATTTAAAAATCCCTCTTCCCCACCATAACATTTATTTTACTTTTATTCTGAGGTTGACATTACCTTAGGGTATTTAAGCTGATTTAATTCAGCAGTCCTTTCTAGAACCCAGTGTTGTTTAGCAGCTGTATTACCTATTTCATTGACATTTAAATTTTAATATCAATGATGTATCATTTACCCACCTGCTTAGAATAGCTGAGAAAGGAAATGTCATGACAAACTATATGACTTAGGTAATTTAAACTGGCTCAAAGCACAAAATAAAAGAGGGGAAATATCTCTCAATTTTTGTACAAATTTTATATTGAAATAACACATTAGATATATTGGTAAATAAAAAGGAAATGTACTAAAATGACTTTCACCTATTTCTTGTTAGCTTTTAATGCAATTACTAGAAAATATAATGTTATACATAGGTTACATTTTATTTCTAGTAAATGGCATTGTTTAAGAACACAGACTTTTAATTAGGTTGCTTGATAGCAGAAGCAAACTTATTAATGACAGCATGCTTATGGGAATTTCTCAAGAGCAATATAAAGTAGATTAGAATTTTGGCAGCCTTTTCCAAACATAATTTTGTGTTTGAAAATGGGCAAATGTATGAGCTAGTTGGTTTATTTTATATCACCTTGTAAGGTTTGAAATAAATTACTTAGCTTTTGAGTAGATATTTTTGCTATTAGAGGAGAAAAATGCTTAAGCAAAATTGAAACAAAGAAACAGGAAAATTCTAAGTTTGGGTCCAACTATGTAGTAGCAGCAAACCTCTGCCCATGATTCTTGGGAGTCAGGTTGATGAGCTTTGTGTTGGTTGACTTTCATCTGAAAGGCTCATATGCAGCAAACACACGCAGGTTGCCCAGGGAATTTAACTTGGTGGTGAGCGTTAGGCTGTGCTCGAGGACCTGGCTCATTCTTTATGCCCTACTGCCACTCACACCTTGCCTGGAAAACAGCCCACACTATTGTCATCAGTCATTCTGGCTGTTCCCTCTCTTGAGTTTGCTTGTTATGGTGTCCCCATTATTGCAGCTCAACATGAAGAGGCCTGGGAGTGGGTGCCTGTTTGGTAGGCCTCTCCTTCTCTTCACTGGCAGGCTGTGTGCCCACAAAGCCTGGCAGGTGGCAGCTGCTTTTGTGGAAGGGTATACCTCTCTGTTTAACCCCAGGAAAGTAGACTGGGAAAAGGAGACAAGCAGAGCACCGGGTGGCAGGGGTGAGGTCTTGCAAGCCAGATGGAGGAGGGACTTAGTCTTAAGCTTGGTGCTTGCTGAAGCACACCTGGTTGTAATTCCTTGCTGGTGCAGCTGTTTGTTGAGCTCCCATGGAAAAACCTGTTTGTTTAAAACAGCAACTTGACTCTGAGGGATCCAGCCCCATGGGGTAGATATTAATTTGAAATGCCTGGCATTCCGAACTCTTGGCAGAGTCATAAGTAGAGGAGGAGGTGGAATTAGCCTAGGGATTAATTGGCATTCTCTCTACTTTTACAACAGAACCACATACAGTGCAAAGCCATTACATGGTAGCCTGCAGGGGGTAGGAAGCCAAGGGGTTACATGGCATTTTTCTCATTTTTTTTAGGGAGGTCTTTGAAAGTGCAGCTCTGATTATCATGGGAGAAACGGGCTGTGGCTATGACAACTTCCATAATGGTTGGTCTACCTTCCGTAACGGAGGAGTCCTGCTTGACATAGGCTAGGTGGGTGAGGTGAAGGAGGGCTGGGTGGGGCTGAGATGAAGGGAAGGGGGCTGGGTGGGGCTGAGGGCTTGTGTAGCACTCCCTCCAAGGGGTAGTAAGGGGCTAGGGGAGGGTATATGATATTGAGTTCTTGTTTATGGCTTATAGAGTCTGGAATAGGTGGTCTTTAGGGCCCTGATCCTTGGACTTACCTAACTAAGGAGACACAGCAGTCTCAGGGGTCCTGTACATTCACTGATTTGAGTTATGATAGGCAGGAAACAGGGAGAGGGACATTTTTTACTCATCAAAGGAAAAAAATCTACCAAGACAACCTTTCAATTCTGAACATTTATGCCCCAAATGCAAGGGCATCCACAGTTTTGAAACAAACATTCATGAAGTAAAAACCACACATCAGCCCCCACATATTAATGGTGGGAGATGTAAACACCCCACTTTCACCAAAGGACAAGTCAACAAAACAAAAACTAAACAGAGAAATAATGGCACTAGCAGATGTCAAGAGTCAAATGGACCTAATAGCCATCTACAGAACCTTTCACCCAAATGTAAAAGAATGTACTTTCTTATCAGCACCTCAGGAAACTTCTCCAAAATTGATAGTACAATCAGTCACAAAGCAAGCTTCAACAGATACAAGAAGATTAAAATTATCCCTTGTATCTTATCAGAACACCAATTTAAAAATGGGGTATAGAGCTAAATAGAGAATTTTCAATGTTAGAATATCAAATGGCTGGGAAGCACTTAAAGAAATGCTAAACATACATACCCATCAGGGAAATGCAAATCAAAACAACTCTGAGATTCCATCTTGCACCTATTAGGATGGCTAAGATAAAAAAAAAATTCATGTGATAGCACATGAGGGAGAGGATGTGGAGAAAGGGGAACACTCTTCCAATGCTGGTGGGAATGCAAACTTGTACACCTACTTTGGAAATTAATCTCATACTTTCTCAGAAAATTGGGAACATCTCTCCCTCAAGACTCAGCTATACCACTCCTGGGCATAGAAGCAAAAGATGTTCCACCATACAACAAGGACATTTACTCAACTATGTTCATAGCAGTGTTATTCATATCATCCAGAAAACTGTAAACAGCCCAGATGTCTCTCAACCAAAGAATGGATAAAGAAACTGTGGTACATTTACACAATGAAATACCACTCAGCTATTAAAAAGAAGAAAATATTGAAATTTGCAGGCAATAGGATGGAACTAGAAATGATCATCAATTTCCATATGAGTCCCCTACTAATGGATCAGAGCTGTCCCTGCCGTAGACTCTGTTCCTGTGATAGAGGCCTGTGTAACCCCATTTCTGAAAAGGAAACTCCATTTTTAAGGAAAAGTGGCTTGGGCATGAACTCCATTTTCAGAAAACCCACAAGAATGTGCTTTGATCAGCTCACCTCTGATAATGCCTGACCATCACCTCTAGCCACAGGCAGCCAATTGGGGGCAGCCAGGATGCCTCGCTTTAAAAATATAGAGCTGCTGAGCTACCAGTTTGAAGACCCCTAACCTCTGACCAGAGTCACATAGCCTGAAGAGCACCTACCAGCTTGGGCCAGTTTGAACCAGTTCAGAGAGCTCCTAGGCCTGGGCCAGAGCCCTAACTAATCCCAGATGTAATCATGCTCTTGCCCCTGATCTGTGCCAATAGAAGTAAAGATTACCTAATCCACCTTGTAACCCCCCTTTCCAGCCTTTAAAAGAGGTCTGCATGGTCCCCTTGGGGGCATCGCCATTTTGTTTGAGAGGTCGACCTCAGCATGCTGAAATAAAGATGCTTTGCTTTTATGTACGACTTTAGACTCCTGGTGGGTTTCGGTGGGCATAGCATTCCCTGCATTTTAATCACTTCCCCATGGTGGGGTCCCTTACCGTGCCACAGAGAACAAGGATGCAGGCATTCCTGATGAAACTTGATAGGCTAGGGTCAGTTGGTCAGGGAGAAGGGCTCCCCATCTCTGAGGACTAGGGGAGGGGAGTTGCGGGGAGGAGAAAGGGAGGGTGGGACAGGGAGGGAAAGAGGGAGGGAGCTTACAATTGGGATGTAAAGTGAATAAATTTTTCAAAATAAATTTCTCCAGGAGACTGGTAAGTCCCCAGTACTCCTAGCCAATAAACTTAAATGTCAGTTAGGAATGGCTAGCCAAAATTATATAATCCTATCCTCCCCTTGCTTCCTACATCTGGTTGCAGCTTTTTCCTATAAAAAGCCTACTCTGAAAATGACCAACGTCACAGTTGGCTCCAGAGTCCATACTGCGCCCTGATGATGACCTTTGGTATTAAGCATTCAATAAACTTTTATCTTACCTGAGACTGGAGTCCAAGTGATCAGTGTTCTCCATTTTTCTCCCCGGTCCTTCCTGACGAACAGCTCTGGTGGGTCCTATTCTTTCACACCTTGAGGATGACTTCTTGCCCCCTTGCCAGGCACCATGAGTAGTCTCAGTACTTGAGTCTCCAGCTGTGCCTAAAGTCACTCCAGGACAGCTCTCCTTTCTGATCTTCCTAGCCCCCTGCCCATGCAGGTGAGCACTCCCTTTGTGTATGGGAACAGAATTTTCCCCTGTGTGTTCTCACCCCCATGTCCTAGGAAGAAGGGGGGAGGCCCTTCATGGTGTATCAACCTTTTTCCTCTAGTGACATCTGCAATTGGAAAGCCCAGAATCCCCCATTTTATGAGAAACCTTAAGCCCTCATTTCCCTCTTAGAAACTTTTTTCCTCACCCACCCGCCCACTTGGGAGGATATTTAACAACTTCAGACTTTCTTTACTATAGAGGAGTAGGGCTGCATTGGGTGGGAGGCCCACAACCTTGTTCCTGGGAGCAATGGCAGATACTCTGAGAATCCTGAGACTATCAGTGCCACTTTCCCTGGGACCAGCATGAATTGGGATCATAACACAGCTGAACGTAGAAAGGCACTCAAGAGTCATCACCATATTCTTACAGGGGTCTCTGGGTGGCTGCCAAGAGTCCTACAAATTCGATAAAGGTGAGTCAGTAGGTTCAGGGACCCATGGAGTCTCCAGCTGCCTTCTTGGAGAGGTTCCTGGATGCCTACTGGACCTACACTCCAATTGACCCCAAAGCACCAGGGAACGCAGAAGCCATCAATGTGGCCTGCGGGGATCAATAGTCTCCTGACATTTGAAAGTAGATCCAGGAGATTTATCACTTCAGAATTTATCTGAAGAAATGGAGATTTCCTAAAAGCCTTTTAACAATACAGTCAAGAAGACAGAGTAAGAACTGGCAAAGATCCTAGTCACAGCCCAAAAGCCCCAAAGAACAATGAGAGAGAGAGAGAGAGAGAGAGAGAGAGAGAGAGAGAGAGAGAGAGAGAGAGAGAGAGAGAGAGAGAGAGAGAGAGATGGAAGCAGTTTCTGGATGATGGAACCACAGCAGGCAGCAGTGATGGACATGGATCACATATTGTTGGCCTCTCTTTTCCTGACTGAGATATTGGCTCAAAAATCAGAACTAATTGCTGTCACCAAGGCACTTCATCTGGGAAAAGACAGGGTAGTCAATATCTACACTGACAGCCAGTATGCATTTGCCACTGCCCACATCCATAGAACAATATATCATGAAAGGGGACGGTTAACCACAGAGGGAAATACTATTAAAAAAATAAACAAGAATTTCTAGGCCCCCTGGAAGCCCTATGGGTTCCCAAAGGGCTAGCCATTATACATTGCTCAGGACATCAAAGGGGACAAAAACCCAAAGTTATGGACAACTACAAAGCAGATTTGATGGCTTAGGAAACAGCCAAACAATCACTCCCCCATCTGCTGGTGTCCCTCCAGGATCTGGTCTTTCCAAGTTTATTCTAAAGATCACCTGGATTATCAACGGTCACCTGACACCTCCATCAAAGATGGATGGAGACATACAATGGATTGGAGCAAGGTCATGGCAAAGACTTTAGGCAGGACCAGGGCAATACAACTTCATAAAAGCACTCATTTAATATCTTGGTGCATTTAAATTTCTGAATGTAAATCAGTCTCCATCACATCTTGTCATTATCAACTTAAAATATCTATTGAGACCTAAAAACATCTTAACCCCTAAACAACTAAGCTTCATTGTAAAACTAAGCTCCCTGGTCTTCAACTCCACCAGAGACATGAGAAGGAATAAACTTGAGTATGCTAGGAGTGCAGGTTAGTAGTTTTCCAAATGAGAAGATGACCCAGACAGTTTCCTACCTAAACAGTCACCCAAAACTCTCTATTATGTTGGAGCATCTTCTTTGGCCCTTCTGGCCCAATATGTCTGACAGACGTAGTATTTGTGAGGCAGGAACTAGAGGATTTACTTACCCTGTTTTGGCAGAGTTTGGCCGTTGACTCTGCCTACATCCAAGCTCACCCTTTTTTAGGCAGAATTCTGTCTGTGGTAGAAATAAGGACATTTTGGCCCAGTGGCTTGTTTTCTTCAAGGCTGTCAAATACAAATAGCCAAAACGCTAAGAATGTAATATTTATATAATTCTTAATTGTGTCATGGTTCTCCTTGCTTTAGGTTGTTTACTGTATATACGTATTATAATATAAATGTATATGTAAAAAGTAAAAAAAAAAGTTTAATTAATAAAAAGTAAAAGTACTAAAAACTGAAAATAAAAAGAAAGTTAGAACTCTGCCAGGAGGTTGCTGGTATCATTAATATTTCCTCTAAACAAATAAATGTTTAATTTTAAACAAAATAAAATATCTGAATTTTTAAAAAGTACTCATTTCGGACAATGAACATGAAAGAGCTAATAGCCTGCAACTTTCATATTGCTGGCCTGTCCAAAGAACTACAAGACATCATCACCAGATGTCACCCTTGTCAAATGACAAGCCCAATCTCCCAGGCAATGAGAGCTTCTCTGTGGGTCTACTGGAAAACAGACTTTAAGGGGATAAATTCAGAAAAAAAAATTGGTTATAAATATCTCCTAGTGTTTACAGATACATTCTCTGGAAAGACTGAAGCATTGTCTAGTGAAGAAGTAAAATCAGTAGTAAAAAGATTCATAGAAGAGATAATTCCTCGGTTCAGAACTCCAACAGTGGTAAACTCTCTCAGATTTCTAACCATGCTGTTCTAAAGTCAACCCAGGCATCTCAAAGGTCCAAACCAGTCTCCACCAGTATGAATAACACCTATATGGGCTCCCTCTGTTCCACCCCCATTGGTTCCAACCTAGTGACCTAGTCCTGGTCAAAAGACACCAGAGGCCCTCCTTGATTCCCCACTGGGAAGGACCTTACATCACAATCCTGACCACACCCACAGTTGTAAAGGTCAACAGGCTCTGAGCTTGGATTCACCATTCCCACCTAAACTTCACTCCCAAGAAACACCAGGACCCAGAGTGGCAATGGACAGTCCGGCTACATCCATGGGATGCATTAAAGCTAGGACTTGTGGCTGAAAACTTGCTTTGTTTTACTTTATTTTCCTTTTGGGACTTCTTAAAGGTAGTTATACATAGTCCTAAGGCCTCCAGACCTAAAACCTGGCGACGAAGATTGTCAGACACGAGAGAAGGTAAAATTATAACAGATCTTCATTATGATGACTGTTCTCGGCCTCCAGAAATAATAACAGATGTATGTCAGTTAAAGCCAGACCTGGAAACTCCCCGCTGTGGTCCTTAACTCCCAGGGCATAACAGCTTGGCAATATTTACTATCAAGTTCCAGAAGTATGTACTGGCTGTCAAGTTAACAATGTAGATGAAGAAAAACTCTTTAGGAAGATAAATACTATGCTTGCACAGCTGCAGCTCCGTCCACCTGCACCCAGTCCCCAAAAGATTATAAGTGTCACTACTGGGGATGTGAAATCAGGACATCAGGATGGAAAATAGACCATGACCTTCATATCAAGAGAGTACTCACTGGTAATTTAGATTGTGAGGTCCCTAAAACTTGTAATCCCCAGGTTTTTACCCTCAAATCTTGGGATCTTTTCCCTCTCTATGTTGACTAGAAGGCAGGACATATCTGGGGGTTCAGAGCCTATGTGGCAGGACTGGACCCTCGGATATTCTTTACAATCCAGTGGCTGGAAAACCTGAGATTCTATGCCCACTGGGACCTCTGGCACAGTTGCCAAAACTCCATCCCCACAAAGAAGATGAGCTCCACAACTCCTCAAGGCCCAGGCCCAAGGCTCTGTCTCTCTGGTGCCTCTGTAGACTAAACCTCCTTCTTTCAAGATCCCTCAACTCTTGCCATTACACAAGTCTCCCTTACTCAACACCACAAAGGCCACCTTTATACTCTTCAATGGTGACAGACTCCGCCCTTTTCTCCTTAAAAATCACTCCTGCAGGAACACACTCTTTTC
Source organism: Acomys russatus (assembly GCF_903995435.1). NCBI lineage: Eukaryota > Metazoa > Chordata > Mammalia > Rodentia > Muridae > Acomys > Acomys russatus. The sequence continues at coordinate 64,326,181 of NC_067149.1, read as the reverse complement.
CTCTCTTGCTCTTCTTATTTGCTGCTGTCTTTGCAGACACTGCTCCCCACTCTTACTTACCTCTCTTGTGTAATAAATATACTTTGTGCTAAGAATTGGCATTTCCAATACTGTTCCAGGGGAGCCTACTTCCCTTCCCAGAATTTTGTTATTTGGTTACAAGAATAACTCTTTTGATTATTTCTTATACATATTTTAAAATACATTATCTATATTTATGAAAGGATTATTGACTACATTTCTCCCACTTAGGTCATATCAACTCCAACCAAATAATTAGTACAGTGTAGTCTAATGGGGGACGTCCATGCTCCCTCATAAGTCAAGAAGGTATACTCACCTCTGACAACTGTGTTTTTGTTTGTTTGTTTTTACTTTAAAAGTCTCGGAGATGCTTCATCACAGATTCAAGACAGATTGAAAAACACCTTTAGGAGAATTTTCTATCTAGATTGATTAGAAATTTCCTTCATTCAAGAGTACTTAATAAAATTAGAGAGCTTATCATTCTTTGAGCAATAGTTACCAATCTTAAACAAAGGAAACAGCTTTCCTAAGGTTTAGGGTGTTGCCACTTCAATGGCTTTTGAGAACATTTGCTTTTCTTTTATAACCATAGTTTGCTTTTAAGAATGCAATGGAATTCCCTGTAGGAACATTATCTACAAAGCCAAAATATTTGGCCCCTACTACATAGAACACTAACAGGAAGCCTGGCCTCATGGGCTGCTCCCTAGGGAAGAAGCCGAGTTAATGCTTTGATGAAGGGGAAGGAATGAATAAACATTCAGGGGAGGTGACAGGTAAGCCTTTCATCTGAAACATGGGAGAAGAAATTATGCAAGAGGAGACTGGAAAGACAGACAAACATTATATCTAAAATGTGGGTAATTTAAGATTACTTACTAATACCTCTGTCAGAAACGTTGTGAGTCCTAAATAGTCACATATCTTCATTAGAGCATAAGGTTCTAGACTACTAGTGGACTTACAAAGCAAGTGGAAAAGAATAGGTTTTCTGGGGCTGTTGAAATGACAACTGGAAAAGCCACTTTGCTGATGAGCTTGAGGATCTGACTTCAATCCCTGGGACCCACATAGTGTAAGAAAAGAACTGATTCCTACAAATTGTTTTTGGACTTTACCTAGAAACATAATGAATGAATGAATGAATGAATGAATGAATGAATGAATGAATGAAGATCCTTGTCTTCAAAGAGATGGGAATGTTTAGTGGTAGTTGGGCTGTGTGTCCTGCTTCCCTTTCCATGAGGCAGTGGCAGCATTCATTCTCCTGAATTCAAGCCCAGTAAGCATGACTTTGAGAAGCTTACTCCAAGTGCTTATGCATGTCTCCTGTAGTTTGAAAGACACTGGTAACAGATGTCAGACTTGTGCTTAAGGAATCCAGACAAAAGCTTGGGACTGGGGACTAGTTGGTAGAGTGTTTGACTAGCATGAAGGAAGTCCTAGATTTGCTCCAACACAACATAAAATTAGGTGTAGGGGTGTACACCTGCCATTAAAACACTCAATAGGAGGAGGCAGGACGGTCATAAGGTCAAGGCCAAGGCTAAAGAGATGGATCAGCACTTAAGAGCACTGGCTTTTCCAAAGGCACTTTTCCAGAGGATCAAGGTTTCGGTCCCAGCACTACATGGTGGCTTACAATGATCTATAACTCCAGTTCCAGGGGAATCAGTGCTCTTCTGGCCTCTATGGACATTGCACACACACGGCACATATATATGCTGGAAAACTCACATATACATACATATATGTGTGTACATATGTATATGTGTACATAGGTATTTGCATTTATATGTGCATATATATACATGTATGTGTAGGTTGTATACTCCTTGACAAAGAAGGTTTCTTTATGTGATTAAATAATTATATAAAATTCTTAAACAGTATTTGACATAATTCTATGGAATACTGAGGAAATTTTTCATTTCTGTGTGGGTGTACTTTTAAAATGCCCTAAAGATATCTCACCTCTGTGTGTTCTTGGTCTCTAGTCTGTAAATCTTGGTGCTAAATGAAGTTACTTTGTATGGTCACTTAGTATTTGAATTCAACACACACTATAGTTTCAGAAGTATTGACTTTCATGAATATGGCTTTGATTATGTTATAATGACTTATTTCTACATTTTCATAAGAAAGTAACATAAATACAGGTAAAGAAAAAATAAGACATTGTTAGATTATTTTCCATTTTCTAATAAGGACATTGAGTGTTCACTGCATTCATTCTGACCTCTCTGCATCTGGGGAGGAAGTTCAGCTGTGCTCACCTTGCAAACAGAAGGACTGTGGGTCAGGTGGAGTGTCACTGTGTTTCAGGCCTCTGTGATGCTCAGATCTGCTGGAGATCTACAGGGTGGTAGGTAAAGCTGTGGTACTGTGCTTCTTTCAGTCTTATTGATGTATGAAAGTTTCTCAAAGGCAGTGAATATAATATTTTATTCCATTAGTCATTCAGTGAGTGATATTTATCTAAACCTTGAAAGTACATGAATTTATAGAAGAACCAATTCTCAATGTTCAGCAGTAATTTTTTCAGAGTCAAAGGGTATTACTACTTGGGCAAAGAATAACTTTGATCCATCTCATTTCTGTTGTTGTTGTTGTTTTCCCCCTTTGTTCCTCCACCTCCCCCTTTGGGTTGCTTTTTGACAGTCTTACTATATAGTTGGGATGGTCTGTAACTTACCTATGTTGTTTTAAAAGAAAATCTCAATCATTCTATTTTACAAATAAAGACTCAGGACCCAAATGCTGGATGAAAACCTGCTAGCTCAGAAAGGGAGAGAAAGAACCCAGCTGCCCTTCCTACTCAGCTCATGTCCCGATGGAAAAGGCCTGAAAGACTCACTAGCTCAGATGACAGGCCAGGAGAAAAAGGCCAAAAACCCAAGGCCAACGTCTTGCTAGCTCAAAACTCAGAAAGCCCAAAAAGCCAAAGGCTAAGGAGTTGAAGAACTCAAGCGTTAAAATCTTCTTCTACTTTTTAAATACTCTTCAACTCATAGTCCCTCCCATTCTTTAACCTCTGTCGGCTGATTTTTTGCTCCACCTCTTGACCTAGGGTTAACTTTATTAAATCCTGTGTACAGAAAGCTCGTGGACTAAATGTGTGTGTGTTAGGGATCAATCACACCAAACAAAAGACAGGTTTTTACAGTTAACAATCTCAGGGATCACAATGGGATCAAATATCCTGCAACACATCCATACAGCTGGAAGGCGAGTGTTAATGAGAAATTGTTTACATTGGGTTGGACTGTGAACATGTCTTTGGGATATTATTTCAGGCTTGTCAATGTTGGAAACCCAGTTCACTGTGGGTATGACCATTCCTAGGCAGGGATTTCTGAACTGAATTAGTGAAAAAGATACCTGCATAGCCAGCCAGATCAGCTAGATTAACCCTGGTGATAAATGGCATGACAGATTTCACAGCCAGGTCACCCTCATATCCTAAAGTACATTTTAAATTTTAAAAAGTCCTCAGTGTAATGTTCCCTTACAGAGAAGCATGAGAAATTTGAGCCGCCCACAATTGGTGTTTTGGAGTTGGTTTACTTAAAATTGTGCCACGTAGACAAACACTGTCATCCAGAGGAAAGGAAAACAGTAACTGCATCCTGCTGGGTCCAACGGGATTTCAAATAAAAGCAATTTGAACAAATTTCATCTACTCTTTATTTTGTCCAATCAAGACCCTTTTAGTTGTTTTGGAGCTAAAAGCAAAAACATATGTGCATCCACAAATTTATGATTATGGCCTGCTTCGTTATAAATGTAACACATCATCTGATTATAGTAACCAGTAGTGATGAGTCATAATTAAGGGTCTTTTGCAAAAACTTGGAGAAACGAAGCCTTTGGCCATAGCCAGTTGGCACCATTATTCCTTCTTTGGTTGTATGAATCAAAACACTTCCGGTGATACAGCTAATGTGTTGAGAACTCAAAGATTAGATGCACTCAGAAAGGTTGCAGTTTATATTTTAACTTGTGTCTATTTCCTTATATGATAGCAGCTTTCAGGGTGGCTAGAGAGATGGCTTTGGTGATTAAGAGCATTTACTGTTCTCCCAGAGGATCCCAGATCAGCTTCCAACCCTATGTTGAGAAGTTCACAACTACTTGTAACCCCAGCTCCAGCAGATTTGACACCTGTGGGCTCTGTGAGCTCACACCCCTCATTCAGATACACACATATACACATAATGAAAAATTAAAAAACAATTCTTCTTGTTTTGTTTTGCTTTGTTTTTCAGACAGAGTTTCTCTGTGTATCCCTGGCTGTCCTTGAATTCATTTTGTAGGCCAGATTGGCCTGGAACTCATAGAGACCCTGCAGACATAGCCTCCAGAGTGCTGGGATTGAAGGCGTGTACCACTGTGCCTGGACCTACACTGCTCATTAATTTCATAAGTTGGAAGATTAGTTGAGCAGCGTCTCGCCCTGAAGTAACTACTCCCTTTATTCAACTTAATGTCAGGCTTTTCTTTAATCTGTTTTTCTTCTTGAACACAGGAGTTAACCTCAAACCACTGTCTGGTGCCCCTTTTCTCCTCAAATTGTACATTTAGTATTTTCCCTTGCTCCGTTTGTTCCATTTTATTATAGACTTTCATAAAGGAACACTACCTATCCCAAGAGGCATTTCAGGCATGGCTGCTGTGTCCCATGTGTGTTGGTTGGTGGTGGAGAGGAGAGAGGTTATGTCTAAGCTCAGTGTTCTGACCTATGAACCTCTGATTGATTAGTAGCCTAACATTCCCTGAAAACAGTGAGCCTGGGATAGCCTCCAGTCCAGTGGCAGGGGGCCTGGACAGGGTGCTAGCCTGAGATGACCACCAGTCTGGAGCCAGGCGGGCTTGGATGGGCTCCCAGAGCAGGTATGAAGGTGGAGACTAGAAGACCACCACCTGCGACTCAGGACCTTGGGAGTGAGGGAGCCTGAGACAGAGGAGCATTGTAAGGTGCCACTCGAGCTGGCCTGGAGGGAATCCAGGATGACCACCAGACTAGTGCTGTTGGGTCTGGATAGTGATCTAGGCTGAGATGACCACCAGTACAGCACTGCACAGGCCTGGCTGGGCAGGTCATGTCTGAGATGACCCCTGCCAGGCACCATAACGCATGAGTGGGAGGGAGCATATGACCTCACTCATGAGACTACTCCTGAGATAAACCCAGATACTCTGGACCCCAGAAACCCTGGCCACAACTAAAAGGAGCAAGGAAGTGGTGGAGAAATGGAAGATAAACAGAAACAGAATGTGTGCACAGAGAAGAGAGGCAGAACTGGCGACGCAAGGGGAGTGAGGAACAACCTGATGTGAGAGGCTGGTGATGCCACCTGGGACCATGGTAGCGCCCTGGCCTGTGCCATCACCAGGGGCTATGTCTGGGTCCATGGCCCTGCAGCAGCAGAGGTCTGTCACCACCAAAGACCAGATGGATATCCGGAAGGGGCCACCCTTAGTGGTTCTTGGCCTAAAACATAGGCAATTCCACCTTGCCTGTAGGCTCCATTTTCTACACCTGTTTGGCACATAGCAAGCTGAGGGTCAGCCCGAGGCCACACCACTCAGTCCCAGTCCCAGAAGCTGCTTGTTTGCCTTATCTCTGCAGCTGCATTTCTCAGAATTTATCTCCTATCCTTGAAGTTTCTACTACTGAGATATATAGCAGAACATCTCCATTAGCTCCTAGGAACCTGCTTGCTTATCACCTCTACAGCTACATTCTCTCAAAGTTTCCTCCCTTATCGAAGTTTTTACTACCGGGCTAGAGAGCAGAATAGCTGCCATTCAGCTTCCATAGCAACCCTGCCCTTGCCTCTCTGAGACCCTATAAAAGCCCTGTGAAATTTTTCAATAAAGGGGGTTTGATCAGAATCCAGACTTGCCCTCATTTCTTCGTGGCTCCCTGTCCTGTCTCTTTTTCAGTCCTGCATCCCCCTCCCAGGTTCCGTTTGAAGATCTCTCGGGCTGGGGCAGACATCCCTGGTCTTGGCTGCCACATGTTGATATCTGAAAGCTGTATACCCCTCATCTGGGCATCATGGGAGATCGTTTCCTGAAGACATGAGAACAGGAGAGCTGGTCTGGCCTTTAGCCAGCTGCAGTACTCCAGACAACGGGTGTTTAAGAGATAGAGGACGATGTAAGGGTCTCTGTTTCTACTAAATGGAAAGACAGTGCCATGGGATTTTGTTTGTTTGTTCGTTTGTTTGTTTGTTTTGGTTTTGCTTCCCCCTCCATTTATTTATTTATTTAATCACTTTTCATCCTGTTCCCAGCCCACTCCCTCCCGGTCCCGCCCACACACCCCTCCTTTCATTTCCCCCTCTTCTTCCTCTCACAAAAGGAGAGGCCCCCAGTTGGTACCAATCCACCCGGCTACCTCAAGTCACCCCAGGACAAAACACACTCTCCAACTGGGAAGTGACAAGGCAGCCCAACTAGGGGAAACTGACCCAGTGGTAGGTAGCAGATTCAGAGACAGCTCCTATGCCTATCATTTGGGGACCCACATGATGAGCAAGCTGAACATTTGCTACATATGTATAGAGGGTCTAGGTTTGGTCCGTGCGAGTTCTTTTGTTAGTGGTTCAGTTCCTGTGAGCACCTGTTGCCTTATGTTAGACACTCTGTAAGTCTTCTTATGGTGCCCTTGACCCCTCCAACTCCCTCTATCCTTTGCCTACTCTTCCACAACACACCCTGATCTCAGCACATTCCTTGGCCTTGGGTCTCTGCATTTGTCTCCATCATCTGGCAGATTGAGCCTCTCAGAAGATAGTTATGCTAGGCTCGTGTCTGCTAGCATAGCAGAATATCATTAATACTGACAGTGATCTGCCCTCTCCCATGGGTGGATCTCAAGCGGGGCAAGTCACTGGTTTGAAATTCTCTTAATTTCTGTTCCATATTTACCCATTTACCCCTACATTTCTTGTAGACAAGACACATTTTGGGCCAAAGGTTTTATGTGTGGGTTGGTGTCCCCTTCCCTCTGCTAAGAGTCCCACCTGGTTACAGGAGGTGCTAACTTTATGCTGCTTAAGACCCATTGCTTGGTGTCTCAGCTAGGGTCACCACCATAGACTCCCAGGAGAACCCCTCTCCCAGAGATCCCCTTCAAAGATGTCTGTTTTCTCTCCCAGTTCTCATGAGCTCTCTTCCTTTCTCTTCCCACCTGATCCCTACTCCTGTTATTCTCCCCAGCCCATCTCCCACCCAGTTCTATCACTCTATCTATAGATATCTATTGTATTTCCTGTTCTGAGTGAGATTCAAGCATCTTCTATTAGTCTCTCCTTGGCCTCTTTGGGTCTATGGATTGCAGTATGATTATCCTGTACTTTGTGGCTAATACCTGCTTATAAGTGAGTATATACCATTTGTGTCTTTCTGGGTCTAAGTTACTTCACTCAGGATGATCTTTTGTAGTTTCATATGTTTGCCTTCATATTTCATGATTTCCTTGTTTTTAATAGCTGAGTAGTATTCTATAGTGTAAATGTACCACATTTTCTTTATCCATTCTTTGGTTGAGGAACATATAGGTTGTTTCCAGTTTCTGGCTATTACAAATAAGGCTACAATGAACATAGTTGACCAGGTGTCCTTGTGATAAGGTGGAACATTTCTGGGTATACACCCAGGAGTGGTATACCTGGGTAGATCTATTTCCAATTTTCTGAGAAGGTGTAAGATGGAATCTCAGAGTCATTTACACTTGCATTTCCCCGATGATCAAAGACATTGAACATTTCTTTATGTGTTTCTTGGCCATTTGAGCTTCCTTTGCTGAGAATTTTCTCTTTAGTTGTGTAACTCATTTTTAATTGGGTTATTTGGTTTATTGGTGTTTAATTTCCTGCATTCTTTGTACATTTTGGATATTATCCATCTGTCAGAGGTGGGCTTGGTAAAGATCTTTTCTTAATATGTAGGTGTAATTTTGATAGGTCTGCCTTTGTATGTTACTCAGTCTTTTTCCTTTCAGCTTTTAACATTCTTTCTTTGCTCTATAGATTTAGTGTTTTGATGATCATGTGATGGGCAGATTTTCTTTTCTGGCCAATCTAATTTGTATTCTACAAGCTTCTTGTATATCAAATGGCATTTCTTTCCTCAGGTTAGGGAAATTTTCTTATATTATTTTGTTGAAAATGTTTTCTGGAAAATGGGAATAGGGCTTCCTCAAGACCCAGCTATTCCACTCCTTGGAATATACCCAGAAGATGCACTACCACACAAAGACATATGCTCAACCATGTTCATAGCTGCCTTATTCATAATAGCCAGAACATGGAAGCAGCCAACGTGTCCCTCAGTAGAAGAATGGATAAAGAAACTGTGGTACATTTACACTATGGAATACTACTCAGCTATTAAAAACAAGGAATTTCCAAAATTTGTGGACAAATGGATTGAACTATAAATTATCATAATGAGTGAGTTCACCCAGAAGCAAAAAGAGTTAAATGGTATATACTCACTTATATCGAGACACTAGTCCAAGGGGTACGTCCCCATGAAAAACTACCAGGAAAGTGGGTCAGAGAGGAGGACATCCTATTGAGACTTTAGGTGTGAGAAGCCTGGGAGAATGAGGAAATAGAAGGATCCAGAGGGTCCTGGAAAACTACAGGCGGGTCTGGACCCTGGGGTCCTCCTCAAACTATGGCACCAGCCAAGGAAAATATAGGCAGTAAACTTCGAACCCCTACCCAGACTAGCCGATGGACAGGGTTAAGTGGAGAAGGAGATCTGACTTTCACACAAACTCTGGTGCCCCATATTTGACCATGTCACTTGGATGGGGACGCCTGGTGGCACTCTGAGGAAGGATAATAGGTCATCAAGAAGAGCCTCGATACCCTATGAGCATATACAGGGGGAGGAGGTCCCCCTCAGTCACAGACATAGGGGAGGGGAATAGGGGGAAGTGGGAGGGAGGAAGGAATGGGAGGATACAAGGGATGGGCTAAGAACTGAGATGTAATTTGAATAAATTAATATTAAAAAAGGAAAAAAAGAAAATGTTTTCTGATCCTTGGAGCTGGGACTCTTTACCTTCAATTCCTATTATTCTTAACCCAAGTATTTTCATGGTATTTCAGATCTCCTTGATGTTTTATGTCAAGAATTTTATAGAATTAATATTTTCTTTGACTGATGAATCAATTTATTCTATTGTGTCTTCTATGCTTGAGATTCTTTCTTCCATCTCTTTCAATCTGTTGGTGAACTTACATTGGTTATTCCTGTTTCATTTTCCCTAGGTTTTTCATTTCTCTGATTCCCTTAGTTTGTGTTTTCATTATTGCTTCTACTTTAATTTTCAAGTCTTGAACAGTTTTACTCATTTCCTTCACCTATTTAGTTTATTTTCCCATATTTCCTTAAGAGATTTATTCATTTCTTCTGTAAAGGCCTCTACCTGTTTGATTGTATTTTCCTGTATTTCTTTAAGGGATTTATTAATGTCCTCTTTAAAGGTCTCTAAGATTGGATTTGAGGTCACTCTCTTGTGCTTCTTTTATGTTACGATACCAAGGGATTGCTGTGGTAGGATCCTTGTCTTCTGCTGGTGTTGGCTCTTGTTTGTGTTCTTATGCTGTCTGCTAGCCATCTTGTTGTCCCCATATGTCCCTGTTCAATGCTGGAGTGTCTGGTGGTTTGGTGACTTCTGGTGGAGCTCTTGAGTGAAGCTGAAGTGTCCAGCTTAGTGACCACATGCTCAACCAATAGAGGTCGGGGATAAATCTCAGATCAAGGAGACTGAATGTGTCCCTGGGCTACTGGTGTAAGAGGGAGCTAGGACCAGGGATAGAGCTGGGGTATTTGGCTTCAGGGACATGGGGGAGAGTCCAACAATGGTGATTGGGATAGAGAAAGTGATTAAACCATTAGGGTCAATCCCTTTTGACCTATCAGGCCTTTGTAAAGTTTACGATTCCAAAAGAATTGGGTGCACTGTGGTCACTGGTTAAATTTTTACTTTAAACTTTGTGCCTCTGAGGTCATGTAAGGCAGGGCAGTGCGGGTTTTGGTTTTGGGGTGGCTTCCAAAGGAACAACGAATTCAGATTCTAGACTTCAAACATGTGGCAATTATGCATTGAAATGAGACTGTTGCATCAGTTGATTGAATGTCTTGTAATCAAACACGAGGAAAGACTCCAAAAATCACAAAAATAGTCAACAGTATGCACAATCATGTTATCTTTTCATGATATGAAATGCACATATCATTACCAACTTGACTGGATTTACACGCACCGTAGACACATGCTTTTATGGGGCATATCCTGAAAGTTTGACTAAGGTAGGGAGGATGTGGGTGACTCCATCCTCTGGGCTATAGATTCCCAGGCTAAGTAAAGAGGAGAAAGTGAGTTGAGCAACAGGGTTCATCTCCCTCTGCTTCCTGACAGTGGATGCCATGACACCAGCCACCTGTCAGTCCTCAAATTGCCCCCTACCCCTGCCATGATGGATGGACTACACCCTCAAGGTGTGAGTCAAGTAATTTATTCCTCATATTTCTTCTGTCAGATATTTTGTTTCAGAAGTGGAATGAGGAACTAATGCAATGATCAAGGGAGTAGACTGTAAACGACTCAGTGATTAAAAATCTGGAAGTTCACACTGACTTAAATTAATCAATATTGGAAGATAAGGAGAGCCTTATCCTAGCACAAATAACTGAATTTTGATGTGGCAGCAGATGAAAAGACTAGTGAGATAATAATATTAAAGAGACTGTGTGATCTCTAGAACTCCACACAACCATCCATGAAACAAATGGGCAAAGTAAGAGAATTAGAAGATACACATGTGCCAAGTGACCAAAGTTCACCTTACCACTACTGGGACAAATGGACATCAGGAGTCTTAGCATTTTCAGGAGGCACCATATCATTCAGGGAGTATTCACATACAAGCTGTGCAATTAGAACCTTTTTCTCAAAAGGATTTCAGGCAGATTTGAGTTAACAGATATTCTGAGAAGCTCACATTGATAGAAAATTTTAATTAAAATTTACATATGTATGCAAGTGTGTCTGTCACATGTGTGTTGATGCCAAAGGAAGCTAGAAAAGGGTGCTGGCTTCCCTGAAGCTGGGGTTAGAGGTGGTTCTGAAGCCCCGATGTGTGCTCTGAGAAAAGCAGCAAATGCTCTTAGCCAATGAGTCATCCCTCCAGTCCATGCCATTCTCTTTCAATGGTCAAACATCTTCCTCTTCCCAAGACAAGGCTGAGACATTGCTTCTTATTCAAAGAGACTATGGATGATCACCTAAATACAATTCTGAGAGTGGATTGAGTCTTGACAACATTACAAACCCTTTAAGGAGCCTGTGAGACAGCTCAGTGGGTAAAAGTCACTTGTTGACAAGTGTGAGGACCTGAATCGTATGCCCAGAATCTTCATGATGGAAGGAGAAACATGATTCCTGCAAGTTGTCCTCAGACTACACATGCATGCCATAACATATATGCAGCATACACATACATGTATGCACACACCACAAATAAATTGTAATAACTTCTTTATCCAAACACCTATAAGAGAGATTAATAGAAGAATGAGCATAATTTTAATATAAATAGGATAGAATGTATTTGGTGCTAAATGAATGTTAAATCTCAGATTTTAGTGATCAGTGTTTTGGTATATCAAAATTAAAAGAATACAGAATAACACTGGTGTCTAAAATACCTCTATAATAGAGCTCTTTAAAAAAATTCTGTATTGAAAAAAGCCATCTGCGGCAGAGTGGTATAGTGGGTAGGTAGAGAGGGGAGACAGCAGCTAGAGAGGAAAAATATGTACCAGCCAGAAGCAATGGGAATTTTAGTTTGTTTGTATGTTTGGTTGGTTAGTTGGTTGGCTCTTTGGTTCACTGGTTGGTTTTGGTTTTTTTCAGACAGAGTTTCTTGTGTAGTCTTGGCTGTCCTGGACTCACTGCGTAGACCAGGCTGGCCTTAACTCATAGAGATGTACTTGCCTCTGCCTCCAGAGTTCTGGGATTAAAGGCATGTGCCACCATGCCTGGAAGGAAGTTTAGTTTTTAATGTGTGTGGTGGGGTGCTGTCGCAGGCCTCTATGTGCATGGATTACTGTAGTGAAAAGAGAAAGTGATTAAACCATTAGGGTTATTCCCTTTTGACCTATCAGGCCTTTGTAAAGTTTAAGATTCCAAAAGAGTTAGGTGCACTGAGGTCACTGGTTAAATTTTTACTTTAAACTTTGTGCCTCTGAGGTCATGTAAGGCAGGGCAATGTGGGTTCTGGTTTTGGGGTGGCTTCTGAAGGAACAACGAATTCAGATTCTAGACTTCAAACATGTGGCAATTATGCATTGAAATGAGACTGTTGCATCAGTTGATTGAATGTCTTGTAATCAAACACGAGGAAAGACTCCAAAAATCACAAAAATAGTCAACAGTATGCACAATCATGTTATCATTTCATGATATGAAATGCACATGTCACATGGAATCAGATGGACTAGAGTTAGCAAAGACCAATTTATTATGTTAACAGCAGAGAAAATGATCACCAGGGGCATCTGAGTAGAAATACCCCAAAGGTAGGAATACATTAAGAAATCTCAAAACTATGGTAGTTAAAAAGTGGAGGAGAGTCAATGCATCTGACACCCACAGTGGAACTCTGGAGGCTGCCTACCCTTTGGTAATGGTGTTCTAGCAACAGAAACACCATTTTCCAGAGGAAAGGCAGCTCTGATGAAGTGCTTTTCATTATAGCACGTGAACCTATGATGCAGGAAGCTCTGAGATAGGAAACTGTGGAAGGGTAAGGAGGGAGGATGTGTACTCTTGCTTAGTGGGTAGACTGCTTACCATGAAAGAATACAGATCTAAGGTCAAATCCCCATAAACCAAGTATAGCTGACTGTGTCTGTAATCATAGTACTCCCACTGAGAGGTGGGAGGCAGAGACAGGAGAATCCTGAGAGTTTCACAGGCAGCTATCCTGAATATAGAGCAGCAAAGAGACCCTGTCTCCATCAAGTCAAAGGTGAGGGCCAATACCTGAGGTTATCCTCTGACCTCTACATGTGTACCTGTATAAACGAGTTTGTGTGTACGTTTGTATGTGTGCATGTCTATGCGCAAACAAACATACATGTGCACATCAGCGAGAGAGAGAGAGAGAGAGAGAGAGAGATGCCCTGAGTGAAATAAGGATACTTAGATAACGATGAAAAAGTATTAAGATTCTGACTCAGAAATGGATGATATCCCTCTTAATATTAAAGAGTTAATTCCAGGAATATGTGTCATTCCTAGCCCTGCTTTGCCACCCATAACTTTGATAACAACCCACAACCAGTGCACCCTGGGAGAAGGGGCAAGGCAAGAAGATCCAGGGGATGAAGACCTCAGGTGGTAGTGAGTGCACAAGAAACAGACATCTCAGCAGATAGGCTTAATGAGGCAGCTCATTTAATTAAGGAGAAAGGACAAAGGCTGTTTACACCTTGGGAGAGGGTAGAGGCTTTCGTGGTAAGTGCTCATCACTGCACAGGGCCAAGGTTCTAGGAATGCCTTATATTCATGAAGAGAAATTTCAGGTTCTTCCTGGACATGACCTTATAAGGAGAAAGTCTCACCTGTCACCTGACTGCCAGGCTCCATGACCACCTCAAAGGTGACAGAGGTGGGGGTTGTAAGGCCCAGAGCAGGGAGGGAGGATTCTTACTCTGCCAGTTTCAAAACATATTTAACTGAAATATAATTTACAATGACACTTATAGAAAATAGCTTAGGAATAAACAAAGGAGAAGCAAAACATATTAGATTGTAAAGCCATTCAAAAGAAACCATCTTAGCACTTAGACACATGCACCCAGAAAGGCCTGACTTCTGCAGTTGGTAAGAATCTCCAGGGTTAAATACAGGCTTTGCCACTTGTGACCTATGTGACGTGGCCCACACCTCCTATGCTTTAAGTCCTGTATCTTTAAAGTTGAGTGACAGAACTTATGCCATAGGGCTTTAGGAGAATGGAAGGCCCTGGTGTGACCTAAAGTCCCCAGAATAATGTTTAAAATATGTGAAGCATATGTTTATTATGTATTACCTGTAATTTCCCATGGTGTCCAGTTTTATCAAAATATCATGTACCAAATGAGATCAGAGCTGCGTCTTTCCAATGTAGCAGCAGTTCCTCAGAACCAAAGACTCTTTTACACATTTCTTATGTGTTAGTCACTCAACCGAAAAGCACACGTCACATAAGGAGTCCAAAATACCATTTTGAGCTGGAAATAAGCTGGTGTTTCATAGGCTGGCATCTGTAGACTAAGGTCCCCAGGTTCCCTGTTCACCAGATGCTGTTAGGTTGTGTTACTGGAAAATATTTGTGTGACCTTGGGATGGTGGAGATGGAGGTGGAGGGGGAATACCAGGGCCGTTCTAGCTTCCAGTGGAGGCTTTATGTCCTCGAGGACTGCAGCCTCTGCATCTCAGTCCTTTCCCTTTCTGATACAATTGTTAACCTGCTTCCCAGTTTGGCTTTCTAACTCTTCTTTTGCTTTGTGACTGTTTTCCACGTTAAAGTCTTATGCTGTCTGCCCTGACCTCTAGTTTTCTTCTCTGTGCTTTGAGACAGACGCTGTTCGTTTATATACGTCTCTAAGCACGCAGACAGCCTGCAATCAGATCTTCAGACTTGTGCTTATTAAAGTACAGGTTGTTAAACTATTATACTGCATCCAGATGGCACTGTTTATTACAGGCATGAAAATGGTTTTCATTAATTCTTCCCGCCCCCCTGAAATTGACTGTATCATGGCAATAGCTTCCAATTACCACTTAATGATCTGCCTCTTCCAATAGCTTCTGAGACCTCGTGAAAGCAAGAACAAGCTATTCATCTTCTGATCCCTAACACGTACTATTGCGCAGGGAATTTAGTAAAGCCTTAACAAATATTTGTGGAATGAATGAATAATAATCGCTGCCACTGGCAGAGTGGCTCTTTCATCCACTCCCCATGAGGGTGCTGATGGGAGTTTGGTAGCTCTGTCTTCATAACAGTCTTGCAAGATAGACATAAAGATTCTCGTATTTCAGATACAAACAGGCTCAAAGCCCACATAAGCAAGTCAGCTCATCTGGGAAGAAAGTCAAAATAATGCCTCACACCTGACACTCCCCCAGCTGTCTCCTCCTTTTTATTATGTGAACAAGAAAATGCACCTGTGAATGGTTTTGAGGAAGATCCTGGGATTTTGTTGGATTACCAGTGTTAGTAATCAGGCAGCGATGTAGTCACCCCTAAAGGCCCTGATGACAGAGGGAAAACAGGCAACACCAAAGCCACTCCAGAAGCACTCAAGCAGAAACAAGTCACCACCCGCATGGCAGGACTCAAGCCCCTTAAGCCTCTTGTGCACCCTCTGGGCATGCGTGTGTACTGTACTTCCTGGGCATGTCCCTGGGTAGTTTATAAAGTTAACTCCTCCCATTTCCGCCTCTCTATCTCTCTGTCTCTCTCCCTCCGTCCCTCCCTCCGTCTCTCTCTCTCTCTCTCTCTCTCTCTCTCTCTCTCTCTCTCTCTCTCTCTCTCTCTCTCTCTCACTCTCTCTCTCTCTCTCTCTCTCTCTCTCTCTCTCTCTCTCTCTCTCTCTCTCTCTCTCTCTCTCTCTCTCTCTCTCTCTCTCTCTCTCTCTCTCTCTCTCTCTCCATGTGTCTCCAGAGACTGTCTCTCTGTATTCCCTAATAAATCTCTTAAGTGACTCTGCTGCGTGGCGTGATTCCCACTCCTCAGTACAGCTTCACCATTCATATCCTAACAACCAGATATGTGGGGAACATTTGCAAAGAGATCATTTCTTTCTTCTTTGGGAAAAGAAGTTTAAATATTTCCCTCTATGAGATTAAGTAGAGATACCAATTTCTGTTCCTCAAACTGCATTTTTTTTTTTTCAGATAAAAGGAAGAAAACAATTGAGACAATCTGACAAAATTATAATCGCCATGGTATTTCTCTCATAGCAAAACCAGTACTGGAAAGAAGTGGAGTAAGGCAAGCTTTTTTTTTTTCCCCCACAACTTCAGCAACTGCGGAGACTACTTCAGTCTAGAACCTTCCTTGTTTAGGATGCAGTGGAAATCAGTAGGCACTTACAGCCCAGGAGGGAGGGGAGATGTCAACCAGAGAAGACAGTATTCCAGCGGCTGAAGGGCTAGCTAAGCCAGCCTGACAAATCTTGCTGGGGAAAGTGTTGAAGAATGTTAATAATTAATATTCAGTCATATATGTAGCAAAACCTTATTCATCAATCAACAATTTCCCCAAATAACCACACATTGTGACAATTATTCACTCTAAATTAAACAGGTGTGAACATAATAACTAATCTGTTGTCCCACCATCACTTGACCTTCCTCCATCCAGGGTCTCAGGTACTAGAGTTAATATTTTCTCTGACTCCCTCCATTCTCCTCCTCTCCTACACCTTCTCCTCTTGTCCCCCAACCTCTGGCCTCACAACCTCAAGACCACACCCCCTTCTCTTCTGTAAATCCCAAGCTTCAGCACTTTTTATTAACCAATCAGCTTTAAATTAGGTGATGCAAGGTTTACACAAGGACAGGTAGGTACACATGACAATGTGCTCCTCTGAGCAGGAACCAGATCTTGGGGGCCATAATTTGCATAGCACCAGACCAACCCCCAACAGGGAAGCAAGGGTAGATACCACCTGGTTATTAGGACATGCAGAAAGGAACCAAACAGGGTTTCGAGAACTCTCCAAACTTGCTTTAACCAGAAAGATCAGGGTTTCAACAGGACTGTGCATTAGCGAGCTTAAAACTGCCTGGTAAGACTTAGGTCAAGCCAACTGTCTCAAGTGTGGAAAACTGCTTCTCCTCAAATCATCTCCTCATTGCCTAGATGCGATCAATCAGTACAGGAAGTAACACTGATGCAACTCACAGCTGGTTCTGTTAAAGGCAGAGCTCTTGTTTTGAACTTCCTGTTCTGCTTCTTTGTCTAGACTTAGAGCACATCCAAAGCCATGAACTGGCTAGATTGCTGGTGAAGGGTTTGTCAGTGTTCCACTCTTGTTTTGCATGCTGAAAGCACATGGATGGGTAATGTTGTTAATATCTGGTTAACTCTTCCAGAGGGCACAATCCACATACCTTGAATGTAGAATATAAAAGTTCACACACACACACACACACACACACACACATATATATATATATATATATATATATATATATATATATATATATATATATATTCAGGTTTACAGATGGAATTAAGTGTGTTCTCCTTTGATTTCTCATTCGAAGGAGCTGACCAAAATAAAATAATTTTCTAGGACTCAAATAAGTCATTGTTGATTTTCCAAGTCCTTTCTTGGCACACTCTTCCTTGGCCTGGTATTGGTTGAAAGGATTTTATCTGGAAGCCACCCAATAGGCTGTCTCTCACAGTTAGAGGCAATTTGGAGATTCTGGAAATAGGTGCTTTTCATAAGACCTTTGCTGCTGTGACTTTCTTTTTCCGTCACCAGGGAGAGGACCTTCTCCTCAGGCTTCTTCATGTATGTTCTTCTTGCTTGGCCAAGGTAAAGCAAAGTGTTTCCTTAACTCAGTCGTACAGAGTAGGTGGAATGAACAGCATGCATTTTCTGACAGTCACAAGCTGTGGATACAGAGTGTGCGTGAGTGTTTGTGTTCACTGTGTGCAGAGCTGTGTTTTCCTGTGATGGAGATGTCTTTAAGGACCACCAACCAAAGGGTTTTCCCTGCGAGGATTTATGCTCAGTGTGTATAGAGTGTCAGTTCTGCAAGGTAGTTATTGTTCTAGAGATCTGCTTTGTAGTGTGCTCACACACCTACTGAACGATTATGCACTGCATTCCTAAAAAAGTTTGAGAGAACAGTTGTTCCATCATATATCTTTAAAATAAAACAGTGCAAAATGGTTCACAGTTGTGGTAAATTTTTCTTGAGAATGTGTGTGGTAAAGTCTTACTTACTCTTTTGGTGGATGCTATAGAAGGAGAAACATTGCATTGCTGTCCGCTTAATAAAAGTGCAATGTGATGTTTTTATGAGCATTACTGATTGATATGGACTTGTCCGGATACTCTGTGATCCTGGGAGTAGAAGTCATTGTTTAAACAATCCTGTGCTAACAAAGAGGCACTGTTTACATGGCTGTGACTTACTCTTTGTCCATTTCTCATTTAGGTTCAAAGTGTTCCACAGGAGAACGTGAAATGGTTCAGTATTGGGTTACAGAGGATCTGTGGGGTTAAGGAAACAGATGTTTCCTCTGTGGACATGTTTAAAATGCATCTGAAAAGATATAATATGTTTCACAGAAAAAGTTGGCACATTAGAGAAAGGTCAGGATTAACTTATTAACATTCAATCTGTGTTCAAGTGTGGGGCTTTGTATGTTTTATTTACAATCCAGACTCTTGTTTGTAAAACTTCTCTGACACAACAAAATCATTTTGAAAGGAATCTTCAAGATGCTGATTAAAACCTCCCCAGATGATTACTCAGTGCTCATGGCATAAATACCCAGTGATCTTCTGGGTTACTCTTGACTGAGAAACGAAAAATAGATATTTAGAATATAACTATTCTAAGCCTCTATAAAAAACAAAGACAGCTTTGACATGAGAGAGAACTAAGTTCTTTCTTACTGATGGGTAGGGCATGGGCAAGGAGGAAGAGAAGAGAGAAAGGCTGATGAGAGACTGCACTACGGATGAGAAGAGCGGCAGGTGTGGAGGGTTGAGACTTTGATGTTAGTGTAAATTTAAATCTAAGTTTCCTCTCTACTGGAAACCAACCACTTCTACCATTCTTTCCAAAATCAGTAGCAAGTCCTCTCAGGAAGTTAAGTGGACTTGAAGGTCTATGTGGGAGCCTTGAGTCTGAGGATTTCATTCACATGTCTATTCAGAAATCCCAAGAGAGCCCCTATAATTTTCATTCATGTCCTATGAATTTTATTCCCTATTTTTATAATAACTAAGTTGTAGCTCAGCCTACATGGCCTTATTATATCCCAGTGTACATTTATTTATGTATTTTTAAGAAATTTTATTTTCCCAGGAGAGGCATAGGTTCCTAGGTATCTGGGTCCGAGCAACTTTCTCTAGTGACCGAGGTGTCTTTTTTTTTTTTATTAATTTATTCAGATTACATCTAAATTTTTATCCCCTTGCTTGTCTTCTCCTGCTCCTCTCTCCCTCCCTCTTTCACCCTATTCCCATCCCTTAGGTCTGTGACTGAAGGGGACCTCCTCCCCGACCATATGGTCACAATCTACCAAGTCTCATCTTGTCAACCTTCCTCTTCTTTCTCTGAGTGCCCCCAGGCCTCCCCACCAAGGGAAAGGGGTCAAATATGGGGCACCAGAGTTCATGCCAGAGTCAGTCCTCACTCTCCATATGACTGTGGATAATGCTCTGTCCCTTGGCTAGATCTGAGTAGGGGTTCAATATTTACTGCATGTATTATCTTTGGTTGGTGCACTAGCTTGAGCAGAACCCCCTGGGTCCAGATCTAACCATCATGATGTTCTTCTTATAGGTTTCTAGGTCCCTCTGGATTCTTTTATTTCCCTATTCTCCTGTACTTCTGTCACCTAGAGTCCCATTAGGAGGTCCTCACATCTATCCCAATCTCCTGGTAAGTGAAGACTTTCAAGGGACATCTCTGTTGGGCTAGTGTCCAATTATAAGTGAGTATATACCAAGTGAATCTTTCTGAGTCTGGGTTAACCCACTCAGTTTGATCATTCCTAGTTCCATTCATTTGCCCATAAATTTCAGGATAGCTGAGTAGTGTTCATAGTGTAAATGTACCACAGTTTCTTTATTCATTCTTTGACTGAGGGACATTTAGGTTGTTTCCAGGTTCTGGCTATTATGAATAAGACTGCTATGAGCATGGTTGATATGTCCATGTTGTGTGGTGGAGCACCTTCTGGGTATATTCCAAGGAGTGGTATAGCTGGGTCTTGAGGTAGCCCTATTCCCAGTATTCTGAGAAAGTGCCAGATTAATTTCCAAAGTAGGTATACAAGTTTGCACTCCCACCAACAATGAAGGAGTGTTCCCTTTTCTCCACATCCTTGCCAACATGTGCTGTCACTAGAGTTTTTTATCTTGGCCATTCCAATGGGTGTAAAATGAAATCTCAGGGTCATTTTGATTTGCATTTCTCTGAAGACTAAGGATGTTGAGCATTTCTTTAAGTGTTTCTCAGCCATTTGATATTCCTCTGTTGAGAATCTCTGTTTAGTTCTGAGCCCCATTTTTTGATTGGGTTATTTGGTTTGGTGTTTAATTTCTTGAGCTCTTTATATATTTTGGATATTAGACCTTTGTTAGATGTAGGATTGGTGAAGATCTTTTCCCAGTCTGTAGGCTGACCAAGGTGTCTTAAGCAACGTTAGTTTTCTGCTTTGTTTTTTCTGGTGTTTGTTTTTTGGATTTTGTTTGGTTGGCTTGTTTTGGTTTTGTTTTGTTTTGTTTTTGAGACAGGATTTCTCTTGTAGTCCTAGCTGTCCTGGACTCACTTTGTAGACCAGGCTGTCCTTGAACACACAGAGGTCTGCCTGGCTCTGCCTCCCATGTGCTGGGATTAAAGGCATGAGCCAGCATTCCCAGCTCAAGGCTCAAATTTATTATTCTATAGAGCAGTATGCTTGTCTTCTTTGTTGAGTGTTGAGCTTCATGTAGTGACTAGCACACATTAAGTGTTCAGTAAGTATTTGTTGTAACTGTAAGGGAGTAAAGAGAACTTGGGTCATAGGATTCAAGTACTCACTTAGTGGCAACTGGGATTGGGAACTCTGGTAAACATTTTAAATGTTTTATAAACTCAGAGTATTGTGTATTAATTTTCAAATATGTTGTTCAGAGCATTTTTATACATTAGTACTACGGAAACTGCTGAGAAATCATATGAGTATGTTAAAATAAATCTTGTAGAATAAATATAAAATTAAAATACTTTGATGTTGATGAAAATACCCAACTTTCAAGACACGAAATATATAAAGTTAGATGAAGCTGGTACAGTTGAATGGAGCTCAAGTCACCTTTGTGCACTGCACATGAATTCTTGCAATCACAATGCCTCTCCAGAGAGGGACATGGTCACCCATACATGATAATAAATAAATCACATCTAGGTCATAAATAATCACATCTAGATCTCTGTTTAGGTGTCTGTAATCTCTTATGTTTTTAAACCTGGAATTGTTGGATTAGTCCTCAGATGTTATACTTATTTATTGTTTTTATTTAAGTTGTTTTCATGATTAAAATCCTGTGTCTCCCCAGGTTTCTGTGAATCAACAGTGGGCCAGAAAGTGTTTCTCTTCTTGATCTCCATGGGAGTCTTGGAATGCAAAGAACTCAGGAAAGGAGCCTGGTCAAACAGACTTTGTTGGCTCAGTGAGGCAGAGAATTAGCACAAACACAATGAATGTCTTTGCATTCTTTTTCATTATTTTTGTACCAAATTTAATCACATTAATGGCTCAATACAACATTCACTTGTCTTGACGTTTCCATGGATTGGAAGTTGAACATATTTACTTGAGACTTCTATTAATGATGCCACAGACCCCCATTGTCTTAAGTGGACTGCGTCCTTTGGTGACTTTTGTAGGGGCAGTATAGAAAATGTGACCGGAAGACAACCTGTGGATTAGGCTGCATTACTGCACAGGTGATCACATAGGCATTCTCACCATGCTTAGTCTTTGACAAGAGCTTTTCCATGTGATTGGACTAAATACACTGTCTTAACTCTAGGGAAGAATTGTGAGAGGGTCACTTGGCCAAGTCAGAGGTGCTGTAAGAGCTGAGAGTAAGTGACAGTCACTATGAAACCCACAGTCTCAGTACTTCAACTGTAAAGAAAATATCAAGGTCTTTGCAATCTTAAAGACAGCAGCCTTGAAGTGAGTTCAAAGGGCATCACTTGGGTCTCGTTTGCTTCGGCTAAAGAATTGAAAGTCTTTATTTTAACCACATAGTCATTAGCTTAAGGTCAGAAACTAACAAGCACAGAGGCTATCTTTAATATCCCCAAAGAATAAACGTAATTATTTGCATTGTCTTTTTTCAATAGAAATCACACAAAACCAGTCTTCTGCTGTGCAGTACAAATACAGTCAGAATAAAAAACAAAACAGCAACAACGACTACAAAAAAGAAAAAACAAAAACAAACCAAACAAACAAAACCTTTCCTGAGTGTTTTTATAACATTTTAGGTACTGATTAAATTGTGTGTGTGTGTGTGTGTGTGTGTGTGTGTGTGTGTGTGTGTGTGTGTAATGCAAATGTATTTACAGGTTTGTGTGTATCCGTAAGTATGTATGCAGGTGAACATGTACACAGATGTGTACTATGGAGGACAAGCACTAATGCTAAAGTTCTTCCTCTAGAATGATTTTGTTCGGGTGCTAGGTTGGCACACTGCAGTGATCCTGCTGTGTGGGTTCTCCCAGGGCTGGGCTTATAGGCAGTTGCAGAGAAGCCTGACTTTTTCCTAAGAATTCAAACTCAGGACCTCAAGCTTAGGAGTCAAATGCTTTACCCACTGAGCCAGCTTCCCAGCGGTGCTGGGCAGTATTTTTCTCCTTTTTAATTAAAATTTATTTATTTATTCGCTTTACACCCCGATCATAGTCCCTGATTGATTAAAATGGAATATGCTAATGGTGAGATGAAGCTACATTCTATAAATGAGGGTTTATTGGGAGCAGTAGAGGAGGAGGAAGGGAAGGTAGAAGGAGAGAGAGAGACAGAGAACAGAGACAGAGACAGAGAAGGAGAGATACAGAAAGAGAGAGAGGAGAAGGAACGGAGAGAGAAAGGAAGGAGAGAGAGTGGGAGGGGGAAAAGGTTCAGAGGAACCAAAATGTCTAGATTATATCGGGAAAGGCTTCTGAGAGAGGGAAAGGCCCAGCCCTAGGCAGAGGCCAAAGTACACCCACAGTGCCCTGCAACAGCCAGCTAACACCCCAGCATGTTGTTGATAATAAATGGATAATGGGTGAAGAAATCATCTTTAGCTACTTCTGGCTGACATTGGGGTGTTGATTTGTGGGGAAGGGAGAGGTGCAAAAAAGCTGAAATGTTGGCCAAGACTAGGAAGAACAGGCTGTTGTATTTTCTGTCCAGGATCTGTGAGACAATTTGTGGCTAGGAGACTGCAGGCCCAGCTGATGCACTCTGTGAGGTTTAGGCCCGAGCACCTGAGTTCTGGACACAGCACCTGGCAGGATGCTGGGAACATATATATGTTAGGGGCAGAAAATAAAGTAAAAAGGTTAAAGACAGAATTTTTTTTCCTTAGGTGTTGGCATACTTTTAAGCAACTATTTTTTATTTTGTGTTCCTTAATTCTCTCTCTCCCTTCTCTACCCCAGTTCCTTCCAACACCCCAACACCAGGTTAGGGAAGAAAGAAGATTAGGGGGAAGAGGGGACATAGTTTTCCTTAGCTGCTTCCTGCTGCTTAGGGTTGGCAGGTTCCTTGGGACAAGTCCAATCTTTATTTCAGGATAGCTCTGACTGACTTCTCATCACACTGCAGGAGCAGCAGGGGACACACCAGCAGCCTTCTTTCTTGGAACCCTTAGTGTCCCTTTGGGTCTGGCTTTTATCCCCACTTATCACTGTGCGATCAAGACCACAGCCCCACATGAGGTAGGTTTACAGCTGACAAAATATCACATGGCCTCTCAGGAGGCAGATATCAGCTGTGGACAAACTGGAGCAGCCCCCAGATCCCACGCCTGGGATTAAAGCGAAAACATATTTATATATATACCAAAACTTCCACAACACTTAGGTGTACATTTCAAACTATTAGGCCCCTGGCTTTGGTAGTTGGGTCATGGGAGTCACAAAACCAGGGAATGGGGGAGAAAATTTAAATAGGAAGGAAATTAAGGCTATTGGTTGACAGTGGTACTTATCTGGAGCATGACCTCTGGACTCAATTGGATCTCCTGAAGCTTACAAGACTCTTTTTAAGTTTACAAAAAGAGACAAATTGGCTTGGGATATAATTAAAAATCTGATTAATATTAAAGCTCTAAATGGCCTGGGGAAAGAGTTTTTATATACCTTAAATCACTTTCTTGTTACCAATATTAAAACACCTTTCTCAGACCCTCAAACACTTTCTTAGATCTTCAGACCTTACATAAACTTTACACTTTTCTGAGACAGCAGCTGAAGCCTTGGTTTTTATTGACCTTCAAATCCATCAGAGACCTGATAAAGATACATTACCACAGGAAGCATAATCCAAGCAGCCTATATATTGATTAATGTGACAGAGGACTTACTCATTATCCAGACATCCTTCCCACTAGGCTGCTATGGTATTAATGTATTTTTTGTCAGCAGAGGTCCTAAGGCAGCATCATGGCCCAGCAAATCTGAGAACAGAGGAGAGGGAGAGGAGGGGGAAAGGAAGTGGGGAAAGGAAGTGGGGAGGAAGCAACTTATCTAGATTATTTAATGAAGGGTCTCTGGGAGGGGGGAAGCCTCACCCCTAGGAGGAGGGCAGAATATGCCAGCCAATGCCCTGCAATGGGCAGAGACCTAACACTCTCCTTTCTCTTCTTCTCCTGGTTTCACTCTCCCTTCCTCTTCTCCCTGTCCCCCCTTCTCTTCTCCTCAGAAAAGGGAGCCCACCTTCAAACCCCTCCAAGCACCTCAAGTTGCCTCAGAACTGAGTGTATCCTCTTTCCCTGTAGCCTGCTAAGCAGACTCACCAAGGGGAAGTGATCAAAAAGCAGGCAACAGAGTCTATGTCAGAGACAGCCCATCCTCCACACTTAGGGGGCCCACATGAAGCCATAGTTACCCATCTGCAACATCTGCGTAGAGAGCCTAGGTCCAGTCCATGCATGATCCTTGGTTGGTGCTTCAGTCCTGACAGGCCCTCTGTGCCCTGGTTAGTTGGCTTTGTTGGTCTTCTTGTGGAATTCCTGACTTCTCTATCCTTCCCCCTACTTTTTCACAATACTCCCTTTGCTCTATCCAGTGTTTAGCTGTGAGTCTCAGCATCTGTTTTGATCTGTTGCTGGGTGGAGGCTCTCCAACGACAGCTGTAGCAGAGTATTTCCCTGTAGTGTCAGGGGTTGATTCTCTCCCTTGGAGTGTGTCTCTGGTTGGGCCAGGCATTGGTTGGACATTCCCTCAATCTATGCTCTATTTTCATCCCTGCACATCCTGTACGTGGGTGGGTTACATTTTGGGTCAAAATATTTGTGGGTGGGTTGGTGTTCTCCTCCCTACACTAGGAGTCCTGTCTGATTAGACAGTGCCCTCTTCAGTCTCCATAACCCCTGACCCCTGTCATTAGGAGTCTCAGCTAGAGTCACACCCACATCCTCCCAGAAGCCTACCCTGTCATAAGTCTCTAGCTTGTCACAGAGATGTGCCTTCCCAGGGTTTCTGTTCTCTCTGTAGGCCCTCTGCCCTCCCACCCCACCCCCCCCCCACTATCCCTAGGTCTGATCTCCATCCTCATTTCTCTACAAACTCCTTCTCCAACCTTGTTCCCTCTCTTCAACTGCTTCCTCTGGCGATTCTATTTCTCCATCTAAGTGAGATTTAAGCATCCTCCCTTGGGTCCTCAGTGTTACTTATCTTCTTTGGGTCTGTGAATTGTAGTATGCTTATCCTGTACTATATGGTTCAAATCCACTTATAAGTAAACACATACCATGTATGGCTTTCTGGGTCTGGGTTACCTCAGGATGATCTTTTCTAGTTCCATGGATAAAGAAACCATGGTACAAAATTACACAATGGAGTACTGAACAGTTTTATTCCAACTTTATACTGGCTAGAGTCATTTGGAAGAAGGGAACATCAGTTGAGAAAATATTCCAAGGAGACTGACTCTGGTCTACCCTGTGGAGCATTTTCTTGATTGATGATGCATGTGGGAGGGCCTGGCTCACTATAGGTGGAGCTATGTCTGGGCAGGCAGTCTTGAGTTATATAAGAAAGCAGGCTGAGCAAGCCATGAAGAGCAAAGCAGAAAGTATTGTTCCTCCATGGCTTCTGCACTGGCCCCTGCATCCAGGTTCCTGCCTTGAGTTCCTGTCCTGACTCCCCTCAGTGACGAACTGTTTATAGATATACAGATAAAGATATAGAACTGTGATCTAAAACAAACAAGCAAGCAAAAAGCTTTCCCCTTTAATTTGATTTTGGTACTGGTGTTTTATCATGGCAATGGAGATTCTGAATAAGACACCCTATCCCTAAGAGAGTTTTGTTGTTTGTTGTTGTCTGTTTTTCTTTTGTTGTTTTTAAGAATGACTTCTTACAGTTCAGAAAATAATTTAGTTAATACTTGTCTTTTTTTTTTCCTGGGAAGACAGCAGTAGGACAGTTAAAGCGTAAACATCTGGAAACAATCAGAAGAACAGCATGGGAGAACCTGAGCAAAGAGGTGCAACCCATGGGGTCAGATGCTTTTCCAAGATCAAGGTATGGACTGTTCCTATGTAAGCATGAGAGTCTTTTAAAACAAGCACCAAAAGTGCTTGTGATATTGCTCAGCTTAAGTTTTCCAACACAAAATATTTTCCTTAATATGTTGTTAATTTCTTACCTTAAAGAAGTAAGTTGGTTTTATAATTACAGATGTCTAACCTTGATTATTTATCCAAGAACATTTATCAAAATGATTTAGAGCAGAAGTTCTCAACCTCTGGGTCACGACCCTTCGTGAGGTATCAAATGCCCCTTTCACAGGGGTTAACTAAGGTCATCAGAAAACACAGATATTTACATTATGACTCATAACAGCAACAAAACCACAGTTACAAGTATCAACAAAAATAATTTCATGGCTTGAGTCAACACAACGTGAGGAACTGTATTGAAGGGTCACAACCATTAGGATGGTCAAGAACCACAGATTTAGAAGGTCTTAAAGGACGATAGAATTTAAAAAGTTTTAGATATGTACTACATTGTGGTGGAGGTCAGAGGTCAGAGGTCAGAGATCAAGCCAGTGCTTAGCCCTCAGGGATTCCTGACTGAAGCTCACAGCTAGGGAACACGTCTCTCTACAGGAACACTCTTTTGATTAATATGTAAAGATGACTTAATGACCCAGCCAGACAAATATTTTCTTCAAGCGTTGACAATACAACAATCATTGTTTGTAAGAAAACAGTCCGTTGTGTTAGCTGTTTTATTGGTTTTCAGTATTTTAGACACAACTATTGTTCTCATAGTTCCAAAGGCGTCTTTATATCACAAACTGTAAACTTACATTAACCCAAGAAACTTGAGAACTGGTCCAGTTTCTGCAGAGTCCTTCAAACATTCCTTTGTGAGATGCTGCTTCCTAACTTATCCTATTAAATGGTCCTTCTCCCTTTATTCACATGTAGTGGAA
Source organism: Acomys russatus (assembly GCF_903995435.1). Taxonomy (NCBI): domain Eukaryota; kingdom Metazoa; phylum Chordata; class Mammalia; order Rodentia; family Muridae; genus Acomys; species Acomys russatus. Next base: position 64,298,660 of record NC_067149.1, on the reverse strand, counting down.
TGTTATTAAGATAAAAGAGAGGCTCAGACTCAGGCCTTGGAAGGTGCTTTTACCTGCAATTCTCACATGCTTCTGAGGAACCCAGGTCCCTAGGCTCCTAACCTTATCTAGACGCTTATTAAATGTGCCATTTTGTACAATTTACACAAGCTGTTTATACTTCAGTGTTTTTCATCTGAAAAGGGTAGTGGTACTTCTACTTTTTCAAGATTAAAAAAATTTCATTCTGAGACCTCTCTAACTCTCTCTTCTCTGTACTGTTGCTCTTTCTCTGTCTCTCTCTGTCTCTCCATCTCTCTGTCTCTCTCTCTCTCCCTCTCTCTCTCTCTCTGCCTGCCTCTGTCTCTCCATCTCTCTCTGTCTCTCTCTGTCTCTCTCTGTGTCTGTGTCTCTGTCTCTCTCTGTCTCTGTCTGCCTCTGTCTCTCCATCTCTCTCTGTCTCTCTCTGTGTCTCTGTCTGTCTCTGTCTCTGTCTCTCTCTGTCTCTCTGCCTGTTCTTGTCTGTCTCTGCATCTGTCTCTGTCTGTCTGTCTGCCTGTGTGTGTCTCTCTCTCCACCCTCCGCTCTCATCACTCTGTGTCAGTCACTGTTGCTGCATGTGTGTATTTGCTCACCCTTCAGGATACCCTCTACTACGTGTACGAAGGATTAGACACAGGCATTCACAGACACCAGGAAACTCTTATGGCCCTGACAGAGGAGAATGCAGGAAAAAAAAAAAAAAAAAAAGGACAAAGCATTGCACTGACCTAGGATTTCCAGCGACCTGCCATTTCTGCAGAGGAAACATAGTAGACTTATTATAGAAAGTATGCCTTGGTGTCATTCTATGTTCTCTTCCTTCCCTTCCTTAAAGGGGACAGCACTTGTCCTGTAGATAACCGTAGATTGCTGAAGACTCATCAAAAGCTGTGTCTTACATAAAACAACCAAATGCCACAATTCCATGTTTCCTGTATGAATAAGATACACTCATAAAAGAGCAAGGCCATAACTGTCTGCAAAATTCACCACAACTAACCCAACATTCTAACTCTGATTTTCCAGAGTGAGGACACTGTGACAGACAGAGGAGAGATTACACTTTAAAGTTTCTTGCATGGTCAATGGCTATTTAAGTTGGATACAATCCCCTACCTTATAGTCTAAGCTGTTTTGCCAGGAGATGGAAGATATATAATCAGAAATTAATCAGAAAACAAAGTTCTCATTGCTTATTAAATATTTTTCTTCCTAGATGTTTCTGTTGGCAATAACATGTGCGTATTTTTCCAAATCGCTCTCTGGAGTTTACACGAATTCCATGCTCACACAGCTAGAGAGACAATTCAACATCCCCACATCAATAGTTGGATTCATCACTGGGAGCTTTGAGATTGGTGAGTTATTTTTACATTTGCTAATTTTTATAAATTGGCATTTACTCCTTGAATTAGACTATTTAATATGACTGAGTTACATGTTTCCTCGTATTGACTGAATAGCCTGGTTTAGTGTGAAGAAATCATCATGGTGGCAGGTAGTTATTGCCACATAGTCCCCCAGGGCCTCTTCTTTCTGACAAGTGGCAGAATATTAGGAGCATTCATATATAATTCTATTATTTGATAATGCAAATAAAAGCTAAGGGTTTTTCATTGGCATTTTAGAAGCTTGCTGTGGGAGTCTGGAGGAACTTGCGTTCTACAGGAGTAAACAAGTGTTTCTCTTTCCCTCCTGTCTGTCTGAGATCAATAGCTATTCACCTAGTCATTACGGAAAATAAAGATTACTTTCTGTGTTTGAGTTGTATCAGACTCAATTCAAAAGAAGAATGAGTGAAATTTAATTCCTGCTTTTGAGCGATGAACTGGGTTATGGGAGTACAAAGGATGAAGGATGGAAAGATTCACTCTATTAACAAAGTGACCTGGATGGAGTTCTTTGTGTCTCTCTTCTCTAGTTTAATTATAGATTTTACTCTCTGAGATCTATAACAGTGGTTGGGAGCACTGACTGTTCTTCCAGAGGACCCGGGTTCAATTCCCAGCACCCACATGGCACCTCACAACTGTCTTTAACTCCAAAATCTGACACCCACAGACATACAATGCACATAAAATAAAAAAATAAATAAATTATATACATAGATTTCACTCTCTTAAAAGTAAAATTGCTTTAATGTATTTAAGTCAAAACAGCAAAGAAAGTTCTCACTAAGTTGCCTGGGCTGGTCTTGAATTCACTCTGAGGCCAGGCCAACTATGACCTTGCAATCTTCATCTCTTACCTTCCAGTAGCTGCAGATGTCAAGTCTATGCCACCAGCTCCCACTGGCCCTCTGTCAGAATAGGGCTTCCCAGTGAGTTTCTTAAATGAATATTTTTTTCATAAACGACAAAAATAAATTTTTGGTTTGACTTTGTGACTCCTGCAATGTAGACCTAACATTCAGCTGGAAGGTTAGGTTCCTTACCATCTCTCTGCTTAACAGTATTACCTGGCTTAAGGGAAAAAGCGATAATAGAAGCAGACATATGTCTTGGCCAGGTTGAGCAATAAAGGTGTTTTCAAATAGTAAGCTTGAAAAACATGAATCCATTTTAATCTAACTGAGAAATCCCAAGAGGAGAGGTCAGAGGTAACAGGCAGGCTGACACCTGCTTTTGCATCCGATGCCAAGGGCAGGATAATCCTGAATAGAGCTTTAGCATTCTCCAAAGTAAAGGATACTCTTCCTTCAATGTCATAATCACTTTACCTATTAAAACAATAACACAGAACATCCTAAGCTCTCATCTCTGTATTGACGTGGTTGTTAAACAATGGACCCTAGAGTCCAAATGCCGGAGAGGCTGTTGACTAAGAGCTGATAATATTTTACTGACACAAGCATTCTCATTCCCTCTTCCAGGAAACCTTTTGTTGATTATCTTTGTGAGTTATTTCGGAACAAAGCTGCACAGACCTATCATGATTGGTGTTGGATGTGCACTTATGGGCCTCGGGTGTTTCCTAATGTCTCTACCTCATTTCCTCATGGGCCGGTGAGTATTCCAGCCTTTGATGATATTTTAGGTTCAACTTTCACCTACAGGAAAATTATTTCAGAATTTCTTTCTGAGAGAAGCAAAGTACTCTCCCAAAGAACAGAAGGCTAACATGAAAATTAGAAGATGTGGTGTCTGGTCTGCCAATATGATTTCTGAATCCTGTGGCCTCAAGTCCATTTAAGGTCCCAAGTGGGGACTTGAGACACCTCTTTCATGAAGTTGAGACACATGGAAGGGTTCTCTGAATCTACCAACCCTCATGCTGGGTCCTTCCTCAGGGCTATTTTGATACTTTGGTTACAAGGGTTCTACATTTTGACATAATCATGAGTTATCAAGACATAGAACAATGTCAAGGCCAATTTGATTTTCATGTTTACCAAAGTAGCTTACACAGAAAATTGTGAGAGTGAAAGCATTATGAGTTATCTCTTACTCCCTTCCCTGTTTTCTCGAGACAGTTTTCAGGGTTTTTTTTTGTTTGTTTGTTTGTTTTGTTTTGTTTTGTTTTGCCTGCATGTCTTGTTAGCTTTTAATACATTAGTGTTAAATGATATAAAAAAATTACTAATTCCATTAGCACGACTATAAACATATTTTCTACCATAGAATCATTGTGCCATTCTTTGTTATAGAATTTAATTTTTCCATAAATTTAATATTAAGCTTATTGTCTTTTCTATTGGATTGACATGCTTTGTGTCCCTCACTATCTCACAAGTCTCTCGCTGGTGAAAGAGAGAACATCTCTTGACACAGGTCGGCAGCTTCACTGTTGTCCTGGTGATGCCTCATGCTGCTGTCTGCTGTGTTCCCCCTGCCTTTGAATTGTAAACCTCTAGGTCAGCTCAGTGCCTTTCCCTTGGAATTCTCCACTATTATTCACATTATGAATTTATTTTACTTCCTTCTTCCCTCATCTTCCTCTTGGCTCCCTTCTCCTTATTTTCATTCATTCATTCTTTCTTTCTTTCTTTCTTCTTTCCTTTTCAGACATTTTATCTATTATATGTGTGTGAGTGTTTTACCTCATGTATTTATCTGTATCATGTGTTTGTCTGGTGCACACAGAGATCACAAGAGAGTGTTGGATCCCCTGGAACAGAGTTACAGATGGTTCTCAGCTACCATGGGCTGCTGGCAAATGAACCCAGGTCCTCTTCAAAAGCAACAAGTGCTCTTAACCACTGAGCCATCTCTCCAGTCCCATGGTGGTTTTCTTTTTTGAAAAGGGTCTTGCTATATAGCCCAGTGTTGTTGCCTGACATTTACTATATAGCTCATGCTTGCCTCAAACTTTTGGTAGTGCCCTTGCTTCAGTTTTCCGAGGATAGGCTACAAGCCACAACTACTTTGTTTTCCCTCTTTATTGTTGTTAATCATTCCCTGGAGAGGCATCCTACCGTCTGGTTCCCTGTTTACTTTTCCACACTTCCTTCTGTAGAGGAAAAACAGTTCCTTATAAACATTAAAGATATTACCTCAAAGTTTGTGGACTTTGGAATCAGAATTAGTATTCTAACTCTTGTGGTTGTTTCCTGTTTAAGCTTTTGGCTCCACAGTCTGAAACTGGTGACTATTGGTATATGACCTTTGCCACCTCAATCAGGCATCTTTGGTCAAGACAGTTTGTAAGGTTTCTTGGCCTCTTTCCTCTTTGATGATATGTTCTTCCCTCCTCTCATCTTTCTGCAGCTGCTTCTGGAGCACTGGCTTCCTAGATTTTATTCGTATTTTGCCATCTTCATTTTTTTAACTTTATGTCTTTTCATCTTTTTGTTACTTCCAAGGAGATTTAATTTTGTCTTCCAGTATTTGAATGAGATCGTGGTGTATATTATCATATTTAAAAATGTTTCATATCAAGGATTCCTCTCTATCTAAAATGTTTTTACCTCCTCCTCCTCTTTCTCCTCCTCCTCTTCCTCCTCCTCCTCCTCCTTTTCGAGACTGGGTTGCTCTGTGAAGCCTTGGCTGTCCTGGACTCACTTTGTAGACCAGGCTGGCTTTGAACTCGCAGATATCCTCCTGCCTCTGCCTCCTCGAGTGCTAGGATTACTGGCGTGAACCACTGCACTGAGCTTAAAATGTCTCTTCTGGGGGGAATATCTTGGAGTTTTCTCAAGAATTTGGTGCATTTCCTGTGTAACTGTCCATCTGTATCCACTGTCTCTGGCTTCTTCAAGTACAACTTTTGTTTGTCTTTAACTTCTATAAAAGAGTGTGCCCTTGATGGCCTTGGATATCTGTTCATATCTAAGAGGAACAACAACAGAACTAACTAGAAATATTGTATACAGGTCTAGACTTGGTTAATGGGAGACTGTTGTCTTTTTCAGTAGGACGAGTCAAAAGGTGATTGAGCAGGAACTGGATGATGTTGACCTGACTCTGAAATGTGTGTAACTTGCAATCCTAGGACAGGATTCCCTGCCCTTGTTATAGGGAAAGAAACTTGGATACAAGCCAGAAAGGCATGAGAATATCACCTTTTGCACAGTTTTAAAAAAAATGCAGTGACCCTCCTTTTTGGCCTCTGTGTTCTCAGTTGTATCTGCTTGGATCCGCTTGTACCTGCGGGTATTTCCACTTGGAGAGATGGAGGATCAGTCTGAGGAACTAGGTATTCCCTGTGTACATTTTCAGCTTTGCTTTGTTGCCCAGCTTGGTCCTGCATTGGGAGTCTCTTCTTCCAGCTTTCAAGGGAAGCCTGGAACATATCATGCTGCTCCCCACTGCATGATAGTTATGTTTCCCTTACCTGTTTAAGTGGCCATTTGCATATCCATATCCCAATATCAAAATTGTATTGAGCTTTACTGTATTTTCAGTCTCTAATTTACAAGATTTAAAAATTTTTTCACTACTTTGTTTAGCTATATGTTGTGATCATGGTGGTAGTGTATGCACGCTTTTGTGTGAGATCATGCAACAATTTTGAGGAGTCTATTTCTACTCTCTCTGCCTACCCTGTGAGACCTGCAGTGGAATCTGTGTTCTCGGGCTTTCATACATAGAGACATCTATACTATATCACAAGCTTTTTTTTTTTTCTTTTTTTAAACACAGTATAATGTAGCTCAGGATGGCCGCAAACTCACTCTGTCGTTAAGGATAATCATAAACTTTTGATCCTCTTGCCTACATCTCCTGAGTGACAGGATTACAGGCATTTCCCAGCATATCTGGTTTTATTGCGTGGGATTGGTGCTTGCCAGGAACCAATGACCAATTGAGCCACATGTTCATATCAAGATTTTTTTTATCTTTGAGGAAATGAGCTTTGCCCTTTTTCATTTTGAAACATTTCTACTGCCATTTATTGTCATTTTGGGGAATAAATGGACCTTGAGTGAACAACTGAACTTTAAGTGGATAATGAACGAAATTAAGGTTATTTTTATATTCTCGGGTATTTTTTTAATGGAACTGACAGTTCGCAGATGGAATTTAAAAATTATTTTATACTTTCTATTATATTCAAACCAATGTCAAGAAATATTTGGCAATTATTGTGCTTTTCCACATTCTGCCAAAGGTGATAACTTTGAAGGTTAACTTTGAAGTTAACCTATCTTCATGGGATATGACTAGAGAGACATGGGCTGTAATCAACACTTCACTGGCAAGCTCTGTGGGGATGTGCAGGCAGATGTTCTAAGCAAAAGGTATTCTGACTTCTGTGATATCAATCCACAATAATTTTCAATGGAGAAAGACGTAGAAGGACATATTTTCCTCGATGGTGGCATTCTGTCATTTTATTTCTAGGACAAGCTGATTCTTGATGATTTCTTCAAGTAAAATGGTGACAGTTTATTAGCACTTTTGGTCCCATGACACTGTGTTGTCAGTTGATAGATTCTGCTAACTTCATTATGATGTGTGGATTTTTCTTCTGTTGGGGTTAGTGAGCACATGGAAGTTTGGTTGTTTGAATCTTAGAAAGGATGGACAGGGTCACAGCTCAGAGAGTCCAAAGTAGGTACCTTGTTTTGTGTTGTTTGTGTCTTCCTAAAGCTTTTATCTTCTTTATTCTACTTTATTGAGTCTCCTTTTTGCTTTGCTTTTGTTCTTTACCTCACACCAATTATTTCTAGAAAATAGCCATGTTGAAATCACAAAGAGTTGACATTAGAGAATCTTGAAGCTATTTCACCTACACGTAGAGACTTGAGATAGCTGGGAGAAAAAAGTGGCACATTCTTTGTTGATTATCAAATTCTTTTGATGATATTGAATACTGATTATTCAATTGTTTTCTGATTTTGGCTTTTGTGTGTTTGGTTTTTGTTGTTGATGATGTTGTTTTGTTTTGTGGGTTTCTTTAGACAGGTTCCCATGAAACTCAGGCTGCCTTCCAACTTGCTGCATAGATGAGGGTGGCCTTCTAATTCTGACACGTTTACCTCTCAGGTGCTTTGGAGACAGTCACGGGCAAGCACACTAATTCTATACACTGGGGTTTGAACATGCAGTTACATGTTGAGCTTAATGATACAGATTTTTGTTTCTACTTATTTGTTTGCTTGCTTGCTTGCTTGTTTATTTGTGAGTGTGTGCCAATGTGTATATGTGTGTTTGCATGGGTGTTTCTCTGTGTGCATTTGTGTGCATATGTGTGTACATGCAGAGAACAGGTGACTATTTTATGGACTCTTTCCACTTTCATGTGGGTTCCAGGGATTAAACCCACGTCATGAAGCTTGTGCAGGAAGTGCTTTCCCTGCTGCATCCTCTTGCTGGCCCTGCCATAGGATTTATGATTCCTGACTCAGAATGACTGCTGAGGAAATGCCAGCTCAGGCTCTGGATGCCATGTTTTCAGGGAAGCAGGATTCAGTACTCTGCAGATGCTCTCATTGCACTTAGCTCCTCACAGTGAATGCTTCCTGTGTCCACACAGATATGAATATGAAACAACGATTTCACCTGCAATCAACTTGTCCTCAAACAGCTTCTTGTGTGTGGAAAACAGAACCCAGACCTTGAAACCAACGCAGGAACCAGCAGGTTGACTAGAGCTTCTTATTGCTTTCTGCTCAGAGACTCAGCCATGGAATAGCATTTATGAAGGACTTTCAATACGGTACTGGGTTTAGTAGACACGTAAGACAAATGAACAAATTTTAATTCCCTTTTCAGGGAAGTGAGTTATCTAGTAACCGAGCATACTGTCCCTCCTGAGTTTGAATATACTTATTAAGACTCCTTTGTTTTTTAAAGTGGGTATTTTAAAATATAAGCCAAAGATATCCACCCCAGTGTCAAAGGTTGGCTTTGACACACAGGGTTAAGACTGAGGTAGGATGTAGCATCTGCCAAAAAGCCGGTAGCTCCTGGCTTCATGGGGCCATTATTGCTTGTGGTTGGTGAAAAGCTCTAAACTTTTTTTTTCTCTAATAGCCAGGGTTTGTAGCTCCTGAGTATTCTCTTCTTTGGTCATATTTGGCCTTAGAGAGGGACACCAAAACTCTTTAATAGCTGGAGCTGATGGCTCTAGAGACTGTTTCCTCTTATTGCAGTGAGACACTCAAAGGGAGAAGAAAGAGGAGGGAGCCAGAAATTGATGGTTTCTGGCATAGACTTCCAATAGAAAAATAAAAAAGAAAGGGGAAACATGCATGTGTGCGTGTGTGTGTGCACGCACACACACACACACACATTTAGTAGATGAAGCAAAGCAAGCTCCAATCCTTTTTATGTTTATCCTTGGCTGATATATTTTCTCAGACAAAGTTCTCTATGTAAGAATTAATTTACCTCATAGCCACAAAAGCAATTATCACAGAAATGGATAAAGTCATTACAGGGCAAGATTAAGTGCCTAACTAAACATTTATTTATTTTATTTTATTTTTACATATACATTTATATTATTACACATAAGTAGAAAAATTGCATACAGCAAGAAGAACCACAAAATAATCAGGGATCATATGAATGTTACATTTATGGTGTTTTGGTTAATTATATTTGGCATCAATGTAGAAAACATCTTTCCTATCTTGGTGAGTCTAAAATTCTGAATGAGAATCAATATCTATCCTCTCTCATCTCTGCCATCTCAAAACCTCTATCTATACCTAAAAACATCTTAACCCCTAAACAGCTTAGGTTAATTGTAAGATTAAACTATCAGGACTTCAACCCTCATCAGAGACTTGACAAGGATTGAAAGTTAATTACTTGAGCTGCAGGTTAACAGCTTCCAGAATGAGAAGGGGAAAAAAAAAGAAAGAAAGAAAGAAAGAAAGAGAAAGAAAGAAAGAAAAGTGACAGAGACAGTTTACAGCCTGAACAGTCACCTAAAACTCTCTATAACATTGGAGCATTATCTTCAGCATTCTGGCCCAATAATGCTGACAGACATATTTGTGAGACAGGAACTATTGAGGACTTGCTTACCCTGTCTCAGCAGAGTTTGGCCATTGACTCTGCCTGTATCCAAGCTTGCCCATTTTTAGGAAGAATTCTGTCTGTGGCAGAAATGAGGACGTTTTGCCCAGTGGCTAGTTTGCCACATTTGAAGCCATTTCCATAAGTAGGTTCTCTGATGCTCATAATCTTCTTGAGGTAGGCTGGGTGTTGCCAGGAATTAGCCTGTTTTGTTGTCAAAGAATCTTTAAGATATTAAAAGCTTCTTAAATGTCATATTCTGTAGGTTTCTGAGGCTTTGAAGACTTTATCGAACTATTTTACCTCGTCTATCTATAGGATCATATCTATCTGTTAAACCTAGGATGTATATCCTTGTGATTAAAAATAGGCTGGTTGTTCACATGACCATAATTTGATCAAATAACAAATGGCTTGTACTCAATTATTCTAATCAGCCAGCAATAGCACTTTCCAGGTTTTGGAAGTAAGTTTTATATTATACTTGAGTTGTATGGGTTCAGTGCCTCATATTAGAATAGAAATATATATAATGTGTGTAGAAAATGGTCTTAAATTTGAATTCTATATCAATGTATCAAAGTTAATCTTATTTTTTATCAACATACAAAGTTCTATACCAATGAATTAAAGATAACCTTTTTTGTTGGTAACAAGTAAGGCCTTAGGTTGAGGAGTAGGTTAATAATCTACTTTTTATCCCATCATCTCTATATATTTCTATAACCCTTCCTTCTTTCTTTTCAACCCCTATCACTATATCTATGAAAGACAGATGGAAGAAGAGAGACATCTGAGTCCAACCTCATTTTCTTTCTGAATAAGATCAAATATCAATTATAAGCAACTCCCAATGAAAACAGGCATCTGTAGTACAAGAGAGAAAACATAAACCCACCTACCACCCCACCTTAGGGAAAATGATACATTGTTTTCTTAGGGTTTCTCCCAGCTGATTTGGGAGGGCCCGAATAAAATTGGGGACCATGGTTAATAGAGCCATTTGTGGTCCAGTTTCCAAATGTTGAGAAATTCCAGGCTTAATAAAAGTCCTGTGTGGGATAGTCTAAAATACTGGACCATTTTGTATGGAAGCTTTCTTTGAAGCTGTCCTGGGAGCTGTCATGTTCTGATGAGTAACAGCTTCTAAAACACTTAGGGCTGGAACACGAAGGATGCAGGATGTCCAAGTTCTGCATACTGAGAGGAGTGAATCATGTTAGGTCTGATCCAGCTTCAGTGTCCAGTTCTTTTGTTCTGGAAACATATAAATTCTCACAAGCATTATACAATCCTAAAATTATAAATATATGAATTGTGCATGATGCACAGGACCATTAAGGCTTGTTCTCTGCTCTTAGTATGAGCAGAAGAAAGACATCTGCTAATTTTCATTCATGCCATATGAAGAATGGCATCTAATAATGTCACAAGGATTCAGTCACCAATAAGAAGCCTTGTCTATGCATGTACATTCATGTCTCAGCCAGTCTCAGAGCCATTCCCATGTAGTGGGTTTAGCACTACAAGTTACCTGCTTGTTTTTCAGTTTGAGTTCTTTTCATCCAGACTGTAGTTCCCTCCCTCATGACCTCCCTTTCCCACCCTCCTTCCCTCCCCTAGTCTTCCAATAAGGGAGCCCTTCTCCCATAACCTCTTATCTCTGCCTATAAGGTCTCATCTGTAATACCTGTGTTTTCTTCCTCTGTGGCCTGGCAAGGCCACCCTGACAGAGGAGAAGTGACTAAAGTTGGAAGGTCAAAGTGTATACAAGAAGTAGTCCCTACTCTCCTTATTGTGGGACCCACAAGGAGACTGTGATGCCTATCTACTACATCTGAGAAAGGGGTCTCAATCCACATCATACATGGTCTTTTGTTGGTATATCCATCTGGTATTGTTATATGGTTATCCTGTATTAAGTGACTAATATGCAATAATGAGTGAGTATATACCATGTATGTCTTTCTGGGTATCAGTTACCTCACTCAGGATGATTGTTTCTAATTCTATCTATTTGCTTGCAAATTTCAAGATTTTCTTGTTTTTGATAGCTGAATAGTATTTCTTTGTATAAATGTACTAGAGTTCCTTTATCCATTCTTCAGTTGAGGAACATCTAGGTTGTTTCCAGATTCTGGCTGTTATGAATAAGACTGCTATAAACGTAGTTGAGCAGATGTCCTTGTATTATGGTGGAGCATCTGTAGGGTATGTTCCCAGGAGTGGTCTTTAGGTAGCACATTTCTCAATTCCCTGAGATAGTGCCAGATTGATTTCCAAAGTGGCTGTACATATTTGCACACCCACAAGCAGTGTAAGAGTGTTCCCCTTTCTCCACATCCTTCCCAGCATGAGCTGTCACTTGAATTTTTTATCTTAGCCATTCTGATAAGTGTAAGATGGGATCTCAGAGTCATTTTGATTTGGATTTCTCTGATGACTAAGGATGTTGGGGATTTCTTTAAGTGTTTCTCAGCCATTCGATATTCCTCTCTTGAGAATTCTGTTTCACTCTGTACCCCAGTTTTTAAATGGATTATTTGATTTGTTGGTGTCTAGCTTCTTGAATTATTTATATATTTTGGATGTCAGCCCTCTATCAGATGGAGGGTTAATGAAGATATTCTCCCAGTCTTTAGGCTGTCATTTTGTTCTGTTAACTGTTTCCTTTGCCTTACAGAAGCTCTTCAGTTTCATGAGGTCCCATTTATTAATGGGATCTTAGAGCTGTTGGTGTTCTGTTCAGGAAATTGTCTCCTGTGCCAATGAGTTCAAGGCTCTTCCCCACTTTTTCTTCTAACAGATTTAGAGTTTCTGGTTTTAAGTTGAGGTCTTTAATCCACTTGGACTTTAGTTTTATACATGGTGATAAATATGGGTCTATTTGCATTTTTCAACATATGGCCATCCAGTTAGACCAGCCCATTTATTGAAGATGCTATCTTTTTTCCATTGTATAGATTTGGCTTCTTTGTCAAAAATCAAGTTCTCATAGGTATGTAGTTTTATTTCTGGGTCTTCTATTCAATTCCATTGATCAACCAGGCTATTTCTATGCCAGTACAACTCTGTTTTTAGTATTCTTGCTCTATAATACAGCTTGAGATCTGGGATGGAGATTCCTCCAGAAGATCTTTTATTGTACAGTATTATTTTAGCTATTCTGGGTTTTTTGTTACTCTATACGAAGTTGAGAATTGATCTTTCAAGGTCTGGAAAGAACTGTGTTGGGATTTTGATGGGAATTACATTGAATCTGTAAATTGCTTTTGGTAAGATGGCCAATTTTTACTATGTTGATTCTCCTAATCTATGAACAAGGAAGATATTTCGATCTTTTGATATCTTCTTCAAGTTCTTTCTTTAGAGACTTGAAGGTTTTTTTTTTTTTTTTTCATATAAGTCTTTCACTTGCTTGGTTAAAGTTATGCCAGGATATTTTATATTATTTATTGCTATTGTGAAGGTTGTAGTTTCCCTAAGTTCTTTATTAGCCCATTTGTCTTTTGTGTAAATCAGGGCTACTGATTTTTTTTTTTTAGTTCATTTTGTATCCAGCCACTTTGCTAAAAGTGTTTATCAGCTGCAAGAGTTCCTTAGTAGAATTTTTAGGGTCATTTATGTATACTATCATGTCATCTGCAAATAGTGACAGTTTGACTTCTTCCTTTCCTATTTGTATCCCCTTGATCTCCTTTGTTTGTCTTATTGCTCTAGGTAGAAATTCAAGTACTATATTGAAGAGATATGGAAAGAGTGGACAATCTTGTCTTGTCTCTGATTTCAGTGGAATTGATTTAAGTTTCTCTTCAATTACTTTGATATTGGCTATAAGCTTGTTATATATAGCCTTTATTATGTTGAGGTTTGTGCCTTGTATCCCTGATCTCTACAAGACTTTAAACATCAATGGGTGTTGCCTTTTGTCAAATGCTTTTTTGGCATCTAAGGAGATGATCAAGTGTTTTTTTTTTTCTTTCAGTTTGTTTATATGATAGATTACATTGAAAGGTTTCTGTATATTGAACCACTCCTGCATGCCTGGAATGAAGCCTACTTGGTCATGCTGTACGATATTTTTGATGTGTTCTTTGATTCAGTTTGAGAGTATTTTATTGAGTATTTTTGCATCAATGTTCATAAGAGAAATTGGTCTGAAATTCTCGTTCTTTCTTGAGTTTTTCTGTGGTTTAGGTATCAAAGTGACTGTGGCCTCTTAGAATGAGTTTGATAAATGTTCCTTCTGTTTCTACTTTGTGGAATAGTTTAAAGAGAATTGGTATTCGTTCTTCTTTTAAGTTTTGGTAGAATTCTGCTCTGCATCCAACAGGCCCTGGGCTTTCTTTGCTTGGGAGACTTTTGATGACTTCTTCAATCTCCTTAGGAGTTATAGAGCTATTTAATTTGTTTACCTGATTTTGATTCAATTTTAGTAGTTGGTATATATCAAGAAAATTGTTCATCTCATTTAGGTTTCCAAATTTTGTGACATATAGGCATTTGAAGTACAACCTAATGATTTCTTTTATTTCCTCATTGTCTGTTATGCTTCCCTTTTCATTTCTGATATTGTTGATTTGAATACTCTCCCTCTGCCTTTTAGTTAGTTTGGCTAAGGGTTTATCTTTCTTGTTGATTTTCTCAAAGAAACAGCTCTTGGTTTGGTTGATCTTTTGAATTGTTCTCTTTGTTCCTAATATATTGATTTCACCCCTGAGTTTGATGATTTCCAGCCATCTACCCCTCTTTGGTGAGTCTGCTTCCTTTTGTTCTAGGGCTTTCAGGTGTGCTGTTAAGTTACTAGTATGGGATCTATCCAGTTTTATTGGGGAGTTGAGCCCATTGATGTTCAGAGATGTTAGTGACCAGTGGTTGTTGGTTCCCATTATTTTGATGAAGTAGAGTGTGTGTGTATGAGAGCTTCATTTCTTTTGTTTTTGTGCATGCGGGTTATTTATTTCCTTTGTTATCCTGTATAAAGTTACTCTCTTTGGGTTGGAGGTTTTCTTCTAGTATGCTCTGTAAGCTGGATTTGTGGTTAGGTACTGTTTGTCCTTGGATTTGTCATGGAATATCTTGTTTTCACCACCTATGGTGATTGAAACCTTTACTGAGTATAGCAGTCTGGATTGGCATCTGTGGTTTCTTAGAGTCTGTGTGATATCTGTCCAGTCCCTTCTGGCTGTCATAGTCTCTGTTGAGAAGTCAGGTGTAATTCTGATAAGTTTACCTTTATATGTGACCTGGACTTTTTCTCTTGCTGCTTTTTTTTACATATACATTTATGTTTTTACACATATATACAATAGATTACCTATAGCAAGAAGAACCATGACACAATGAAGAATTACATAAATGTTACATTCTTAGTCTTTTGGCTATTTGTATTTGACAGCGTTGAAGAAGACACGTTTCCTATCTTGGTGCATCTAAATTTCTGAATGTAAATCAATCTCCATCACATATTGTAATTATCAACTTAGAACACCTATCTAGACCTAAAAACATCTTAACCCCTAAACAATTAAGCTGTACTGTAAAACTAAGATACCTGGTCATCAACTCCTCAATAAACTTGATTACCTCTGAGTATGCCAGGAGTGCAGGTCAGTAGCTTTCCAAATAAAAAGAAGACAGAGACAGTTTTCTACCTGAATAGTCTCCAAAGACTCTCTATAATGTTGTAGCATCTTCTTCAGCCTTCTGTCCCAATGTATCTGACAGACATATTTATGAGGCAGGGACTATTGAGGACTTGCTTACCCTGTCTGGACAGAGTTTGACCTTTGACTCTGCCTGCATCAAAGCTTGCTCTTTTTTCTTCAGGCAGAATTCTGTCTGTGATAGAATTGAGAACCTTTTGACCAGGGGCTAGTTAGCCACATTTGAAGCCATCTCCATAAGGAGATTCTTTGATGCTCATCATCCTCTTTGATGTCATCATCTGCTTTGATGTAGGCTGGGTATTGCCAGGACTAAGTTTAATTCTAGATACAGGGGTACAGAATTCAAATGTAACTCAATCCATTTGACCACAAATTTTGAGAATTCCTTGTTTTTAATAGCTGAGTAGTATTCCATAGTGTATATGTGCCACAGTTTCTTTATCCATTCATCTACTGATGGACACTTAGGCTGTTTCCATGTTCTGGCTATTATGAATAAGGCTGCTATGAACATGGTTGAGCAAATTTTCTTGTTGTGTGCTGGAGCATCTTCTGGGTATATTCCAAGGAGTGGAATAGCTGGGTCTTGAGGACGCTCTATTCCCAGTTTTCTGAGATAGCACCAGATAGATTTTTTAAAAAAATTCAAATGTAAGATTGTTCTTCATACACAATATATATATATATATATATATATATATATATATATATATATATACTCTAATATAAGTTATTTTACTCATATAATACAAGGTTTACTTCCAATGTTTTGAAAGTGCTACAGCAAACAGTTTAGGAGAAATAAGTTATACAAGTTAAATATTAGTAGATTAAGTCATGGTCATGTCAATTGCTAGTCTACTTTTATCACAAGAATAAACATCAGGTACAGCAGATAGATATGACTCTATAGAAAGATAAGGTCTTCAAAAACACAAGAGACATGCAGATTATGGCATTAAAATGTTTTTATTACTTTAAAGATTCATTGACAATGAGACAAATTAACTCTCTTGCTGTTTTTAATTCTTTGTTCTGTGTGTTTAGTGTTTTGTTTATTATATGTCAGGAGGATTTTCTTTTCTGGTCTAGTCTATTTGGAGTTCTATAGGCCTCTTGTATATTCATGGGCATTTCTTTCTTTAGGTTGGGGAAATTTTCTTTCATGATTTTGTTGAAGATATTTTCTGGGCCTTTCAGTTGGGAGTCTTCTTTTTCTTCTATCCCTATGATTCTTTGTTTTGGTCTTTTCATAGTGTTCCAGATTCTTGGATATTCTGTGTCAGGAGGTTTTTAGATTTAGCATTCTCTTTAATTGTTGTATCCATTCTTCATCATATCTTCTATCTCTGATATTCTTTGATCCATCTCTTGAATTCTGTTGGTCATGCTTGTATCTGTAGATCCTGTCTTCTCTCAGATTTCCATTTTCTGGATTATATCAGATTGTGTTCTCTGTATGACTTCTATCTCCTTTTTTAGGTCTTGAAGCCTTTTATTTATGTCCTTCCCCTGTTTGATTGTAATTTCCCGTCTTTCACTATTTTTAAGTGATTTGTGCAATTCTTCCCTCTCTTTCTTTGCATATTCCTGTTCTAGAGGGATTTATTTTCCTCCTTTAAGGCCTCTATCAATTTCATAACCTCAGATTTGAAATTCTTCTCTTGTGCCTCAGCTGCGATAGTATCTTCAGGGCTTGTTCTGGTGGTAGGATTGCTGATTTCTGGCTGTATCCAATGTGTTCTTTTGCTGACCTCTTCCCATTGTGATGTCTCTAGGTAGAGCCTATGGTTGTTGGATGCTTGGGCACCTGGAGTTTTCTGGGTGGTCAGATCCACTTGTGTTCTAGTCTGTGGAATCTGCTCAGGACTAGGACCCACAGACCCTGGAGTTTTGGGTAACAAAGGCTGTTTTTGCACCCTGGGATATCAGATGCTGCTTGCCTCCTGACCCTGTGCACCCAGAATCTTGGTGGCTGCTTGCCTGCTAGATGTGTGGCTCTAGCCTTTGGACCTGTCGGGAGTCATGTCTTTACCATGCTCCACACTATTTGGAGCCTACTCACTTGTGGGTTACTGATTCTGTTGTTGTATCAGTCGCAGATCAGTCCTTGGTTTGCTGAGTATTCAATGCTGACCTGCTGCTCAAACAAGGTGTGTGTTAGCCACCACCATCTTGGATCTCCAAGATTTCTTATCTATCACTTCATCCCACAAGTTCATTGTAATCTCTAAGCAATAGTAATTCATGTCATGGTTTAACAAGGTCTATGGCTAGCATCATTTAAGGATTTACAACACAATGGTTTACATGTCTTTCCATTAATACTGCATCTGATTAAATATCTTGAGCATCTGCACACATGTGGTGCACATATACTAACGAAGGTACACACATTTACATATACATTTAAATAAGTATTTTTAAAGTCATGTATGCTAAGTGACCAAATACATTTCCTAAACACAGTCCAGAGCTGTCTCAGGAGAACCAATCACCTCAGCCTAGAATATCTCCATTTTATGCTGGATTCATGACACAGACATTACACTAGTCTTCAAGGGTTGGAGTGTCACTGCTCTCAAGGAATCAGTGGTGATAAAAATAATGTGAAAGTCAAATACCAGCCATGTCTGAAGCTCTGAGCCACAGGAAGCTCATAAGAACAGCAATGTGAGACAGTGACCTCCACACTAGCATTCTCACCTCCTGATTAGACAGTGATCTCCAGGCTAGCATTCTCACCTCCTTAATTGACTTTTGAAAAGGCCTTCTTGTGCTGCTTGCATTGCAGTACATAAATTAAGATCTCCCCACATGCAGAGTCTCAGAAAAGACATGATTCGACGTCTGATCCTTCCAGTTTTTCATGAGAAGGTTGAAGTCTACCTGTGATCTCTAGACAGAAATTATCATGTTAATTAAAGATTTGAATCTAAATACTTAGAGGTAGAACCTGATTTTCATGAACTAGTAATGAATAAGAATTAGATCTTAGAGCCCAGTTGTGCTTAAGGCATGTATGGTCAGCTCCTGACCAGCCCATAGGAGAGGACACTTTGTCCTTCACTTCCCTGAAAACAGGATTCACAGCTTTCCTAGGGAGTGGCAGTTTGTTTAGTTTAGGAGGTACAGGCAAACCTTCAAAGATTTCTCCTTTTGCCTTTCTATTCCCTTTGGCCTAGTTTTTGTTCACTGATCACCTGCTACTCCACCTGTGGGAACATTTGGTTGATAGTAAATGATGAAATTTACAGAAAAAAATATTTGCCATCCAGTTACAATCATTAGTTTCTATAAAGTATAGAAGTATACCTCTATAAAGTATACGGTATTCAAACAGCCATCAATCTTCTGTCCTTGTTTTTCCTTCCTCAAAGTTCTGAAGGAATGAGGCATTCCTGGGAGTGAGGGAAAGTCTTAGTTTTTATTGTTTGCCTATTTCTATTGTGTAAATTCTCATGACCAATGTATTGTCACTAAACACTGAATTAGAAAGAGCATTCTCTCTGTAGAGTCATGTCTCCTACCCAAGTGGAAATTGACTCCAGCACAGCACTTATACTCCACTGCTAATTATTCTTTCAAAATACACAATAGGGTGGCTCACTGCTTCACAGCCAGCATGGTAATGTAAGGCACTGAATGTTCTTCATGGGGGTGTGACCTGAGAAAGGCTTACAGAAATTTTTGAATTAACTGTCTGTAACACTTGACTGTCAAATACTCATGAGGTTTTCTCTTGTTTTAATGCAGACTGTGTCAAAGAAATTAAATCATTAATGTGGATATATGTAATGGTAGGAAATGTTATACGTGGAATGGGTGAAACTCCCATCATGCCTTTGGGTATTTCCTACATAGAGGATTTTGCCAAATCTGAAAACTCTCCTCTGTACATTGGTAAGTTTCAAAGTCAGTCATGGGATCATTTTTAAGCTAGTAAGTTCTGGGAGGGTAAAAATCAATTATTGATTTGGATACTATATAGTTTCCAGAACATGATCAGAGTGCTACAGCGCTGCGATCATTAGGTTGTTCAATGGGGCATATAAGAGTAGCTCCAGAGAAGCTCCTTCATCAAGCTGCTTCTCACTGTTGGAAAGCCCTCTGATCTGCTTACCCTACAGTCCTCTGATGCCACCGCACTAGCTCAACATTATTAAAATATTCCTCAGTATTTCCTAGAAAATATCCCGTAGATTTAATTGTGTGTTTTTTGTTTGTTTGTTTGTTTGTTTGTTTTTTGTTTTGTTTTGTTTTGTTTTTTTCTGCTGCTTTTTGGCTCTCATTCTTTCACCTATAAATTATTGCAAAGTGTTCATTATTGGCCACTTTGTGTCTGTAGTGTTTCCAAAAATAATCTCTCTCTCTCTCTCTCTCTCTCTCTCTCTCTCTCTCTCTCTCTCTGTGTGTGTGTGTGTGTGTGTGTGTGTGTGTGCACCAGCATCCCAGTGTTACTTCCTGAAACATGTGGATGGCCCTATACTGTTGTCTCTTGTCATGCTCTCATACACATTCTTGAAGTGTAAGCCTCATCATACACTGTTTTAATATCTTCTCTATCATGTTCACCATACCCCCAAGTTTCTTATTATCACCTGCTCTATTTTATTACTCAGGGCTCTGCACTCTGCTTCTCTGTGAAGGTAATAGTACAAGTTCCTTCCCAGGAGTCCCTCAGCCTAGACATGTTTTCTCATTGTTTTAGCAAATATTTATATTTGGGGTTTTTGTTTTTTGGTTGTTGAAATTATCTTTTTAAAAATCTATGTATCTCCCAGGCCAGACCAATTTAGTGTTTGCGTTTTATGTTGTCTCCTAAATGTTCCTAGTTTATCATGATTAGTTTGCTTATGCTCTTGAATAAATCCATCTTTAGTTGATTATAAACCCATAATTTTGTATATAAGATTGTTAATTAATGTAGACACATAAGTTTTAAAAAGTGGGTAAGAGGTGACAAGAACTATTGCATAGAGGGTATCAAACCACAAGGAATTTTGAGAGAACAAGGAAGATAGAAGAGTTTAGTATGGAGAAGTGAGGCACACAGAGGAAGACTAACCCATAGAACCACAGAGAAAGAGGAAAAGACACAAATATAAGTGGAAAAAAGGAAGGAGGTTGAAGTTGTTCATGTCTGGGTTTTCTGTGGGTAAAGATGGCTCAGGAGAGATTCTGAATTGCAGATAAGTTGACAGATGCTGGAGGTGGGTTCGAAGAAGCCAGGTATAGTTAAAAGAGACCAAGAAAAGGAAAACAATTAAAATGAAAAAGAAGACCATGATATTATCAAAGAAAGTGCTGCTGTGAGGATACATTTTTTTCCTATGGAAGGAAGTTTCAAGAGTGGGGTTTTGATGAAGGTATACTACAAGACATCCATTTTAACACACACTGATTTAGAAACTGTGCTAGTTTCATTTCTGTTTCTGTGAGAAAATGCAACTTTGGTGAGAAAGGGGTTATTTGTCTTACAATTCCATTACGACAAAGAAGTCACAGTAGTAAGAGCTTGAAATAGCTGACCACACCTACAAGAGCAGAGAAAGTAAATGTATGCATGCTACGTCTTTGCTTTCATGATTGTTTCTCCCACTCTCACACTGTTCAGGATTCCCTGTCTAGGCATGGTGCTGCCCACAATGGGCTGGGTCTTCTCATATCAAGTAACTTACTAAGATAATCTCCTACTGACATGTCCACAATTAAACCCAGTGTAAACGGCACTTCATTAAGACTCTCTTCCGAGTTAATTCTATGCTGAGCAAATTGACAGTGAAAGCTAGCCATCACAGAAACACTTTGAAAACATGACCATGGAAGCATCAAAAGATCATGGCTTTGATGGGACTGCCCATGATAATACAGTCTTGCCTTTATCTCAGCATAAAAGAGAAGTTGAAAGGTTGTTTTAAGTAACGAGACTTCTGTGTCAGTCAACTTTCTTTCACTTTAATAAATACCAGAGATAGTGGCTTATAAATAGAAAGGATTCATTTGGCTTACAGTTTTGGAGGTTTGGGTTTATGTTGATGGACTGTGTAGTTTGGAGGCGCCTCATTATGGTGGAAGGATGAATGGAGTAAAACTATTCATCTTGTGGCTGGGAAGCAAAAGAGAATGAAGAAGGAATTCTACCCCAGATGACCTGAAGACCAGCATCATGCCCTTCATGAGAAGGATTCTATCAAACTCCAGTGGTGTCCCCTTGGGAAACAAGCCCATAACACATGATCTCCTGGGGGAAATTCAATATTTTAAAAAATGGGAATTTTCCAATATTTATAGAAAGCAACACATGTAACATATATGTGTACATGTAACATATATGTACATGTAACAGATACCAAACTTAATTTTTATATGTTGAATATATAAAACTATATGTGGTAGTGAAATGTGTAGCTCAATGTTAGAGATCTTGCCTAGACTATTGGATTCGATGCCCAGCTCTACAAAGGAAGGAATAAAACTCTAAGACTAAAAATAATTCACTCTCAAGGCTTTTTCTCTTTTCAAACAAACTCTTTGTGTGTTATGTAACTTTCTGTGTTTGTTTATTTCCAGGGATTTTAGAAACTGGAAAAGTCATTGGCCCTTTAGTTGGACTTTTGTTGGGATCCTTCTGTGCAAGCATTTATGTAGACATTGGTTCTGTGAATACAGGTAACCAAACACATTTTATTTATATAGTTCAGGCCCTAGAGTGTGTGAGAATGCTCAGAAATGCTGTACTATTGGCTCTTTTGATTCTAAGTTAGGCACATTATTACATTGAAGACAGTAGACCTTAGGGGAATAGAGATAAGGATAAAATGTCACCTAAATATTCAAAATCCAAAGTTCTCCAACCACTTTCCATCTGCATGTTTAGTTTCAAAGAATTACTCACACAGGTTTTTCTAAATGAGGCAGTCAAAGTGTATTATGAAACAGATATTTCTGTTATTTGGTAAGTACAAATTTACAAAAGTTTCACAGGACAGATAGAAATACTTATTTATGTCTGGAAAATATATCACCAAATACTGCCCAATAAAATTAATTAATTTTCTTAATAAATACACAAAACATAAAAAATAATTGTTTTATTATCTTTGTGAGGGGTTCACTGTGTTTGTGGGCACCAACTGATGTCAAAAGATGATGTCGCATCTCCAGAAATGAGAGTTACAGGAAGTTGTGAGTTTCCATGTGGGTGCTGGGACTAGAACTCAGAGGCTCTACAAGAGTAACAATGACCCTTGGCCACAGAACTGTCTCTCCAGGCCCCTTCTTCACCCACTGTGATGTTTTGACACAGGAATATATCAGGTTAAAACTAATTCCTTAAATATGTCTCAAATCTTGTATCTCTCTTTTAAAATGTAGCTATGTAGCACTCCAGAACTTTCTTACTTAATTTTAACTTCTTTCAATTTATCAACCTATTTTTTCCAATGCTGAATTAGTTCAGTGGTATGGTAGATGCCTGTAACCCCAGGATCTAAGAGGCAGAGGCAGATAATGACAATTTCAAGACCCAAACAAGAACAAGAACAAATGGTTTAGTAGTTAACAAATGATATGCAAAATTTATGTTTAGGTGAATATGTGAATCTTAATAACTTTCTACAGTTAATAGAGAAAAGAATGATGCAAGCTCATACAGTATCTACATTTCTTTACAGACAACCTGACCATAACTCCCGCTGACACACGCTGGGTCGGTGCCTGGTGGATGGGCTTTCTGATCTGTGCAGGAGTGAACATCCTCACCAGCGTCCCCTTCTTCTTTCTTCCCAAAACACTCCCAAAGGAAGGAATAAAGGATAATGTGGATGAAACTAAAAATGGCAGAGAAGAGAAGCACAGAGAAAGAGCCAAGGAGGAAAAACACGGAATCACTAAAGGCAAACAGGAAAACTTTAAACTCTATTTGGTTTAGCTGGTCTGTGGTTATTGGGCACTTGTCACACTGTGCTGAGTTAAGGTAGCTTGTTACTAATTGTCCCTAATCAGCTGTGATAAACTTCTTCCACAGTTACCACTTGGGAACAATTGATATGATAGGGAACCTGACTTACCTTACATTAGACTTTATGGAAATTTCAAATTGATCTGAATATTCAATAAGCAACTATATTTATCCATCTATTGGAAAAGCATTTTTTACATGAACTATTAGTCCAAATTAAAAACATTAAAGAATCAGAGATTCAAGCTAAACATAAAGGTAAAGAAAATGACTGTTTGATAAGAAAACTGTTAGTTTAGCAATGAACATTCTTGAAGTCAAGGCTGACAGAGAAATCATGATATGTGATATAATCCTCTACATTTGAAGGTATGTGATAGTTTACCGAAGAATTTTCCCTTAGAACAGACTTTTTAAAATAATCAAGAATGTAATTAAACTATGAATCAGAGTAGTAATGGTTCTGTGAGAAGCTAAGGTGGGACAGTGGAGTGTTCAGGAGTGTACATTCATAAAACTTAATACTAGTTACACCCTTGTGCATGTTGAGACCTGTGTACTAGTCTCAAGAGAGCAGAGTTGGTGCATAAGAAGTGTGGCTAGGGCTCTGGAATTCTTAAAGTATATAGTTGGAAAATGGAAAGGGGCCATTGCTCTGTCTGTCAAAAGATGGTAATATTATGTTATATTCTTGCGTTTCTGTGATGTCCTGGCACAGACCACTGTAGTGAGAACTCTATTGATGACACTGCTATTTGTTCTATAGCTTATTGCCCCTCCATATGAACACTGAATAGTCACACATCTGCCTTGAACACTACAGACCATGGCTGAGGAGCCAGTCACACTGGGAGGCAGTTCAGGGGCTTGAACATTTTTAGAATCATGGTCATTCTGGTGGTCTCCTTAAAGGGCCTATACTGACTGCTCTGTGTGACCTTGTGGTCTGCCAGATCAATATAATTTCAAAGCTAGGAAAGAGCTGAACAGAGAATAAGACATAGTGAAGGTAACGGAGGGAGATGGAGAGTCATTTAGGAGGAGAAGGGTATCAACAAACATGGATGAGTTCAAAAGTGCCCGGGATATCTGACTGCCAGCATCTCACTCATAAAGATGGACTCTACCACTAAAGCCCATATTTTTAACTAAACTGTTCTGCCGTTACTTCTAAGTGGTTATTTCTTGATACTTTTCTCTCAATAAAATTTTAGACAATTTATTAAGGATCATATAAAATTAGAAAATCGAGATGGAAGACATGAAGACATGAAAAGGAAAGAGACTATTAAGTGTGTGAATTTCAGGCAAATTATCTTGAATGAGAGCCAATTCATTCACTGTAGACAGGCTACAAACTTGACTCTAAGCTTCTTAAATAGGGAAATTTTTGTTATGAGACTTGGAAGGTGCTTAGTGCACAACAACTGAGTCAGCATTCCATCATGTTGAGATGATTAAAAACACCACCAGCTGCTTCTAATGCTCGTCCTGCTGTGAGGTGCTGGTGAGATGCTGGGGTTGTCTGGGCTGCAGCATGATTTCTGGAGCCTTCACAAGCTTTTAGCTCATCCATTCTTGCACAAAGGAGTGATAGCATCAGAGTCTCAGCTCAGACTTCCCCATAGCATGTCCTTGCAGATTCCAGAGGACAAATCCATCACTGTCTAATGAAGACAGGAGACTAATAGAAGGAAAGAAGAGAAAGCAAATGAAAGGGTGTGGCCACAGACACAATCCCATCTCCTTATATTTTTGCTTGTTGGCAGAATAGGGTTAGGGTTGCGGCACTAACTTTCAGAAGTGACTTACATGATGATATAGAGCTTTAGCTGCAAATGGATAAAGATTTATCAAGTGCATTTGTGCCGCAGCACAAATTTTGTGAGAAGATATTATGAGAACACTGGACAAAAAAAAAAATGTGAGGCCAAGTTATCTTAGTGGTCTCTATACTCTCTTGTTTCAGATTTTGTGCTGTTCATGAAAAGCCTGTCCTGCAACCCGGTTTACATGCTTTTCAGTCTTGTAAGTGTGCTCCAGGTCAATGCGTTTATTAGCCTATTTACCTTCATGCCTAAATACCTGGAGCAGCAGTATGGAAAGTCAACTGCAGAGGTGGTCTTTCTCATAGGTATGTACTTTCATTATTTCTTTAGCAGCACTTCCCCCACCAAGAAGGCCACGGAAAAGAGTATTCCAAAGAGCATGACAAAGAGTAAGATACTATGACTGGGAGTTCAAATGAAATTGAAATCTGTTAGGTTATTCTTGTAAATTGCTTCTTTTCAGTGTCCAGTGATATCAAGGAAGGATACAGAATGGAATAGACTAGAAATGTGCTTTGGTTCTCTCTCCAGTGATAATGGAAACCATCACACCAGTCAGTTTTCACACACCAATGTGTCACTTCAAAGAGGGATGCAGAGTCAGCTCCCTGGGACTCTGTGTCTCACTCCCAGATTTTACCTCTGGGCTTCCGTTCTTGCTCTCCTCATTCCTCCTAGGTCAGTTGCTTGGTCCCTAGTGGTCTGAGGAGTCTGTGCAGCCACAGTCTGCCCTTCTTGTTAGCTCACTAACCTCAGGGATTGTAAGCAACTTTAGAATTTCCCTGGGTTCATTTTACTCTTGAAAACTGAAGATCATGGCCTGCCAGCATCCACATTACATAGAGTGCTCAGAAAATCCAAATCCCAATCCTCACCCTCAGATGTATAATATTAAATGACAAGGTATGGAACTGCAAATGATGGCAAAAACTTCTAAGCCTGGTTCTTGCATTGTGTGAATAAACCTAGACAGGATTTTCTCTTCCTTTTCTTTTTTTTTTTTTTTTCCTTTGATTTTTGGCTGGGGAAAGAACACCGGGGAGGAGAGTGCTGTACCACGTCAACAATGGATAGAATGTTTTACACTTATAAGCAGGGATTCAGCAAGGGCCTTTGATATCAGCTGAAGCTGAGCCAAATTCCCAGTAAACAAAATGGGAAGAAATATATGAAGTATCTAATATATACACATATTATATGTGTGCGATGCTCGTAAAGTCTTTATGGCCTGCTGCAAATGATTAAATAAATGCAAGCTGTCTTTTTTAACTGACCTTATGGGAACATTTGGAAACTTCCTTGTATGTACCATGTGAGTGGCCAGGGGTTAATATCATCACTGTATATTAGAACTAAATAGTTTCTTAGGTAAAATGTATTAGATAGATTGATAGCATGTTTTGCTGTCTTTTATAAATACTATTACTTGCATTTATAGGTGTTTATAACCTACCTCCAATATGCCTCGGATATTTACTTGGTGGCTTGATTATGAAGAAATTCAAGATCACTGTCAAGAAAGCTGCGTACATAGGGTTCTGCCTATGCCTGGCTGAGTACCTTCTATCTTTCTGTAACTTTCTGATAACCTGTGATAATTTCCCAGTCGCCGGCTTAACTACCTCTTATGATGGGTATGTTGTTTCCTAATGAAGATCAAAATACTTTCACCATTGTTAGTCATTATCTTCAAGGATTGAATATGACCAGATCATTTTATTATGACTTGATTATAGTGATCCAAGGTCATCTTGTATTTTCTTCCACTCATCAGTCCTATACCAGCCAACAGAAGTTGTAGGATTAGCAGACTTCCAGGAAGGAAGTGTATGTTCCACATGTATATGTGTGGTCGCCATAGTGATATCATAGCCTGCTTTAAAGTATAATAAAGGAAAATAATAAAGAAATTTGTAGCCTAAATTATCAATATATTCAATACTCCCATAAATAGATAGCTTTGAAAGTTGACTACACAGGCAATTAAGTCTTCAGGGGTTTCTACAATGAGGTCAAATTTAGCATAATTAAATCTAATAGGTTGTAAGTCAACTTATGTATATATTTATATATGTCACTGGTGTACTTATTTATATCTCATGTACTCTTCAGTCTTAGATTTTTTTATTTTAATTGTTGTCTGGTCATAGTCTGCATTAACATGGGAAAGTTAGAACTTATCTTGGGGTACAGTTATATAATCAATCCATCAGTTAACATAAAATAAAGCATACACTGGAGGCTCCTTTCAATGGGCTGTGGAGAGGACTCAGTGGAAAGTGTTTGCTGAGCAGGCAGGAGCTCCTGAGATCAGGTGCACAGAACCTGTGTAAAGCTTGGCATGGTAGGATGCCTGCAATCCCAGTGCTCCTGCTGTGAGCTGAGCTGCACAGGGAGGAAATTCTGACAATTCATGGGCCTGCTAGTCTGCTAGTCTGGCATTTGCAGGAGCAAACAGGGGACTCTGTCTCCAACAAGGTGGAAGCTTAGCTTCTGACTTCCACGTGTGTGCTGTTGTACACATGTGCCTACACACACACACACACACACACACACACACACACACACACACACACATATCCCACATGCACACATGAGAGAAAAAGAAACAGAGAGAGAGAGAGAGGGAGAGAGAGAGAGAGAGAGAGAGAGAGAGAGAGAGAGAGAGAGATTAAAAGTAAATTCCTTTCAAATTTCTTAAAAATTGTAAGATTTGAATAATTTAAAATATAAAATAATAGGTAATTATGTATACATATATGTATATATCATCTGATTAGAATCTCTTTAAGATGAGTAGTTTTCCATTTCTTTGTAGATGGAAAAATTGAAACTCAAGGGGGATTAGTGAGTTTAAAGATGATGGTTTCCACAACACCAAAGTAGAATTGTACACACTGACTCCGCTCTAGTCATGTTGACTCCACACTTGTTTGAGTGACAGGATTTGAACTCAGCCTCTAGACTCCAACATTTTCCTCTTTCAATCTCACTGGAAGGGCTGAGCTCTTTCTATATCTCAGAAGAGCTTTTCTGATTACTAAAACCAGTTTGTTTTGAAAGCTAAATGCAGCATCTTTACATGGTAAAAATGCTTGCTTGAGTAGGCCAAAAATTCTGAGTTCAGAACTCCAGATCTTAAAGTATCTTAATCTTATGAGTGTATTGCAGATTTTGTTCAAGCCAATCCTCTTTCATTATTTTCCATCATGCAGATAGATGACAGTTTAGCCATCTTCAATTCAGAGTATTTTCCTATAAGGTAGGCACTTAATGTTTATTTTTGAAGTAATTCAAAGAAACAGTCATGCAACCAATGAAGTAGATAAATGGTGTGCTGAAAGCAGGACAGAGACCACACGCAGATGTTTAGATGACTTCTGTTTCTGCTCTGGAGAAGAAAAAACATTCCTCTTTATCTGTCTCCCGCCTGCACCATGTCTATGCTCATGAGACGAAGAGAAGAAAATAAAATGCTTGGGTACATTTCCAGAATCTGTAACATTATTTTAAATCATTTCAGAAATCAGCAGCCTCTACATGTGGAGAATAAAGTCCTTGCTGACTGCAACACAAGGTGTAGCTGCTTAACGAAAACATGGGATCCAGTGTGTGGTGACAATGGCATAGCGTACATATCAGCCTGCCTTGCAGGCTGTGAGAAGTCTGTCGGAACAGGAATCAACATGGTGAACACCCTTTCAGTGTTTGGGCTGATGTTTGCATAATGCATTAACATGTGCTGTGGCCTAAGCCTACATTTGCTAAGAAGCAAAAATAGTCATGTTTAAAATAGTTTAATATTTCTTGCCAATAACTCAGTTTAATCTGAATATTCATACTTGGTGCTACAATTCCTAGAGAGTATGTAAAGCCTTGACAGAGTCTGAGCATTATTTTGTAATTTTAAAGCAGTTAAGAAAATTATTCAAGTGATCTGAGTTAAAATATCTGGACAGGATGGAGAGATAGCTCCATTGTAAAGAGCACTTGCTGCTCTTTCAGAGGACATGTTTGGTTCCCAGCACACACATGGGGCAGCTCACAACGCCAGCTCCAGGCCATCTGACACCCTCCTCTGTCTTCCTCAGGCATCCACATGCACCTGTTTGTGCACACACAGATACAGAAGCATGCATGTAAATCCACATTAAAGTTGAAACTGTAAATTACTCTGACAGAACTTGACCTTTGTTGTGATAGGATCTTATGAAGCCCAGGCTGGCCTCAAGCTTGCTGTGTAGTTGAAGTGGACAGAGGACTTATCTTTTCATATTACGAGTTCTTTCTTTCTTTCTTTCTTTCTTTCTTTCTTTCTTTCTTTCTTTCTTTCTTCTTCCTTCCTTCCTTCCTTCCTTTCTTCCTTCCTGTACTTAATTATTTACTTACTTATTGTGGGTGTATATGTGCAGTATCCAGGTGTATACGCATATGGAGGCCAAACAGCAACCTCAGCTGTTTACTTTTAGGTCCCATGTATTTGGTGCTTTTGAGATAGGATCTCACTGGCCTAGAATTTGCTACCCCAGGTAGTTACTCATTTCCACCTTCAGAGCACCAGTGTTGCAAGCACATCCTCTGTGCATGCATTTCTCACATGGGTGCTGGGGATGAGCACTCAGATCCTCATGCTTGTGCAGGACTTTACTGACTATTATTTCCCTTGTCCCTCATCACAAGAGTTTGGCAAGATAAAGAATCAACCATTTTTCTTGCCTTAAACGTGTTATAATCCTTAGAGTTGGTTGATAATCAGAATTACATATAGATTTTGATTCTTAATCAGACCAAGAATAACAATTTTTAAAAGTATTGACACTATTGTTTAAATAATTTTTTTTTTGCTTGGGGACATGACTTTGTATATCAGTAAGCATCTAATCATTTCATCAACATTCTGAGATATGTTTTGTTTTAGTACTTAGTACAAGGAAGATACAAAGCAAAGGATTTTTATTTTTATTCTTTAAAAATTGCATGCAGTCTAGGTTGGCTCATTGAGTAATGGCATTTGCCACCAAGCCTTACCACCAGAATTATATCCTGGGACCCACATGGTAGAAAGACAGAAATAATTCTTATAACATACTCCCTGATTTCTACATGTATGTTATGACAGAAGCAAGTCCACACATAGATACAGGTATGTACAAGCAAACACATACAAACATGCACACACACACACACACACACATATACATATATATATGAAAAATCAAACAAACAAGCAAATAAATATAAATATATAAATAAATGAAATAATGTGTGCATTCACAATAACTGGTTTTAAAAAGTTATTCTGTATATTGAGAAAAATACCAATTTTTATAATTCACCTCTATATTTTATGATAGAATTCTTAAGTACCAAAAGAGAGGTGAGTATAAAAGGGAAAATTATCTGCTATTTTACTTATTAAGTGTTTTTTATTTAATATTGTTTGTGTTCAAACTCAGATCCTCATTCAAACTGTATGAGTGTTCTTCCTCTGAATTATGCCATTGGCCACAGCACTCCATTTTGATCCAACTAGCTGTATAGAAAATACTGAAGGTATTTTTCTTCCTACAATAGGACACTGGTTTTTGTTTGTTTGTTGACAGATGTTTCAAAACTGCAGCTGCATTCACTCATCAGGAAACTCATCTGCTGTCCTCGGGCTGTGTAAGAAGGGCCCTGACTGCACTAACATGCTGCAGTACTATTTAATCATGACAGTAATTGGTTGTTTCATCTACTCTCTAGCAGCCATTCCTGGGTACATGGTTCTTCTGAGGTAATAAATAACCCCTTCATTTAACTTTCTCTCTTTCCTTCTTCATAGTGTGTGCATATGTGAGTGCGTGTCTATCTGTGTGTGGGGGTGTGGGCTCCTGTGTGTCTATCTGTGTGTGTGGGGAGGGTGGGCTCCTGTGTGTCTATCTGTGTGTGTGTGGGGGGGGGTGGGCTCCTGTGTGTTACTAAGAACACAGGGAGGTCAGAAGACAACGTTGTGGACTCAGTTCTCTCCTTTAAACTTCTTTTTTCTCTTTTTTACTTATTATTATTTTTTACTTTTTACATATACATTTATAGTGTTTCACATATATACAATAAACTACCTACATAAAAAAGAACTATGAAACAATCAGGAATTAATAAATGCTACATTCATAGTGTTTTGGCTATTTGTATTTGGCAGCCTTGAAGAAAACATCTTTCCTACCTTGGTGCATCTAAAATTCTGAAATCTATCATATCTTGTTATTATCAACTTAAAACATCTATGTAGGCTTAAAAAATATTAACCCCTAAACAACTAAGCTTAATTGTAAAACTAAACTACCTGGTCTTCAACCCCATCAGAGACTTGAGAAGGAATAAAATTAATTACTTGAGTATACAGGAAGTACAGGTTAGCAGCTTCCCCAAGTGAGAAGATAACAGAGACAGTTTGCTGCTGAAACAGTCATATAAAACTCTCTATAACATTGGAGCATCATCTTCAGCCTTCTGGCCCAATATATCTGACAGACATATTTGTGAGGCAGGCACTATTGAGGACTTGCTTACCCCATCTTGGCATAGTTTAGCCTTTGACTCTGGCTGCAGCCAAGCTTGCCCATTTTTAGGCAGAATTCTGTCTGTGGTAGAAATGAAGATATTTTTCCCAGTGGCTAATTTGCCACATTCGAAGCCATGTCCCTAAGGAGGTTCTTTGATGCTTGTCATCTTCTTTGAGGTAGGCTGGGTGTTGCCAGAAGTTAACCTGTGTTATTCCTAGCTTGTTTTACCTTTTTCCTCAATTTTATTTGGGCCCATACAAAGATATTATTCACCCCAAATCAGCCAGAAGAACCTTAAGAGAATGATTGCATTTCCCTTAAGGGGGGTTGGGTAGGTTTCTGGTTGCTTTCTTGGGTGACAGATGTTTATTTTCAATGGGAGTTAGTTATTCGTCTTTTCAACTTCTTTTGGGGTAGGGTCTTTCTTGTTACTTCTGTTGCTATGCTGCTTGTGTACTCCAGTCTACCTGAGCCTCAAGGTCCCAATCAATTCTGTTTTCTCCTCCTATTTCACTGTGGTAATGCTGGGATTACAGATACACGCCATTGAATTGTGGTGGTGTTGTTATTTATTATTGTTGTTGTTATTTCTATTATCATTTCTTTTACATATGTTCCTGGGCTTGGAGTATTAACCTCAGGCTATCAAGCCTTCCTTTACCCACTGAGCCACTCCATCTATGCCCTTTAGATATTATTGACCATTTATTAAATTCATTTTCCCAAGAAAAGCCCTTGGAGTCACTTTTCCTAGAACCACAGTTCTCTAAGATACCTTTATCAAGACTCTTACACTAATAGCTGCTAAATTTAACAATAATTTAAAGTTTCCTGGAATTTTTCTTTCTATCCTGTCCTATTTTCTCCCATTATTAAGCCTAAATGAATGGCTATCTATGTTTGCAGATATACAGCAGTTTCCTAGCACTTCCTATAGCTTGGCTAACTGACTGACAGAGTATGAAACTCTCAGTGTAAAAGGGACCAGGCTCCCTTGGCATCCAGAGCTCAGTCTGTTTTTAACATAAAGTAACTCCAGAATACAATAACATATACTGTCAGACAATGAGGGACATGGGTACAATGATAGATGCTCAACTCTAACATAAAGTGAAGACGTTTTAGAGTCTTTTTTAACATATACATTTATATTATTGCACATGAGTAAAACTACATACAGCAGAAAGAACCACAAGACAATCAGGAATTATATAAATGCTACATTCATAGTGATTTGGCTATTTGTATTTGGCAAACTTAAACTAAACATCTTTCCTATCTGGTTGGGTCTAAATTTCTGAAAGGAGATTAATATCTATCATATCTTGATCTAAAAACATCTTAACCCCTAACCCACTAAGCTTAGTTGAAAGACTAAATTATTTCATCTTCAAACCCATCAGAGACTTGAGAATGGATAAAACTTAAAAGCCTGAGTGAACCTGGAGTGCAGGTTAGAAGCTTCCAAAATGAAAAAAATGACTGAGACAGTTTACTGCCTCTCTATTTTGTTGGAGCATCAATATCATAACCTACATGATAGATTCTGTCTTTGTTTATCAGTGATGCCATCTTTACCATATTTTGAATTTTTATATAATATGTGTTAGCCTTTTATATCAAAATGACAAAATGCCTTGCAAAGTACTTAAGAGAATAAAGATCGATTTAGGTTGTCGTTTTGGAAGTTTATGTCCATTAGGGTTAGGTATGGCAAGATGGTCACCATGGTAAACAGGAAACTATTCATCTAAGTTAGCAGACAGTGTCTAACTGTTAATTGGCTCAGCACTGCTTTAGATGGATGGAAGACAGAGGATAACTTTCAGATGTCCTTACTCTCCTTCCTCTGTGTGGGCTTAACAGAGGTAGAGCTATGTAATTCTCAGCTCAGGATGAAAAACTTAGGCATTAGAATCACGAGCTACCACTGTCATTGGGAGGCTGATAGGGCAGCTATGGATTTGCATTATGTACTTTTACTTATGTATGTATTATGTATTTTTAGGTGTATCAAGTCTGAAGAGAAGTCACTTGGCATTGGATTACATGCATTTTACATAAGAGTATTTGGTATGAAAAATTTCCCTAATACGTAAGACCAATATTAAGCGCTTATTAAACCAATAAATTTTCCCTGAATAAAAAGATAGCAACTATTTTGTTAACCCAAAACACAGTTCTAACTTCAAAGGGAATAAGGGTGGTTTCTTTTTTCTGACATAGGAACACAGATTCATCTAAAATTCAGGTTCTAACACAATGACAGTTGGTGATCTCTGTAGTGAGAGAACAAAGGAAGGCATTAATAATGCACTTCTCAAATAGATCTGTGTGAATGGCAGGTAGGATAGTTACAGCAAAGCAGATAATTCTCTGCTGTAGACTCAAGTGCTGTAGGACATAATGACATTCTTAATGTTTGCGTGGGTGGAGGGTAGTGTCCTCCTAAGGTTTCACGTGATAGTTATACAGACATGTGGTCCGACACAGGCATGGGGCAAGGGATGATTAATAAAAGAGGTAAAGATAAAGTATCTCTGGATCTGCAATATCCCAACTGTCCACATCCAGGAAAATCCAGTGACCTTGTAGCATCTTTAACTTAGGTGTTACCTGACCACTTTACCCTGAACTTCAGGTTACAAGGCTTTGTGTTTGGAAATTGCTACTTGATAAAAATGTTTCCCCTTATCTTTAAAGAACTTACCTGAACTTAATCACACCTCCTATATTCTAGAATATTCAAGAATACAATCAGTACGAAATGGTTTTTGTTAATTAGACATATAGAAAGCCATCACAAGACATTTTAGAAAATACATGAGGTTCATGATTATGAACTCAATGAATCATTTGTTCATATCTTATAAATAGTTTTTATTAGTTGTGATCTAGAAATTTTATATTAATTTATAACTCCTAAAAGTAAATTTAGAATTTTTATTCATAGTTTATTATATTGTCTTTTAATATGTAAATTGAAGAACTTTCAAATAAATTAACACATCTTTCTCTTTTCTTTCTTCCTGTCAGTGGGCTGATTTTTATTCTTTCTTCTTTGCAGCTGGCATTCCTGCACCAATTTACTCTGGTGCTTTGATAGACAGGACCTGTTTACATTGGGGAACTCTGAAATGTGGTGAGCCAGGGGCGTGCAGGATGTATGATATAAATAGTTTCAGGTAAAGATAACTTCTGTGACTTACTTTTGTAGTGCATAAAATGTCTTCACTCATATCTTTCATATTCTTCATTCATAAGATTATGTTTGGCTTCATTTTCAGAATGCAAATGGATGGCATAACTTTCTTATTTATATATTTTAATACTTTCCCATTATTTTGAAAGTGCTTGGTGTGTATGTGTGTGTGTGTGTGTGTGTGTGTGTGTGTGTGTGTGTGTGTGTGTGTAAGCAGGCCTTGGGATGACAGAGTCCCAAACACATAGCATGGCAGCATGGATTCTGGCCCCCACGCCATGCTTGCAGCTTGAATAGATAAGAACCCTCAGATATTGTAGTAACCTTTCAGTTTAAAAAAATCATGCCAAGTGCTGTAGCCAGAAGCTCTCTTGAGAAGGGATCTGCTATCTAAATTTGACTACTAGTCTCATCTCAGAGAACCCATAAATGCCTCACTACATTTGGTGGTTTGTTGACTCAATAGCACAGTACTGACTCAGTAGATTTTTGATACCTACCTGTTGAAAGGGATAGAGGTGAGGACATCCTATTGGGATTCTAGATGAGAGAAATATAGGAGATAGGAAAATAGATGGATCCAGAGGGTCCTAAAAACCTACAAGAAGAACACTATGATGGGCAGATCTGGGCCCAGGGATTCTGCTCGATCTATGGCACCAACCAAGGACAATATGTGCAGTCATCATCAAACCCCTACCCAGATCTAGCCAAGAGACAGAACATTCTCCACAGTTAAGTGGAGACTTGGGACTGACTTTCTGGCCATGACATATTTGGCCACATCCCCTTGATGGGGAGGCCTGATGGCACTCGGAGGAATGATAGCAGGTGACCAAGAAGAGACTTGATACCCTAGCATCATATTCAGGGGGAGGAGGTCCCCCTCAGTCACAGTCATAGGGAAGGATAATGGGGTGAAAGCAGGAGGGAGGGAAGAATGGGAGGATGCACGAATGGGAAAGCAAATGAGATGTAATATGAATAATTTCATTTTTCAATAAAAAAAGGAAAGTGTCAAAAGAGGGAAGCTGTTGCCTCACATAGAAATAGCTGGAACTATTGCTCTCAAAAAGCAGGAGACCAGGGAGCTCAGCGATCATGGTACATCTAGTTGGGTGTGGTTTCATGCTGGTGCTTTGTCTAAAAGCAGTTACCTCCATAGTTCCCACAACTCTCAGTTCTACACAGGCACCTACCACTAGCACTGTAGTGAACAACTGTGGCTTCCCTGCTGCCCCACCCCAGAAGTCATGCCAGGCTTATCTTCAGCCAGATTCTGGCTATTACCTTGCTTTCCCTCTAGGACAGCAGTCACCAAGGAAGCCTACCGAGAAAACTTGTTTGCTACAGACTGTATAGTACTCCTCCATGCTCCTAACATCCTTGTATCCAGAAGGAATTTTGTCTAGCTCTGTATGATTATACCTGCTCTGTTTCAGGACATTGTACTGAAAAATCCAAGCATAGAAAAGTGCTGGCCTGGCATACTCAGATAATCAAGTTTATTCCTTCCCATGTCTTTGAGGGAGTTGAACACCAGGTAGCTTAGTTTTACAATGAAGCTTAATTGTTTTGGGGTTAAGATGTTTTTAAGTCTACATAGGTGTTCTAAGTTAATAATAACAATATGTGATGGAGATTGATTTACAATCAGAAATTTAGATGCACCAAGATAGGAAACATGTCTTCTTCAAGGCTATCAAATACAAATAGCCAAAAGACTAAGAATGTAACATTTATGTAATTCCTATTGTGCCATGGTTCTTCTTGCTATAGGTAATCTAGTGTATATATGTGTAATAATATAAGTGTATATGTAAAATTTTTTTGAATTGAAAAAAATAAAATAATAAAATAAAATAAAAAAGAGAAGTGCTGGCCATTTTGCAGGCCCAAAATGTGTATGGCTGGGGAGGCTGAGATCCCATTCCTGGCCAGGTATCCCCATAATAACAGGGTGGAAGTATGCAACCACTGTCAGGGTATTTGTGCTGCCTAATGTTCCAAATGCCTCGACATCTGCAGAATGGTGGACTCTAAGCCAGAATTGTGAGCCGAATTATCCCTTTCTTTCTTAAACTGGTGTTTTCAGGGTCT
Organism: Acomys russatus; assembly: GCF_903995435.1. Classification (NCBI taxonomy): domain Eukaryota; kingdom Metazoa; phylum Chordata; class Mammalia; order Rodentia; family Muridae; genus Acomys; species Acomys russatus. The sequence continues at coordinate 64,261,921 of NC_067149.1, read as the reverse complement.
TTTAGCCTGACTTTCATTGTCTCCCATAGGTTTGGGTATGTTGTGTCTTCATTTTCATTGAATTCTAGAAAGTCTTTAATTTCTTTCTTTATTTTATCCCTGACCCAGTGGTCATTGAATGTGAAGTTGTTCAGTTTCCATGAGTTTGTAGGCTTTTTATTCTTTCCTTTGTTGTTGAGTTCCTGATTTAATCCATGCTGGTCTGATAAAATACAAGGGATTATTTCAATCTTCTTGTATCTGTTGAGGCTTGCTTTGTGACCAAGTATATGGTCAATTCTGGAGAAGGTTCTGTGAGGTGCTGAGAAAAAGGTATATTCGTTTGTGTTCAAGTGAAATATTCTATAGATATCTGTTAGGTCCATTTGGTTCATGACTTGTGTTAGTTTCTGTATTTTTCTATTTAGTTTCTTTGTTCTGTACATTTAGTGTTTTGATTATTATATGTTAGGAGGATTTTCTTTTCTGATCCAATATATTTAGTGTTCTAGAAGCTTCTTGTATATTTCTAGGCATCTCTTTCTTTAGGTTGGGGAAGTTTTCTTCTGTGATTTTGTTGAAAATATTTTCTTGGCCTTGGAGCTGGGAGTTTTCTCCTTCTATTCCTATTATTCTTAGGTTTGGTCTTTTCATAGTGTCCCAGATTTCTTGGACATTTTGTATCAGGAACTTTTTAGATTTAACATTTTCTTTAACTGATATATCAATATCTTCTATACCTGAGATTCTTTCCTCCATCTCTTGTATTCTGTTGGTGATGCTTGTACCTATAGTTCCTGTTTTCTTCCCTCGGTTCTCCATCTACAAGATTGTCTCAGATTGTGTTTTCTTTATTGCTTATATTTCAATTTTTAGGTCTTGAGCTGTTTTATTCATTTCCTTTTCCTATTTGACTGTATTTTCCTGTATTTCCTTAAGGGATTTATTTTCCTCCTTTAAGGGCTCTATCATTTTTACAACCTCAAATTTATGCATGCTTTCTTGTGCTTCAGATGTGATAGCATCTTCAGGTCTTGCTGTGGTAGGACATCAGGTTTCCGGTGGTGTCATACTGCCCTATGTTTTGTTGTTTGTGTTCTTATGCTGACCTCTAGCCATCTGCTTGTCTCTGGTGTAGTGGGCCTGGTGGTTCCTCTGCTGGCTTTGTCCCAGATGAGTCCAGTAGATCAGGAGTCATCAGACAAGACAGTTCTAAGCTGAATGTTGCTCAGGCCCAACACAGGCCTCCTCAAGATGGAGGATGATGGGGGTTGGGCCCTGCATACAGCTCACCTCTGCTGGCTTTGGTGGGTCTTTGCTGTCAGTGTCTCAGGTGGGTAAGGCAGATGGATTTAGCAGCAGAGAGGGCTCTAAGCTGAATGTTGCTATAGCCAGACACATGTCTCTTTGGGGTAGAGGATGATGGTGGTTGGGACCCACAATCAGCTTACCTCTGCTGACTCTCTATTCTTAGGCAGTCTAGGATTTCCTGCATAAGGAATGGTATCATCAACTCTGAGCTGGGTCTTCTCATCTCAATTAATGTAATCAAAATAGTGGGCCATGGCCGTGTTCACAGGCTACCATAATCCACACAGGCCATCACTGAAATTTTCTTCCCAGGAGATCCTAAATGGTATGAAACTGACAGCACTATGCATCACAAAATATTTCCTATAAATATGTTGAGAACAGGAAGAAATACTTTCAGAGTTATTTAGAAATGTGCACATGTCCAAAATATGCATTTTCCAAACATGTGAAATCCAATAAAACCTTAAGTCGTATTTTATCAGATGTAAAAAGAAGAGATGCCTATAACAGTAGGCATGTTATTATGTGAAATGATGAAAGGGAAAAGTGCCTAACTGATTTCAGGAAACTTGTTTAGTCTTCATGCTTACACAGCACAAATTCAGCAAAGAAAAAAATTACTGGATAAAGAGATGGTTTAAGGCTTAAGAGCACAAATGGATCATGCAGAGGACATAAGTTCAATTCCCATAATGCATTTGGCAGATCACTAAATCCTGTTAATCCAACTCACAAATACCCAGGACTCATGAGCACACACACACACACACACACACATACACACAGAGAGAGACAGAGACAGAGAGAGAGAGAGAGAGAGAGAGAGAGAGAGAGAGAGAGAGAGAGAGAGAGAGAGAGAGAGAGAGAGAAGCAACAATGGCATACAGCTAAAAGTAATTTTTAAATTTTTTAATTATTACTATACATGCAAAATTCTACATTAAAATTAAATTGAAATAACTAATATATAAAATGACAAGTAGAGCTTATTTTAGACATACAAAGTTTCCAATATCACAAAAGCTATTGGCTTAACACAGCATACAAATGCTGAGTTAAAAACAATACTTGAAAAAAATAGCTGTATGGTGTTTTAACCACGTGTGATCAAAATTTGATTAAGTAAAACAGAAGAGTTCCCTTAACCTGATATAGGGTTTATTGGCTCAGTATTTGAGAGAACATGTGACAATGACAGAAGGGAAATGGTAGACAAAAGTGACATAATGGCAGAGAAGGCATGGTGGTGGAGGGTAAGGAGGCTGGCGCTGCATGCTCTGCCAGGAAGCCCCAAATGCTAGAAGGCCATAGTACCGTGCTCACTTTCATGGTAGAAAGTCATTCTCAGCTAAAACTTTCTAAAAACATTCTTATAGACACATGCACAGATTTATTTCTATAGTGATCTTAAATCCTGTCAAGTTGACAAAACAAAACAAAACAACTAGCCATCACCAAAATGAAATAAAATACATTTAAATTTTTATGATGGAAAATGCTCAACATTTTGACAAAAATAATTAACAACTCAGCCAAGTAGATTATATTAAGTTCATGGGGAAAATGGGCAGTGATGCTTTTCTTCAAGAGTAAAAAGGATCTGTAAGAATATTTTTAAAAATTAGCTCTCACTAAAGACGTTAAGATTTAATACAGATTAGTTCTTTTCAACAGGCGCATTTACCTTGGGTTGCCTGCAGCACTAAGAGGATCAAGCTTTCTCCCAGCATTCTTCATCCTAATACTTATGAGGAAGCTCCAACTCCCTGGGGAAATTGACTCTTCAGAAACTGGACTTGCAGAGATGAAGCTCACAGAGGAGAAAAGCAAATGCCTGGATGAGCACAGAAGTCCTGAGGTTGACAACGATGCAGAACTGAAAACTAAGATGTAATGAGTTTTCTACTGGCCTGTGCAAGCCCATGAAGAGAATGTACATCTCATTCGTTTTAAAGCATGAGAGGTACTGTAGGAACTCTTATTTTTAAGGGCTTCAAAATTTGCTTTTACTCATGATAAAAATATTTACTGATAGCAGTTTCAGAACTTTAGGGGTATCACTTAAGATTTTTCTCAGGGAAGACTTCCATGGCTACCCCCACACTGAACTTTAAAGCTGCCTTCATTTTCAAAGTTTTCTTTTAACTTAATTGAAGGAAGTGTGTGTTTCTCACATAATTTCAAAAAACTTTAAACATTTCCTATTTCCAAAGCACTATTTGTTTTGAATTTACACTTTGATGCTGGAGGGATTTAGTGCTGAAAATATGTAATCTGGTTGTGCCACATTGAAATAATTTGTTTAACTTTATCCTTTATATGTGCAAGATGTCTGCACAGGTCTCTAATTATTCAGGAGCTAACTCTGTCTCTCTGTTTTCTTTTTAATTGTAGACATTATGTTTCCAATATTAGACTTCTCAGTTGTGTGTCATCTCTTGCTTTCAATCCCTTGTATCATTGCTCATGTCCCAGAGCTGATCATTTTGTTTAGAACACTGACAGACATAATGATATTATTAAAGATCATGTAGCAAAGACAGTTCAAACTTTTTTCTAGCAATTCAAAGCTAGTCATGAAAGCCTTTTTAAAAAATCAAGTATTTGAAATAACTCGTTCTTTCAAAGGTCCTTTGTAGAGATTGGATTATATCTCAGTGGTACAATGATTTCCTAGTATGTGCCAGGCCCTGGGTTCAACCACAAGACAGAGTTAACTACTGACAGAACGAAATAAAATAAAATGAAATAAAAAACAAATTAAGACTGAGTGTTGTTGGAGGTTGGTCTGTTCGCTGCTCATATGAGTAGACTCACATCCCCCAAATGTTTGTAACCTTGCTTAAGACCTTATTCTTGTTTGACAAATAAAAAGCTAGCACACCCAAGCAGGACAAATGGGTAGATGTGACTAAGGTTCCTATGCTTTTGGTAGAAAGACAGGAAGAGAAAAAGGAAGGAGGCAGCCATGGGTTAGATGGAAGAGAAGCACATGGTCAGCATGGATGGAGGATTTGGCCCAGACAATGAACTTTAGCAAACATTTGGGATTATGGATGGGATATAGCTTGATCAAAATTATGGAAGCAGATGGTATGGGATTGGAGCATAGTATAGGATACCTGTCCCAGGATGGGAGGGAGTTTAGGGGATTAATATCTGCCCTGCCCCAGGTGAACTAAGGCTATCTTAAAATATAACAGGTGTCTGTGTTTCATTGATTGATAGTGAGTTAGAAAATGCTGCCATAATAATTAATTACAGGGTTAATAATAAACTCTTATTAGGCCCTACTTCTAAATTAGCAGCAACATATTGGAGCCAGCTAAATTCAAGTATCCATACCCCTTAAAAATAATACTTTATCATAGTTTGGCAGGAGGAATAGGTCCCAGGGAGATAACCCTAGCCATTTCCCAAACTTTACCTACTGGAAAGACAGAAAGGAAGAACTGTGTCTTAGCAATGGTTGGTTTTCCCCTCCAAACCTTCTGAAGTTCAAAAAGCATAGACTCTAGCTTTAACACACATGCATCCTTGCACCATAGCATTTCACAGACATCACTTCCAGCTGACTGCAGTCTCAACTCTCACAAAGCAGCAACGGCTGCAGATACCTGATGGGTTAAAGAGATGGAACTAGGAGCGTGTCAGTCTTCTATACCGAGATGGGCAATGAAATTAACTGCATAGATGAGAGAGAGAGAGAGAGAGAGAGAGAGAGAGAGAGAGAGAGAGAGAGAGAGAGAGAGAGAGAGAGAGAGAGAATGGGGCGGGAGGGGGGGAATACGTTGGCCCCTCTCCAAGGTGCCACAGCAGAAGGCTCTTAGATATTTTTTGGCTTCATTTTGGCTGTAGTTACGGGACTTGTTTGCAGTCTGCTTACTGGTGATCACAACTTTCCATACCTTCTCTAAGAAAGTTCAGGGAGAAAGTAGGGAAATGTGAGGCTAATTGATATGTGCATCTGCACACCTCATACATTTATAATTTGAGGGCTATATAATGCTTGTGAGAATTATGTGTTTTCAGAACAAAAGAACCTGATGCTGATGCTGGATCAGACCTGACAGAATTCATCCTCCAGGATGCTGAGACACTGACACATTTGTTCCAGTATCCTGCATGTTCCTGTCCCAAGTGCTTCAATTTCTGTTCCTTATCGGAACATGCTCCCAGGACAGCTTCAAACAAAGCTGCTGATCTCAATTGGTCCAGCATTTCAGACTGTCCCAAACAAGGCTATGTTATTGCTAGCTTATTTAACCCCTTTTCTTAACGATATTTGTGCATCTATAAAGGCATTCTTTACCCGCTAATCAGTAGATAATCAGCCTTAAGAATGATGCCTCATTTTCCTTAAGGGGTTTGGTAGGTTTTTGGTTGTTTTCCTGGGCTATGGATGTTTACTGTCACTGGCAATTGGTTATAAGGTATTAATGGTTTTATTCAGAGAAAAACGAGGTTGGACTCAGGGATTTTTCTCTTTTCCTTATCTTTATCTATCTTTCTTTCTAATAGAGATAGGGATTTAAGAGAAAGAGAGAATATAAAAAATATATAGAGATGATATGACAAAAACTATTGAATCTACTCCTAAACTTAAAACCTTAATTGTTAATCATAAATAAGGTTATTTTGTTATACTGGTATAGAATTAAAATTTAAGGTTGCCTTTTACACACACGTGTGTGTGTCAATATCGATATATTTTTAATCACAGGAATACACATCCTCGGTTTAAAAGATAGATGGTATTCATAGATATATAAGGTAAAATAGTTAGATAAACTCTTCAAAAACCTCAGAGATCTACAGAAAAATGACATTTAAATATGTTTTATTCCTTTAAGTATTCTTTGACAATAAGATATGTCAGCTTCTGGAAACACTTTCAAACTACCTCAAAGAAGATGATGAGCATCAAAGAACGTCCGTTTGGAGATGGTGTCACATGTGGCAAACAAGCCACTGTGCAAACAATGTCCTCATTTCTCCTACAGACAGAATTCTGCCTGAAATGGGCAAGCTTGGATGCAGGCAGAGCTGATGGCCAAACTCTGCCAAGACAGGATAAGCAAGTCCTCAATAGTTCCTGCTTCACAAATATGTCTCTCAGACATACTGAGCCAGAAGGCTGAAGATAATGCTCCAACATTATAGAGAGTTTTAGGTGGCTGTTCAGGCAGCAAACTGTCTCTGTTTTTTTTTTTTTTTTTTTTTTTTTTTTTTTTTTTTGGCACTTGCTAACCTGCCCTTCCTGTTCACCCAGATAATTAACTGTATTTCTTCTCAAGTCTCTGACAGAGTTGAAGACCAGATAGTTTAGTTTTATAATTAAGCCTAGTTGTTTAGGAGTTAAGAAGATGCTTTTAGGTCTAGATAGATGTTTTTAAGTTGATAAGTATATGACATATAATAGAGATTGATTTAGGTTCAGAATTTTAAACTCATTAAAATGGGATAGTATCTTCTTCAAGGTTGCCAAATACATTTTGATTAGACATTATGAATGTAAGTCTTACCTATTGCTTTTTATAATTTTTCATAATTGTTCTTACTGTACATTATAAAAAAATGGCCTTTTTAATTTAAACAAAAAGAAAAAGAAATTATTGGAGGTTGGCCTGGTCATTGCCCAAGTGGGCAGACTCACATAACCAAAAATATATGTAAACTTGCCTGCGTTTATTCCTGTTTGATAAATAAAAAGACAACCTGGGCAGGGCAAATGGGATAGGCACGGCGAGGGTTCCCACACTTTGGGGAGAGAGACAAGAATAGAAGAAGGAAGGCGGCAGCTATGTGTTAGGTGGAGGAGAAGCACATGACAGGCGTGGATAAAGAACATTAGCAAGCATTTGGGATTATGGATAGGAATTGGCTCCATCTGAATTACCAGAAGCAGATGGCATGGGGCTGAGGCAGGGTGTGGGATACCTGCCCCAATATGGGAGGTAGTTTGGGGTGTTACTATCTGCCCTGCCCCAGGTGAACCAAGGCTATTCTAAAATATAACAGTTGTCCGTGTTTCATTGATTTCCAGCGGGTTAGAAAATACCACCATAACAATTAATTATAAAGCTAATAATAAACATTTATTAGGCCCTACTTCTAAATTAACAGCAGCAGGATGTAGCATCAGATATTCTCAAAAGGCTAATCCTCATATTTGGGAGGCCTCTTTGGCCCAGTGTTCATTTTATTCATGTGTCCTCTGAGCACATGGCTATTAAATTTCAAAATCAACTTAGAGTAAATCCTTTAACACGGGGCCAACTGGATGCCTCAGTGCAAAGCAGTGTTTACACAGAGCCTGAGGAAGTGGTTGTGATCCCTGGAATCAACATCGTAGAAGGAGAGAACCAACTCTTGCAAGTTGTCCTATGCCTTCCACTCCTGCATTATTGTGTACCTGCCTCACCATAAATAAGTGAATAAATGAGAGAAATTAAAAGTTTTAAGAGTGGCTTTTGCCATAAAATTGTAATTAGCAAACTTGAAGATACACATTACAAACAAAAGAAGGTTATGGAAGTTTGAATGAGAAATGTTGCTCCTGCTCAAGCAGATGTTTGATTTCTGGTTGATAGCATTGATGAGGGCTGGTTAGGGGAGGGTTAAAGGTTCATACTCAGTACAGAGGTGAATCACTGGACTGGTCTTTGAGAGGTAAAAGCCCCACCCCACTTCCATTTCTCTCTCTGCTTTGTGCTTTAGATGACGATGTGAAACCTCAGCTTCCAGCTCGAGTTCCATGCCTGCTGCTTGCTGTCGTGACTCCTTTCCATGAGAGACCTTTTATCCCTCTGGAATCATGAACCAAAATAAACTCTTTCCCATATGCGCTGCTTTGTGGTCATTTATCACAGCAGCGAAGAGTAACTAATACAGAAGCTATCTGATTTTGTGGCTGATAAAAAGAGTTTAAGGAACAATGAGCTTTCTTTCACTTTAGAGCTGTGGCTCACGATGATAGCATGGACAGAACTACTCCCTTCTGTTCACCACCATTTTCTCTTCATAATGAAATACATGTACATCTCATATTATATCTAGAAGTCATATGTAATATAAAAATGGACTCAATCCCTAAAGATCAGGAGGGAAAAGGAAGGAAAGGTGAGGGATGCAGGTCCATACACTACGGTTATTTATGCATAGTAAAGTGAGACTGCCTACAGGCTGGAGCAGAGTGCAGGTAGATAGGTAACGAGGGGAGATAGGTATCATCTTATAAGTTCTTTGTGGTTGCCAGATTGTTTGTAAACAAGTTAAGTTTGCAGCTTTGTTACTTGAACTGAAGCTAACCCGATTCCAAGAAGGAAAGGCTTATTTTGCTCATGCTACCCGAGGTCTCAGGCCGTGATCCCTTGGCCCTGCTGCCTTGGACCTGTGTCTATGCAGAACATTGGGGAAGAAACTCATAGAAAGGAAGCTGCCTATGTCACATTGGCTGGGTAGCAAGGAGAGAGTGATTGAAGGGGCCAGGGCTCTAGTTTCTCTTCCAAAGGCGTATGACCATTGACTCAACTTCCTTACTCTAGGCACCACTTTTTATTCCTTACATCACCTTTCAATAGTACCTTGCTAAGGACTAAAATTTTAATACATGGGCCATTGCGGGATGGGCCAAATCCAAGCAAAGGCAAAGAGGAAGTAGATGACCTAACTAAAGGGATTTCGGCAGTTATCTTCCAAGTTACGATTTTCCGAATTAGTCAGTGTGTAACATAGAAGGCAAGCTTCACAGGGATGGGGAGATGGCTAAGTGTTAAGAGCATGTGCTGCTTTTGCTCAGGCTCTGAGTTTGGTCCCCATTATTGGACCCCAACAAGAGTCTCACAACCACCTGTGGTCCCAGTTCCGGATGATCTAATGCCTGTGATCTCCCAGGCACCTGTGCTCACATGCATATGCCTCGTGCTTGGGGCTCACCCCCTATAAAGGAGGTAGTCCTTCACTCTAAGAGTACAGGTCCTTCCTTGACACATCATAGAGGGAAAAGCTGGCATTGGTGTGCTTAGAGATTTCCTCATGGTGTCCTTGAGGTTTGGGAGGTGGGCTATTGTTCTGAGCTGCATTCTCATCATGTTGTGATCATGGCATAGCAGACACACATGGAAGACAGAATCAAGGGAAGAGGCAGAGAGACTTGGAGGTGAATCAGTTTTCCATCTTGCATTGTTATGTGTCTAAACATAACAAAATACACAGTAGTTTGTTACTAAATTAGCTGTAATCCCAGGGTAGCAAATACTGTGAGAAGTTAAAAAGTCAACCTGAAACACAAAGAAACTGGAAAATAATGGAAAAGTTAGAATAGGCAATGATTGTCCTTCTTCTCTTCTGTGGCATGAAATGGGACTTGACAAATTAATATTCCATTTTATGGGTTTGTTAGCACAGTTGAGTTCACTTCGAAAGGAACCAAAAAAATGTTTGGAAACGTGCACGTTATCTCTGAGCCATTGTGAGACTAGGGAGAAAGAATAAAGGCTTAGGCATTGGTCTTTCAATTTAATTTCTTTTATATGCTTTGATTTTTTTTCCTCTGTGAAAGTAAAAATGATTAAAAGCAAATTTTCACCAAGAAATATGAATAATTACAAGCAAGATTTTTTAAAAATGTATTTATTTAATGTCTATGAGTGCATTATCTGCTAGATACATGTACACCTACATGGCAAAAGAGGACATCAGATCACATTATAGATGATTGTGACCCACCATGGCAGTGCCAGAAATTGAACTCAGGACCTCTGGAAGAACAGTGCTCCTAACTGCTAAGCCATCTCCCCAGTCCCCTGAAAGCAAAACTAATAATAGGTAGTGCCATTTATAGACAAGGAAGAAACTGAGTCCATCATTCTTTTTCTTTTAATCTAAATGATTGCAAGGTGGGATAGATGGGGCTATCTCTTAGTGAGGACATGGTGTGATGATTCTGAGAATAGTTATTTGGGGTGAAAAGGTATCAGTGCTTACAAGTGTCTGGAAAAGCACCTTCTTTTTGTGATCCATGTTTTTAAGACCCAGGAGAAATCATTCACAGTGTCGTATGCATAAAATAACTTTGGAAAGTTGAATACATTTGTGTGATTATACTTATTCTTCAGCCTTAATTCTTGTTGGCCTTCTTTTCCATTTATCAGATATGTAGAGATATCATTAATAAATAATCCATCATCATAAAAGTATGAAAAATTCTGTTGCACAAACTTCAGGTCTCCTTGAAGTACACAGGTATCAGGGATGAATCTCTGAAGAAAATGTTTAGAATTCAAACCAGGCTTATTTTTAAAAATCCCTGTCTTAAAAAAATTAACTGGGGCTAATGAGGGGTTAATGAGGCCTAGTGGTAAACAGCACTTGGTGATCTAGCAGAGGACCCAAATTTGGTTCCCAATGCCCATGTTGGTGAGTGCCAACCACTTCTGTCTCCAACACAAGGGATCAAACATCCTCTTCTGTACTCTCTGGGCACACAGAGGCACATAAATAAAATAATAAGTAAAAATTTAAATACAACTGGTTTCCATGAAAAAAAAAAATGTTCAAGGTGTGTTCTGCACATCCAGCGTTTCGATGTGGTCATTGTGACATCCAGTTCTGGCTATTCAGCCCCCAGCTTCTGTTATCATCTGAAGAAACAGACAAACAAAACCAAAAAACCACAACATGTTTGATACCCCCTACCGGTGAATCTAAATACAAACAGAGAAGGGGCTTTTGAAAGATGTCAGGAAAACAGGATTAGTTAATCCCCAGTGGTGCATGAAATGTCCTGTATATCTGTCCTGTGTGGCCGATGTTACTTGATTACTATGTCCCCGCCTCCCCCAAATGTCATACTAGAATGTGCTATTGCAGAGGGACACCTTCCGTGAAGTACAGAGCCATTGAAAGAGAATGCAGCATCATAATCGCCAATCGGAAAAGTAAAAGGATTTTTATTGCGATCTGTAAAACAAAGGCCATCTCAGAGGAAATAAGGATATCTTCACTGGAGCCCAGCTGTATCCAAACAACTCAAGCCATGATTTATTTCATGCTTGGGCAACTGAGCACTATTGTCTGACATGCGCTGGGACCTCAGATGAGGTCTTTAGATCCAACCCAGTGGTTCTAGTTTGCTGCTTCTCCCTTATGAGTCAAACAAAATGTGTGACCAGGTCATCAGTCACCAGCACATGCATCAGATTTGGGTTATCTGTGATTAATTTTAATGGTTGATATTTGAGCAGAAAAATGCACCAAAGGTTGTTCTTGAATGTGTTGTGTTTGAAAAACTTATTACCTCTTGGGATGACATATGGAAGCCCAAGAATTCAAGGCAAGATTGTGTCCCTGTGGGCAACTTCTAAGTAACTTCTCAAAACCCTGATAATTCCTGATCCTCAGATGAAACCAACAAGAACTAAGAAGGGACACAAATTGATCCCATAACCCTTAGCTAGGCTAATGGCAGAATGCCTGCTGATACGGACCATAGGCAATGGCCTGCTGGAAGCTTCTATGTCATCCACACCCAGCAGGCTTCCCTTGCTCTCTCCTGCCCTGACTAAATCTTTCAACCACAAACTCTCACAACCATGGCCGATATCTTGGCCCAGCTATGTGGCTCAGATGCCCACCAATAGACCACCTTTCTGATGGTCCAGAAATATTTGATGTTTAACTTCTGATTCTAAATGAGAAGCATGTATTTTAAAGAAGAAATATCTGATACCAATGTTTCTCACATTAGGAATAATGGGAGCCAACTGACAGCCTTCTTTTATGTAAGCATGGGATATATATCAGAGTTTGAAATAAAATATTATCAAAATGTTGAATAAGCCGGGCGGTGGTGGCACATGACTTTGATCCCAGCACTCAGGAGGCAGAGGCAGGTGGATCCCTGCGAGTTCGAGGCCAGCCTGGTGTACAAAGTGAGTCCAGGACAGCCAAGGCTACACAGAGAAACTCTGACTAGAAAAAAAAAGTTGAATAATAGCCACAAAAAATGTAAGAAACTAGAAAGAATGAAGAAAAACAGAGAGAGAGAGAGAGAGAGAGAGAGAGAGAGAGAGAGAGAGAGAGAGAGAGAATTAAAACCAGTGAATAAGCTCTGTGAATGTTTCTATTAAGACTCACATTTCTTGTAAAAAAAATATTATAAAAAAAAGACATCTTTCAAGCATACCATTGTCTTGACTATAGTAAGTCCCCACACTCTCTCCTTTCTCTCATCTTTCCATGATAGCTCCCTTCCATCACTCAGTCATGCGTCCACTTTCATATACCATGTATGTAAATTATTTTATTTATCTGTGTAAAATATCACATAAGAGAGAAAATTAAATATTTGTTTTTCTAAGCATAGCTTCTTTTTGTATATTCCTGCAAAAGACAGAATTTTATTCTTCTTATGGCCTTTCTCTATTATACCACATTTTCTTTAACCATTCACCTGTAGATATTCACCTAGGCTGACTTCATAATATTGTGAAGAGTGCAACGCTAAATGCAGATGCAAGTAAAAAAAAAAGACATTTCTCATTAAAACTTCATTTTATATTTGTGTGTATGTGTACATGTGTGACAAATGTGGAGAGTGGGTGCATTCTTTGTGCATACGTGTGTGGAGGACAGAGGATCATTTTGGTGTCTTCCTGTGACACTCTTCACTTTAGTTTTTTGAGATAAGGTCTTTCACCGAACCTGGAACTCACTGATTAAAACTAAACTGGCTGGCTAGAGAACGCCTGTGATCTTCTGTTCATCCTCTAAGACTGGAGTAACAGTAACAGGCATGTACCATTGTCTCCTCACATCAGGCTAGTTTCTTGGTGTTGAACATCCAAACTCAGGTTCTCCCACTTGCATCCCAAATATAATACCCTCTACTCATTCTCCTCAGCACCCAAGAAACATATATTTTAAAAGAATAGCTATGCTACTGCCTGTCTATAGAATCTGTCATTTATTGGTGTCATAGGCTGGGCTTTATGGTTGTGAAGCAACCTCAAGACCTTGGCTAGTCTTATAAAGAAAAACATTAAATTGGTGCTGGCATATAGTAAAGAGATTTAGTCCATTGTCATCATGGAAAGACTACTCCAAAACTAGTCTTGTGACACGTAGGCAATCATAGTGCTGGAGAAGAAACAGAGAGTTCTACATTTGGGTCAGCTGGAAGCAGAAAGAGAGCATCCATAGGCCTGGCTGGAGCACTTGAAACCTCAAAGCTCACCCTCAGTGACACACTTCCTCCACTAAAGCCATGCCTCCTGATACTGCCACTCCTTATGAGACTATATGGGCCATATTTATTTAAACTACCACATTTAACTAGAGTCTATGAACAATCAAATGAGGTAAAGGAGGGTTATTATGATAGAATTCTTGACCTTTGCAAAAAGACCATAGACTTAATTCAACTATAATTAATAGAGTTAGTGATTGCCCCTGGCAGGACAGTAGTCTCCGAGCCAAACTTGAGATTTCCCTGAGAAGGGGTTGGGGTGGTGTAGGAAATCCCGTTAAAAGCAAAACTACAAGAAAACAAACAAGGAACGCAAGAGCTGTTTTGTTCTGTCAAGAGCAGGATTAAGTACTCAAGGCAGCTTAAATGCCTGCATAAGCATGTTATAGAAGACAAAAAACAGTTTGTCATAACATTATAAAATGGTCATGGCTGTGTATTTCTGGGTTGGGGAAGCACTGAGTCAGGGCTAGTAGAAATCTATTTCCCAAAGATTTGAACCAGTGACAAACAGCTAGTGGGTACAAAGATATATGCTTTGCAGAAAGTGGATTTTTAAAAAAGGTATCACATTCCCCACTGGCTCCAGACCAGGCTAAAGGCTAATGCCTTAACTCTTTTGTGTATATTAATAGTATTTGTAATACTGAGGAAGCCTAGAGGCCAGTATAAGCTTCTGTATACTAATAGAATAGTCACTGTAGATGGCCATTTGTCCTGTTTGGCAGTGATAGAGAAATGGCTCCTTTGGTATAGGGGAAATAGGGTTTTTTTATTTTTGGAACTAATATTCCAGAGTATTGTTAACAATGAGTGGTAATGTACTCTGTCTTGTACTTGCTTCTTAGATGAAATCAGTATGGTTATCAGAGCTCAGGAAGGTGCAAATACCAGCCAAAGGCCAGGAGTGAGCAGAGCACATGTAGTTTGTAGCCAGGTTCTGTTGAACCACCTTGGACTAATGTAGTGCAAGAAGTTTTGGAGTAGTATGGAATGCTGACAGGAATTTTTTTTCAGAAATGTGGTTTTCATCAGCTTTCAGCAAGTTCAGTGCTGACTGGTTTTGAAAGACCACCAGAGGCGGCCATCTTTGCACAGTTTGCAGTGTTTCCATTTATTGAAAATCTGCTGGGACAGATACAGACTAGGGACAGAAGAAAGAGTTAAGGGTGTAGTGGAAGTTTTTTTTTTTTTTTTATGTTGTATTGGTGTGTTTTTATTTTGATCCTAAGTGTAAGAGGTGAAATTGTCATTAGTTTGCAAGTAATCTGTGTTGATGAAATATTTCTAGAAATTGTGGCACAAAATATTGACATAAAGTTAGACTTATTAGCAATCCCTGTGGAAGTACTTTCCAATGGTGTCTCTTTATTTGACCACGGTCATTTAGAGTAGGTACTGAGAAAGCAAACCTTTCCATATCCTATTCATGCAAGGGTCTTATGAAAAATCAGCCTTTTACATTAAGTATTATTATAGGCCATGATATAGGTAACAAATAAGGTAAAGAAATTCCAGGCTGTAAAGATTCCATTGGTTGAATTACTCTATTCACTGTTCTTAAATCAATTACCATCTTTCATTTTCCTGACTTTTTAAAAATAAGAAACACAGGCGAGATTCCATGGTCTGGTAGAGCCTCCAGCTATTTTTGTACCAGTTACAAATTCAAGAGCCTGAATTTTTTCTTTTATTATGGGACACTGCTCTTGGCACATTGGTCAGTTTGATAACCATTTTAGGGGTAAGACTGTTGGTATTTCAGCAGTAGCGCCTTGTATCAATTTGGAAACTCAATTCCTGTGGTGTCCTGTGTTTGGGTAATGGGCATGGCTTTTGATCTTGATTACAATGTATCAATACCTTCTCCAGGAGCATCTACCATTTCAGTCCTCATTTGATCATTGGCTGCCTTTGGGTTTGCAGGAATATTATTTTGAGTATCCTATTGTTGTAAAAGATCCTTTCCCCATAAACTTATGGGTATGTCAGCCTTCTGGTCCCAAACATTTAATCCATAGGATACTTGGTCTTATTTGAGATAATTTACCAATTCTTTAAACTGTGTATAAACTTTCTGAAGACGCCATTCTGGATTCCAATAGTTTCAGGAAAGGAAACTGGTATCAGATCCTATATATATCAAACCTTCTATAGAAACACATTTCATTTATAATATTAATTTGGGTCTCTGATTGTTAACCACTATTTGTCAGAACACACATTTTCCGGGACACCCAAATGCCCCCCTTCTTTCTATGGGGGCAGCTTTGCCCTTGATTGTAGGGAAACAGTTACAGCTAAGTAATACTATCCCCTGCGTTAATTTGTATCTCATTTTTTTACATAGGCCATGATTTTAATTTTTCCTTGCAATGCCCATCTATAACATCTGGACACACAGTAAATCCTTGAGAAGTTAGTCCATTTATTCCCAAGATGGTTCCTACTGCCCTTGAAGGTAAAAGGCCATAAATACCAGGGGTTATTTTGTAACATTCAACTCTTGGTGATAGTGTCAGCAGCTTATCTGTGGCCAGATCCAAAGGGCACTGCATTCAGTAGCATGCATAAGATCATCAATATTTAATTTTTGTTTGTTTGTTACCTCCTGTTTGATCAAAGGAAGATGCCTTGTATTGTATGCTGTGGGGCGCTGGGCTGACAGGCCCCTTATTATGTTTCCCAATGGCAAGAGGCTAGCCATAAGAAGTCTGTAAAGGCTTCTTTAGGGCCTTGAAATATCTTAGTAAATGAGGAAGATCTTTTTCCAGGCTCATCGGCCATATCCCAAGCCCTTAAAACTGTGATGTGACATAGTTCTATAACCATATCATCAGATCAAATTTCTTCTTGTAGGTCAGCATAATGCCTTTCACTGAGCAATTGATCTTTAGCGCATTTATCCCCGTTGCTATATTTTGTTGTTCCATTTTTGTGGCTGCATCCCTCCACCACAACAATCATTGTAATTGCTGACCCACTTCTAGTACAGCTAGCGCCAATCCCTTCCAATCACGGGGAGTAATTCTATTTTGGATAGCCTAGTTATTTAACATTTGTTTAGCAAATGGTTAATGAATTCTGTAGGACACGATAGACTCTCTTAAATGCTTTAAATCTAATGTTTCTATTAGAAGCCAGCCATGTTACCTCTTGATCGTGACCACCATCACTAGTAGGCATATGTTCCAGCATTACTGGGAACGATGAAGGTGCCTGTGTAGTCCCAGGTAAATCGTCTGGCAGTACACTTGGCTCAGTATGAACCCTTCTGTCCTGTGTAGCCTCCTGGTCTTCCAGGCCCCTTGCCTCATGCTGGGGTGGGGTGTGGGGTGGAGACCTGCAGAGACTGATGAACAATCTCCTGTGGGTTCCAAAATATGGGAAGTAGGAGCCAAGGGGGACTCCAATGCCCACTCATTGACCACTTCCCCTTCTCAGAGCAGTTGTGCCAGGCCACAGAGGAAGATGATACATGATGCCCAGATGAGACTTTATATGCTGGGGTCAGATGATAGGGCACAATGGCTCTACCTTTGTGAAGACTAAGGGAAGGGGGACGGGATTGAAGGAAGGATGGCGTGCCTGGAAGGAGATGTTGGAGGGGGCTACAATCAGGTTGTAAATTGAATAAATTAAAAATAAAAAATTAAAAAAGGAAAATATGCAAAGGTTGTCAAATAAAGCTTGTCTTTGATTATTACATTTGAATTAATTACATTTATACTTAGAGTCATTACAAGCCATTTCAAATAAAGCTGCTATGAACATAGCTGAGCAAGTGTCCTTGTATGATGCAACATCTTTTGGGTATATGCCCAAGAGTGGAATAGCTGGGCCTTGAGGTAGAACTATTCCCAGTTTTCTGAGAAATCATCAAATTACTTTCCAAAAGGTTATACAAGTTTGTACTCCACCAGCAATGGAGGAGTGTTCCCCTTGCTCCACATACTCACCAGCATGTGATGTCACTTGTATTTTTGTTTTTTAGACATTATGACAGATTTAAGATGGGATCTCAGAGTTGTTTGGATTTTCATTTCCCTGATGACTAAGGATGTTGAACATTTTTAAGTGTTTCTAGGTCAATAGAGATTCCTCTGTCAGGAATTCTCTCTTTAGGCCTGTACCCCATCTTAAAAATTGGGTTATTTGGTTTGCTGATGTCTAATTTCTTGAGTTCTTTATATTGGGTGTCAGCCCTCTGCAGGATGTAGGGATGGTGAAAATATTTTTCCATTGTGTTGGCTGCCATTTTGTCCTTTTAATGTTGTTCTTTGCGTTTTAGAATCTCTTCAATTCCATGAGGTCCCTTTTATTAATTTTTGATCCTAGTGCCTGAGTTGTTGGTGTTCTGTTCAGAAAGTCCTCTCCTTTGTCAGTGTATTCAATGTTATTCCCCATTTTCTTTTTTATCAGATTTAGTGTGCCTGGCTTTATGTTGAAGCCTTTTATCCACTTGGACTTGAGTTTTGTGCTGGGTTATAGATATGGATCTATTTGCATTCTTCTACTTGCAGAGATCCAGTTAGACCAACAACATTTGTTGAAGATTCTTTCTTTTTTCCATTAAATAGTTTTTGGTTTCTTTGTACAAAAAAAAAAAAATCAAGTATCCATAGGTGTATGGATTTACTTCTGGGTCTTTTATTCAATTCCACTAATCAACCTATTTTTATGCCAAGTACCTGTGATTTTTAGTAGCATTGATCTTTAGTACAGTTTGAGTTCAGGGATGGTGATACCTCCAGAAGATCTTTTATTGTACCGGATTGTTTTGGCTATCTTTGTTTTTTGTTTGTTTGTTTGTTTGTTTTTCCATATGAAGTGGAGCATTGTTCTTTCAAGGTCTGTAAAGAATTTGATGTTGGAATTTGATGGGAATTACATTGAATCTGTAGACTGCTTTTTGGTAAGATGGCTATTTTTATATGTTAATCCTACAGAAATTTGAAGTAACCTAGATGTCCATCATTCAAAAAATGAATAAAGACAATATGAAATATGATATATTTATACAATGTAATATTACTCAGCTATTAAAAACAGTGACATCATGAAAGTTTCAGGCAAGTGGATGGAACTAGAAAAGATCATCCTGGGTGAGTTAACCAAGACCCAGAAAGACAAACATGGTATGTACTCACTTATAATTGAATATTAGCCATAAAATACAGGATAACTATGCTACAATCCACAGGCTCAAAGAAGCTAAGTAACAAGAAAGGCCCAAGGGAGGACACTTGAATCTCACTGTGAGGGGGAAATAAAATAAACTTTGGAAGTTGATGGAGGAGGGAAGCTGAGTGGGAGAGAAGGTGAGGAGGAGAAAAGGAGAGATTAAGTATGGGAAAGACAGAGGGAAAGAGAAGTGGAATCAGTGAGAGGGAACATTTCTGAAATGAGCTAGAAACCTAGAGCAATAGGAACTCCCAGGAAACTATGAGGATAACCCTAGATAAGTCTCCTAGAAATAAGGTATATGGAACTTGAAATGACCATCTCCTGTAACCAGGCAAGATGTCCAATGAAGGGGTGGAATACCAACACAACCACAAAACATTTGATATACACTTTCTCCTGCCTAGAAGATGTGCAAGAATAAGGAGGGATCAGAAATTGAGGGAATGGCCAACCAATGCCAGGCCCAACTTGGAACTCATGCCATGGGAGAGCGCCCACCCATGATAGAATTAATGACATTCTGTTATGCTTGAAAACAGGCAGCTAGCATAATCTGAGAGGATTCATCCCACAACTGATGGAAACAGATGCAGAGACCCACAGACAAACATGAATCAGAGTTCAGGGAACCTTGTCAGAGATGGGGTGGAAGGATAGAAGGAGCCAGGGATGTCAAGGACACCACAAGAAAATCAGGACAATCAATCAATTAACCTGGCCCATGCAGGCTCACAGAGACTGATCCACCAACCAGAAAGCATGCATGGGATAGACGTAGGCTCTCTGCACCTATGCAGCAGATGTACAGCTTGATCCTCATGTGGGACTCCTAACGACAGAGGCAGGGTCTGTCTCTCTCTCTGTTCCCTGCCTTTGGATGTCTTTCCCCTAACTGGGCTGCCTTGTCCAGCCTCAATAGAAGAAGATGCACCTAGTAGTACTGCAACTTGATATACCAAGGTTTATTGATATCTATGAGGAGAAAAGAAGGGAGGCTGGGGGAGGAGAGATGAGAGAGAGGAACTGGGAAGAGAGGAGGAAGGGAAAGCTCCAAATGGGATGTAATGCTAATTAATTAATTGATTGATTTTTTTTTTATTTAAAAACAGTTGCTTGAAGAGCAGCAGCTGGAGGACAGGGGAGGCCTGAAGAGAGAAAAGAAACCCTGGGCAAAGGCACATCTGTGACAAGCTAGGGACCCAAGACAAGGCTTCTGGGAGGATATGTGGGGACTCTAGCTGAGACTTCTAGTCCTAGGAGAGTGAAAAGAATACTCTTTAACTAAGCAAGACTCTTAGTGGAGAGAGGGAAACACCAACCCACCCACAAAAATCTTCAACCCAAAACTTACCCTGTCTACAAGATATGCCGTGATAAAGACAGAGCAGAGATTAGGGGAATATCCAAGCTGAGACCCACCCCATGGGCGAGAGCCAACACTTGAAACTATTAATGATACTCTGTTATGCTTGCAGACAGGAGGAGCCTATCATAGCTGTCCCCTGAGAGGCTCCATCCAGAAGCTCCATTCAGCAGTGTATCGAAACAGATCCTGAGACTTACGGCAAACATGGGCAAAGTGGGGGGAAGGATAGAAGGACCTGGAGGTGACGGGAGCTCCACTAAAAGACCAACAGACCAGGGCACAGAGGGGCTTGTAAGACTGAAGCCCTTCTCTGAGGAACAGAGAGAGGGCACATGGGAAGAGAGAGGGAGTGTGGGACCCAGAGGAGAGGAGAGAGGGGGCGATGATAAGGATCTAAAGTGAATAAATTGATTAATTAATTGATTGGTTAAAAGAATAATTGCAAGCATAGTTTTGAGTACACTGAAAAATTTGATCATATGTGAGGTAGCTGAGCATTAACTTGTATGTTTTAATTATCCTCAACAGTTTTATAGCATGTTAGTGATTTTTACAGGATTAGGACTTTACAGTTTTACTACTGTTAAATTTTAGCTTTAAATTTTTAAATTGGAGATTTAATTAAAAATTCTTTTCTTTCTTTTTCAAATACTTAATTTTTTACATATACATTTATATTACTATACATATAGAAAATAAACTACATACAGCAGGAAGAACCACAAAACAGCAATTATCTAGCACAAAAGTAAAACTTTAAACTATAAATATAGTTCATGGAGTATTTGGGAACTTCATAAAGCCATAAAAGCAGCACACGGAGAGACTGGGAGCCTTATTTTCCCAATTACTTTATACTGCACCATTACAGAATATTACAGCTTCTTGTATGACTGTCCAAGATAGGCAAAACTTAACAAAATTTAAGACAGAAAGGCTAGACATATATCTTTAAGTCAATTACTGTTAACCTGAGAGGACCTTATGAATTTATAAAGCTCATTTATCAAACATATTTTATATGTTAAACATTTTTATCTAAAATTGTTATTTTGGGACAAAAATATATAAAAATCCATTTTAGTCCAAAATACCTTGGAGACATGTTGACTCCTTAGTCTCAAAAGGATATAGAGTTGGTTTCAAATTACAAGTTCATATTTAGCATGCAGTAGAAAAGAAAAATTACTTTGATATAGATTTTTAACTATTAAACTTTTGTTACAAGGTTTAGACTAACTTTTCATCTTATAATTTTACAGGTTCCCTTCACACACACACACACACACACACGCACACACACACACACACACACACACATACACACACACACACAGAGGCATGCACACAATATGGTCTTACAGATTCTGAGAGAACGAAAAAGTTTACATTTTAGCAAGAGTTTTGGATATCCATGAGCTTGGATGGAGGATCATTTTTTGTAAACAAAAACCAATAAAGGAGAAAGAAGTAAAAAAATCTAGACATCTACGGATAATATTTACCAACCTTAATTTTTATATAAACTTTTTGGTTTAAAGCACTTAAACAACATGAGATATAACAGTAACAAATACACTTACCATTTGTTATTTAAAAAAATTTTTTTCCTAAGTGTGTTAAATGATATCTGGAGCCTTTAGACTATACATACGTACATGCACATGCATACACACACACACACACACACACACACACACACACACACACACACGGTTTTTTTTTTTTTTTGCATTGTTGCATAATTTGACCCTCTCCTTTTTAGCTTTTATATACTACTTTCTTCAGAAAAACCTTCAGGCATCATGTAATTAGGGACTAATGGCATACAACCATCTGAGAGGAGTGACTGGATTCATAGGCGAACATCCAATAACCTTGTTTATTTATTTTTGAGTAAATATTGACTATTCAAAATTTCATTTTTTTTTTTTTTGCTTTGTATATTTACTGTACATGCCCCTCCCTTCTCTTCTCCTGATCCTCCCCTCTCATCCTCATACCCCATCCCCCCTTTCGCTTGTCCTCTGAAAAGGCAATCCCACCACCAACACCAACACACTCCAAAACATCAATACTGAGTTCCTCCTCATCCACTGAGGCCCGGCAAGGCAGCCCGGTTACAGACACAGCTAGATTTATTGCGAAATGGGATCTTAATAGAGGAAATCACCACATTAGATTGCATTACAAGCAAGTCTGTAGTGACTTCTCTTGATTAATGATTGATGTGGAGGTTCAAGTCAATTGTGAACTGTGCTCCATCTGGGCATGTGGTCCTGGGGTACACAAGAAAGCACACTGAGAAGGCCATATAGATCAGTGCATTTATTTTCCTTCATGGGCTCTGCTTCTGTTCCTGCCTCCAAGTTCCTGCCTAGAGTTCCTGCCCTGACTTTCCTCAATCATGGCCTACAGCTTGTGAGTGAAATAAACTATTTCTTTCTCAAGTTGCTTTTGGTCAGTATTTATCACAACAGCAGAAAACAACTAAGATAGTGCTTCTGTGCCTTCCAGATCATGTTCAGCTACTTCATCCTTTGTCTTTGAAGCTACCCAACATCTCTTCTCTCTGACCTGCACATAAGTACTTACAAACATCATGTTTTTCTCTCTTTCTTTTTCCTCTCCATCGCCCTCATTCAGGAAATCACTGAGATTTATAGTTCAACTGCCATGAGTTTTTTTTCTTTTAAATTCTATTGAAATTCATAAGCTTAACAACAGCAACAACAACAACAACTAATAATAATAATAATAATAATAATAATAATAATAATAATAATAATAATAATAACAACTTTTTTCTGGAAAAGAACAATGGTCACTGGCTTAGTCTGTGATGTTTTCCAAGATTTCTGTGTGTGTGATTAGTAAATCCTTCCTGAGTCCCACAACAGAGGCACAAGTTATCATGTGTAACTTCCAGATCCATTCCCAAATACTAGCAAGAGTCACATTGCATGTCTTTGCTATACTGTCTTCTGTTAAACACTCCTGTCAGAGGAGGGAAAGGACTTAATTTAGATTGTGTCAGAGATGTTTTGAATAAGAATCTTTAAAGCAGGACTATAGTTTTGCATCTATGCATAAAATATGAGTACACATGTAATTATGTGAATGACAGTTTAAATAATTATTCCCTTTACCTCATGTACTTTGACACTTTGGTCTCCAGTTATAGACACTGTGCTGGAATTTTATGGAACTTTAAAAATGTTGAAACTTGTTGGAGAAAGTATATCACTGAGTAAGAGCTTTGATGTATTTTAGTCTGACCCAAATTCCTGTTCCCTCTGTTTCTGCTTCCTGTACATGGATTAAACGTGAGCAGCCATTTCCCCAGCTTCTGCCACCATGCCTTCTGTGCCAGATGCATGTCATTCCCACCAAGATGGAACCTAAATGTCTAGACTGCAAACCAAAATAAATCATTTTGTCCTTTGAGTTACTTTTTTTTGTCAGATACTTTATCACAGCAACAGGGAAGTAATGCAATAGACTGTTTTAATGCAAAGAACATGTTAAACATATAATAATAAAGCAAGTACAACTTCTACAGTCCATTATGCTAAATCCAATCACACTAGAAAATACAATGTTCAAAGATTCTTTTGTCTCATTCATTCTACTTCTTATCTTGATTTTAGATTATATATATATATATCACACCTTAAACAAAAAACAGACAAACAAAACACTGATAATGGTAAATGCTGATGCCTTCTAACACACACTTATTCTGGCATACACTTGCTTTAAAGAACTCACAGGTGGAGTGAAGGCTCATTTATTAAATGGTCTTTGCTTTCTTCAGTCATTGTGGGCTTTTTTTTTTCAATCCATTTCCATGGCTGTTTAAAATTCATTCTAAGGTAATTTTTCTGACAATCATACTTTGGTAATTTTCCTAAATGTCTCTGTTTTATTCTCAACATTTTGTATATCATGTACAAAGAAGATGCATGGGTTGTTAAACACAATTCCAAATTAATAATTCTGCAAAATGTATGACTTAATATGGATACCTAAGGATGTCATGTCATGAAGTCCTCCATCAGAGACTTCAGCCAAGAACAGCACCATGCAAACTTTGATTTTTAAAGGCACTAGGTGCTTCTCCTTACATAGGCAACCAATTTCTCACCTTCTTCGCCCCTTTGTCCACATTAGCCTTTTTATTCATTTGATTGAGGTATAAATGCTTAAATGAATACTTGTTTTTCTAATGTAAACTAACCAACTTTCATTCTTTAAAGTTTTACAGATCATATATTCCAATCCTAGCTTCAAATGCACAGCTATACCCTTACAAGAACACTTTTATTTCTTTTGATGTGCAGTTTGTTTCATTATAAATTCATAGGATTATCCATTCTCTATCATATGTAAAGTGTGAAAATGTTTAATGGAAGAACTAGGGAGTTGTTTGAAAACACAGCAATAGATGCATCTTAAAGAGGTGTTTCATTGCTTGGTGCATCAGAAGGTACATAATAATATCCACTTTTATTTACAGATTCTGGGTTTCCTTCTTCTGTGAATTTTTTACCATTTTCCAATGTCTTGCTATCCTTTCCTTTATATGTTTTCTTCAAGGCAAAAAGTAATACTAAATATAAAAGAAGTGCTGCTGTTTTTAAAGATGTATTCAAACCCAAGTAGATGTTCCTAGAAAAAAGAAAGCATAAATATTATTTTATATTATGTAGTATAAACTGTAATATTTTTCTCTGGTATGTAGATCTTAAAGTTAAAAGTGAAATTATATACAAACCATAAAACTTTTAAAAATGTTTCAGGAACTTTATCCATTGAGCCATAAAAACTTTGAGATTATTTCTTTAAAAAATGCCAAGGCACAGAGATTAAACTCTGGCTGACTCTCACTTTCTGATTAAAGAGAGGAATATTCAGATCTATCACCCCAAGCCATCTTATTCCATGCAATGAAAAGAGAAAGCACAAAAAAGATACATCTAAAGATCACAGGCCATATATCCGGGTCCGGTGAGATTAAGATTTAAACATAGGACAGTGGAAAGCTACCCTCCCACCTATACATTATACCAAAATGATTGCTTTTAGTACTTCCTTTGCCATAATATTTATGTCTAACAAAAACAGAAGTCACACAAAAAGAAAATGAAAAAATAATCACGGTTTGAAGAGAATGAACATTTCCAAACCCAGTCATGGACGTGTCAAGGAATAGAGATTATCAGAATGAGCACATGACACTAACACACTACCTCTCATCACAACACCAACTATCCAAGACAACAATACCAAATGGCACCAATATCACCATGACGTAACTCCAACCATGACATCATCACCACTATGATACCAGTACCATTGGCAAGGATTTACAACAATAACCGATCATGGTAAGCTGGTTTAGAAGACAGCCTGACCATGTCATATAACCTGGAATAAGAAGAGGAGGACTGCCCTTTACATGTACCACTTCGTATCCATCAGCAATGGAAGGTGGAGGACTGCCCTTCACGTGTACCATTTCGTATCCATCAGCAATGGAAGGTAGGCCTTGTGTCTCTGCCTCCTTGCAGTGTGCACGTGTATTTTACTCCTTTTTGGGAGCACAATAGATCTACAAAACTTCCTTGTCACTGTACTTTTAGCTCCAGCTTCTTCTTCCAATTTGTGTTGGAAGACTCTGGGTGTTGCTTAAAATAATTTTTTTTCTTGTTGAGAGTTTCAAAAATAGTTTAATGTTTTCTGTTACAAGTTGAGGGCTTGGGTAATAATGTAAACATAGTCATGTTTCCCAAATAGGTTTGTAATAACCCACTTTGAGTAATATATGTTTTATGATTAATCAACATTTAAATTTACAATTAATTGTTTTCAAAAGAACATCATTTCCATTTGTTATTTCATATAACACTTGTCTTCTCTCCTGATGAACAGAGCATGAACTATCTTCTCTTCTGCACATTATAACCAGACCCTCAGTTGGCCATCATGTGCTGCTTCAGAAGGCAAAGCCAATAATATTTCAGGTATGGGAAGAGTTTTTGGAGATGAAAACCATAATTAAGCAAAAGCCTATTTCTTTTACACTTAGTTGCATGAATTAAGACAAGTTGAACCCTGAACCTTCTTGCCTTTGTATTTAAGATAAAACATAAATATATTTATTAGTTTATACCAGCATTAAAATGAGATTTCCTGATATAACTCTGAATATAAAGTAAGGATTCATTGATGACCACATTAATTATTAATTTATTATTGTATTAAAAATATTCTACATGGTGCTAAAGAGATTTCGCAGAGATCAAGACCACTGAATACTCCTGCAGAGATCCTGGGTTTTGTCTTCAGCACTTACATGGTAGCTCACAAACATGTGTAATTCCAATTCTAGAGAACACAACTCCATGTGGCCTCTACTGGCACTATACACATGTGATGCACATGTATTCATTTAAGTAAGCACACTCATACATATTTAAAAATAAACTTAAAAAAGAAAAAGATACCATTTAGCAATTAGCATAGTCAAAGATAAAATCAATTAATGAAGTATATATGAAAACTCACCCAAATAATCTTGCATTATATGCCCTACAAGCCCCACGTGCTCCACAGCTGGTGACGGACCACTTTATACATGTTCTGTCAATCAATGCCCCATAGTAGACTGGAGCTAAAATTCCTCCTATAACATGAGAGGAAAAGCTGTCAACCCAAGACAAATATTTCAAATATACCTAGGTGGCATATCATATTGATACACTGTAAAGAATGAAATGTTGAAAACTTTCTAGTATAATGGGTTTTTTCTGCTTGAATATATGCAAGAATTAATGTTAATAGATTTCTGAAAAGATCATATCATAGAGTAATATAAACATATTTTGTCTCCTCACTATCCTTCAAACACACATAATGAAGAAGGAATTCTACATGCCTGTAAACTATGTTCATATAATACGTATTAGCTAAAGCCTAGTAGTTAGTGAAAAGGAAAACATGGCCATATGTCATTTTTTTATTCACCAGAAAGATCTGGAACAATTGGAGTAGAATTGTAGCTTTTTTCTAATGGGAAAAGCATTTATTACAATCCTTTAATGTCAGGAGCTTGTTGAACTCTTTGAAGAAAACTAAAAATGGGGGCTAGAGCAGTGGGTCAATGGTTTGGAGTGCCTTCTGCTCTTGAAAGCATCAGAGTGTGCTTCCCAGCATCTATATAAAAGACTGTAATTACATCAACTGCATTACTGCCTGACACTCTAGTTCCAGGAGACCTGATTTTTTTCTTCTGAACCTCATGGTCACTAGATGTAGATGTTACACATGCTGAGAAGCATGCACCCGCACTTACACAGAAATAAAAGTTACTACCTAAATAAACAAATAAGCAAACATAAAATAAACATGTTCAAAAATGAAAAATGAAGTCTAAAAAAGGGAATTTTCATGTGATGGCTTTCTCCTCAGAGAAGTGGAGGCCTCACGGGCCACTCATTTCTACCATTGAATGGTGGATTCTAGGTTCAGACCAGCTCCACTTTTTGGTGTCATTTGACTCCAGAACCCAGCTTTTTTTTTTTTTCCTCAGCATTTTCTGTCCACTGATTTTGCACATGTTTAAATATCTTTTGGCATGTTCTGAGAAGTTGGTAAATTCTGTTTTTGTGTCTTCTGACTGCATGGCTTCAGTAGTTTGCCTAACCTGGTTTTGTTGCTGTGTGCAAAAGTACAGGACGTGGTTTTTCCAGAGTTCATGGTGTACCATAGAGAAGCAGCTGCTTCTCACTGCTGTTTTAATCAACTCTGAGATTGACTCAGTTCTTAAACTGACCCCAGAATGGACGGGCATAGAGGTCTCATTCAGGAACTATTTTGATTATATTTCGTATGTATTTTGATGAACAAATATCAAATGTTGTTGTGTAAGAAAATGATTTTGCTGTTTTCACAATTCACTGATTTCAATTTTTAAATTAGTATGTTTTCTTTTTTTATACATTTACTTTATTTTTGAATAACTTTTATGGGTGTATCTGCTTATGCTTGTGAGTGCCGTACCACAGAGGCCATAAGAGGACATCAGTCCACTGGAATTCAGGTCCAGGCAGTTGCAAACTACTTGACATGACAATAAGAGTTGAATCCTGAACTCTATAAGAGCAGCACACGCTGTCAGCCGCTGAACTGTCACTTCAGCTCCTATTCCCAGTTTTCTGAGGGTGAGTAGTTGACAATGGAGTGATAGCAGAGGCCACTGTACCCAAATAAGAACTGGTCTGAAATGGGTTAGAAGTTCATGTTTCAAAAATTGAGGCCATTCTTTGAGAAATGAAATGTTTTTTCTGGTGTGAGAAGACTGGACAGATTAAACATTTTATCTAAGACACTTATTCTTGATCATTACTAGAATTTACTATTTTTTCAGTGACTTATTTTCCAAATCACTTTCTCCATTCATTATCCTGAGAAGTATTTCACAGTGCTCAGTCGTATTGTATGAAAGACAGTTGTCTGGGAACTAGAAGTTTGATGCTTGATATATTTTCCTCATTAAAAAACATTACAGTTTGATGAGGTCATCATTTCTAACTATGATGGCAAATGTCTCTTTCTTTGTGTTTTATGGTAGCGGAAATTTTTCTTTTCTTTGTCAAGTCTCTCCTTAGCCTATCAGTGGGCAATTCTAATTACAGAGCACTTCAGTTGTTTGAGGCCATTAGGCATGTGTGGTTCCATTTGGGTTTGGAGCTGGGGGCCTTCTGATATGTATAGAAGCTTCCAAACTGAAGATACACAGTGAACCCCAAAGTGGCCTTCCTTCTCTTTCTTTTTGTACCCCTCCTTCCCATCCTTGTCTCTGATTCTTATAAGTCTTCTTTTTCCCTTTAAAGATCCAAGGTCGTCTCTCCTACACACACCATGAACAATTTTTCCTCCACTGTTGTCAGCCAGGGTTATGTTTCTTTGCTTGCAAAGATTCCTGGGATAGACCCCACCCAACACTTTTGCTGAATTTTAAAATTTTTGCATCAGTGCTTGCTTCTGACTAGCTCTCTGCCCTGTCCCTAGGTGATAATTTTCGTTTTTTTATTTCCTTATATATAAGCACTTAATGTCTATAAATCTTACAGACGTTATGTGTGCAGGTGTGAAAGTAACAACAGACATCTAGGGACAAATGACTATGAGAAAGAGAGATGCTTCCTTAAATCTCTATTAATTACATCCTTTGCATATTTAGAAATTTGAGAGATAGGCTCCAGATCTTGACATAAAAGCCAAAATTTCTTCAGTTTTCTTTCAATTAAAATGTTCTCTCCTCCAAGATGAATTTTGGAGTGTGAGATCTCCTCCCCTCTTGCATGCTTAGCTGCTGATAAAGGCT
Source organism: Acomys russatus (assembly GCF_903995435.1). Taxonomy (NCBI): domain Eukaryota; kingdom Metazoa; phylum Chordata; class Mammalia; order Rodentia; family Muridae; genus Acomys; species Acomys russatus. The sequence goes on along the minus strand of NC_067149.1, from coordinate 64,232,434 downwards.
CTTGAGCCTCCAGAATCAAGTAGCGGGAAACCAGGCAGTCACCCTCAGTCTATGTTCTGTGCACACTCAAAATGCCCAAGTTCCTAACAATCCCAACTCGCAAGAGACGTTACCTAGATATACTTATATGGAGATGGCCCTTCACTCTGTCTGCCTGAAAGAAGCACTCCTCATTGCTATGAAAGGAACTGCCAACCTCTGTGACATAATTTACTGAATACACAGGACAATTCCTTGGTCTAGCCTCTACTTTGCAGTCTTTCATGTCACTTGAGTTTCTTCTACCTACCTACTGCTTTCATTCACTACCAACAGAAATGGTTTTTAAATATTTACACTTTCCAAAGAATCAAATCTTATTTGTGACCAGCTTTTTGACATGTTTACTGTACCTAGTGTTCGTATGACCAGTGAGTGGAAACCCATTGCAAGTGATTTCAATTCAGGTTGGACAGCCCTGAAATAAGAAAAAAAGCAAAGAAACATTTAAATGTGGTCAAATGTTAAGTTGAGTTTAAACTTAAAACATTTGCTGGTGTAACTTTCCTTTATGGTTGGATGAAAACCCCCGAGGGAATTGCTCCTGTGTTATAAAGTGTCATTCACAGCTTGATAAGAGACAAATAGTTGAATGATAAAGATTCACTGTAATGGAAGTTTTTATTTCTTTAAAGACTCAGTTATGTTATGTAAATATGTTTTTGTTTGATTCCCAACTTTGAGCTATTGGGCTGCTTTAGTTTGTCCACAGCTGATAATTGTCTCATGTGGGGTGTGGTCTATGCCACCTGGTAACAGCCTCGCCTTGTGCAGCTGAGAGAGGAGGGTATGGTCTTTGCCACCTGGAGTTAGTAGAATTCTGAGGACTCTCAGAAAGTATAAATATCAGAGCCTAGAGAGAGGCATTAAAGAACACCTATTAAAATAAGATTTAAAAATACATGCTACATGTGGCTAGGCACCGTGGGAAACTTTGTTTCTAATGACATAGAGAAGATAAGATGGCAGGTTATGGAAGAATGAAAATACTGTTTCAGAAGGTCAGTAAAATGGCAGCTTCTGCCACTGAGATCTCTCCTGTCTTGCTCCCACAGGGGATTTTCTGGTTTTGTTTCATCTTCTTCCTATATTCAGTTTGTTTTAAAGTTGGAAAAATGACTGAACAATTGGAAAAGCTGAAAGTGGATATGGAGGAGTCTAAGAAGCAAAAAGTGGATGAAATAGGAAAACTGGAAGTATCACCCAATTCTTTCATTTTAGAAAGGATTGCAAAGTTGGCTGTACAACTAGAGAGTTTGCAGATAAAGATGGACACACTTGGTAAAGAGAAAACAAAAGAGTTCACACTTGGTAACTGAGAGGCAGAGTTTCCCTGAAGTTGCCACCCTGCCCTGCTCTACCAACTATCACTGCCCTGAGACAAGTGCATGGGGAGGAGCAGGAGGTCATGGAGGGCAAAGGGGTTAATCTTGAGTCAAGTGTGCTGCCAGAGCGGTTTCCCAGGGCTGCAAAGTCACCAGCAGTTTGCCCAGTAATTGTTCAGTATATGCCTGCTAATGATGATGGTCATGAATATGAGGAGATAACATGGCATCCAATAGAAGTGTCATATTTAAAGCATTTTGAAGGGTCTATTGTTCCTATGCATTCCTCATTCATTAAACAAATATTAACTGACTGGGGTATGCAAAATAGAACGAGTTCCCAAGATTGGAAGGGATTGGTGTCAGTTGTGCTAGAAGCTGGTTTGCGATTACAATGGTTATCATGGTAGAGACATGAAACCACAAAAATAGAACAACAAAATATAACAGGGGGATAACTGTTATTAGAGATCAATTGATTCATGAAGGGTGTTATTTGTTTCCTAGAAAAACAAATATGTTCTCATGATGTAGTTATGGAACAATGTTGCTTTGCAGCTTTCAGAGCTTGGGATATGGCTGAGAAACCAGGGAAAAGATCCACTTCTAAGATAATACAAGGCTCTATAGAAGCCTCTACGGATTCCTTACAGAGATTGGCTTCAGCTGTAAATAAAGCCTGACGATACCCTGATGCCAGACAGGTATTGATAGAGACATTGGTTCTTGAGACTGCAAATACTGAATGTAGGAGAGTAATTAGACTATTAAAGGCACGAGAAGCACCAATAGACAAATGCATCAGAGACACAACTGATATTGGCTCTCAGGAGTATCATGTCAATATCATAGGATGACCTATAGATAAAAATGTCAGATATCAAAATACCCAGTGCTTTAGTTGTGGGGAATTTGGCCACTTACAAAGAAATTGTAAAATTTAAAGCTTCAGCACTCAAAATGGCAGGTGCATTAACTCTGGGAAATAAGGAGCTTTTACTCATAGATTCGGTTTCCAGGTACCATGGGATGTCTAGGCTTCCCAGAGTTTGTATACACTGTGGTAAAAGTGGTCATTTGACTAGGGACCACAGGCCCAAAAGAAACATACAAAGTAGCCTCTTGCCATCAGGAAATGAACTGAGGGGCCTGTCAGTTTGAGGCAACACAGCAAAGTATATGAGCCATTTTCCTTTGGTCAGCCAGCAGTTGACACACAGGCAGGAAAAAGGAAACTAAGTGTTGTTGATCTCTTGCATGCTGCTGAAGGCAGTGCAGCTTTGGATATAGCCACAGATAAACCTCTTACCCTATCGCCAAGAGTTGAATGTTACAGAGTAACCACTGGCATTTATGGTCCTTTGCCCTCAGAGACAGTAAGGATGATCTTGGGAAGAAGTAGATTAACTTCTCAAGGAATTACTGTGCATCCAGGTGTTAGGGGTAGGGATTCCAAGGAAGAAATTAAAATCATGGTCTATGTTTAAAAAATTAGATGTAAATTAATGCAGGGGGATAGAGTTACTCAGCTGTTACTATTTCCCTAAATCAAAGGCAAAGCCACTCCAGTAGAAAGACCAGAAGCATTTGGGATTGCTGAAAAATGTGCGTTCTGGCGAACAGTGCTTAATGATCAGAGACTCAAATTAATATCACAAAGGAATGGTGTTGATACAGAAGATTTGATAGATATAGGAGATGATGTCAGTATCCTTTCTCAAGAGTTTTGGAATCCAGAATGGCCACTTCAGAAGTTTATAGGAATTGGTAGATTGTGTGAAATAAGATAAAGTGTCTGATAGATTAAATGTGTGAGACCAGAAGAGCAAATAGGGAAGGTGAGAACCCATATAGCTAACTTACCCATAAATTTATGGGGAAGGTATCTTTTACAACAGTGGGGGACTGAAATTAATACTCTTGCAATCCCAGAGACAGCCAATGATGAAATTGGGAATAAAATGGTAGATGTTCCTGGGGAAGGTACTGATATATGTAATTAAAAACAATCACAAGATGTACCCATTGTCCAAACACAGGGATTGAGTTTCCAAATTTTAAGAGGGACCACTCCTGAAATACAACAGCCTCAGCCCTAAAATGGGTATGAAAAAGACCTGTGTGTGAAGAGCAGTGACCTATGACAAATGAAAAACTGCAGGCACTCGAATGACCAGTATAGGAGCAGCTGAAGGCCCAATATACAGAAGAGTCTACCAGTCCACAGAATTCCCCTAAGTTTGCTGTAAAACAAAAAAAATCAGGAAAATGGAGGGTGATAGTGGATTTAAGAGCAGTAATAGAGGAATTCAACCAATGGATCCTTTACAGCCTAGAATTCCTTTACCTTCTTTGTTAACTATGTCATAGCCTATAATAATAATTCATTTAAAAGATTGCTTTTTCACAATGCCCTTGCATGAGCAAGATAAGGAAATGTTTGCTTCTTTGTGCCTACTTTTAACGATAGTAGTACAATAGAGATACCCCTGAAAAGTTTTACCTCAGGGAATGTAAAATAGTCAATATTTTGTGCAACAACCACTAGAAATTATTTGTAGGCAGTTTCCTTAATTGACTGCTATCATTACATGCTGATATTTTGTTGGGTGATTCTAAGATTCTTCAGAGAAAATGTTTAAGGAAACATAAAAAATTCTGGAATGCTGGGATTTATAGGTTGTTCCAGGAAAAATGCAGAGAATAGTTTCAATTAGTTATTTGGGTTATAAAATAAATCAACAAAAATTCAACCACAAAAAGTACATATCCACAGAGGCCTGTTGAAACTCTTAATAATCTTTCTAAAAGTAATGAGAGATATTAACTGGCTGCAGCCTACAATTGGATTAAGTACCTATGAGATAAGTAATTGGTTTCAAAGTTTACAAGGAGATTCAGATTTAAACAGTCAAGATGTTTAACAGCTGAAGCAGAAACAGAGTTAACTCTGGTAGGTCAAAGACTGTAAGACGCATATATGGATCGAATTGATCCTAAACTTGATTGTATTTTGGCTATTTTGTCTTCAACTCTTTCTCCTACTGAGCTCACTATGCAAAGGGAATATAGAATTATGGAATGGATTTTCTTAGAGCATAAACAAAGTGAAAAATGAAGACATACATAGAAATAATTTCTGAATTAATTCTATGTCAATTGTCAGGAACAGACTTAGCTGAAATTGTAGAGATTCTTATTAATACTGAAATTATGTCATTGTAGATAATCAATGAAGATTAGCAAAGAGCTGTGGTAACTACTTGGGAGAAATGAATAACAAAATCCTAAAAGCAAATGTTTATGTTCACACTTTATGAAAAGAATTGGAAGTGCTCAAACACTTCAGAGATCTACAGAATATGGTATTTAAAGATGTTTTAAAATATATATAAAAGGCTTTTCTGATCTGGAGATACCTGTGCTCCTGGAAGCAAGCTTAATCTACTTCAGAGAAGATGTGGGGCATCAAAGAAACAAATGTGGCAAGAAACCCACTGGGGGAAAAAACTCTTTATCTTGACTGCTGACAGGCTATCTGTCTAAACAGTGAACAAGCAGGACACTGGGAAATTGACTGTCCAACTTTGCAGAGACTAAGTACACCAATCCTTCAAGATTCTGGTTTCACAGAAGAGTCTGTCAGATATTCCTGGATGACAGGCTGAGGATTGGATGCCCTGATGACAGAGAGAAACCTCTGGTGGCTGTCCAGGCAGTCAGCTGTCTCTGTCATTTCTTTTGCCCTGGAAGTTGCTTCCTCTATGTTTCCTACATACTTAGGTAATATTATTTCCTTCTACTGTCTCTGATGGGGTTAAAGACTAGATAGTCACACTTTTACTACAATTAAGCTTAGTTGTTTAGGAAATAAGACAATGGTTTAGGTCTAACAAGATGTTTGATAAATGCAAGTTACAAAAAATGATTTAAGTATAGAACTTTGGACTCACCAAGATAGCATAGATAATAGAATGCTTTTTCCAAGAATGCCAAATACCAATGTACTGGATGTTGCAAATGTAATTCTTACTCATAATTTTTCATAATTATTTTGTTGTATATCACTTATTAATGTTAGAGAAAAGACATTTTTAAACAAAAGGGGGCATATAGTGGAAGTCTTGGTATATATTAAAAACTCAGTTATGAAAAAACTGTTATGTTATATAAAGATGATTTTTTTTAATCCCAAGTGTGGGATATTAGGCTGCTTTAGTTTGTCCACAGCTGACAAGTCCCCTGTGTGGGGTATGCTCTATGCCAGCTGATAACATCCTCATGCACCTCCAAGATGGGTGTGGCCTTTGCCAGCTGGAGTTAGTGGAATTCCAAGACTCTGGGAGAATATAAAAGCCATAGCCCAGAGAGAGGCATTAGGAAACATGTATTAAATAAGATTTGAAAATTTGTGTTACAATTCATGATGCTATAATTTCAAGAGAGTCCAGAAAACATTTTTATTTAGTTAAAAGAAAAATATGTTGATACTCTGTAGCCCAGGTTGTTTTTTAATTCTCAGCAACCGTCTTACTTCAGCCTCCTAAACTACTGAGATTACATGCGTGAGTTACCAAGCCTGGCTTGGTACGTTTATGTTTTATTCTATAAAATGCTGTGCGAATACCTGTAGTCAGGTTTATGATGACCTTATGGACATTGATTTTCTGTGGTCCATTCATCCGGTACCCTGGGAAAATACCAGATACCTGCATCTAGGTATAGGTCTCAACACACACCCTGCACCTTTATATCTATGACTGTTGTTAACAGAGAAGTTTACTGGTGTAGTACATAAAGTTACATACTATAACCAGAAAAGTCCAAGAAAGTTATGTATTCTGAACTCTCATGTATGTCACTATTATGTTAAAGGCAAAAAGCATGTTAGCATCATGCTTAGAAATACAATTATTTAGAGTTTGAGAAGTGGCATGGCATTAAGCATCCTTGATGTTCCTGTGAAGCACCAACTTTCAGTTCCCAGCACCCACACTGGCAGCTTTACCCGCACTTGTAACTTTAGCTGGAGGGCATACAACATGCTCTTCTGGCCTCTTCAGGCACATACACTAATATAGGCACACCCATACACCAAAACACACATACACATAAACAAATGTAAATTAAATAATGCTTAAGTTTGTAAAATGAAACATATTTTTATATCTACAAAGCCATTTGCATAATTCCATCTTTCTGCATTTAGTAAGCAGGTGGCTCCTCTACTTCTATTTTTTAAAAATCTCATTCATATTTGTAAAAATGAAATTGTGTAAGGCAATGCATCGGGTGGAATGTAACTTATGCTTGAATATTTTTACTGAAATATTGAATCAATAATATATTTTTCATTGCCCTAAACTACTTGATGCTTTTTGGTTCAGAGGGCTAGGTAGATATGTCATTCAGCCATGTGGGAGAACTCACTTCACCTCATTTGCCTCCATTTCCTTGTCTGATAAGAGATAACAGTTCTCCACATGTGTTGTGAAAATCCAATATGTATTAGCACTTTGAACCTCAGCTTACTTGTCAACTGACTCATCCTTGATCCTTGAGGAAAATATATCACTTACTGAGGTTTTTAAGGATATTCCAGAATGCTGGTCATTCCCAATCAACCCAAGGATTATGGTCACTAAGACACAAAGGCCACTTGAGCCACATGATATGACCAGCCTGGGCAGCATAGTGAAACCCTGCCTCAAAAATAAGTGAATAAATAAATAAAGTATTCAAGAGAGCTTATACAATTAAACATGGAAAACAAACATGGTATAATAATATTTAAAACATCATAGTTATATACTAGAAGAGAAAGCAAATACAGAGTGTTTGGTAACAGACAGTGCTAGCTCAGTGAGGGGCACATTGTACCCAAGGGACAGAAAGGCATGGCTACAATTCTAATAGACAGGTTTCTTTGTTTCCATTTTTTATTTTTTTATTTTTGTTTAATTTGTAAGTAAGATGAAGAAAACCATTGGAAAGGAATGAGGACTTGGCTTATTCACCGAAATATCTTTCTCAAATGTCAGATTTATCAAGGCGATTTAGAAAAGGGAGAGATGGTGGCTTCATTGTTATCCAAGTCCTTGTCTTTGATCCATATCTCTGGAACTTAAGTTTTAAAAGTTCTTAAATAGCCCTTTGTTGAGCATTTGAGATTAATATTTTTGTTCTATGAGTTCTGAGGAGATTTTGTGAAACTTAATAAACTTAATAAACTTAATAAATCTTGAATAAGTAGACAAATTTTTTATATTAGGGGAGACTGACTGACCCTATGAAATGTCTTGATACAGTATGCGGTCAGAATAGAATTTAAACAAGTATAGATGCTATTCAAATGTCTATCCTTATTTCAGCAAGAAGTAAAACCTCCCTTCTCCTTTATCTTGGCTTTTAGGGAATTGTCATCAATTCAGAGTTCAAAAGTATAAATAGATATTAACCCAGGTCATCATACATAAATACGTTTTGAAGGTCAACACAAATGTTACATAGTTTTGGTTTTAGATGTGACTGAGATGGACTTGGACAAATGGAGTTTGTATCACCTGTTGCCTTCCGAGTCCTCCCATTACATTTGTTCCACACTCTTCTCAACACTCTCCACAAATCAACTACTTTTCTCTTCCAAATACAACACTTTAACTTTTCCCAGTGCTGTGGTTTAAAACATGAATCCAATTCCCTCCTAAAGCCTTCATCTACCCACTGGTTTACACCATGGTATCAAAATGATACTTTTTAAAGATGTGTCTTTAATACGTTCACAGTTACTGGCCTATCTTAAACAAGGTCCCTTTTTCTCTCACCTTCACAGCAATGCTTTTTCTATAGCATTAGGATGATTTTAATGATAATTTGGTTCATGGTGGTCTTTGCTGCTATACTCTGAGATGTATGGCCACAGGACCTTACCTATTAACTAAGCTTGAACTGTTCTTCAAGCACAGTAGTTTGACAAAATATTTGTCTAAAAACTGAACAACTCAACTCATTTCATATTTTTTTTCTCCTGCCTACAGGCTACTATGAAATATTGGATCAAAAGTCATTCTGTGGGTAAATTAAAACTTATGAAATAATATTACTATTTTAAAATTTTAATAAAATTTATTTTTATTAATATATAATTGTTAGGGTGTGTGCCCTCAGAGCTGAGAAGATGGTGGTCAGATCTCTTAGAACTGCAGTTATAAGTGGGTGTGAAATACTTGAGGTAGGTGCTGAGAACTGAACTCAGGTCCTCTGGAAGTTCAGCAAGCACTCTTAATTGATAAGTCATCTCTGCGTCATAGAAGTATTAGTATTGACTTATATTTAAGCTTATCAAGTTTCCAAATGTGTTTCTTTCATGAAGATAAATAAATCATTCTCAAGACATAATGAAACAGTATAATAGTTCTTTTAAAATTAAAGAAAGACTCTTAGAATTGAGACAATTTCCAAGAATCCTATATTTTAGGTGCCTAGCAATCTGAGAGTTCACAGAATCTAGACTTCCTCATGAAAGAACCATATGAAAAATTATTGCTATTTATAGTATTGAACTAATAAAATAATCACAGGAACATGTGCTCTTGGATAATTAAAATGCAGCAAGATATGAGCTTAGGTCTCAAATATAAGGCAATAAACATCAATGAGTATACTTATAATCTTCATTATGATATATAATTTATAATCTTATCATATATTATATAATCAATTATATCTAAATATACATGGTTAATATAGATGCTTTAACAATTCATGCTCAGAATGGGGAGAAAGCTCAGTCAGTAAATCTCTTGGCTAACAAATGTGAAATCTGTATGTGGGTTCCCAGAATTCATCTGTGTTCCCTGTGGTCTGGGAGGTGACTGGTAGATCCTTGAAATTTCAGAAGCATCCCTGACATGGCTTTCAGAGTGGAGGTTGAAGGTGTTTGAGGACTGATGTCACAGATAATTATATAAGTTTTAATTGGGCACCCACACATGTACCTGCAACCACACATGCACCCAAGTAGAAGTGCACACAAAAAGAAAGTATACTCACTTCATCAGAATCAAGATAAACGAAGTGCTTCCCATTGCAACGAAATAAGAATGTATGACTTGAAAAAGTATATACAAGTAATATTTGGTTTTGCAATTGACTTTTGGGCATTCACCAAAGTGTGCTGAGTGGTTTGTGTTCTGGAAACCAGAGTCGCTGATACAACTGCAATCATAGAATACCTAAAAGACAGTTTTGGAAATGTTATTGAATATGTTTGCAAAATGTGACAGTGCTATAAATACATCCCATTTTATTTTTAAAAGGTTCTTCCATTTTGCCAAAAGTGTTTACAGTTTTTAAAACTTCCAAAGATCACAGTTATTTAATAAATGAAAGACAGTATAGTACTCTACACTTGTTTCTGAGCAAGACAATGTAATTTGCTCCTGGTTCTTAATTCATTTCCAATTTCAAAGTTATAATATAATTGAATAAATTAGTGTTTGAAACTCTTTATGATTTCTTCATTCAGACAAGTTCTTTTTCATAGTAGTATTCCTCTCACTTTTGCTTTCTGTATTACATTTACTTCCTTACCTCTTTATTTAAAGATTCCTGCTCTATGTCAGCCACATGCCTTTGGAAAGAATTACCCTTGCCCAGAGAATAAAGGCATTTGACAGTTTGAGAGGGGCAAAAATCTAAAATGACAACCACTTATACAAATGGATTGACCCACAAAGGCAGTGGTGGAAAAAGGATCATGTCAAGTGAGGCAGTGCACATCTGTAATCCCAGCACTTAAGAAGCTGAGGCAGAAAGATCCTGAGTTCAGGGGTAGCCTCAACTACATAGCAAATCGCTGTCTCAAAAACATAAAACCATAACTGTTTATATACCCAATGTTTGTGAGATGTTGTGTAGAGTGGCGGTACGCACATGACCATACGTGATTTCCATGCTTGCGAGTCAGCAAGTATTGAGGTATTTCATAGTTCACAAGGAAAGGATATTTGAATGAAAATGAGATGGCATGGCATGGCATTTATTGGGCATATGTGAAAAGAATATTAGATTATCTGGGTAGAAGTGCTAATTTTAGGGAATGTCAAACTGACAGGTGAGAATTGGACAGTCAGATGATCATGAAGTAGGTACTGATTTTCAGGAAGTCAAAAGGGTTGGGATTACAGATTTATACTCATGTACATCAACAGAAGATTATGTTTATTTAATATCTTTCTTTAGCATCTGAGGTATAAAATAATTCTCAGTGGTGACAGTTAGATGTTTGTATCATAAAAAGCTTTCAAAACCCTAAATACATTCAGCTTCCAAAAGGCAATATTCTGACTCTTGAAAATGAAGAGTTGGAAGTGAAGTGATCTCAAAATAGAACTTAAGGAACAGAAAAATCTGATGGTTCCAAGCAAGACTTCGGGTGAATTTTTAATAATCTCTCAGCCTTCATAACCACAGACCATATAACAACCTATTTTTTTAACTTAGACTAGAACTCTTAGCTCTAAAAAAAATGTGATAAGTAACTATGAAATCTAATGTGCAGTTATGATCAAGGGAAGGTGGAAAATAAAATGATACTCACAGTACTGTTGTTCTTATCACCACGAGATTTGCATCCCGCCAGACAAGGTGAAATGTAAGTCACTCCATTCTTCCCACAAATGGGTTCCCATTGATTTTTGTCACAACTGCAGTCTAAGTTGCAATAAGAAAGTGGGACATCTGTATGAGAGTCCACTGGGTTCATTCTGGAAAGATATAATAGATAGACATATGTTAAAGGGAGACAGAGATGGGGGTGAAGGAAGAGGGAGGGAAAGAAAGCATAAGAAGAAGTTAGAAAGAAAAAATTGGAGGAGGAGGAAGAGATGGGGAGAGAATGGAGACTGGAACTGCAGGAAGAAGTAAGTACAGAGGGGAGGAAAGGAGGAAATGAAGCTAGGAAAAATGGAGGGGAGGGGAGGGGAGGGAAAGGAAGGAGAGAGGAGAGGAGGGAAAAGGAAGGGGAGGGAAGAGAAAAGGGAAGGGAAGGAAAAGGGAAAGGAAGGGAAGGGAAGAGAAGGGAAGGGAAGGGAGGGGAGGGGAAGGGAGGGAAGGAAGGAAGACGAGAAGGAAGGGACGAGACTGGAAGGAAGGGAAGGGAGGGGAGGGGGGAAGGGAAGGAAAAGGAAGGGAAGGGAAGGGAAGGGACGGGAAGGGAAGGGAAGGGAAGGGAAAGGCTAGTGGTAAGAAAACTCCAATGCTAGAGAGAATTGATGGAGACTCTGCATTTGTCTCCAGTGGGTGAGCCTTCCCAAGTTTCTAGCTACAGTTAGAAGATGATAAGAGGTCTACACAGGAGACTCCAGGCCCTGGCCTTAGGGAAGCTGGAGTGCTAGGAATGCTTTACATTATGTGGTAAGAGTGAAAAGGCAAAATGTATGGTCACACCTGAGACACCTGCATGTCTACTTCTAATGGGACAGTAGCAGGGCCAGTTCACAGAGAATGAAAATCAAGTTTGGGATAAGGACTGCTCTCTTATACAGGTTTAAATGAATTCTGGATAAAGGTTGTCCAGCCAGGGCTGTGAAAGGTGCCTGTATATCCTTTCATAACATAGCCAAGATTGCAATGGGGAAGACTGAGAGATTTGGGGTCTGAAACTCTAAATTTGAGCCATGAGAGTCAGTGAGGTAATAAGGTACAGACATTGTTGGTTGTATAAACTATATGTCTGTCCAAGGGGGACAAATGTACCCATGACCAAGTACCTATTGTACATTGCAAATACTTTTAAAATGACAAGAGACCATGACCTCCCAGTTTTCTTTATAGGAGAAACGATTTCTTTGAAAGAGAAATCTCTGCTCTTGAGAGATCTCAAATAGAGATTATTTGGAGAATTCATAAGTTGTGAATCTTACTAACTAAAGTTTAATGGAAACTGCTTTGAGCCCTACTCTTCTCACACACACTCTTCTCATTGGAGTTAACACATCCTTCTGTTGATAAAATTATATATACAAACCCATCATAGGTCAAGGTTAGGCCAGCAAATGCTTTGTTTTCACAGAGTAGAGGGAAATATAATAGTTGGAACGCATAGGACATGAAGGTGGTGAAAAATGCAAACTTGACAATTCCAATAACAGTCAGTTTGAATCTTTTAACAATATATCCTCCAATAAACATTCCAGTTGACATAGCAGGTATGGTTATGACCCCTGGAAATAAGAGAAAAATGTTGTAACTACGTAAGAAAGATTCCTCTGAAGTCTTTACATATAAAATGCTATGCTTCTACATAAGCCCGTTAACTCTGTTGCTTCTAAAGTAGAAATGACTGACCAGAATGGAGATGAAAGACCATGCCCTATGTGAAGAGCAATGCCTTCCTCCAAAATAAGGGCCTCTTTATCTGCTAACAGCAGACAGATGCTGGCATTGAATGTCTGAGGGACACCTGACTCCAGAAAATAATAATGAAAATTTATCAAGACTTCACAATCTAAAAATTTTTTACTATTTTGATTATTTCGTTGTTTATTTGTGTGTGTGTGTGTGTGTGTGTGTGTGTTTCTGCATCAGTGGGGTACAGGTGAGTGCAGGTTTCCAGGGCCCAGATTCTGTATTGTACCCCCTGTCAGGTCCAAAGGGAACTCTAATTCCCCAAAGGGAATTCCAAATATCCAGAAATGAGCTCAATCTGGATTTTAGGAAGATTTCTGCTGACTAGATAAAAGCCAGCATCCCTCAAGAACATGTGGTTTCCTCTACTAAAGGAATTGTTTCTCTCATATCACTCTCTGTGGTGTCTATTGGCATACCAAAGCTCATGACGGCCTCCAGACTCCCTCAGTATCACAAGTATATATACACTATAGATAGATACACACACACACACACACACACACACACACACACACACACACACACATCACTATAGCACTGTTCACCTCTTCCCATACCCTAAACTTCCTCCACCCACCTCCAGATACCCATTCTCCTTATCACCCTGCTATTTTGATATATTCTCACCCAATCCCTCTGCTTCCTTCCTTCTTTTCTTTCTCTATGCTATGCCCCTGTTTCTCTCACTATGTTTTCTTTATTTTTTTTACCCTCAGCCATTTTTTACCTCTCTCATAGGTAGCCCTAGCTAGGTCCAGTCTGCTGATCATGGTTAGTCTACTTCTTTTTCTCTCTGTTCTGGACTCTTCCAGGTGCCTATGGATGTTCTCTTGCTCATGTGTACATTAAAAAATTTCCCCTTAGCCATACAGTATAGTGGCCTTGTCCTAAGTTTATACATTATCTACAAAACAAACTGGAAAGCCGTTGTCTTACCTAACAGAAAGTTGGCCTGAGATGCTGACTGGCCGAACTGTTGCTCTATAAACTTGAACAAGTAGGTAAAGCTGCCAATAAAGCTGCTGATTTGTAGCAAAGTAAGTACCAAGAATATAAGGAATATATGGTTGGTAAGGATGCTTTTCAGAGACTGTAGAAAACCTTGAAAAAACAATAGTGAAGAAAACATTGTAATGCACTGAAACATTCCCACATCCTAATCTTCTACTTGTTATATATGCGGTTTAAAATTATATAAATATATAGAACAGAAAGTGAGTGCTCTGAAATCTTGCTCAAAACAGGATCATGAATGTATTTCTTTAAGAATTTCCATATTTATATTATGTATTTGGTTAATTATTTTTTTGTCAAAACTAGCTTTTTTTTTTTTTGTCTTTTTTTCTTTTGTGACTTGCTTTATTCAGTGGATAGTTGGCAGTTCTTCACATTCTCAGTTTTTCATACCTTTCACTCCATTTACCTGTTCGCTCAAACACACACTTGGTTTTGAATTGGACACCAGAAAATATATTGAAATGTGAAACATAAATCTTGCATGTGACGTTTTCTATTGTCAGAATTTAATAATGTGATTCTTACATTAATAAAGTGATTTATTAAATAGAAATTAAAATAATCTGTGACCATAGGAATAAGGACACTGATGTTCAAAAATTGTAAGTATGAATTTACAACAAGGACTATAACACTTTGTTCCTTGGAACGCTGCTTTTCTACAAAGCACTGCCCCAGCGAATATAGCTGCATTGAAACCATCTCCCTAAAACACGTCCCCACTAATACTGTGGCACTGAAGTGACCTGCCTAAAGCACTACCTCGCCAAGCCTGACAGCACTGAAGCCACCTGCTTAGGACAAAAGAACAGGAAGCAGAGGACAATAATGAGTCCCAGGCTACGCTAACACAGGAGCATTAACAAAGACAACTTTGCCTTCTAAGGGCTGTGATCTGAGCCACGTGCCACTATACCTGGCTGGCTGGAAATTTCTTGGTATGCTTTAAACATCATCATCAACAACAGCCATATTGTTTGCTTATCTGTCTGTATCCATGTATGTGGTTGTCCCTGGAGGTCAGAAAACGGCATTGGATCCCACGGAGCTGGAGTTACAGACAGTTATGAGCCTTTATGGAGGGCTCTTGCAATCACTGAGCTGTCCCTCCAGGTCCATGGCATGCTCTTTTTAATGTCTTCATTCAGTTTCAAAACCTTGGGGGCATAGAACCCTTGCCTAGCGTGCTTAAAGCTCTGAGTTAATTCCTAAGACTAGGAATAAAAACGAAACAAAACCATGGTCTCTGTTAAGTGTAACAACTTACTCTTAAAGACCAAATCAAACTCTCTTCTCCTGATATATCCTCTATTATAAACCAAGCATCACAGTTGGCTGCAGCACAGAATTGTTCTTGAGTTGGAATTACAGAGAGAAGAAAGCAATCAAATGTAGAAGTGAAAGAACTGAGAAGAGGAGAGACTTGAGGCACAGCAAGGAGTTTGTCCTTTGATTCCAACGTCAACTTGAAAAGGTTTCCAAGGGGTTATGTCTTTGTTACACTTACTTGTACTGTTGTTCTGAAAAAAAAAAAAATACCCTGACATAATCAGCTTTAAAGGGAAAGGAAGTCATAATAAAGGCTGAGGTAGCTCTTCACACAGCATCCACAGCCAGGAAGCAGGGAGAGGTGAGTACTCAGCTTGTTTCTCTTTTTCATTCTATTAAAAACCCGAGCCCTTTGAATAGTGCTGTCCACAACCAGATGGGTTCTTTGCATTTCAGTTACTCTAACTGTAGCAACAAGTCCTCACACACATGCTCAGAGGCTTGTCTTCTGGATGATTCTGGATTCTTTAAATTCATGAACAACATAAACCATTATACATTTTTTCATTGGTTTAGTTTTGGTTGGTGATATTTTTGAGACAGGTTTGCCTTGGTCTCATAGTCCAGGTTAGCCTTGAACTCACGATCCCCAGAGCCACAATAACTGGTGTTGTTTTGTTCTATTTCATCAATACAGGCTGATTGATCCTCCTTTTTTTTTTTTTTTTTTAAAGTTAAAAGTTTATGTTAGATGATGGGACTATGGGACTCGTTACAGGACTCCAGGTGAAAGTAATATGAAAGAACAGGAAGATAGAAAGACCCAGAGGGTCCAGGAGCCCCACAAGAAGACCATCAAAGCATGCGGATCTGGGCGGGGTCAGGGGGGCACAGAGGGGTGTGCCTGCACAAACTACTGAACCAACCAAGATCAGTGCATGCAGTAAACATAGACCCCCTGTTCAGATATAGCCAATGGACAGCTCATTCTCCACAGATGTGGGGAAAACGGGAACTGACTCTGGCATGAACTCTGGTGCCCCCAGTTTGACCACTTCCCCTTGGTGGGAAGGCCTGTGAGC
Organism: Acomys russatus; assembly: GCF_903995435.1. Lineage (NCBI taxonomy): Eukaryota > Metazoa > Chordata > Mammalia > Rodentia > Muridae > Acomys > Acomys russatus. The sequence goes on along the minus strand of NC_067149.1, from coordinate 64,216,290 downwards.
GCTCAGAAGAAGGGGAAGCAGGCTATCTGGATGAGACCTGGTAGGCTGTGATGGTGGATGAGGAGGTCCCCTCCTATAGAGGTCTAGGGGACGGAAATAGAGAGAGAAAGGGGTGAGGAGACAGGAGACACAAATGAGGGGATAACAGTCAGGATGTAATCTGAATAAATTTTTTAAATGTAAATAAATAGCCTTAAATTGTAGCATTCCCATCAATATATTTCAATATACTTTGTTCTCATGTGCTACCCTTACCCTTGCCCTCCCTATGTCCTTCTCCCCTCTTCCTTCCAATTTGAAAACTGTTGCCAAAGCCTGATTGTTCAACTACTTTTCTCTGCCTGTTACTGAAATCACCCTCAGGACAAGTGCTTCTAGTCACTGAGCCATCTCCCTGGCCTTGTTTTCTCCACTATTAAAAACCACAAATCTAATCTTATTATTTGTACATAATCAGAAAATATGGTGGTTTGAAAGAAGTCAGCCTTTGTAGGCTCATGTTTGAATACTTGGTTTATAGTTGTTGAAAGAGGTATGCCACCACAGGCGGACTTGAGTTTTCCAAATCTAACACCATTCCCATTAAACTCTCCCCCGCCCACCTTTCTCCCTTTCTCTCGCTCATGGTTGTGGATCAAGATGTAAGTTCTCAGTTACTCTCCTCACAGAATGCCTGACTGCCTGCTGTCATGCACCCTGTCATGATGGTCATGGACTCCAGTTCTCAAGAACTGTGAGTCCCCAAATTTAGTACTTTCTTTTATATGTTGCCTTGGTCATGATGTCTCTTCATGGAAATAGAAAAGTAACTAAGATGGGGAATAGGAATTTTAGAAAGAGTTAAGCAAACTTTAGTGCAGAAGAAAGCTAGATACATGGGTTGGATATATTGTTTTGAAATGTTCTTAGATTTCAGTGGGATTAACATCAGGACATTGATTGACTGTGAAATCCTTACCAGTCAGGTTGACAGGAGCTTGTTTCTCCTGTTTGGTCAAATTAGCCTTGAGATTCTTTTCTTCTTCTATTTTCAGTACATGTAGAGATGCTGAGTTTTTCCTTTCCTTCTGTGATGTCTTTGGAATTTTGGGTAGAAAAAAGAAGGGTATGGAAGAAATAATCGATAATAGTCCCATCGCAATGAAATTGAGCCACCAGGCACCAACCCAACGAGCATCCTTAGGAGTTATTCGGATACTTTCTGCAATGAATGAGAATAGGACAATGTTGATAAGACTGCTGGCCTCCACAGATAAAAAAAAGCAAACCATATTTCATCAATCCTAAAATACAAAATTTTTGTTAGTAATTTCTCAACTTAGAAGTAGGGATGGGTCATTTGATGGTATCTTACAATTTCTGTTGTCAGGAACAAGTCAGGTTATTATAGTTTAGCACAGAACAGACTCAATTGTAACTGGAGAATTTTCAGCATCAAGTATTTAACCTCAAAGATGATTCAACTACCAAGGCAGGACATGAGTAGTCATCATGATCTGAAAACAGTTACAGGTACCACCTCCCGAGGTCAGGATAGCACCAGAGGGAAAGTTAGCATCATTTCCAAGAAGCCGGAAGGCTCCATTCTCTCACTTCTAGTTGATGCATATGCAGCCTATTGGTAGCAGATACAGGAAGCACTAAGAAAGGAACAACACAGTAAAAACCTAAATTTAAAAGGAACCCAGAGAAGGTCCTCAGCAGAAAGCAGCTTTTACCATTTTTCTTTTATTTGTATTTTCCTTTGCAGTGTGAAGAGGAATGACATGTTAATGTTAGCTATCAGCTAACATTCCTGTGGATGATGAATGTAAGTCTGTTGATAATCATTAAAATAGGAAGAAATTTTTAAAGAAATACAACCTTCAAAATCTAAACTATGAATTGGTGGAAACCTGGGACAGGTCAATGTCTAGCGAGGACACAGGACCAAGAACACAAAGAAAAACTCAGACCAAATGGGTTCACTGGATCCCTCTGCCTAGTGCCTAACACTCAGAAAAGACCTAACTCCAATCCTTCTCAAAATCTTTCTGAGTACTCATGAGGAGATAATCCCAGACTCACTCAATGTGGGCCTGACATTAGACACAGAGACAATACTCCTAATCATAGTAGATGTGTCATAACTTTTGCTGTGAAATTGTTGAATACAACATTACAGAAAAAAAAACCACCTTTGTATACTATCAAAGAACTGTCTGGAAATAAAATTATGAAAACAGTCCCACTTTTAATGCATCAAGTGTTAACTAAGGATGCAAAAACCTATAAATATCCATTATTGAATAAGAAGAGATGCAAAAAGATCTAGTTATCCATTGTGTACATCTAATTCCCAAGAATTTTAATACAATACAGAAAATTATTTCCAAAAATAACAGAACATTTCTGAACTAATACCAAAAAAACTCACTCGGCTCTATATGAGTCTTAAAAAACAAGTATGAACTCAGAAATTAATGAAAAGAAATGGTTTAATTAATCTGCATTTTTATTGAAAACACTTGGAAGTTTATGGGTTCTGTTGGCCAACAGTGTTGTCAACTCTATTTTAGAAATCAATCCTTTGAAGTCATTGGAGTCCTAATGGGATAGAAAATCATATTTGTTTTCAAACTGGCCATTTATATGTTAATATCAATGTCTTCCTACAATGTTTAAAGAGATTATCTGAGTAGCATTTGGTGATCAGTGAAGTGGGGCCTCTTAGAGGAGGCATATCTTGTATGACACTCTCGGAAATATGCTACTGGAAAGGGGGAAAGACCTCTCCCCTGGAAGATTCAGGACTGTGAGACAAAAGGGCCTTTGGAGAGACCCACAGGCAGTGCTCGTGTTTACTGCAAGGATTACAAATGAGAGACCAGTAGGAAAGAAGAAAGAGAGTCAAATTATGAAAGTACAAATAGTCACAAAGAAGTGTGTGTCTGGTTGTGAAGAACCTGGCTACCATACTCAAGATTAATCTGAAATACCTATATGTTCATAAGTGTGGTTCAGATTTTTTTAGAGGGATTATTCTGTAAACACGATGAGCAAATGAGGCCGAGGCTCTAGTCAGGTTAGTCAGGAAGGTTATGTGATGATTCCATCAATATAGTTAAGGCTAAGCTATCCATAAAGAGAATGACTATGGGAAAGAATACAAGTTTTTAGAGTGAGATCATGAGCCCAGTCTCTGCCATGTTGAGACACGGGTGTTTATTTAGACATCTAAGAATAAAAAAGTGCGCAAATGGGTTTTTTTTTTAAAGTTACTTGACTGTTTCATGAGGCAATGAAAACAGATTACAGCTGAAAATTGGATGGGATGGGAGAAATGAGATGTCTTCTAAATTCAGATTTTTTTGCGAAGATATAGGTCTATGAAGAGAAATTAGAAAAATAGAAACCCAGATACAAAGTGGTTTGCGGACATAAGAACATCATGTATGTAAAAAAAAAAAAAAAAAAAAAAAAAAAGACTGCAGAGACTTGACAGTGCTTTGTGGCAATGAGAGCAGACGACCAGGGTGGAATCTGCTGAAAGACTGATGTAGCAAGATCGTGAAGATGTAGAATTAAGATCTAATACCTAAGGTGGATGGGTTGAGGGTAGATATACTTTTTACTGACTTTGAGGGGGAAAGATAACACATGTGATATTTATTGGAAGGGGGGCTTGAGGTTGAGACAGTTCCCACACGTTGGCCAGTTTCTCTGACATAAGATGGAAAGCTTGCTTTGAGAGAAGAGGATGGCCATAAAGATCACCTAGTAAGCACTCTTTCATCTTCTAATTGAAAGGGAGCACATGCCACACCCTCTGTTAAGTACAGGGATAGCACCAAACTTAGGCCCATGCTGGAGATGCTCTACCCCTCCAGCCATCCTCCAATGCCACAGCCTCACAGCATCTCCCAGAAGCTTCAATCTATAATTCCCGCATTTTAAAATACAATCCACCACCAAGTGAAGGTGAAGGTGCAAGTGATTTGACTGTGTACACAGTTTGTTTTAGATCTAGTCATCTAAAATAAGATTATTCTAAATGCCCCATTTTATACCGACTTGCAGAAGCTTGACATAAGCAAGAGATGTAATTTATTTTGTTATAACTATGAATACATCCTTGCCATTTATAACTTCTTTTTTTAAAGATTTATTTATTTATTTATTATGAATAAAGTGATCTGCCTGCATATATACCTGCCGGCCAGAAGAGGGCATCAGATCACATTATAGATGGTTGTGAACCACCACGTGGTTGATGAGAATTGAACTCAGGACCTCTGGAGGCGCAGTCAGTGCCCTTAACCTCTGAGTCATCTCTCCAGCCCTGCCACTTATAATTTCTAAAACAACAATTAAGGGAATATTGAAAGAATTAAATCTGTAATTTGAAAGATACTCTCCTGTGGAGGAATGCTGAATGAATGTATCAACCATCAATAAAGCACTGTTTAGCCAATCAGCTGGGTGGAAGGAGAGGAAGTGGAAGGCGGGACTTCCTGGAAGGGAGGAGAAAGTTTGAGGGTTGGGAGAGGACTGGGGAGCTTTGACAAGGTCAGGGAGAGAAATGGCCCTAGGATCACCACAGTGGCCAGTGCTTGGAGTATGAGTAAGTTATGAGGTTTGGGGTAGTTTGTTTAGTTTAGGGTAGATTTGTATCAGTTTAGATTTCTGCCCAGCATAGAACTGACAGACTAAAAGTATGCTTCAGTCTCCCTCTGTCAGTTACTGTGTAGACCAAACGGTACAAAAATAGTGTAACACTCTCATGGTCTCTTTTCTGATATTACTTACTCAGGTCTACGAATCCAACGTCTACATATAACCGAGCAGACACAGATGAAAAGATAAAGCCAAGGATTGGACCAATCATTGCTACACTATGCAGAATACCTGCAAGAATTTCAAAACCATACAGTCAGAATCCATGTACACATAGCTCTTTCCCTAAACCAGCAAATTTTCATTATCCTTGCCACATCTATGCATCCCAGATCCATCCCCACTTCCTTACCTACCCAAATGTGTGCATTCTCCTCTCTGCAAAACTCATCAATTACGGCTTTTGCTGCCTGAATGCTCTTGATAGAGGCCTTCACCAGGGCATGGTAAAACCATCATGGGCCACACTGTTAAATAAAACTGACTTCCGGTAGCTACCAAGTGCTAATGGCCCCTTAGCCAGGGATGTGCCCACCTCCTGTCTCCATGCTGAGATTTGGTTCACACTGAACTGGTAAACACGTGGGTTTTCTACAGCAGGTTTTAAAATGTAATGTTACACAATATATTTCTCCAAATAATTTTTTTTCCTAGGGATGTGAATTTTCTTAGGGAGGTGGAGAGATAGCTCAGTGGTTAAAAGAAAGGGTGGTGGGGGTCTCTTCCAGAAGACCTGAATTCAATTCCCAGCAGGGACATGGAAGCTCAGAGCCATCTGTAAATTCAGTTCCAGGAAATCTGAGACCCTCTTCTTGACCTTCTTAGGAACTTTATACATGTGGAACACAGACATAAATGCAGGCAAAAAATTTATAGACATAAAATAAAATAAATAAATGTATAAAAATAATTTAAAAGAATTAACTTAGCAAAGCTACCATTTCAAACTTAGACCCAGAGAAATTAAGTACTGAATTTAATACATTCCGTACTTTACCTAAGTACATAGAAGAGTGCCCTTCTTCTGCAAAGTCATCAATGTAGGAAACTCCAAGGGGCACTATTGGTGTTTCCCCTATCCCACGAAGCATGTTCCCCATCAAGACATAAATCCACATGTAGGACTTGGATTCCTTTTCACAACCTGTATAGACAAAAATTATGTTTTATTTTAAACATCAATTACAACACTGATACCAGAAATTCTACAAAATTAGACTGATAATTGTTTCTGGAATGTTGTAGCACTCAGTTGTTTTTGCTTTCTTTTTTTAATTTTAAGTGATTTCTATTCAATCTGTAACGTATGAAGAAACAAAAATACACAATGGGGAAAAAAGAAAAAAATACAGAAAACAAGCATAATCTGAAATCTCTCTACACAAAGAAAATTATTTAATGTTTGCTATTCATTTTCCATATTTGGCACACATATAATATACAGATTTCTTATATACAATGTAAAATTAAATATCCAGTTTGTAAGTATCACCTTCACAGCTAGCGCTGTGCTAAAGCAACCCTGTTTATTTTCTCTTTGTTGTATATTGTGTCAGGATTTTACAATGTCGTGAGGAATAACCATACCAGAACATATATAGTTCTTTCATTTTTATTTTATATTTATGAATGTGCACTATATGTAAGCAGTACCCTCCAAGACCAGAAGAGGGTGGTGGATCCCCTAGAACTGAGTTGTGATTGTGAGATGCCGTGTGGCTGCTGGAAATTGAACCAGGGCATTTAACTGCTGAGCATTCTTTCCAGGTCCGAATTTTATATTTATAGTTGTAAAATAATTCAGTTTTTTTCTTTTCTCACAAACAGATGTCTTGACTGTAACTATAAATAAGCCTTTAAGTATATTACTTATTATTTTATCAAGATTGATCAGTAACAATAGAATAACAAAGAATTAAGTAAAATTATTTTGTTTAATAAATGTTAAAAAAAAATAACTTCCAAAAAAAGTGATAAATTTATACACTCACAACAACACAAAAACTTAAAGAATTTTCTCATTTATTTTATTTTTAATCTTCCCATGTCTGATATAAGTAGAATGAGCTAGAATGTTAGTCTGTATTTTCTTATTAGAATAGTTTTTTTAAATATTCAATTGCAAAAAGCACCCCTCCTTTGTTTGTTTAAGTTGTTTGGTGAGACAGGTTGGCCTCAAAGGCACAATCCTTCTGCTTCAACCCCCGACTGCTGGAATTTCAGACACACACACACACAGCCAATTCTTATACCTTTATTTTACATGCAAATGTTCTTCCCCAAGTTCCGACTGAAATAATCCTTAGCCATTTCTAAAGACCCTTTCTGTATCACATGTTCACACTATGATTATGTCTGCATATTGAGGTCAAATGCATTATTGTTCTTAATAAATTTTGTGCTTATAAGTCTTACAAAAATTTGTGTAGATATATTATACATACAAAGTTTCAAATATGATTCACTGTTACTGTTATTTCTTACCTTTCTTCACTATCCCAGGTGAGGTCTCAGTGAATGACGCAGTTTGGTTGACCAAACACATCAATGTGGAGTTTTCTAGAGAGTTGATGTCATTTTCTGTTGAGTACCTGTAACTATAAGGACACCGCTAGACTTAACATTTCATTTATCTACCAAGGATTTTCACTTTCCACAGAAACTATTAGTTGTAACTTTCTCTTCTCAGTGTTAATGAGAATCCTCTGATAATTTTCAGGTCTCAATTTTAGGAGAAATAACGGATAACAGTAAAATGGGGGGGGGGAGGCCCAATAAGTGAGGTTCTTCAGGGTCACTTGGGCAAGTTGGATGATCACCTTGATGCAAGCCTATGACAGATGATACACTGCATATGATGGAAAAACTTCTGGCTTCCCCTGTCTGTTTTGTAAACTGCTAGCTGAGTGTAATCATTGTTTTGAATTATTTTTAAAGATGTGAGTAGTATAAACTTCCTGATGAGTTATATTTAATACACCAAAGAGCTGTGTTTTCAAATCAGTCTTTAATGCATGCTAATTCTTCTACCTTTTCTCTAAAACACCAGATTTTACTTTACAGATGTACACACACACACACACACACACACACACACACACACACACACACACACATGGGCTAATGTCCGACTCTCTGAAGCCTTAATAAATTCTAGTGCATTTCAGCTTGACCAAGGAGAATGCAAGAGCAAAAAATGGGATAGAATCAGAGTAGGTACATATGCCGTAATCTGAGAAATACTAAGTATCCTGTACCTCTGTGAAGGATAACCAAGTGCATGCCAGGCACTCTACTCCGCTTCAAACTAGAAACAAAATGCATAGTTTTTGTACTTGGGGACTCTCGTGTAAATTCAATATCTAAGGTCCTGCATTGTCATAAAGGAAAGGGACCATTAGCTGTGCTTGAAGGTTGGGAAAGGGGTGGATATGAGGAGACTTTGCCATGTACAGAACATGTGAGATGAATTTTAGTGATGATCGGGGGTCTAAGAGAGAGAGGCCAGAGAAAAATACACAAAGCTGTAGGACTAGTGCATGTAAAAGTAAAACATTTACACCCATGGAGAACAGCAGCTTTATCAGTTTGTCAATTGTGGGGACAAGTGGAAAGTGAGGGTAGGACACGCAAGGATCCAGTCACTGACCAGTCCACAAGTACATGTGAGTTTACATATGATTGACCCACAGGCGAGACCTTTCAAAATTTTTGTGACTTATAATAGTTGCATTTTTGTATGTCTGCCATAGCGTATATGCACACTCACACAAATATGTACAACTTGAAGGATGCTATTGCAGTGTAGAACTTATCCCTGCACATATTTTATATTATTCAACTCTATCTTACAACACATAGTGGTCTCAGTAACCTGAAGGCTGTTTGCTGATCCACCGGTAAGCTGGGAGCTGAAGTTTGAAAATTTGTTCTAGTTAATTGGGAGTTTTAAGCAAAATTAGGACAATTAGATTTGTATTTTAAAAGTATATTCTATTATTGAATATTAATTAGAGTAGTAGAGCTGGGAGGCTGGAGGGATGGCTCAGCGGTAAAGAGCACTGGCTGGTCTTCCTCATGATCCCATGTCAGGAGGCTCATCACTACCTGTAGTGCCAGTTCTAATACCTTTGCGATCTACTACCTTTTTCTGGCTTCTACAAGGTCCGCATGCATGTGGCACACATACATATACACAAGCCAAACACTCATACCCCAAAAATAAAGATACTAACCAAATATTTTAAAATAATAGAACTGAAACTGAAGGGAAAATTTCCAGACAGTTGGTTTCATCTGAGGTTAATGACATTGATGTTCACGTTGACAAACGGATGTGAAATGAGTAATATCTTTGGGACTGCTGGGCTGTGTGTGTGTGTGTGTGTGTGTGTGTGTGTGTGCATGTGTGTGTGTGCATGTGTGTGTGTGTGTGTGTGCATGTGTGCTTCAGGGAATCTATAACTTAGGGTGGAGCCCTCGACTTTGGCCTGAGTATCTTCGGAGTACTAAGAAAAGCTACTAGATGAACGGCTATAAAAACAAGCAGCCAATGGCAAAAATAGTGAGTTCAGGCTGTTGACACATGAATGGAAAAGTCTTGTGAATGCCCAGGAGAAATATAGACATGGAAAATTGATACAAAGACACTGAGTGTTATAAATAGTCACCTCATGTGAATGGTGGCTGGATTTAAAGCAAATACGTCATGTGAATAATTGCAGGGAGTTAGGCTGAAGATAGGAAATAGAAAGATGCAGACATTTTGGAATTAGGCACGAAAGTAAAGTATGTGCATGGCGAAGAGGCCACACAGGGAGAAATAAGTTAAAAGAGCATAAGATTATGAAAATCAGAAAAAGAAAAATCCTTGAATGTTCAAATATAAGAAGAATACGATAGTAACATGGTGACAAGTATGAATGCCAAGTGTGACAAAGGTAATGTGTGTGTGTGTGTGTGTGTGTGTGTGTGTGTGTGTGTGTGTGTGTGTGTGTACTTGTCAGAAATGGGTCCTGACATTTCAGAACCTATGTTCTCTTTAGTCCCATTTAGGGCTGAGCACTTGGTCTCTTCTTAGCACAAGATCAGGTAAGTTTTAACTCCTGCATGGATAGAGTGGATGATTTCCACGCCCCACCTCTTGGTGGAGAGCTAGCTATAGTCATAGCATTTGTGGAATTATTCTACTTTGAGGTTTGATTATCGCATACTTACTATCCCATGAAGAAATGCGGCAACGCAGTCAGAATCGCCCCTACACCCATGATGAAACATCCGATTCCAATCAGCTTCGGTCTGTGTAGTTTGGATCCAAAGTAACTCACAAATACAATGACTAACAAATTCCCTATAATGAAACCAAGTATTGTCAATTTGATTCATCACAGCAAATAATGAGGGGCAATGTGTATGGTAGAATGAATGGAAGGCTTCAAGTAGAATAAAGAGAGAAAGCTCTTGGCACTTCCTCAGGTTGACTGACCAGGAGAAACTCACCTTAATTAAACTGACCACAGAAAAGTATGAAATTGAGAAAATTTTGTTTTATTTTTTGTTGCAGATTTATTCATTTTTTCTTTAAAATCATGTGTGTGTGTGTGTGTGTGTGTGTGTGTGTGTGTGTGTGTGTACTCACTCTATGCTTTGTACCACTCTGTAAAATATTGTTTGGGAATAATAGAACACACTTGAATTGTTTGACAATATTGTTGAATCAGATTTTTTTGAGGAATTTCAAGTTGACTAGATTATACTAAGATGAGAAAAATGGATAAAAGTCCTCCTAATGGGAGAGAAAAATATTAATTAATAGAGTTTTCATACATTCCTGGCATTCTTTAAAGACCTAACATGAGCCTGCCATGGTATTTCCACCCAAAAGTATCATATATGAATAAATCACCAACAAGGTTGCAGGCAGGTGCTAAAAACACATTAATAATCAAAACACATATGAGGGCAGAGGTACCATCAGAGCTCATATTTTAAAAGTTATCTAATTAAGAGCTTTGGTAAAATGTCTGTAAGGAAAGACTATTTGAAATGTAACATTGGTTGGTAATTATCTAGCTCAACAAAGGGGGAAAAAGATAAAAAGAACTCTATGCAAGTCAATTCTAACCTTCCTGGAGTTTCATATAAATAGTAAATAGATAGGTACAGTGAGTTACCATATATTTGGTAGAAAAAAAAAAGTGACACAAAATTACAAAAAAAAAAAAAAAAGACCAGCAAAAACAAAACAAACCAACAACAATAACAACAACAACAACAAAAAATACGTGAAGTAACGACTGAAGAATTAACTGGGTATAGGAGAGACTTGGGAAAGTGCAGTATCCTTTCTGATGTAAGAGTACTGATTCATAAGATCAGAAGTGGCAGACTAAGGAGAAAAAGTATTGAAAAGTTAAAAATAGAAAAAAGAAAAGTGTATGAATTCTAATTATACAAGATAGAAAACAAGAGAAGATAGCAGAAAACAGGAAGAAGAGAAGATCTACAGAGCCACCCAAGGGCGTTGATGCCAGACATTTGGTGTGTGAGGCCAACCTATCTATTGCTGCACTTTCAGTGCCCAGAGCTCAGAGCAACAAGCATCTATACTAAGCATTTAGAACTACAAGTGGCGGTGGTCAGGCAACATCTGCAGGGAACAGCACGTGAGTGCTTCACTGGTGGGATTCCACTGTGGCGGGGCCCACGGAAACCCCTTTCCATTTGGCAAGTGAATTTGGTGGCCTCTGTGCTACCCTTAATCCTGAGTATTTTGGGACACATGATAATGGCCCTAGAGAAATGGCTATAGTCACACTAAGTGAGTCTGTGCCAACTGTGGGCAGAAGTGGGTCCTGCTTACATAACTGTTCTGAGGACTCTGTGTCTGGTGAAGACATAGAACATGGGGAAATTGTGTCTGATGTACAGAGACTTAAAAAATGGTTCTTGGGAAGAGGGTATTGGGAACTGAGAGGTGCATATCAGGAGCATGTTTTTCAGGAGAATGAGCATATCTCTGTCTGCAGTTTAAAAGTATGATAAAACTAAACTATTTGGTCTTCCACTCTATCAGAGACTTGACAGGGAATAAAATTAATTACCTGAGTAAACAGGAAGTGCGGGTTAGCAGCTTCCAAATTGAAAAAAAAAAATGACAGAGACAGTTGGCTGCCTGAACAGTCATCCATAACTCTTTATAACATTGAAGCCTCATCTTCAGCCTTAGGCCTAGATAGTGTTTTAAATTGATAGAGATGAGATATGATATATATTGATGTACATTCAAAATTTTAGACTCAACAAGATAGGAAAATGTTTTCTCCAAGTTTGCCCAATACAAATAGCCAAAACACTATGAATGTAACATTAATATACTTCCTGATTGTTTCGTGGTTCTTCTTGCTCTATGTAGTTATAAATGTATATCTAAAAAATAAAAGATATTATTTAAAAAAGAAGAAGAAGAGTATCGTTGCAGACAGGTGTTATTTGATGAATGGACTTATACCCACAAATGGCTAATTTGTCTCTCATCTTGCATAACTATGTAGCCTCATTTGCTGCCAGTTGGGTATGTGCTCATGTCCACAAGACATGCCTGACTAGACATTTATTTTTGGCTTGCTAAAAGTGTGCTGTCTAGTGAAAAATAAAGTTGGGAGATGATTGACTTAGCAGGGGATGTAGGGAAGGAGAAAAGAAAACTATTAGGGGATTTTTGTAATGAGGGATTTTTATTTAATTAATTTGTTCAGATTACAACTCAATTGTTATCCCATCACTTATATCCTCTCATTCCTCCCTCCTGCTTTCAATCTATTCCCCTCCCCTAGGTCTAAGACCGAGGTGGGACCTCCTCCTCCAAATAATGGGGTTTTTATAATACTGATGTTACGATTTCTTTAAATAAAAGAACCAGTGATGTTATTGCTCAGGCAAGTAGGATTGTGATTGTTTAAATAAAGACAGCCCCAGCTATTATGGGCCGTTTGCTTGAAAATCAATAGGTGGTCAGTGTCTTCACTCTGAACTGACTCCCTATTCCTTCCCAAGACCTGAACCTTTGCAGCTGGAGCTTGTCTCCAACATACAAGTTGTGGCCATGAGTCTTTAGTTACCAGTGCTCAGAGCTACAAGCCCCAAGATCTTAAATCTGTAAGCATCTGAAAACACATTTCCAACAAGCAGAGCCTCATTCTCTTCTTACTCATAAATAAAAGTGTGTTGGAGGTATACTAAAGAAAAAGCAAAGATAAAATTTGGAGCCATAGTTTCAAGAATCATGTAGGCAAAGAAACGCCCTATAAATACAAATTGAAAATCACTATCGTTCTAATTGTGAAACTGTAGCTGCTAGAGAGATAGATACCTGAGTGGCTAAGAGCACTAGCTGCTTTTCTAAAGGACCTGTGTAGGCTTCCTGTAACCATGTTGGGTAGCTCTGCTCCTGGACATCCAACACCTCTATTCAGCCTCCGAAATTTCCTCACAAATGTGCACATCCTTATACCTATGCACACATATACAGGTTTTTAAAGAGACAAGGAAGTGGAATGCTGAAATATACATAAAATGTCAAATACCCTCTGCATCACACATGTCCAGGATTCATGAGGAAATAAATGGCTATTTCTTTATGGGATTACTTATAAAATACTGAGTCAAATATGTCTTAAGTCAAGTTTTAAAGAAAAGGACCATCAAATTTATAGGAAATGTTTGAAATCCATAGGATAGACAAAGTTGTGAAGATCTCCAAATGATTAAAGAGGAAACAGATGCAATTAGCTTCTGCTTCCTGCAGTGAGAAAAGAGTCCCTGTGGGTAACTGTATAAAGCTTGGATATCATGGAAGAAGAAATTAAAATCAAACTGAAGACAAGAGAGTGACATCTACAGTGTTGTAAAGCAAAACCCCACAGAGTTAAAGAGCATAAATCCAATAGAGAATATTCCAGTGATCTCCTTTGCTCCTTAAATCAAAGGAAGTATAGCTCTCTCACCTTTTCTTTACATGTAGTTGTCATGTCAGAGGGAAGGTGGAATCTCACAGATTTATTTTGAAAGCCATGTGTCTATGTAAAAATCAATCTTTCAAAATTCTCCTTTCATGTTTAGTGAAATCATTGATCTTAACCCCTAAGCATCACCAGCACTGCTTCCTAAGATATGACATCAAAAATGACTCAAAATATTGCTATATTTTGTAGAAAGGATAGAGCTATCCATGGTTGAGAAGCACTGTACAGTGCACACCTGAACTGTTTTTTCCTCTGTAAGTCTGGGTAGTAAAATAGAAATAAACATTACCAATTTCGAAGCTTCCATCAATCAAACCAGCAGTGGAAGATGATATGTCAAATCTTCTTTCTATTTGAGTGATAGAACTTTTCATACAGATTCCACCTAGTGCCTTGCATATATAGCTGTATGAGAGGGCTGCCAAAAATATCTGAGAAAAAGAAGAAAGAGCAGAAGGGAAAGGTTAACCAAACAAGTAAATGCTGCTTATGCTTCTTATAGAACTCAATTGCTTTTCCACAAGATACCAGTTCTTGTTTGTTTTTAATTAGAGACAGTATCAGTCTTTACCCTATATCAGTTGACAATTGTCTTAGTTCTTTTAATGCCACTGTTGTACAGATAACGTTCTAGCTTGGTTATCATTACAGCAGTAAAGTTAACATTATTAGATTATAAAAATGATTTCTATGTGGAGAATCTTGGTAGGTCATCACTTTAGCCTCAGCTTTGATTCAGCAGAAGCCAACTCTAGGGACTGGCTGCATGATTTCAAAGTCGGCACTTTTGGAAACCCAGATGAAAAGTGAAATCTGAGAAGTTAATGGAGGCCCCATATACAATAGAAATGAGTGACATTTGATCTAAGAATTGGTCTTAGCTACTTGCCTATACCATGAGGAGACACCATGACCAAAGCAACTTATAAGGAAGAGCACTTAATTGGAGGCTTGTTTAGAGTTTTAGAGGGTTAGGTCATGGCTATTATGGTGGGGAGTACCGCCTCAGGTGGGCAGGTATAGTACTTGAGCACTAACTAACAGCCCCTATGTTGAGACAATCAAGAGGCCTACAAAGGAAAACCTGGGAGTGAAATGGTCTTTCTGAAATCTCAATGCCCACTCCCAATGACGCATCTCTTCCAACAAGGCCACATCTCCTTATCCTTACCAAAGAGTTCAAATACTTGGTGACTAAACATTCAAATATATGAGCTTATGGGGGCAAGGGCATTCTCACATTAAATACCACAGATAAAAGGGTTATTTGTATATAAAGTGATTGTCATTCTAACAAAACCTGGTGGCTTTATTTTCTTTTTTTTTTTCCTTTGATTCATTTTTCCCTTTCCAGCCTACATTTATATTGATAAGCAAATTCTTTTTGCTCTAATATTAAAATATGAGAATATTATGGAATGCAAGTCTGTGTCTCACCAAATCCCTATGTTGAAACCTTAGCCACAGGTCGGTGACTATTGGGAGGTTGCTGGTTCTTGAGAGTTCAACCTTCACACTGGGGTGAGTGACCTTATGACAAGAGAAAACAGAGTGCTTGCTCCTCTTCCTCTGTCATGCAAGGATGCTGTCAGAGGAAATTCACCTGAACATCCAAAAAGACAGCCATCACCTGACCCTGCCTCTGGTGAGAAATTAACTCCAGTCTCAGCCCCCAGTGATGGGCAGAATGAAGTGCTGTTCTTGAAGTTGCCCATGTGCACATTTCTCACCAGAACATGCAGGTTAAAAGGAGTGACATATTCGAAGTGTTGAGAAATTCAGTAATAAAACCAGTCAACTAAAAGCTTTGCTCACAAAATTGTCCTTTAAGAGCCAAGGAGAAATTAGTATTTTACACTGATGAGTGAAAAGAGTGGGAGCTTGTTACAAAACTTGCACAGTTGGAGATGACGGAGGGAATGTGGAGTCTGATGGGTAGATACATAAGGATGACAGACAGATACGCAACCCTATACAGGGATGCACAAGTCCTTGGCAAATAAAAATACAGCCACATGCAGCCTTGTATTATTAAATACAAGTATCTCAATCATCAATCAATCTGTAATAGAGTTTTCTGTTTAAATCCTTAATTATAAATTATAAATCTCTCAATGAAAAAAATGAATGATCTGCATCAATAATAACATACTTTACATACAGTTGAGCTTAATATTATTTTTAAATACATTTTAAAGGCAATTGCAATGGTAATACACGAAGGGACAAAAGAGCGAAATAAAAACACGCCACTGTAAGTAGTACTGGACCAAGAGAAAGACAACGAAAGAGTGGAAGTGGGGGGGAAAAAAACATAAAGGTGATTAGCAACAGGAAGCATTTTCTGTCTGTGGCTACCTTAATGTGAAGAACCTTGCCATGCCAAAGCCTGCTGATTGATTTAAAAGATAAAATTAAAATGAACTGGTCTGGAGAGGAGGCTCATTGGTTAAAAGCACTGTGTGCTGTTCCAGAGGACTGGGGTTCAGTTTTCATAACCCACATGGAACTCACAACTGTTTGTGACTCCTGTTCCAGAAGATCTGATGCCCTCTTCTGGCCTCCAGAGGAATCAGACATACATGTGGTTCACAGGCATACATAAAGGTAAAACAGTTCATACACAAAATAATAGCATGATGATTTAAAAAATAAAAATGGAACTAAGATACTCACCATATGATTATGTGCAATTAAGTCATGATGTAGTAATCTCTTTTTTGTGCTTATATAGAACTATTTCTATGGATATCTGATAATAATCACTAAACAGACTGCAGTGTTTTCTAAAGCCTGCCTGAATCATCTCAAACTTCCTATTATGTTTCATGTTCAGGAGACAGTAATATGAAGGAGTTCCTCCAGGTTCCCAGGCAGGGAAGTAAACCACCATGCAGAGATAAGAATGAAAACCCAGTGCAGATTGACGTCATCAACCTGCATCAGACTTAGGGGAGTCTAATTTCAATGTAGTTCGCCATCAGCATACTTGAAACACAGTACGATTTGAGAAAATATTTCCAGGCAACAATCATTCCAATCAGTCCAATTCCAGGTGCATAATAAAGCTGAAGATATGACTACATAGGAACTCTTTTACAAAGTACATGTGACCAAGATGGTGGGCTCTATAGCTAATAGAGCAAGAACCTAGTGTCTCTGACCAATAGCATAGAGGTCAGCAGGCCATTAAGCATGTGTCATATCTTCTCTAAAGATGGGTAACAGTCTAGGAAGACTCTGAGATAATCATTCTGAGGAATTTAGGTGAGGTCTGACTTAATCTCAGAAAATGGGTGAGGTCTGCTTGCACAGATCATAAAGAAGTCACCAGGTCATTAACAAAAATCTACTCTCTGTTTTCTACTGAAATGCAGGTGTTTCAATTTTATCTCCTCCATTGTGGAGACACCCTGCGTGATTAGCATTCCTGGTTCTCTTAGTGTTTTTCTGTGAGCACAAGGACCTCTGTGCCCTCAACAGAAATAGAACTAGAGGTAGAAAGAAAGATGGATAGATAAATATAAGATAGATTGATACATACATACATACATACATACATACATACATACATACATACAAGATGGAAGATAGATAGATAGATAGATAGATGATAGATGATAAAAAGACATCAGATAGTAATGACATCTAAGAACAGACATCAGCTATGAAAAAAGTATCTAAAGACAGAAATCAGATAGAAAAGGAGAATTAGGGAAAGGTGTTCTATGCAGACAAAAAATGAAGAGGCTGGTCATATATTCCACAAAATTAATATCAATGGGCAAAACATAAAAAAACAGCAAGACCATTTCACTACAGAGTCACAATAATTAAAATAAGTATTCACTCAACAATAAGACTTCCAGTCACCCATAGTGAAGGGTGAAAGAACAGAAAGAAAAACAGTAGCAGCTCAGCATCAGGCCATTGGTCTTCTTCACTTTCTGCCGTGAATTGATCAAGCAGAGGGGAAGTCAATGAAACAGAGCAGCTGAATAGAGCTATAGAGAACAGTAAGAGCCAGCAGAGATGTGAGAGGGCTCCACTGAGTGACAGCAGAGCACAACCTCCAAAAGAAACCCTGCCATGCCACACAACATGGCTATACAACAGAGAGAGAGAGAGAGAGAGAGAGAGAGAGAGAGAGAGAGAGAGAGAGAGAGAGAGAGAGAGCCCAGAAGACAATTATGAGCCATTTTTGAAGTATTGCCTACCTTTCTGTATATGTAAGACAGAGTCTCCCATGGCCATGGAGCTCTCAAAGTATTCTAGGAGGGTTGGCAATAAAGCATCAAGGAAATGTGTCTCAACCTGGCAGCTCTGGGATTAGGAGTGCATACAGCCACACATTTCTTTCCTTTTTACATGGGTTCTGGAGCGAAAACTTGGGGCTTATGCTTGCAAGAAAAATGCTTTACTGACTGAGTTGTCTCCCAAAAGCAATTTTTAAAAGAATAAACAATATGAATTATTTTCTTTTTTAAAGAGTAAATAATATGAATTAATTAATTATAAAAGAGTACATAATATTAATTATTTTTTCTACCATGATGAAAAGAAAACTAGGAAATAATAGCAAAATAAAGACCAGAATATCCACATATATATGACCTAAACCATACATTTTTAAACAACCAATGGATCATGAAAAAAGTCAAAGTATTTTAGGAAATACCTGGAAACAGGTGGAAGACAAAATATTTTAGAACTAATGGGATACAATGAAACAATTTTTAAGTAGAATTTGTATAAGGATTGTTACTAAAAAGAAGTAAGATTTCAAACAACCTAATTTTGCCCCTGAATGTGCTAGGAAAAGATGAAATGACCAAACTTAAAATTAGAAAAAAAAAAGAAGAGTGAAAATGAGAGATAACTTACATATCTAAAATTAGACAAAAAAAAAAAAAGAGAGAGAGAGAGAACATATAGAGTGCCTTAAACATAAAAAAGAATTGCTAAAGTTACTATGAAAGATTTTTATATTGACAAATTGAAATAAAATTCTTAGAGACAATCAATAAAAACTGACTCAATAATTAATAGCAAGTTTGAGCACACATGTAACTAATGAAGAGAATGGGACAGTAGTGAGAATGCCTTACAAGAAAACCCAGGACCAGCTGGCTTTACTTGAGGTGAATTAAACAACCATTTCCAAATTCTCTCAAAGGACTGAATGAAGAGAAAGGGACATTCAGGCACTTAGTGTCATCACTATCTCCCTGACACCTACGTGGGATAACGACACAAGAGAAGATTATGGTCCAGGAATCCTGCTGAATATCTAAACAGAAATGGTTGCCAGCATGCTAGCAGGCAGAACGCAACAGCACACGGAGAACAAGGCAACACAAGAAACTTTGATTTCACGTGTTGTTCCATTGCATTCTATTATTTTGAAATACTATGTTTTTACTTCCAAGTGTCACCGGATAGTTTCAATAGTACTTTGAAATATCTTATTAATTCATTGGTCATTTTTTAAAATGTGATTTATGGGTAATAGACCAATGGCCCAGTGATTGGAACATGCGCTGCTCTACCAGAAGACCTGAGTTCAGATACCGGCACTCTGCAACTGTCTCTATGTCCAGCTCCAGGGTACCAGGTACTCTCTTCTGAACTCTGTGGAACCTGCACTCCAGTACACACACTCATACACAGACACACCTGGATACATGATTTTAAAATAATAAAAATGTAATCCTTTGGGTGGAAAAAAACATCCTATTAAAAACATGGATTTTCTTGTTTTTATTTTTCTACTGGTTTCTAGTTTAATTCCACCACAGCAGGGGAAAATAGTTGTGCTATCATTTGATGTTTTAAAAATTGTTGACTCGGTGGTTCTTAAACCAAAAATGAAATAATGATTCAATTTATCAATATCAGTCCATCTAAAGTCACACATTAACACATAAATAACAAAAACTTGTTATTATCTCAATAAATGCAGAAAAACCATAATAATGTGTTGACTGTCAAAAAATAAACACAGAACATTCTTGTCTAAATCCTAACTATGGGAGCCCTGACTGGTGGATATAGCAGAGATACTTCCAGGAATCCAGGGGCATCTTGGTGATGCAGACAGAGCTATAACTAACCAAGGACAAGCCTTGGTCCATGCATGGGGAGCTCCTGAAAGGTCAGAAAAGATGTTCTGTGGTTTTCATGATTTCAGTCTTAAAAGAAACATTCAACACCCAAAATTTTACAGCCAAACCATAAATCGGTTTTATAAGAAGAAATAGGTAGGCCTGGAGTGGTGGCTCGGCTCAGAGGTTAAAAGCACTGTCTGCTCTTCCAGAGGTCCTCTGTTCAATTCTCAGCAACTACATGGTGCTTGCAATCATCCAGAATGTGATCTGGTGACCTCCTGGTGTGAAGGTATGCATGCAGGCAGAACACTTATACGTAATAAATAAATGCAGCTTTAAAAAAAAAAAGAAGAGAAGAAATAGATGACAGACATAAATATACTGAGCATATAGATCCTCAATGTTCCAGGATATTATGGGGGCATAAAATACATTTATATAAATATAAATTTCTTTAGATTAATGACATACTTACTATTATGCTCACTATATAACTCTGATATTGTCACTATAATCTTATTTATAATGTGTAACTTAATTTTAGAATAAGAATGACAGAAGTTTACAAAGTAGCAAAAAAGAGACATTGGACAACTAGCAGGGCAGTACATTTCTCTGTGTGAGGTTTCAAACAGAAATAAAAGTTTTCATCCATTATGTTAAAACTTTTGAACTTTATTTTACTCTATATGTATCAGTGAGTTGCAACTGATTTACCCATCAAACATGAACTGCAAGTACAAGAATGCAGTTGCTCTATTCAGGTTTTGTGTTGAGAAAAGTGTGATATGTCACAGACTGTAATATAAGCCATGAAACCTACTGTGCTAACTGAAACCTTCTGAGGACAAGAGCCAGCCAGAGGCAAGCTGTACAGTGCAGACTGAGTCCTGTCACTAAGATCTATGCTAGGAAATGCCCAAGAAAAACGTGACTGGGGCCCCTCTCAAGTGAAGCTTTTATAGATGCAGCCAGTAGTAGCTGAGATGAATTTTTGGAGCTCAAAGAAATTTACCCAAAGAGGAAACAGCATATAGAGTGAAGTAGGCAGGAGGTGAAAGCTTCAGAGCCACTGAAAAGCATGGAACATTTGAAAAGCAGAGAAAGGGGGAGAGGAGAGAGAGAGAAAGAGAGAGAGAGAGAGAGAGAGAGATATGGAAGGAGCCAAAGAGTGCAGATGGGAAATAGGGGCTGATGATATGGCTTAGCAGATAAGGTGCTTGCTGCCAAACTCAATGATCTGAGGTCAGTCCCTAGGATCCACATGATAGAAATGTAGAATCAACTCTTGAACCGACCTCCAAATGTGTACCATCACACACACACACACACACACACACACACACACACACACACACACACACAAAGAAAAATAATTTTTAAAAATAACGTGTTCTAGGAAATGAGCTGTTGTGGGTCAATTCTGACAGCCACAATGAAAAAGAACAAAGAAAATCTTTGCAAAGCTGACCTCATAATTAAACAGAAGGAATAATCAGGAATATGCTGTAAAAAAAAAAAGGTAACAGACACCTAAAGTTACAGATGGTGCCCAAATCAATGTGGGAACAAAGGCAAAAGGACAGTGTTTTGGGTTTTGTTTTGCTTTGTTTTGTTTTGTTTTGTTTCAGCTTCTGCTCTGCAGCAGAAGTGTTGATATAAGAAATCAGGGAGGGGGCAGATCTCACAATCACAAACAAGGCAGATCAGACCCCTCAGAGAGATTTGTTGAGGGTGATTTTGTGAGTAGCCAGATAAAGATCTTATGATTAATTCCTGAAGCATTTCCCACACTATTTGTAACTTTTATTTTGTGGATGTTTTATTTGATAAGTTTCACCCACATTTGATGTGTCATAATTCTTAGTCTTAGGTGAAATCCTAACTATTGCCTATGTCGTCAGCTCTCACTGCTTTCCCATTGTATTTAATTTTATTTATTTATTTATTTATTTATTTATTTATTTATTTATTTATTTATTATTGTGTTTATGTGGCTGCATACATGCCATGTCACATGTAGAAGTGCCTGTTGGCCTCTATTTCTCTGTATGCATGTGTGTGTGTGTGTGTGTGTGTGTGTGTGTGTGTGTGTGTGTGTGTGTGTGTGTTTGCGCACGCGCATGCGCGCGCGCTCCAGGACCAGCTCCAGGAATGGTAAGGAGGAAAGAAGAGAGGTGAATTCTTGGTAGGGAGAATTAAGCAGGCAGTGAATGGCTGGTTAAGGAAAACTAACCATTGGTTGAACAACCATCTAGAGGAAGTAGTTGTTGAGGAGAGGTTGAGGAACAGAGGAAAAAGAAATACTCTGAGACTAAGGCATATGTGGTACAAGCTGAAGGTCTTAAAGCCCAGGAGAACTTTGCTTCTGGCTCTCTATCTGTCTCTATCTCTGTCTCTGTCTTTCTGTCTGTCTGACTCCTTGCTCTTTGTCACCCTTCTTTCTGTTTCTCTTCTTGCTGTTGCCCAACTTTCTAATCTTCTTGCTTGCTGTTGCCCATCTACCTATCTCTCTCACCATTCCTCATCTATCTGTCTCTCTTGCTCTTCCCCATCTCACTCTAGCTTACTCTCTCATGTCTGTTACTTGTTTGCCCTTTCTTTATATTCTTGGACCAACCCCAGTACTTTATTGAAATGAAGTTCAATTTTTTTCTTTACTGATAACATCATGATTTTTTCATCTTTTACAATCACTAGGGCAATAACAAAATCAACAGAGTAATAAGAAAATACAAACAGTGTTGTAACCTACAACAAAAAGCAATCAATTTTCAAGCAATGGTCAGCATGACCTGATAGTTACTTTTTAAACAATACACGGGACAGTTTAATCATAAATTTTCCTGGGCTAAAGCCAATGTGTATACACGAGGTCACAGCAACATAGCTTGATCTAAATAGTCTCTAAAGAAAAATCTTGACCTACTTCCAATCCCAGACCAAGTGTGCTATGTGCTATCCAAGCTAGGCTAACTGCAAAGGGTTCCACTATTATAAAATAGCTGTAAAGCATGACATTCCAAGTCTACCTTCCAGTGCTCTCAAAGCAGATTCTAAAGAAACATTTCTACAGGTAACAGTATCTAGCCAGGTACTTTTATGTTCAGGTCTTTACTTTCTTACATGCAGTTTCTACTTAAGTGCTCACAGTTAGAGCAAAAAACGCTATCATTGTCTCAAGCCTTTGACCAGATGCCCTCTTTTGACATTCTCTGTGGGAAAAAGTTTGCCTTGTATGATTTTTCCTTAGGCTGAGAAATAAAGAGAAAAAACAGTATTAGGAGAAATAGCAAATTTTAGACATTACATCTGGACCATACATACTATTTAGGGACAGTGGTGATCAGCGGAGATCTTTCGAACTTGTCAACAAAACATCAACAGTTTCTCTGGATGTCTAGTGATCATGCTGGACAGTCAGGAGGTCTCTGGAACTTTGTCAAGCAAAGCTTCTATGACTTATCCTTGTGTCTGAGACAGTGATTGAAACTTAGGGCTTTAGACATCTTTACTCAATAGCACCTTTCTAGCTGAGCCATCTCTCAGCCCTTCCACATTTGAGATCACTTTACTTACAAAACTAATTGTGGTCATAAATTGTTTCTTTAATATAGTCAATTTATTATAATTTTTAAAACTATACTAAAGTTACAGTGGACTTGGAAAACACATACACACATGTATAGTGATACATGTACAGTGACAGGGTCTCTCTGGGTAGACTAGGCTGCCATTTTATGTGTGCTTAAATTTGCAGAAAGTTTAATTCCCTAAGAGAACACGAATGTCAACTAGGAACTATTGGCAATTACGTTATGTCAGCACATGTGTGTCAGTTTTTAAAAAGAAATACTGTTCCTCTATTTAAAAGTTGTTAAAAGGAGGAAAGGCTTTCTATGTGTGTGGAGAGGATAAAGACGATGTTTTCACTCTTCATTCATACTGGTGTAGAAATGGAATTCAAAATACAGGCAGAAAGGGAGAGTCTTAGCTTTGTCTTATTTGCTTTGAAGTGGCAATACAGTAATTCTGTACTGTTGAACAATGCCCATTGCAGTAAAGAGGTACAAGAACCTGAAGAGCAAAGGTCACATGTGGTAAGTTCTCTGTAACCTAGTTAGCTCAAGGTGAAGATTTATAAAGGAGTGTCACCATATATAAAGGCACGGTGCTAATGTGACTTCATTATCCACCTCACTCTTAGACATTTGTCCCCACTAAATCTGCGGATGCCAGTCATGAATGTGGGCTGTTTTCCTGGCTTGAATAAGTGTGAGAACTTGATGAATGATTCAAGCTATGAAGATAAAATCTCGGACACATAGAGAAAACAACAGTAAATAGTCCAGTGGTAAAGTTCCCATAGAATCTTTCAGGTACTAACACGATATAAATGCAGTTACTTTAGTAATATGGGACAGAGTTGAGAAGATGAACGTAGAGCAAAAGTGCCTCATGCCAGACTTTGTTCCCCAGCTCTGGTGGCTTAGATGAGAATGTTCCCCATAGCCTCGTATGTATGAGTGCTCGGTCCCCAGCTAGTGACACTGTTTGGGAAAGATTAGGAGGGATTGCCTAGCTGGAGTAGGTGTGGCCTCGGAGCAAGTGTGTCATTAGGAATGGGGTTCAATGTTTCAAAAGTCCATGCTAGACTCTCTCTGTGTCTGTCTCTGTCGCTCTCTCTGTGTCTGTCTCTCTTTCTCTGTCTCTCTCTGTCTCTGTCTCTGTGTCTCTGTGTCTCTGTCTTTGTCTCTCTCTGTGTGTCTCTGTCTCTGTCTCTCTCCGTCTCTCTGTCTCTCTCTGTCTCTGTGTCTCTGTGTCTCTGTCTGTCTCTGTCTCTGTCTCTCTCTGTCTCTCTGTCTGTCTCTCTCTGTCTCTCTCTCTGTCTCTGTCTCTGTCTCTCTCTCTCTCTCTGTCTCTCTCTCTCTCTCTCTCATAAAGCTCTTAGCTACTAGTACAGTGCCATGGTGTCTCTTCACAGCAATAGAAGAGTAACTAAGATACCAATTACAAACTTGGAGACATGGGATGGCTAGCTCTTGGTCAACTTGGCACAAGTTAGAATTACTAGAAAGAAACCTCAAGGCAAGTCTGCAGGACATTCTCTTGATTGATGATTGACATGAGGAGAGTATCCACCCCACTGGGGATGGTGCCATTCTTGAGCAGGCTAAGCCATGAGAAGCAAGCCAGTAAAAGTGCTCTTCCATGGTCTCAGCTTCCGTTCTGCCTCCAGGTTCCTTCCCTGTTAAATTCTGCCCTGTGGTTCCTCAGTAATGAACTACGTATGATGAAATAAACCCTCTGCTCCCCAAATTTCTTTTGGTCATGGTCTCTAGAACAGCAATAGAAACCTGAATAAAGAAGAGATAAGGAAAGAAAGCCATTTTCTCTGGGTGTGCCTAAGGCTTCCTTCCTCATCTATAAAACAGATATATCTGGTTGATGGAATTGTACTAAGGATCAAGTTCATTAGCAGAAATAAAACAGTACACTAGTACCTGGCATGAAGTAAGTATTGAATAAATGTTAGTCACTAACACTATTGGTTTTTCTGTCTTGCGAATCAGGCTGCAAGTAACATGCTTCACATAACATCTAACTCTGACTCTGTTCTCCAGACATTCTGTAGGAGATATCACTTCACTATGCACAAGCAGATGAAATTATCACAACACAGCATAATACCCCAGAGATACAGTGTCATTTCATCATGTTAATCAGTACCTTCTCTGATCTTTCCTTCTATTTGGACACTATTCAGGTGTTTCATCAGAACAGACTTTGCTAGAAGTCACTGAAAACAAATAGATTTCATGTTCCCTGGGCAAAGTTAAAGGGAACTGGTTTCTTTTTCTTTCTTCTTCTTCTTCTTCTTCTCCTCCTCCTCCTCTTCCTCCTTCTTCTTTTTTCTTCACATTCTTGCCACTGAGTTTTAGATCTGTTGTCTGCATTCAGCAACTTAAGATATCAATCTCAGATCTTAAAATGCTGGAGAAAGGCAACCACAGTCGATTGCTTGTCCTTTACTAAGCTTTAAGACTTTGTCTTTAGTTCAGATGTTTTTATTTTATAAGGAAAATGTCAGACTTATTATATTTTGCTGACTTGGCTTCTTCACGTCTCACCACTCCTTTTTCCTGTGTGTGAAGTAGCCTGCGTCATGGATTACCCATAGTTTTGTGATAAAATAAAGGGCAGTATTATTGTGTTTTCAGATGAGAAAAATTAAATAACTGTACTAAGTTTTTGGTGAGGTTTTGTGCCAGAGCTTTTATTAATGGCAATTTTGTTTTCATCAGACTATGTTCTTTTGTTATCAGAGTTTTTGAAAATACTAAGAAAATAAGAATAATTCAACAGTTTGAAGCTATAAAATGGCTTGTAGAGACTAATCTAGATTTTTAAGTTGATTCCAAGAGTATTTTAGATATCACACATATTTTCACTTTAACATTTATAGTATCTCATGGTCCATCAAGAGCCAGATAGGATAGCAAAATATTTTTAATTTTACAATGTTAATAAATATTCAAACATCACAAATACCACCAAAGTAAAACTTTGCCCAAATTTTAAAACACTTAAATCAAGACATGATTGTGTTGTTAAAATTTTATACTTCAATGAAAATTCTAACTTCAAACATGATGTTTTTTAAATAACTAGTTTTCTATTTTATCAGTAAAAATCCCTCTTTATTTATTTTTGTTTGGAAATATGACACTCATCCTACCTTAAATCCATTGAAGTGCCTTGTGATTCTTTGTCTTGAAGGCTGGGAATCTGCATCTTTGCTTGAATGCTGAGTGTGGTCCATGATTGGATAGTCCGTGTGAAGGAAATGTCAGCAATCACTGTTGATAATAAATACTTCCTTTGAAATGATTACCCACCTAGAAACAAAAGGTGTCATCTACTTTGCTTTAACAATATACAGTTTAGCAATGGGAAAACCATAATGTCAACCCTAACAATTCTACCCCTGATATTTATTAAGGGCTGCCTAGGGCTCTATCACTGAACTACGTAAGTGCGGTACACACAATTGAGAAAGAAAACACAATGTTATAACTGCATGGATATTTTTAAATTTTAAATTGGTAAACATATGAAGATAAATGCAAATCCAGTAAGATAAGATTTATTTATATTTGAAATGAACACAAGTATTAAATTAGAGAAGCTACGGTTTGGATATCACTCTGCACTTCTAGGTAATATGGCCTAAGAAAGGAAATTATGGAGTGGGGTCTGACTTTCACACGAACTCTGGTGCCCGATATTTGACCACATCCCCTGGATGGGGAGGCCTGGTAGCACTCAGAGGAAGGATAGCAGGCTACCAAGAAGAGACTTGATACCCTATGAGCATATACGGGGGGAGGAAGTCCCCCTCAGGAACAGTCATAGTGGAGGGGAGTAAGGGGAAAATGGGAGGGAGGAGGGAATGGGAGTATATAAGGGAGGGGATAACCATTGAAATGTAATATGAATAAATTAATAAAAAAATTTTAAAAAGAAAGCAAATTATGTATTAAATTTGTCTTCAAAGTTTTATAAAGTGCCAAAATAGGCCTTACACATGGTGGACAGTCAAAATAAACATGCTATGACCTGTAACAATAACTGTAATGATGGCTTCACAGATGGCAAGAGCAAGGTAGAGTTCACATTTGGTGAAATGTGTTAGGTATGTTCTAGGAGCCTCAGAGACACCAACCACGTGGGACTAATCTCGAGAAGTCATTTGTTCTCCAAGATAAAAGATGATTGAAAACACAAAAGATTAAAAACAATCAGAAACCTTCCCTATGCTTTGTCATTATATTCAGAAGTAAATAAATATGTAGTTTTCCTTCATAACATGAATGGTGTCTTATCATCAACACTGTTCCATGCTCTTTTCCCTGATGGATATATTATATGTCATTTATATAAAGGGGATTCTTTTTCCATTATACAAAGAAAGACAAGGTACTTGCTGTATTATCCATGCTATATTTAACTAGTTCCATATAGATTAGCAATTATGATAAATTCAAGTATGAATCATTATCATATCTGTTGGTAAATTCTTATTAGTGTTTGGTATCAAGTATAAGAAAAACTGTGCTTTAAGTGTATGAGTCCCTAATCTGTTTTTGTTTGATTAGTTTTGTTTTTTCAAGATGAAGCTTCTTTTTGCTTCTTTTTGTAGCTTTGACTGTCCTGAAACTAGCTATGTAGACCAGGCTGAACTCAAACTCACAGAGACCCACCTACCTCTGCCTTTTGAGTGCTGGAACTATAAGGTGTGTACCACCATGCCCAGCTTAAGTCCCTATTCTTGAGAGTGAGAAAATAATCAAGTTTCTTTCTTTGGTTCATTTATGTCTACTAATATGTTTTTCACTAAGATTTAGAAAGCATACATTTGCTAACACATGTGTCCATGAAGGCATATTTCTGTATCAAAAATATCTATATATGCAAAGAAGTATAAACATGATTTGGATGTGTGCTTATTATGCAATATGTTTACTATATGGTGAATGTACAGTTGACTGCCATTATTGATGCTAGTTACAATCTGTAAAGTAGATTAGAACATGGGATTCATAAACATCTAAACACTGATTCTGG